>NC_053391.1:436264423-437464423 GCF_905171765.1 Bufo bufo
AGCCTCTAAATAAGCTTGGGTCACGTAGCGCTGCACGTCACTCTGCTGATTCAAGCATAGGGAGAGGTTGCAGCTGCGACGTTAGGGCGAGATTAGGCAGATTAACTCCTCCAAAAGACTTCATTCTGTGATCGATCTGCAGCTGTGGATCATTGAAGTGCTAATATCGACTTGCTCACTTTTTTGAGGCTGCCCAGAGCGTTTTTAGATCACTTTTTTCTGGGGTGATCGGCGGCCATTTTGTGACTTGTGGTGCGCCAGCACAAGCTATCACCAAGTGTATTTAACCATCAATAGTGTGGTTATTTTGTGCTATATCCTACATCAGCTGCAGGCTGAGCCTGTGTCACCGAAGTGCATTTAACCATCAACAGTCTGGTTATTTTTTGGCCATATACTACATCAGCTGCAGGCTGAGCCTGTGTCACCGAAGTGCATTTAACCATCAACAGTCTGGTTATTTTTTGGCCATATACTACATCTGGTGCAGGCTGAGCCTGTGTCACCCAAGTGCATTTAACCATCAATAGTGTGGTTACTTTTTGGCCATATACTACATCAGGGGCAAGTTGAGCCTGTCACCCAGCGCCTAAAAAATAGACCTGACATTTCTATTCAACCAAATCTGTACTGTTTTAGCTGGTCAAGTTATTTGTAGTGACCGTAAAAGCACACTTTTTGTTCTGGGTTGAAAAACTATTCCCAAATTTGCCATTCTCAAAATAACTAGTTTCAGGTATATGAGGCCTACTTGAAATCTATCCCAAAAAGGATATCTTACATTGAAGGTGCTGATAGTGTCATTCAGAAAAACCTAAGACACACGCTACCGTGCAGATAGAAGTCTGATTCTGTGATTAAACCTATACCTGTCACACAGCGCAAAAAAAAAACAGCCCTGACATTTCTATTCAACCAAATCTGTACTGTTTTAGCTGTTCAAGTTATTTGTAGTGACCGTAAAAGCACACTTTTTGTTCTGGGTTGAAAAACTATTCCCAAATTTGCCATTCTCAAAATAACTAGTTTCTGGTATATGAGGCCTACTTAAAATCTATCCCAAAAAGGATATCTTACATTGAAGGTGCTGATAGTGTCATTCAGAAAAACCTAAGACGCACGCTACCGTGCAGATAGAAGTCTGATTCTGTGATTAAACCTATACCTGTCACACAGCGCAAAAAAAAACAGGCCTGACATTTCTATTCAACCAAATCTGTACTGTTTTAGCTGGTCAAGTTATTTGTAGTGACCGTAAAAGCACACTTTTTGTTCTGGGTTGAAAAAGTATTCCCAAATTTGCCATTCTCAAAATAACTAGTTTCTGGTATATGAGGCCTACTTGAAATCTATCCCAAAAAGGATATCTTACATTGAAGGTGCTGATAGTGTCATTCAGAAAAACCTAAGACACACGCTACCGTGCAGATAGAAGTCTAATTCTGTGATTAAACCTAAACCCTGTCACACAGCGCAAAAAAAAAACAGGCCTGACATTTCTATTCAACCAAATCTGTACTGTTTAGCTGGTCAAGTTATTTGTAGTGACCGTAAAAGCACACTTTTTGTTCTGGGTTGAAAAACTATTCCCAAATTTGCCATTCTCAAAATAACTAGTTTCTGGTATATGAGGCCTACTTAAAATCTATCCCAAAAAGGATATCTTACATTGAAGGTGCTGATAGTGTCATTCAGAAAAACCTAAAACACACGCTACCGTGCAGATAGAAGTCTGATTCTGTGATTAAACCTATACCTGTCACACAGCGCAAAAAAAAACAGGCCTCACATTTCTATTCAACCAAATCTGTACTGTTTTAGCTGGTCAAGTTATTTGTAGTTACCGTAAAAGCACACTTTTTGTTCTGGGTTGAAAAACTATTCCCAAATTTGCCATTCTCAAAATAACTAGTTTCTGGTATATGAGGCCTACTTGAAATCTATCCCAAAAAGGATATCTTACATTGAAGGTGCTGATAGTGTCATTCAGAAAAACCTAAGACACACGCTACCGTGCAGATAGAAGTCTAATTCTGTGATTAAACCTATACCTGTCACACAGCGCAAAAAAAAACAGGCCTGACATTTCTATTCAACCAAATCTGTACTGTTTTAGCTGGTCAAGTTATTTGTAGTGACCGTAAAAGCACACTTTTTGTTTTGGGTTGAAAAACTATTCCCAAATATGCCATTCTCAAAATAACTAGTTTCTGGTATATGAGGCCTACTTGAAATCTATCCCAAAAAGGATATCTTACATTGAAGGTGCTGATAGTGTCATTCAGAAAAACCTAAGACACACGCTACCGTGCAGATAGAAGTCTGATTCTGTGATTAAACCTATACCTGTCACACAGCGCAAAAAAAAACAGGCCTGACATTTCTATTCAACCAAATCTGTACTGTTTTAGCTGGTCAAGTTATTTGTAGTGACCGTAAAAGCACACTTTTTGTTCTGGGTTGAAAAAGTATTCCCAAATTTGCCATTCTCAAAATAACTAGTTTCTGGTATATGAGGCCTACTTGAAATCTATCCCAAAAAGGATATCTTACATTGAAGGTGCTGATAGTGTCATTCAGAAAAACCTAAGACACACGCTACCGTGCAGATAGAAGTCTAATTCTGTGATTAAACCTATACCTGTCACACAGCGCAAAAAAAAACAGGCCTGACATTTCTATTCAACCAAATCTGTACTGTTTTAGCTGGTCAAGTTATTTGTAGTGACCGTAAAAGCACACTTTTTGTTTTGGGTTGAAAAACTATTCCCAAATATGCCATTCTCAAAATAACTAGTTTCTGGTATATGAGGCCTACTTGAAATCTATCCCAAAAAGGATATCTTACATTGAAGGTGCTGATAGTGTCATTCAGAAAAACCTAAGACACACGCTACCGTGCAGATAGAAGTCTGATTCTGTGATTAAACCTATACCTGTCACACAGCGCAAAAAAAAACAGGCCTGACATTTCTATTCAACCAAATCTGTACTGTTTTAGCTGGTCAAGTTATTTGTAGTGACCGTAAAAGCACACTTTTTGTTCTGGGTTGAAAAAGTATTCCCAAATTTGCCATTCTCAAAATAACTAGTTTCTGGTATATGAGGCCTACTTGAAATCTATCCCAAAAAGGATATCTTACATTGAAGGTGCTGATAGTGTCATTCAGAAAAACCTAAGACACACGCTACCGTGCAGATAGAAGTCTAATTCTGTGATTAAACCTAAACCCTGTCACACAGCGCAAAAAAAAACAGGCCTGACATTTCTATTCAACCAAATCTGTACTGTTTAGCTGGTCAAGTTATTTGTAGTGACCGTAAAAGCACACTTTTTGTTCTGGGTTGAAAAACTATTCCCAAATTTGCCATTCTCAAAATAACTAGTTTCTGGTATATGAGGCCTACTTAAAATCTATCCCAAAAAGGATATCTTACATTGAAGGTGCTGATAGTGTCATTCAGAAAAACCTAAAACACACGCTACCGTGCAGATAGAAGTCTGATTCTGTGATTAAACCTATACCTGTCACACAGCGCAAAAAAAAACAGGCCTGACATTTCTATTCAACCAAATCTGTACTGTTTTAGCTGGTCAAGTTATTTGTAGTGACCGTAAAAGCACACTTTTTGTTCTGGGTTGAAAAACTATTCCCAAATTTGCCATTCTCAAAATAACTAGTTTCTGGTATATGAGGCCTACTTGAAATCTATCCCAAAAAGGATATCTTACATTGAAGGTGCTGATAGTGTCATTCAGAAAAACCTAAGACACACGCTACCGTGCAGATAGAAGTCTAATTCTGTGATTAAACCTATACCTGTCACACAGCGCAAAAAAAAAACAGGCCTGACATTTCTATTCAACCAAATCTGTACTGTTTTAGCTGGTCAAGTTATTTGTAGTGACCGTAAAAGCACACTTTTTGTTTTGGGTTGAAAAACTATTCCCAAATATGCCATTCTCAAAATAACTAGTTTCTGGTATATGAGGCCTACTTGAAATCTATCCCAAAAAGGATATCTTACATTGAAGGTGCTGATAGTGTCATTCAGAAAAACCTAAGACACACGCTACCGTGCAGATAGAAGTCTGATTCTGTGATTAAACCTATACCTGTCACACAGCGCAAAAAAAAACAGGCCTGACATTTCTATTCAACCAAATCTGTACTGTTTAGCTGGTCAAGTTATTTGTAGTGACCGTAAAAGCACACTTTTTGTTCTGGGTTGAAAAACTATTCCCAAATTTGCCATTCTCAAAATAACTAGTTTCTGGTATATGAGACCTACTTGAAATCTATCCCAAAAAGGATATCTTACATTGAAGGTGCTGATAGTGTCATTCAGAAAAACCTAAGACACACGCTACCGTGCAGATAGAAGTCTGATTCTGTGATTAAACCTATACCTGTCACACCGCCGCCATCTGGGACCGAGCACCCCAAAGGCAGCTTCAAGGAGTTCCCTGGCATGGCACTTCTTCAAACAATGTGCTGACGACAAGACCCGAGTGGTTTGCACGCTGTGCCATCAGAGCCTGAAGCGAGGAATTAACGTTCTGAACCTTAGCACAACCTGCATGACCAGGCACTTGCATGCAAAGCATGAACTGGAGTAAACACCTTAAAAACAAGGAAGTCACTCAGGCTCCCCCTGCTACCTCTTCTGCTGCTGCCGCCTCGGCCTCTTCTGCTGCTACCGCCGCCTCGGCCTCTTCTGCTGCTGCTGCCGCCGCCTCGGCCTCTTCCTCTGCCTCTGGAGGAACGTTGGCACCTGCCGCCCAGCAAACATGGGATGTACCACCAACACCACCACCTGCGTCACCAAGCATCTCAACCATGTCACACGGCAGCGTTCAGCTCTCCATCTCACAAACATTTGAGAGAAGGCGTAAATTCCCACCTAGCCACCCTCGATCCCTGGCCCTGAATGCCAGCATTTCTAAACTACTGGCCTATGAAATGCTGTCATTTAGGCTGGTGGACACACACAGCTTGAAACAGATCATGTCACTTGCTGTCCCACAGTATGTTGTTCCCAGCCGCCACTACTTCTCCAAGAGAGCCGTGCCTTCCCTGCACAAACAAGTGTCCGATAAAATCAAGTGTGCATTGCGCAACGCCATCTGTGGCAAGGTCCACCTAACCACAGATACGTGGACCAGTAAGCACGGCCAGGGACGCTATATCTCCCTAACTGCACACTGGGTAAATGTAGTGGTGGCTGGGCCCCAGGCGGAGAGCTGTTTGGCGCACGTCTTTCCGCCGCCAAGGATCGCAGGGCAACATTCTTTGCCTCCTGTCTCCTCCTCCTCCTACTCAGCTTCCTCCTCCTCTTCTTCCACCTGCTCATCCAGTCAGCCACACACCTTCACCACCAACTTCAGCACAGCCCGGGGTAAACGTCAGCAGGCCATTCTGAAACTCATATGTTTGGGGGACAGGCCCCACACCGCACAGGAGTTGTGGCGGGGTATAGAACAACAGACCGACGAGTGGTTGCTGCCGGTGAGCCTCAAGCCCGGCCTGGTGGTGTGCGATAATGGGCGAAATCTCGTTGCAGCTCTGGGACTAGCCGGTTTGACGCACATCCCTTGCCTGGCGCATGTGCTGAATTTGGTGGTGCAGAAGTTAATTCGCAACTACCCCGACATGTCAGAGCTGCTGCATAAAGTGCGGGCCGTCTGTTCGCGCTTCCGGCGTTAACACCCTGCCGCTGCTCGCCTGTCTGCGCTACAGCGTAACTTCGGCCTTCCCGCTCACCGCCTCATATGCGACGTACCCACCAGGTGGAACTCCACCTTGCATATGCTGGACAGACTTTGCGAGCAGCAGCAGGCCATAGTGGAGTTTCAGCTGCAGCACGCACGGGTCAGTCGCACTGCGGATCAGACACACTTAACCACCAATGACTGGGCCTCCATGCGAGACCTGTGTGCCCTGTTGCGTTGTTTCGAGTACTCCACCAACATGGCCAGTGGCGATGACGCCGTTATCAGCGTTACAATACCACTTCTATGTCTCCTTGAGAAAACACTTAGGGCGATGATGGAAGAGGAGGTGGCCCAGGAGGAAGAGGAGGAAGAGGGGTCATTTTTAGCACTTTCAGGCCAGTCTCTTTGAAGTGACTCAGAGGGAGGTTTTTTGCAACACCAGAGGCCAGGTACAAATGTGGCCAGACAGGGCCCACTACTGGAGGACGAGGAGGACGAGGATGAGGTGGAGGAGGATGAGGATGAAGCATGTTCACAGCGGGGTGGCACCCAAAGCAGCTCGGGCCCATCACTGGTGCGTGGCTGGGGGGAAACACAGGACGATGACGATACGCCTCCCACAGAGGACAGCTTGTCCTTACCTCTGGGCAGCCTGGCACACATGAGCGACTACATGCTGCAGTGCCTGCGCAACGACAGCAGAGTTGCCCACATTTTAACGTGTGCGGACTACTGGGTTGCCACCCTGCTGGATCCCCGGTACAAAGACAATGTGCCCACCTTACTTCCTACACTGGAGCGTAATAGGAAGATGCGCGAGTACAAGCGCACGTTGGTAGAAGCGCTACTGAGAGCATTCCCAAATGTCACAGGGGAACCAGTGGAAGCCCAAGGCGAAGGCAGAGGAGGAGCAAGAGGTCGCCAACGCAGCTGTGTCACGGCCAGCTCCTCTGAGGGCAGGGTTAGAATGGCAGAGATGTGGAAAAGTTTTGTCAACACGCCACAGCTAACTGCACCACCACCTGATACGGAATGTGTTAGCAGGAGGCAACATTTCACTAACATGGTGGAACAGTACCTGTGCACACCCCTCCACGTACTGACTGATGGTTCGGCCCCATTCAACTTCTGGGTCTCCAAATTGTCCACGTGGCCAGAGCTAGCCTTTTATGCCTTGGAGGTGCTGGCCTGCCCGGCGGCCAGCGTTTTGTCTGAACGTGTATTCAGCACGGCAGGGGGCGTCATTACAGACAAACGCAGCCGCCTGTCTACAGCCAATGTGGACAAGCTGACGTTCATAAAAATGAACCAGGCATGGATCCCACAGGACCTGTCCATCCCTTGTGCATATTAGATATTAACTACCTCCCCTTAACAATATATTATTCAACTCCAGGGCACTTCCTCATTCAATACTATTTTTAATTTCATTTTACCATTATATTGCGGGGCAACCCAAAGTTGAATGAACCTCTCCTCTGTCTGGGTGCCGGGGCCTAAATGTGTGACAGTGGCCTTTTCCAGTGGTGGGTGACGTGAAGCCTGATTCTCTGCTATGACATGAAGACTTATTCTGTGCTGACATGAAGCCAGATTCTCTGTTACGCGACCTCTCTCCTCTGCCTGGGTGCCTGGGCCTAAATATGTGACAGTGGCCTGTTCCAGTGGTGGGTGACGTGAAGCCTGATTCTCTGCTATGACATGAAGACAGATTCTGTGCTGACATAAGGCCAGATTCTCTGTTACGGGACATCTCTCCTCTGCCTGGGTGCCTGGGCCTAAATATGTGACAGTGGCCTGTTCCAGTGGTGGGTGATGTGAAGCCTGATTCTCTGCTATGACATGAAGACTGATTCTGCGCTGACATAAGGACAGATTCTCTGTTACGGGACCTCTCTCCTCTGCCTGGGTGCCTGGGCCTAAATGTGTGACAGTGGCCGGTTCCAGTGGTGGGTGACGTGAAGCCTGATTCTCTGCTATGACATGAAGACAGATTCTGTGCTGACATAAGGCCAGATTCTCTGTTACGGGACCTCTCTCCTCTGCCTGGGTGCCTGGGCCTAAATGTGTGACAGTGGCCTGTTCCAGTGGTGGGTGACGTGAAGCCTGATTCTCTGCTATGACATGAAGACTGATTCTGCGCTGACATAAGGCCAGATTCTCTGTTACGGGACCTCTCTCCTCTGCCTGGGTGCCTGGGCCTAAATGTGTGACAGTGGCCTGTTCCAGTGGTGGGTGACGTGAAGCCTGATTCTCTGCTATAACATGAAGACTGATTCTGCGCTGACATAAGGCCAGATTCTCTGTTACGGGACCTCTCTCCTCTGCCTGGGTGACTGGGCCTAAATGTGTGACAGTGGCCTGTTCCAGTGGTGGGTGACGTGAAGCCTGATTCTCTGCTATGACATGAAGACAGATTCTGTGCTGACATAAGGCTAGATTCTCTGTTGTGGGACCTCTCTCCTCTGCCTGGGTGCCTGGGCCTAAATGTGTGACAGTGGCCTGTTCCAGTGGTGGGTGACGTGAAGCCTGATTCTCTGCTATGACATGAAGACAGATTCTGTGCTGACATAAGGCCAGATTCTCTGTTACGGGACCTCTCTCCTCTGTCTGGGTGCCGGGGCCTAAATATGTGACAGTGGCCTGTTCCAGTGGTGGGTGACATGAAGCCAGATTCTCTGCTATGGCATGAAGAGACTGATTCTCTGCTGACATGAAGCCAGATTCTTTGCTATGGCATGAAGAGACTGATTCTCTGCTGACGTAAAGCCAGATTCTCTGCTATGGGACCTCTGTCCAATTGATATTGGGTCATTTTTATTTTTTTTATTTTAATTTTAATTCATTTCCCTATCCACATTTGTTTGCAGGGGATTTATCTACATGTTGCTACCTTTTGCAGCCCTCTAGCTCTTTCCTGGGCTGTTTTACAGCCTTTTTAGTGCCCAAAAGTTCGGGTCCCCATTGACTTCAATGGGGTTCGGGTTCGGGACGAAGTTCGGTTCGGGTTCGGATCCCGAACCCGAACATTTCCGGGAAGTTCGGCCGAACTTCTCGAACCCGAACATACAGGTGTTCGCTCAACTCTAGACAGGTTCCATTTAAAGGGATTGTCCGGGTTCAGACAACTCCTTTAATAATTAACCAGCTACATTGGTTCAAATTAAGTCCATCTTGTTCAACCTATTATTGTACCGTGTTAATGCATAGCCAAATTTCCTCTTCTTCACATCCAGACCCCCTTCCATAAGCACTAGAACAGAAATCTTCTAAAAGAATGCATTTGAAATGCTACCAATTGCATATACTTGATACAGTGTGTCAGTATAGTTTGTAAATAAGTAAAGTAAAATGGTGCAGATTTACTAATCATATAAAAAAATTATACACTGTAACCATAGTCAGTGTCTGATGCTAGATGATAAATCTGATGCACCTTTAGATTGTCTAGCCTAGGTTTAAGCTCTTATTAGTTTACTTACTTTGGCACAAATTTGGTTCACAGTGTTGTATCTTTAGCCATGCCCCCTTTTCGATTAAGCTACACCTACTTTCCTCTAAGTCCCCTTTAACAGGTTTAGTGGTAAAAGTGAGTAGAACTCTTAATAAATGTCATTTAAATCATATGTGCTATAATTGTGGCATATATGCAATATTTTCTTGTTAGAAAAGTCACAATTTCCATTCCATGTAAAGAGTTTTCACCTTCTTGTATTTATACATAATGGGAGATTTATTAAAACTATTGAAAAGCAAAACCGGCTTAGTTGCCCATAGCAACCATATTTCACCTTTCATTTTTCAGAGTTCCTTTGGAAAAAAGAAAAGATCAATCTGGTTGCTGTTGGCAACTAAGCTAGTTTTCCTTTGTATCAGTTTTGATAAATGTTTATCACAAATAAGAGAACGGTGTTACCCTAAAGGGGGTGTATTCTCCTAAGAAGGGACTGTTTATTCTGAAGGGGCCTACTCTCCCCTCTTTTGTCTCAACTGCATTGTTATATCCCCTATTAACGGGTACTACCCCTCCTGGGCAATCAGAGACCTTTTTAGTTCTATGAATGGACAGCCTATGAAGATTTCACCTATTACCTAGATTGACGTCCGGATTTCCTACTTGCCCCTCTACTACAAAGACTTTTTTAACCATCTCAGTACTGACTGTATTTTTATTTCTATTTAAATTTTTATCCAATTATTCATCAACTTTTTTCATATCATCTTCCTTACATCAACACTAATATATATATTTTTTATATAATATATATATATATATATATTTTTTTTTTATATATATTTTTATTCATTTTTCATTATTTTTTTTATCTATATTTTATTAGCTATATCAAATAAAGGTGTATATTGTTTATTCAACCATATCCGGGTTTGTCCACATCTTAGTGGTTTAAATATCCAGTTGTTTGAGTGCCTGTCTATCAAGTTCTTTCAGTTTTGATAAATATCTGTCTATGTGTTTAGATCACCCAAAACCTTCTTTCTTTTCAAACTAAATTAAACTAATTTTGCTAATATTTCTAGTACTGTATATTTCTTGTGTACCTGTGCCATAAACTGTGCGCAATATGCCATGCACAGTCTAACAAGTGATTTATATTGAGATAAAACTATCTCCTCCTAAGGTACAACTATGCCCATTTAGATTTCTTCCATGACCTTATTTTCTTTGACATTGGTTACTAGTCACTAATAGCTAAAACATAAAATTGCAGACCTTACCCTCACCTTTAGTTTTTTTTCTTCCAGATTGTAAGATCCAACAAAATATGTATAAAATTCTTAGAGAAACAGTTTGAATTGGTAACTGTAATTTCTTGTGGGTGCTCCTACCCCAGTGTAGAAGAGCCTTCCGTCTGTGTGCTAATCGATGTATACAAAGAAGACTCAGGGATTTAGCTATGAAAAGAACGTTGCATATTACATTTAACAGATTTTAAAATGGTGCCTAGACATACAGAATAATTATGACCCCAAAGCTGGACATTTACAACATTAAAATTATCATGCTGTTTTTGAAACAAATTATTTTATTGATTCTATTAGCTAATGGCACATCAGCATCCTGGACACATAGACTTTATATCCAGTAGGTACTACTGGAAGGAGCAAGTCTTCAAGTCTAAACTTAGGTGAAATTTGTAACTTGCATATCAGATGGTCTGAAAATGAATGAAGGAATGATGATTACAGCCTTCAACATTCTCTGTCTAAACAACTAGCATATGTAAAGCAACACTAATTTTTTCCTTGTCATAGATGTCAATAACCTTAAGATTCTGTTTACATTAGCAAAATGGCTTCTATTCATAACAGGGCCGTAACAATACCAGAAGAATTTTCAAGTGAATTTGACAAATCCTGAGAAACCCAATTGATCTGTAATATAGCCCAGTAGGTTTCTGTAGCGGTTCATGAAAGAATAGTGGTGCATTCTGTTTTATTCTATCTGTCAAAAATAATGTAAGCTTTGATGAAAACCTTAAGGGGGTAATTTATTATACTGAAATATGCCTATATTAGGCTTATTTCAGGCAAAGATGAGCACTGCCATCTGCAACTTTTTCCTGCTCGCGTCAGGTCTAAAATTGGGAGCCTGGCGTGGGCGGGGAAGGGTTCGAGCAGGCAGGCCCATCTGATTTACCATTCTCTATGCCTGTTTCAGCCATAGAAAGAGGTCTAAATGTAAAACAGCTAGGAAGCTGTCTTAAATTTTGAACTGGAGGACGATGCTCCGGAGTTGTGAAGAGACAATTTACAGGCTGTGCAGGAAAAGCTAAATATCATGATCAAATTTTTATAAGTACTTCTCAAGGTATTATAAATTATTCCATGGTTATTTATCAGTAATGTGTAATGTTAAAGGGCTTCTGTCACCCCCCATTTAGCAATTTTCAGTATCGGACATTAGCTATTTGCTAATGTCAGTTAAGTCCATATATATCACTCTTACCTCTCTCTGTGCTGTAATTTCTTTAAAAATCGTACTTTTATAATATGCTAATTGCTTCACTTCCAGCAAGTTGGGCGGTGCAAGCGAGCGTCCTTCTCTCAGAGCGCCTGCGCCGAATGAGGACTGGTACGGTGCAGGCATGGAATTTCATGGGCAGACAGGGCCAGAGGGAGGAGGAGAGCGCTCGCTGGCCCTGTCTATCAAGTAGAGGAGGGGGTTATAGTCTGAGGATGCGGCGGCTACCAGCAAGTAACTGCCCAACTTGCTGGTAGTGAAGTAATTAGCATATTATAAAAGTACGATTTTTAAAGAAATTACAGCACAGAGAGAAGTAAGAGTGATATATATGGACTTAACTGAGATTAGCAAATAGCTAATGTCCGATACTGAAAATTGCTAAATGGGGGGTGACAGAAGCCCTTTAACTAAACCACTGCCAGCTTAGGGGTTTAATAAGACCGTTGTCTAAAACACCTGTCTTAATAAATGTGCCCCTAAATGCTTATTCATATTGTGACGAAACCAACCTCACCACTTGGTGGTGGAGAAGCCTGGCTACCAGCCTCTTGCCCCAGGATTATGGGCCCTCTCCTCAGCCAGGCTTCCTTTGTTCACAAAGGACTTTTACTAACTTTTGAACCCCTGGTCTAATTCGTGCCATTTTGGGATATGTTAAATGTCTATGTGTACTGTAAAGGGTGGGACATTGTATATTTGAGTAGTGATGTCTGTCCTATTGTCTCCACGTGTGTATTGGCGATTTCCCTTTGTCCTGAGAGATAATTGACTTACTCCTTGGTTGTCTCCAGGACAGAAGACACTGTGTATTCTCCTGCCTGTGATGCAATTACATCAACCCATTGTGTAAGGTAATTGTATCACAGGCAGAGGGGAGGATTTTGTGTGGGAGTGTCTGAGTGTATTGTACGTGTTTATTGGTTGTGTTTACAAAACCCTGTGGGTGGTAACCTTGTTGGAAAATGTGTATAAGTCAATGCTTGTGTGTTCAATAAAGAGTTCCTGTTTTACCCTTCATCATGTTGAGGCTGGTGTTTGGGTAACTGATTGACACTGGGGATTGCTATACGCTGAAGATTTGCTATACTCCCCTGGCTATACTATTAGCTCTTGTAAGAACTGTTCCTGCTCTCTGGATTTAGGAGAGGTTCACCCACTGGAGCCTGGAGCCTTGTCGTAGGTCCAGGGTGGGTAGGAGACGGCGAGACCTCAACCAAGCTTCGGCGGTTCGTGGGGTCTGTGGCGGTTTTGGTGTCAAGTGGAGTGCTTGGAGTCCTCGAGAAGCTCTAGGAGCATCCATCGACGGAGGTACCCGGTTGGGGTTCTAGGAGATCCGTTACACATATATTAGAGAATTAAAATTCAATGGCAGAATTATAGATGTGTCCCTCCTTACCTTTGCTTCAATTTCTCACTAAACATACCATAATCAACACAATATTGCAACATGCTAGCAAACCCCAAATAGGCTACAATTCACAGCATACACACACACACACACACCTGGAAGCCAAACATAGACTCATACAGGATAAACAACTCATTGCACAATATCTTGATATGTTATTTGTTCTTTTTTTTTTTTTATAGAAAGTTTGTTATCTCAGGCCACACTCATCAGGATACATTGAACTAAAAGGAATTATAAGGAAGGACAAATGTAACAGAATTTTAAACAATAACAGTAGCAAAAAGAAATGACTGGTCTGAAACTCACCCAGACTTCAGAAAAAAGTAGCAATCACCCATGGAATGGAAGATCGACAGCACAAACTGATCCTTAGAAAAAGGCAATCAGCATAGGCTTGAAACAATTGTGACTAAAAAATCCAGTGCCAGCAAAAAAGGGTAAAACTCAACTTTTAATGATAGATTAAAATCTCCATAGTGCTCCCCGAAGACATGTTTTGCACATTCCATCCTTACTCATAGCTGTATAAAAGATGTATAAAACAATCTCTGCTATTAAATGTTTATATTTAAGTAGATGCACCCTGATTACTCTTTAGACAACACTAAAGGGGTTTTCCCTTCATACAGTGATGACATTGCTAGGATATGACAACTACTTATGATCGTTGCGGTCTGACCCCTTACGGACTTAGTTTTACACAAAAGTTACACTGATATCCTTGAGAGTGTGAATGAAATACAATTTGTAAATGAACTGTCATTACTAATGGTCTATGTACTAGGTGGCACATGCGTAGTCTCTCTTTCTCAATTTACCATCTGTTCACTAGGAAAATTTGAACATAAATTAAAATAATTGCACAATTAATTACTGTTTGCATTGTGACCAGCATTGCTAGACCAGTTTTGTCTATAAAACATCCATCTAGCGCAGATGTTGACACTGAACACAGTTGTATGCTAAAGTTGTCATATTCCTACCCGTTATGCTAAAGGAAGCTTTCTAAGAATACATTTGTGATGATTATTATTATTGTGACGGGAACTCATCTGACTACTTTTAACTTTGAAATTTACAGGCTGTACAGGAAAAGCAAAATATCATGATCACATTTTTATAAGTACTTCTCTAGGTATTATTCCATAGTTATTTATCAGTAATGTGTAATGTTAACTAAATCAGTATGGAATATAATACAAGGCTTAGTGCTTGATAAAGCAAAAAAGGAACAATGCCCTCAAACTTCTTTTTACCAAAAGAATGGATAACAGATTGATGTTTATGTATAGAAATAGGTGCAAGTAAAAATTGTTTTATTCCAATAGTAACCAGGGGTGCACCACCAATGAGGCCAGGTGAGGTGATCGCCTCAGGCAGCACCAGGTAGGGGCAAGAGGGGGAAGGCGGAAGGGCCATGGGTAATGAGTGCTTTCATTATGGCAAAGGGGTTAAGTTAAGAAATTGGCATGGGGGGTGCCATTTCAGTTTTCGCCTCAGGCAGCAGAAAGGCTAGGTGCACCCCTGATAGTAACTAATTATGTCAAACTTTCATTTTCCAAATTGCATTAAAAAAATAATGTACTAAGACTGGTGTTTCCTAATGTGTAATGCACTTACAGCCAATGCATTACAATACAGAAGTATTGTAATGCATTGTAAAGGGGATCAGACCCCAAAAAATTGAAGTTCCAGAGTGGGACAAAAAATAAAGTTGGAAAAAAAAGCAACAAAAAAAAGTTTTGCAAAAAAATGTAAAGTTTCAACAAAAAAAAAGTGTCCTTTTCCCAAAATAAAGTAAATTTTTTTTTTGTAAGAAATAGGGAAAAAAGAAAAGTAGACATATTAGGTATTACTGCATCCATATCGACCGGCTCTATGTAAATATTACATGATCTAAACCCTCAGGTGAAAATAAAAAATAAAAACTGTGCTAAAAAACATTTTTTGTCACCTTAAATCACTAAAAATGCAGCACCAAGCGATCAAAAAGTCATATGCCCCCCAAAATAGTACCAATCTAAATGTCACCTCATCCCACAAAAATGATACCCTACCTAAGACAATGGCCTGAAAAAAAAAAAAAAAACTATGGCTCTCAGACTCTAAAACATGATTTTTTTTGTTTCAAAAATATTACTGTGTAAAACTTAAATAAACAAAAAAGTATACATATTAGGTATTGCCAAGTCCGTAACAACCTGCTCTATAAAAATATCACATGACCTATCCCCTCAGATGAACAACGTAAAAAAATTATAAAAATTGTGTAATAAAAGCCATTTTTTGTCACCTTACATCACAAAAACTGTAATACCAAGCGATCAAAAAGTCATATGCACCTCAAAATCATACCAATCAAACCATCATCTCATCCTGCAAAAAATGCAACCCCACCTAAGACAATCGCATAAAAAAAACAAAAACTATGGTTCTCAGTAGAGGTGGGACGAATCCAATTTTTTTCGAATCCGAATCCGAATCCGAAAAGGTTCTCGAATATATCGAATCTTTCGAATCTCGAATCCTACGAATCCTGTACATAATTGTGTGAACGCACGGTGTAAGAAACAAAGTCAGACCGCGTCAGTTTGTCTGAACCTCCACCTCCCAGTCACGGTCGCACCCTATATGACCGCGATGACCCCTGCTCCTATCACTACAGAACATACAGGGTAATACAGCCACATACCTCTTACATTCAGTGACGTCTCGTGTAGATGTTCTCTTTCCTCATCTTCTCCTTTCAGACCTTCAGACCAGACCACCAGTTTTCAGCCATTTTTCGTCTCTGCAGCTTGACAAAAAAAAACAACTTAGTTTACTACTTTTCCATCATCCTCCCATCTTCTGGACAAATCATCCTAACACCCCCAATACTGTTCCGCTGTGCTTCCCAATACTATACTGCAGAAACAGATAATACCCCTGATAATACTAGTACCACACAGAGCCCCCATATAAAATACCCCTTCTTTGTGGCCTCAGTAGATGCCCCCATAGTGCCCCCCAATAATGTGCCAATAAGAAGTGGCCCCACAGTGCCACCCAATAATGTGCCAGTAAGTGTCCCCATAGATGCCCCCCTAATCATGTGCCAGTATCAAGTGCGGAGTGCCTCTCTCCCCCCCCCCATGTGCCGGTATCATAGTGCCATCTCCCCCCCAATTTGCCCGTATCATAGTGCCACCTCCCCCCATAATGTGCCCGTATCATAGTGCCACCTCCCCCCATAATGTGCCCGTATCATAGTGCCACCTCCCCCCATAATGTGCCTGTATCATAGTGCCATCTCCCCCCATAATGTGCCTGTATCATAGTGCCATCTCCCCCCATAATGTGCCCGTATCATAGTGCCTCCCCCCAATGTGCCAGTAGTATCATAGTGCCTCTCACCTCTCCCCCTGGCATTCACAGATCCCCCCACACCATAACAGTGCCATCCACAGACCCCCCCCACCCCATAACAGTGCCATCCACAGACCCCCCCACCCCATAACAGTGCCATCCACAGACCCCCCCATCCTATAACAGTGCCATCCACAGACCCCTCCCACCCCATAACAGTGCCATCCACAGACCCCCCATCCTATAACAGTGCCATCCACAGACCCCCCCACCCCATAACAGTGCCATCCACAGACCCCCCCCATCCTATAACAGTGCCATCCACAGACGCCCCCACCCCATAACAGTGCCATCCACAGACCCCCCCCACCCCATAACAGTGCCATCCACAGACCCCCCCACCCCATAACAGTCCCATCCACAGACCCCCCCAACCCCATAACAGTGCCATCCACAGACCCCCCCACCCCATAACAGTGCCATCCACAGACCCCCCCATCCTATAACAGTGCCATCCACAGACCCCCCCACCCCATAACAGTGCCATCTACAGACCCCCCTACCCCATAACAGTGCCATCCACAGACCCCCCCACCCCATAACAGTGCCATCCACAGACCCCCCCATCCTATAACAGTCCCACCCCCCACCCCTTAACAGTGTCATCCACAGACCCCCCCCATTGCCACTCCAGTAGTTATAAAATGTGTAATTGTGATTAATAATCATGCTGCCCCCTCTGTCTGTAGTATTACATGATTCAATAAATCTTACTTACAGGGCTACTGCTATCGTAACAGGCCGGCCGGGCAGACGAGCGGCAGCGTCACTGACTGACGTCACCTGCTTGCGCCGCCTGCTTTATGAATGAAGCAGGCGGCTCAAGCAGGTGACGTCAGTCAGTGATGCTGCCGCTCGTCTGCCCGTCCGGCCTGTTACGATAGCAATAGCCCTGTAAGTAAGATTTATTGAATGTAATACTACAGACAGAGGGGGCAGCATGATTATTAATCACAATTACACATTTTATAACTACTGGAGCGGAGGGGCCGGAGCACAGTGAACGCACCGGCCCCCAGCTCCGCCTCCCAGTCCCTCCCACCGGATTCGTCGGATTCGTTTCAGGCAAATTACGTCGGGATTCGAGTCCACGAATCCCACGAATCCAGCAAGATTGGAGGGATTCGTGGATTCGACGAATCCCCCTTCCCATCTCTAGTTCTCAGAATTTGGAGACACTAAAACATGATGTGCCTGTATCATAGTGCCATCTCCCCCCATAATGTGCCCGTATCATAGTGCCTCCCCCCAATGTGCCAGTAGTATCATAGTGCCTCTCACCTCTCCCCCTGGCATTCACAGATCCCCCCACACCATAACAGTGCCATCCACAGACCCCCCCCACCCCATAACAGTGCCATCCACAGATCCCCCCACCCCATAACAGTGCCATCCACAGACCCCCCCATCCTATAACAGTGCCATCCACAGACCCCTCCCACCCCATAACAGTGCCATCCACAGACCCCCCATCCTATAACAGTGCCATCCACAGACCCCCCCACCCCATAACAGTGCATCCACAGACCCCCCCCCACCCCATAACAGTGCCATCCACAGACCCCCCCCATCCTATAACAGTGCCATCCACACACCCCCCGATCCTATAACAGTGCCATCCACAGACCCCCCCATCCTATAACAGTGCCATCCACAGACCCCCCCCATCCTATAACAGTGCCATCCACAGACCCCCCCATCCTATAACAGTGCCATCCACAGACCCACCCCCACCCTATAACAGTGCCATCCACAGACCCCCCCACCCCATAACAGTGCCATCCACAGACCCCCCCACCCCATAACAGTGCCATCCACAGACCCCCCCCACCCCATAACAGTGCCATCCACAGACCCCCACCCCCACCCTATAACAGTGCCATCCACAGACCCACCCCCCACCCCTTAACAGTGTCATCCACAGACCCCCCCCATTGCCGCTCCAGTAGTTATAAAATGTGTAATTGTGATTAATAATCATGCTGCCCCCCTCTGTCTGTAGTATTACATGATTCAATAAATCTTACTTACAGGGCTACTGCTATCGTAACAGGCCGGCCGGGCAGACGAGCGGCAGCGTCACTGACTGACGTCACCTGCTTGCGCCGCCTGCTTATGAATGAAGCAGGCGGCTCAAGCAGGTGACGTCAGTCAGTGATGCTGCCGCTCGTCTGCCCGTCCGGCTGTTACGATAGCAATAGCCCTGTAAGTAAGATTTATTGAATGTAATACTACAGACAGAGGGGGGCAGCATGATTATTAATCACAATTACACATTTTATAACTACTGGAGCGGAGGGGCCGGAGCACAGTGAACGCACCGGCCCCCAGCTCCGCCTCCCAGTCCCTCCCACCGGATTCGTCGGATTCGTTTCAGGCAAATTACGTCGGGATTCGAGTCCACGAATCCCACGAATCCAGCAAGATTCGAGGGATTCGTGGATTCGACGAATCCCCCTTCCCATCTCTAGTTCTCAGAATTTGGAGACACTAAAACATGATTTTTTTTTTTTTTAAATGCTGTTATTGTGTGAAACTTAAATAAATAACAAAAATAAATACATATTAGGTAGCACCGCGTCTGTAAGAACTTGCTATATAAAAATATCACATTATTTAATCCCTCAGGTGAACACCGTAAAAAATAAAAATAAAAAGTGTGTCAAAAAAGCAATTTTTGTCACACTCACCTTACATCACAAAAAGTGTAATACCAAGCTATCAAAAAGTCACATGCACCCTAAAATAGTACCAATCAAACTGTCATCTCATCCTGTGAAAAATGAGCCCCTACATAAGACAGTCGCCCAAAAAAAAAAAAAATATGGCTTTCAGAATTTTAATATTATGTAAAACTGAAACAAACAATATTTGCTATTGTCGCGTCCGTAACAACCTGCTCTATAAAAATAGCACATGATCTAACCTGTCAGATGAACATTGTAGATAACAAAAATAAAAACAGTGCCAAAACAGCAATTTTTTGTTACCTTGCCTCCCAAAAAGTGTAATATAGAGCAACCAAAAATCATATGTACTATAAAATAGTACCAACAAAACTGCCACCTTATCCCGTAGTTTTCAAAATGGAGTCTTTTTTTGGAGTTTCTACTTTACAGGTGCATCAGGGGTTCTTCAAATGTGAATTATCCCAGTGAAATCTGCCCTCCAAAAACCATATGGCGTCCCTTTCCTTCTGCGCCTTGCCAAGTGCCGGTACAGCAGTTTACGACCGCATACACTGCGTGCAGAATTATTAGGCAAATGAGTATTTTGACCACATCATCCTCTTTATGCATGTTGTCTTACTCCAAGCTGTATAGGCTCGAAAGCCTACTACCAATTAAGCATATTAGGTGATGTGCATCTCTGTAATGAGAAGGGGTGTGGTCTAATGACATCAACACCCTATATTAGGTGTGCATAATTATTAGGCAACTTCCTTTCCTTTGGCAAAATGGGTCAAAAGAAGGACTTGACAGGCTCAGAAAAGTCAAAAATAGTGAGATATCTTGCAGAGGGATGCAGCACTCTTAAAATTGCAAAGCTTCTGAAGCGTGATCATCGAACAATCAAGCGTTTCATTCAAAATAGTCAACAGGGTCGCAAGAAGCGCGTGAAAAACCAAGGCGCAAAATAACTGCCCATGAACTGAGAAAAGTCAAGCGTGCAGCTGCCAAGATGCCACTTACCACCAGTTTGGCCATATTTCAGAGCTGCAACATCACTGGAGTGCCCAAAAGCACAAGGTGTGCAATACTCAGAGACATGGCCAAGGTAAGAAAGGCTGAAAGACGACCACCACTGAACAAGACACACAAGCTGAAACGTCAAGACTGGGGCCAAGAAATATCTCAAGACTGATTTTTCTAAGGTTTTATGGACTGATGAAATGAGAGTGAGTCTTGATGGGCCAGATGGATGGGCCCGTGGCTGGATTGGTAAAGGGCAGAGAGCTCCAGTCCGACTCAGACGCCAGCAAGGTGGAGGTGGAGTACTGGTTTGGGCTGGTATCATCAAAGATGAGCTTGTGGGGCCTTTTCGGGGTTGAGGATGGAGTCAAGCTCAACTCCCAGTCCTACTGCCAGTTTCTGGAAGACACCTTCTTCAAGCAGTGGTACAGGAAGAAGTCTGCATCCTTCAAGAAAAACATGATTTTCATGCAGGACAATGCTCCATCACACGCGTCCAAGTACTCCACAGCGTGGCTGGCAAGAAAGGGTATAAAAGAAGAAAATCTAATGACATGGCCTCCTTGTTCACCTGATCTGAAACCCCATTGAGAACCTGTGGTCCATCATCAAATGTGAGATTTACAAGGAGGGAAAACAGTACACCTCTCTGAACAGTGTCTGGGAGGCTGTGGTTGCTGCTGTACGCAATGTTAATGGTGAACAGATCAAAACACTGACAGAATCCATGGATGGCAGGCTTTTGAGTGTCCTTGCAAAGAAAGGTGGCTATATTGGTCACTGATTTGTTTTTGTTTTGTTTTTGAATGTCAGAAATGTATATTTGTGAATGTTGAGATGTTATATTGGTTTCACTGGTAAAAATAAATAATTGAAATGGGTATATATTTGTTTTTGTTAAGTTGCCTAATAATTATGCACAGTAATAGTCACCTGCACACACAGATATCCCCCTAAAATAGCTAAAACTAAAAACAAACTAAAAACTACTTCCAAAAATATTCAGCTTTGATATTAATGAGTTTTTTGGGTTCATTGAGAACATGGTTGTTGTTCAATAATAAAATTAATCCTCAAAAATACAACTTGCCTAATAATTCTGCACTCCCTGTATGGTGTGTTTTTGTAAACTACAGAATCAGGGCAATAAATATTGTGTTTTGTTTGGCTGTTAGAGCTTGCTTTGTCAGTGGAAACAAAATTGATTAAAATGGCAAATCTGCCAAAAAAATTAAATTCTGAAATTTCATCTCCATTTTCCATGAATTCTTGTGGAACACCTAAAGGGTTAACAAAGTTTTTAAAATCAGTTTTGAATACCTTGATGGGTGTATTTTTCCAAAATCGGGTCACTTTTTTGGAGTTTCTACTGTAGGTGTGCATCAGGGGGTCTTCAAATGTGACATGGCAACTTAAAATTATCCCAGTGAAATCTACCCTCCGAAAACCATATGGCGTTCCTTTTCTTCTGTGCCCCGCCGTGTGCCCGTACAGCAGTTTATGACCATATATGGGGTGTTTCTGTAAACTACAGAATAAGAGCAATAAATATTGCGTTTTGTTTGGCTGTTAACTATTGCTTACTGGAAAATATTGATTAAAATGGAAAATCTACCAAAAAACTGAATTCTAAAATTTCATCTACATTTTCCTTTAATTTTTGTGGAATACCTAAAGGGTTAAAAAAAGATTGTAAAATCTGTTTTTAATACCTTGAGGGGTGTAGTTTTTAAAATGGGGAAACTTATGGGTGGTTTCTATTATGTAAGCCTCACAAAGTGGCTTCAGACCTTAATTGATCCTTAAAAAGTGGGTTTTGGATATATATTTTTTTTTATTTCAAGATTTGCTTTTAAACTTATAAACCTTCTAACGTCCCAAAAAAAGAAAATATAATTTACAAAATGATCCAAACATGAAGTAGACATATGGGAAATATAAAGCAATAACTATTTTAGGAGGTATCACTATCTGTTTTAAAAGCAGAGAAATTGAAATTTTGAAAGCTGCGAATTTTTCCAAATTTTTACTAAATTTGGTATTTTTTTATAAATAAAAATTAAATATTTTTACTCAAATTTACCAGTGATGAATTACAGTACAATATGTGACGAGAAAACAATCTCAGAATGGCTTGGATAAAAAAAAGCATTTGAAAGTTATCACCACATAAAGTGACACATGTCAGATTTTCAAAAAAGTGGCCTGGTCCTAAGGTGAAAAATGTCAGGATCCTGAAGGGGTTAAACAGTAAAAAAATAATTGCACATGATGGTTTTATTTTGGTGAGCACTGATGGACGAACATCGTCCGGGACGTTTCGCGAACGCGTGTTCGCGATCAAATGTTCGCGAACCACGCGTTTGCGGCAGGCCCGATTCACTTTAATGGCAGGCGAACCTGGAAAACTTTCCGGTCATATTTGCAGCCACGAAATACTTACTAGAAGTGCACAAAAACTCCCACAACATGGATAATGACATACCAGAGGGGATCAATGTAAAAAATTCCCACAAAAAATATGTATTTTAATCAGCGGCCATTTTTATGTGTCTTAAAGGGAAACTTTTAAAAAGGTGCCCTGCTGGAGCCTAGAACAATTTTACTTTAAGGCCACAGGAGTACAGGCCCCAAAAATTAGGCATTCACCTGACAGAAAAGAACAAGTCATTATGTGGCTGGTGGTATATTAGGCGGTCACTGAATAACAATTTTACTGTAGGCTAGTGAAGTACAGGCCTCAAAAATGAGGCATTCCCCTGACAGAAAAGAACAAGTAATTATGTGGTTGGAGGTATATTATACAATCAGTGGATAAAGATTTTACTGTAGGCCAGTATAGGCCCCAATAATTAGGCATTCACCTGACAGAAAAGAACAAGTGATTATGTGGCTGGGGGTATATTATACAGTCAGTGGATAAAATTTTTACTGTAGGCCAGTACAGGCCCCAAAAATTAGGTATCACCTGACTGAAAAGAACAAGTGATTATGTGGCAGGAGGTACTGTACATTAGGAGGTCACTGACTAATAATTTTACTGTAGGCCAGTGGATTATAGGCCCAAAAAATTAGGCATTCACCTGACACAAAAGAAAAAGTGATTATGTGGCTGGAGGTATATTAGACGGTCAATGGATAACAATTTTACTGTAGTCAAGTACAGGTCCCAAAATTAGGCATTCACCTGACAGAAAAGAACAAGTGATTATGTGGCTGGAGGAACATTAGGCAGTCACTTAATAACAATTTTACTGTAGGCCAGTGGAGTACAAGTCCCAAAAATTAGCCATCACCTGACAGAAAAGCCTTTTATGCCACTGCTATACATAAGACAAAGACCATTCTTTGTTCTGAGTGGTGGTGGATATGTGTGGGCTGGCATGAGGAAATTCAATTGCACGTGTTCGTCACAGTTGTTGAATTCATCTGAGATCCATGCCTCATTCATTTTTTTAAATGTGAGGTAGTCCACACTGTCGTGAGCTAGGCAAGTGTGATTATCGGTCACAATCCCCCTGCTGTCCTTTGACAGGACACTTGATGAGTTTGCAAGCCAAGAGTTTCATGGCAAATTGTGCCAGCTCTGGTTACAGGTCAAGCTTGCACGCCTAGTAGTCCAGGGGTTCCTCACTTCTCAGAGCGTCCACATCGGCCCGTTAACACGATGTAGTCAGACACCTGTCGGTCTAGGCATTCCCTGAGGCTGGAAACGGAGGGTGGCTGTTGATGGGTTGGCTGCAAGAAGGATCTCATATCCACAGTGACCAACACGTCTTCAAACCGCCCTCTTTTGCAGGCATGGTAGGATTGGTACCCGCACCTGTTTCGCTGTGGGTGAAAATTCCTCTGCCAGCGGCAGCAACAGCAGAATGCAGAAATGCAGCATTCTGACAGCGTATATGATGCTTGTAACAATTCAGCCATTTTGTGTTTTTACCAGGGGTCTAAGCACTTTGCCACCTAGTACTGGTCCTTGCCCTTTATGCTTTTTATACGGGGGTCCCTCTTCAAACACTGGAGCATTTTGCACAAAATTGGAAGCGGTGGAGCGCCCTGGCTCCTGCTCATTGCCAGGAGAATGTCGTCCTCGGTCTCCTTCCCCATTCGCGGACAACACCATGGATCCCTGAAAGGGTTTATCATCTCCCTCAAAGCCTGCTCTTCTTGCTACTCCTCCTCCCTCAGCCACCATTCTCCTCTGACTCCTCTTTAGACTCCTCTTAGACTCCTGCTGACTAGTCTCAGATAAAGTAGCCTCCCCTGGGAATTCATTCAGCATTGCGACATTCCCATCTTCTAGCTTCAGCTTCTGCTCTTCGATGGCTTGGTCAATTATATGACGTAATGTATGCTCCAGGAAGAAGGTGTAAGGTACGATGTCACTGATAGTGCCCTGGCTGCGATCTCATCAAATGGCTGCAGAAGTATGCATGTGTCGCGCATGAGCAGCCACTGGCGCGGTGAAAAGAAGCCCCAGCTTCCCAGAACCTGTCCCTGCTGCAGCGTTCGTATAGGTATTTGTTAATGGCACGTTTCTGCTGGAGCAGCCTATCAAGCATATACAAGGTGAAGTTCCAGCGCGTCGGGCTGTCACAAATCAGACGTCTGATGAGAAGTTGGTGTCGCCGCTGAATGTCATCAAGGCGAGCCATGACCGTGTAAGATCTTCTAAAATGGCCAGAGATTTTCCTGGCCTGCCGCAAGATGTCCTGGACCCCAGGGATTTTGGCAACGAATCGTCGCACGACTAAGTTCAGGTTGTGTGCCTGTCATGCCCCACTCTGACGATGTGTCGATGTCGGCCAGGATACTCACGAGTTTAGTATTTGTTTTGGTGCCGTGCTGGATCCGCCTCTCATCAGGTGCACTTGGGTGGAGTCATTAGTTTAAATGGTCTCCAGCTAAGTGCTCTGAGCGGATTATACTGATTATTTTGGTCTGGGAAGTTTGGAGGGAAGGTTGGCTGTCAGTTCCTGCTCTCAGAAGATAAGTGTCATTTCTTGTTTGGTTGTTGGTGTCATCTATCCCATCCAGGTTCTGTGCGAGCAGGCTGCTCCTATCTCCCACTTCACCATCTCAGGGAGTCAGGGTTTTGTCAGTTCAGGCTGGAGGGCACAGCACACCTATCTTCAAGGTCTGCCTGTGGGCTGAGCAGTGCAGGAAAGAGGTCAGGGATAAACTAGGAGGTGACCCTTCCCCTGTCTCTCGTCCAGAGCCTGGTTGGTGTGTTATCTTTATACTGTGCACGACCGCCGTGACAGTGCCATGCACAGCACGTGTGTCATTTCGCCCTGTTTCAGTGCGCTCAGCAGATTGGCACCATTGTCGCACACCACTTTACCAACTGTCAAATTGAGCGGGGTTAGCCATTGATCGGCCTGTGACCGCAGAGCTGAAAGGAGTGCAGGATCGGTGTGGCTCTTGGCTTCCAGGCAAAACAGCCGCAGCATGGCAACGTCTCACCTGCACGTCCAATATGTTCTGGGGAGCTTGGGGGGGGGGGTTCAGCGGAAGAGGCAGTAAAAGTGACAAGGAGGAGTCAGCCGAGTAGAAGACGGAGGATGGAGTAGGAGAGGAGAAGAAGAGGCAGGCCTGCATGCAATCCGTGGCGGTAACACCAAATCCACACGGGTGCCACGGGTTACACTTTAACGCTTGAACATTTGGGCCACGGAAGCCTGCCTCCAGATGAACTCGATGACAGCACGGTGGAAGGTGGAGTGGAGGACAAATGGGAAGAGAGAGGAGAAGGAGAGGAGGCCGGACGGGGAGCGCCGGGAGTGTGGCTTGTGAGTTCTGACAGCGTTGCTCCCACTGGGCTCGGTGATGGGAGGCCAGGTGCCTTCTTAAGGCAGGTAATCCCTAGGTAAGTGTTGGGCTTACCATGACTTATGCGTTGACAGCACAGGCTGCAGATGGCAACACTATTGTCCGCAGCTGACACGTTAAAAAAAAGCCCACACTGCGGAGCCAAGTGCTACTGCTTGCATCCTGGAGCGCATGGTGGATAGCTCTCTCCAGATACATTTGCAGTCTGCTTTTTGACTCCGTGCACTGCGAGTTCTGCCTGGAGGAGGGTGCATAAGCTGAAGGTTGAGTGAGCCACTCAACCAACTCTGGTGCATCCTTTGACGTAATCGCACGCACCTTCTCCAACTTCCCATTTAGGCTCCGGCCTGGTGCACCTGCCCAACCCCTACTACCCCGGCGGAAAAGGCCTGCCTTTTCCTCTGCCTGTCATTTTCAAAATGACCCCTGTGCCAAAGTCCGTAGAAAAGAGCAGTATTTGTGGAAGCAGGTATATTGCAAGCCTCAATCAATATTTGGTGAAACCAGATATATCAAATCCCTTAATCAATATTTTGTGGAAGCAGGTGTATCGCAGGCCTCAATCAATACTTGGTGGAAGCAGGTATATCAATCCCCTTAATCAGTATTTTTTGGAAGCAGTGTAATCACAGCCCTAAATCAATATTTGGTGGAAGCAGGTATATCGGACCCCTAAATCAGTATTTTGTGAAAGCAGGTGTATTGCAGGCCTCAATCAGTATTGGTGGAACCCTTTATATCAATCCCAATAATCAGTATTTTGTGGAAGCAAGTGTATCGCAGGCCTCAATCAATATTTGGTGGAAACAGGTATATCAATCCCCTTAATCAGTATTTTGTGGAAGCTGGTGTATCGCAGGGCTAAAAAAATTTTTCTTAATGGGTCATTATTAAGAATGTTCAGCTTCTTAGATATAGGAGTTAAAAATCAGTCATTTTTTCTTTGAATCCTTTCTCCTGATCTCATAAACACTCATTATAGCTCAATTCTTATCAAACTTAGAGGAATATGGCTTAAAAAAAGAGGTGCAAAGGTAGCAGTTGGTGACCAAAGGTGCCTATTCCATAAAATAGACACCAGCATTATACATACATGCTGCATGTGGAGCTGTTCTAGATTTTGGATTTGGAGGTTTTGAGTTAAGATCTGGATCATGTGATACATCATGTGATGCCATAGAGCCAGAAAAGTCTTTCTCTTGTCACGGGGTTCCGAAGGTGCACTCGGTCCCCCATTGCCCGCAGAACTGTTGCTTAGCTTTTGGAATAAGGTTCTGTGTTTGACCTCATTCCCAGGGCGGCTTTACTAGCTGGGTGGCTCCCTGCTCCTAGTCTGCCTTGAGCACCGAGCTGATCACTCGGTGCTCGACTGGTTGGTCTGTCGGTCATGTGACGCTGGCCACGTCACATGACCCTCACTCCCCACTATAAATACAGGCAGCCTGCTGGCTACAGGTTGCCTGTTAATTTCTAGGTTCCTGGCTATTTGTTGGACTACTGAATATTTACCTGATCCTGTTCCCTGACGATCCTCTGCCTGCTCCTGCTGTACTGCGCACACATCCTGGGTATTGTGACCTCGGCTCCCACCTGACTACTCTCTTAGGACTCCTCTTGTACTTCGCTACTCTCCTGGTATTTGACCCCGGCTCTCCTGACCATTCTTTGCTTAATCCGTTGTACTGCGTAGCTCTCTTGGTTCTGACCCGGTCCGTTCATGTTCCGTATTTTGTCTTGTCTGTCTTCCCTGCACATATCCTAAGTTAGGGACTGCCGTCCAGTTGTCCCCTGTCATCAGGACTCTTGAGGCAAGTAGGCAGGGCCAGGGTGAGGGTGGAGCGCAGTGGTCACTACCCTTCCCCCTGTGTGTGTGTGTGGACGTGACCGTTACAGATTAACAGGCCCAATAACCACGTATCATGAATCCTCTTACTACCATGACTGACCAAGTCTCTATCTTGACACAGAGGTGCAGGAGCTAGGAGGAGAAACTCCGTTCTTGTGAGTTAGGGCAAGGTTCTTCCACTCCTCTGTCCTCCAGTCCATATTTTGAACCCCAGATCAAGCTCCCAGAACCCTTTTCTGGAGACCGGAAGAGGTTCTCTCCTTTAAGGAGAATTGCAAACTCTACTTCCGTTTGCGCCCGTGTCCTCCGGTCCCGAGAGCCAAAGCGTGGGGATTATCATTTCTCTACTACAGGGTGATCCCCAGGACTGGGCATTTTCGTTACCTCCTGGGGCCAGTTGTCTAACTTCTGTGGAGGGGTTTTTTCAGGCCCTGGGTACCCTCTATGATGAACCAGACAGAGCCCTGGTAGACGAGACAGCTCTTAGGCACTGGTTCAGGGCATCTCCCTGCGGAGGAGTATTGCACCCAATTCAGACGGTGGTGTGTCCCCCTCAGGATGGAATGAACCAGCCCTGAGAGTCAGTTTAGGTCTGGTCTATCTGATAATTTAAAAGATCTATTGGTCATTACCAAATTCCTGAGACCTTAGAGGAGATGATGAGCCTAGTTGTCCGACATGACAGACGAGTTAGAGAGAGATGACAAGAACGACAGTTCTGTTCTCAGATGGTGGTCCAGCCAGAGGCCTTTCCAGGGACAACACTGAGGTCTCCACCGAGGAACCCATGCAGGTTGGCATGACCCTGGGTAATCTTCGTCGCAGACGCGGTGTCATGTCTGTATGTGAGCAACAATAGTATTCACAGTAAAGAGCTACTGACCGGACCCAAAACTAGGGAGGATAAAGGGTGACCCCTGTCAGACCCTCAAAGCTCTCCCTATTCTGCTAAAGCACATGCCCGGATCCCAATGCGGAACGAGGCATGCCCACGTGCCTAAGACTGATGACCACTGTAACCCCTACAATAGTGGAAGGGGCACGGCCACCGGTGCCCTACTCAGTATATGGAGGGAACCGTGGCCACCTCAGATCCAGTCAGAAAATAATCAGGTATACAACAATGTCTGTACACTTCGCTGAAGGTGTTGCAGCCGCAGAGAAGACGGATCCAAGGACAGCTGGCAATATCCGGAGTGCTTGCTGCAGCAGAACACAGGTCCAGTGAACTGATAGCTACAAGTGAAGATACTAAAGCAAGAGCTACAACTGAAATGAGAACTATAATCCACGCCCTACAATAGGAGGAGGGGTGATATAAAGAGAGGGAAATCAAACGCATGAGGAACAGCTGGGAGGAAGGAAACCAAAAGTAAACAGAGCAGTGAGAACTCCTCCCAGCTCTAGTAGTGACATCATCACAGGGGTGGAGAAACAGAGCTGTGAGAACGTCCCAAAGCTCTGGTAGTGACAGTACCCCCCCCTCTACGGGTGACTCCGGACACCCAGGACCCACCTTCTCAGGATGAGCCCTATGAAATGCCCTGATGAGGCGAGTGGCTTTAATGTCCGACAACGGGAACCACATCCTCTCCTCAGGACCATAACCCTTCCAATGAACGAGGTACTGAAGAGAACCGCGGACAATGCGAGAGTCCACAATTCTGGAAACCTCAAACTCCAGATTGCCATCAACCAAAATCGGAGGAGGAGGCAAAGAGGAGGGTACCGTGGGCTGGACATATGGTTTTAAGAGAGATCTGTGAAATACATTATGTATCTTCCAAACCCGTGGAAGATCAAGACGGAAGGCAACAGGATTGATGACTGACAAGATTTTATAAGGCCCAATAAACTTGGGACCCAATTTCCAGGAGGGAACCTTCAGTTTAATATTTCTTGTAGACAACCACACCAGATCACCCACATTCAGGTCCGGACCAGGCACACGTCTCTTATCAGCCACACGCCTATACCTCTCACTCATCTTTTTAAGATTACTCTGAATCTTTTGCCAAATGGTAGACAAAGACGAGGAAAATCTCTCATCCTCAGGTAAACCAGAAAGAGCCCCTCCCGAAAATGTCCCAAACTGCGGATGGAACCCATATGCACCAAAGAATGGTGACTTATCAGAAGATTCCTGACGACGGTTGTTCAGAGCAAACTCAGCAAGAGGGAGAAATGAACACCAATCCTCCTGGTTCTCTGCCACAAAACAGCACAAATATGTCTCCAGATTCTGATTGAGGCGCTCAGTCTGACCATTCGACTGCGGGTGAAAAGCAGAAGAGAAGGACAGCCGAACCCCCAGGCGAGAACAGAAAGCCTTCCAGAACCTGGACACAAACTGCGTGCCTCTATCGGAAACAATATCAGAGGGAATGCCGTGCAATTTAACAATATGGTCGACAAAAGCTTGCGCCAACGTTTTAGCATTGGGTAAACCAGGGAAAGGTACGAAATGAGCCATCTTGCTAAAACGGTCCACCACCACCAGGATCACCGACTTCCCCGAGGAACGAGGAAGATCCGTGATAAAGTCCATGGACAGGTGTGTCCAAGGACGGGAAGGTATGGGTAACTGGAGAAGGGAACCTGAAGGCCGTGAACGAGGGACCTTAGCGCGAGCGCACGTCTCACAAGCAGCCACAAAACCCTCCACCGACTTACGAAGAGCCGGCCACCAAAAACTCAGAGCAATGAGATCTACCGTGGCTCAACTCCCGGGGTGACCAGCAAGAACCGTATCATGATGCTCCTTAAAGAGTTTGTGACGTAGCTCAGGAGGCACGAATAACTTCCCAGAAGGACAACGGGCAGGTGCCTCAACCTGGGCAGCCTGGACCTCGGCCTCCAAATCGCAATATAGAGCAGAAACAACTACCCCCTCCGCCAAAATGGGACCCGGGTCCTCGGAGTTTCCTCCTCCCGGAAAACAGCGAGAGAGAGCATCAGCCTTCACATTTTTTATCCCAGGTCGGAATGTAACAACAAAATTGAATCTGGAGAAGAACAGAGACCATCTGGCCTGTCTCGGATTCATACGCCTGGCCGACTCCAAGTATGCCAGATTCTTATGGTCGGTAAAAACGGTGATAGGGTGCCTGGCCCCCTCCAACCAATGGCGCCATTCCTCGAAAGCCAACTTGATGGCCAACAACTCCCTATCTCCCACATCATAGTTTCTCTCTGCCGGGGAGAGTTTTTTAGAGAAAAAGGCACAGGGTCGCCATTTGGCAGGAGAAGGGCCCTGGGACAAAACCGCACCCACACCCACCTCGGAAGCATCCACCTCAACAATAAAAGGTAAGGAAACATCGGGATGCACCAAGACGGGAGCAGACGCAAAACTCTCTTTAGTCTTAGAAAAGGCTGCAAGCGCCTCCTCCGACCAAGAGGAAAAATCCGCCCCCTTTTTTGTCATGTCAGTAAGGGGTTTGACAACAGAGGAATAATTCAAAATGAACTTTCTGTAATAGTTCGCAAAACCCAGAAAGCGCATCAATGCCTTCTGATTCTCAGGAAGCTCCCACTCAAGTACAGCACGGACCTTCTCCGGATCCATGCGAAAACCAGAAGCAGAGAGGAGAAAACCCAGAAATTGAATCTCCGATACCATAAAAAGACATTTCTCCAGCTTGGCGTACAATTTATTTTCCCGCAGAATCTGCAGAACCTGAAAAAGATGATCCTGATGGGTCTGAACATCAGGGGAAAAAATCAAAATATCATCAAGATACACCAATACAAATTTCCCCATTAAATGGTAGAAAATACTATTAACAAAATGCTGAAAGACGGCCGGAGCATTCATCAGGCCGAGAGGCATAAAGAGATTCTCGAAATGCCCGTTAGGGGTATTAAAGGCCATTTTCCATTCATCCCCCTCTCTGACCCTGACCAGGTTGTACGCGCCTCTCAAATCCAATTTGGAAAACACCTTGGCCCCAACAATTTGGTTGAAGAGGTCCGGGATCAGAGGAAGGGGATAGGGATCGCGAATCGTGATACGGTTCAGCTCCCTAAAATCTAGGCAAGGTCTCAGAGAGCCATCTTTTTTTTTAACAAAAAAAAACCCGCGGCCACAGGTGACTTTGAGGGACGAATATGCCCCTTCTCGAGACTCTCGGAGATATAAGTTCGCATTGCGATTCTTTCCGGTTGTGAGAGATTGTAGAGGCGTGCTTTTGGCAGCTTGGCGCCGGGAATGAGGTTAATGGCACAGTCAAACTCCCGGTGAGGAGGTAGCTCCTGAACACCGCTCTCGGAAAACACGTCCGAGAAATCAGAGAGAAATGATGGCACAGTTTTAGTAGACACCTCTGAAAAAGTCGCTGTGAGACAATTCTCTCTACAAAAGTCACTCCACTCATTTATTTGCCTTCCTTGCCAATCAATAGTGGGGTTATGTCTAGTGAGCCAGGGTAACCCCAAAACTAGAGGAGAAGGCAATCCGTTAAGGACAAAACAAGATATATCCTCCACATGAGTGTCACCTACAGCTAGCCGGATATTGTGAACAATGCCCTTCAGAGATCTCTGTGAGAGTGGAGCAGAGTCAATAGCAAAAACAGGTATATCCTTTTCTAATGTGCAAACCTGAAAACCATGCATGGCTACAAATTGAGTGTCAATAAGATTGACGGCCGCTCCACTATCAACAAAAATCTCACAAGAAATGACTTTGCTCTCTAGCGCCACCCTGGCAGACAGGAGAAAACGGGAACTGCAGGTCAGAGGAAAAGCATCAATTCCTACATCAACTTTGCCCAAAGTAGCAGATGAAGCAGAATTTGATGATTTACCTTTTGAGGTTTTTCTCTTATTATCGCTCTTAGTACAGTTCAAGAATCTCCTAGAGGGACAAACATTTGCCAAATGACCTATGCCCCCACAACAAAAACATACCATACTCTGAGGACTAAATCCTCTTTTATCAGGGGCAATTCGACCTAGCTGCATGGGCTCCTCCTCAGAGGGGAGCGAGACAGGATGAGGCCCCTGCACACTGAATGAGTCCGCACCACTGCCCCTAGACTGACAATGGCTGGACAGAGAGGTCTCGTTTCTTTCTCTTAGACGCCTGTCAAGGCGTACCGCCAATGACATGGCAGACTCTAAGGACGTTGGTCTCTCATGGAAAGCAAACGCATCTTTCAATCTCTCTGAGAGACCATGACAGAACTGACTCCGGAGTGCAGCATCATTCCAACCCGAATCAGCTGCCCATCTCCGAAATTCAGAACAATAAAGCTCCGCAGACAGTTTGTTCTGGCATAAAACACATAAGTTAGATTCGGCCAGAGCAACACGATCCGGGTCATCATAAATCTGCCCCAGGGCCACAAAAAATCTTTCCACGGATCGAAGGGAGGGATCCCCTGATGGCAGCGAAAAAGCCCAAGTCTGAGCATTACCCCTGAGCAGGGAGATGACAATCCTCACCCTCTGCTCTTCCTTACCAGAGGAGTGGGGAAACAAGCAAAAATGGAGTTTGCATGCCTCTCTGAAGCGAACAAAATTCTCACTACCCCCAGAGAACGTTTCCGGAAGTGAGACCTTTGGCTCGCAACAGACTCCATGAGCCGGAGCAGAGCCCAATGCTTGAAGCTGAGACATAGATTGACGGAGATCCGCTACTTCCAAAGAAAGACCCTGCATGCGGTCAACCAGGCCAGAAAGCGGATCCATGTCAAAAAAGGACGGTTTTGGTGGATAATAATGTCACGGCTGTATGTGAGCAACAATAGTATACACAGTAAAGAGCTACTGACCGGACCCAAACTAGGGAGGATAAAGGGTGACCCCTGTCAGACCCTCAAAGCTCTCCCTATTCTGCTAAAGCACATGCCCGGATCCCAATGGCGGAACGAGGCATGCCCACGTGCCTAAGACTGATGAACACTGTAACCCCTACAATAGTAGAAGGGGCACGGCCACCGGTGCCCTACTCAGTATATGGAGGGAACCGTGGCCACCTCAGATCCAGTCAGAAAATAATCAGGTATACAACAATGTCTGTACACTTCGCTGAAGGTGTTGCAGCCGCAGAGAAGACGGATCCAAGGACAGCTGGCAATATCCGGAGTGCTTGCTGCAGCAGAACACAGGTCCAGTGAACTGATAGCTACAAGTGAAGATACTAAAGCAAGAGCTACAACTGAAATGAGAACTATAATCCACGCCCTACAATAGGAGGAGGGGTGATATAAAGAGAGGGAAATCAAACGCATGAGAACAGCTGGGAGGAAGGAAACCAAAAGTAAACAGAGCAGTGAGAACTCCTCCCAGCTCTAGTAGTGACATCATCACAGGGGTGGAGAAACAGAGCTGTGAGAACGTCCCAAAGCTCTGGTAGTGACACGCGGAGAGTGCTTCTACTGTGGAGATCCTGGCCATTGGATCAACAAGTGTCCTAAGAGGGACCTCTCTGACAAGTCTTCTAAGGCAAGACAACCTAAAGACCAGGTACACCCTGATTTTTCTAAAGGTAAGCTTTTGGTACCCATAACAATTTCTCTGGGGGTTAATAAGTGGCCGGGTAAGGCCTTTATTGACTCCGGTTCAGCGGCCAGCTTTATTGACTTTGAGTTTTCTGGGTAAATTGGGTATTCCAATGTTTGCTTTACCTACACCTATCCATGTCATGGCTATTGATGCTGCTCCCTTGATTGGTGGTACGGTGAGGTCATGTATCTCTGAAATTTCTCTGTCCGTGGGTGTGTGCCACTCTGAGAGATGTTCTCTTCTAGTCCTGGAGAACCTACCGGTTGAGGTGGTACTAGGGTTGCCTTAGCTCCGTTTACATAACCCCACAATTGATTGGTCCAAAGGAGAGTTGGTGAAATGGGGACCTAAGTGTGACTCATGCTTGTCCGTGGTCCAGGCTGGGGTTTCAGTAAGGTCTAATACATTACCCTCTGTTATTAAGGAATATTCTGATGTGTTCTCGTCCCTTACTCCAGAGGTTCTACCCCCCCATAGACCTTATGATTGCGCCATAGAGCTAATTGAGGGTGCCGAATTTCCTAAAGGTCGAATTTATAATCTTTCAGGGCCCGAACGCAAGGCTATGGAAGATTATATTAAGGAGAGCCTTGCTAAAGGGCATATTAGACCTTCAGTCTCTCCTATGGGAGCAGGGTTTTTCTTTGTTAAAAAGAAGGATGGTGGTCTTAGGCCTTGTATTGATTACCGGAGATTAAATAAAATCACTGTCCAAAATAGATACTCTCTCCCATTGATTCCGGATTTATTTAACCAGGTTTTGGGGGCAACCTGGTTTTCCAAGATTGACCTGAAAGGGGCCTACAATCTAATCCGAATCAAGGAGGGAGACGAATGGAAGACAGCGTTCAATACTCCGATAGGACACTTTGAATATCAGGTGATGCCTTTTGGACTCAGCAATGCCCCAGCTGTGTTCCAAAACTTAATGAACGATATTCTTAGGGAGTTCTTAGGTAAATTTATTATTGTCTATCTTGACGACATTTTGATATTCTCTCCTGATTTCGAATCTCATGTGTCCCATGTCAAACAAGTATTAGAGGTGTTGAGGGAGAACCAGCTATCCGCTAAGCAAGAGAAATGTGTCTTTGGTGTACAGGAGATACTGTTTCTAGGGCATGTTTTGACTCCTCACGCCTTTAAGATGGATCCTGGTAAGGTTTTAGCAATTAAGGAATGGGTAAGGCCTTCATCCTTAAAGGCTTTACAACGGTTTTTGGGTTTCGCTAATTACTACCGTAAATTTATCATGAATTTTTCTGTAATTGCTAAGCCATTGACCGACCTTACTAAGAAAGGGGCGGATTTGGAGAATTGGTCTACCAAGGCCATTTCTTCATTTGAAACATTAAAAAAGGCATTTAGTAGCGCTCCCATTCTGATACAGCCTGATCAGGAGAGACCCTTTATTGTGGAGGTGGATGCGTCCGAGGACGGCGCAGGAGCAGTCCTTTCACAAGGTCCTGCTAGCCTCACTAACCTGAGACCGTGTGACTTCTTCTCTAGGAAATTCTCTCCCACGGAGAGAAACTACGACATAGGGAATAGGGAGCTGTTGGCCATTAAATGGGCATTTGAGGAGTGGAGACATTTTTTGGAGGGGGCAAGGCATCGAGTAACTGTTGTCACTGACCATAAAAACCTAATGTTTCTCGAGTCCGCCTAGAGGTTGAATCCCCGACAAGCCCGATGGGCTCTGTTTTTTACCCGTTTTGATTTCTCCATTACGTTCAGGCCGGGAAGTAAAAATGTGAAGGCAGACGCATTATCTCGGAGCTTCCATGCTTTTCAACCCACTGAGACGCCGCCTGAATCCATCCTACCAGCAAACATCTTCTTAGCGGCTCTAACCCAGGATATCTCGGCTCGCATTAAGGCTGAACAACATCTGGCACCGGCATCCACCCCAACCGATAAGTTGTTTGTTCCCGTACAATTTCGTCTCCAGCTGTTGGGTGAGTGTCACGATTCTGCCTTTTGTGGACATCCGGGTATTGAGGGCACTAAGGATCTGGTTTCTAGATCTTATTGGTGGCCCACTCTGACCAGGGATGTCAAGTCCTACGTGTCAGCCTGTGAGGTTTGTGCCAGGTCTAAGACACCTAGGACTCGCCCTGCTGGTAACCTACGACCCCTACCCATTCCCAGTAGACCCTGGTCCCATATCTCGATGGACTTTATAACTGACCTACCGCTGGCGGAGGGTAAGACTGTGGTTTGGGTTATGGTGGTTTAGCAAGATGGTTCATTTCATTCCCCTGTCTAAACTTCCGAATGCTAAAACCCTGGCGTCTATTTTTGTGAGAGAGATTGTTCGTTTACATGGCATCCCGGAAAATATTGTTTCGGACAGGGGTGTGCAGTTTGTGTCCAAATTCTGGAGGGCCTTCTGTCAAAGATGTAAAATTTTGTTGTCTTTTTCTTCCGCCTACCATCCTGAGAGTAATGGACAGACTGAACGCCTTAATCAGTCTGTGGAACAATTCCTGAGGTTGTATGTTGCTGATGACCAGCAATTATGGGTCAAATTCCTTCCGTTGGCTGAATTTGCTCTGAATAACCGTGTCAATTCTTCCGCTGGGGTCTCCCCTTTCTTTTGTAACCATGGTTTTCATCCCCGTTTTCATTCTGGGTCGTCCGTCTCCTCCTCTAACCCTGAAGCTGATAAACTCTCCTCCGAACTGTGCACAGTTTGGGCCCGGGTTCAATCAAACTTAGAAAAGGCTCAAAGTTCTCAAAAAACTCAAGGCCGATAGGAAACGTTCAAGGGGGGTAACTTTCAGGTTGGGGATAAAGTATGGTTGTCCTCCAAGAATCTATCTCTCAAGGTAGCTTCTAGAAAATTTGCTCCTTGTTTTATTGGACCATCTAAGATCACGGAAGTGATTAAACCCGGTATCTTTTAGGTTGGAGCTGCCTGATCATTCCACATTCCTAATGTGTTCCATAAATCTCTGCTTAAAAAATATTTTGAACCGGTAGTACCATCAAAAGCCTCGCCTCCGCCGGTTTCTTGTTAATGATGCTGTCGAGTATGTGGTGTCATAATAGTGGACGTCAGGAAGGTGCGTAATTCTTGCAGTACCTGATTCACTGGAAGGGGTATGGGACCCGAAGAGAGATCTTGGGTACCTGCCAGGGAGGTTCATGCTCCTAGACTTGTTCGTAAATTTAATTAGAACACCCTGAAAAGCCATCGCCTTGAAGTCTTGGGTCGGTGGCCCCTCGTAAAAGGGGGGGTACTGTCACGGGGTTCCGAAGGTTGCACTCGGTCCGCCATTGCCCGCAGAACTGTTGCTTAGCTTTTGGAATGAGGTTCTGTGTTTGACCTCATTCCAGGGCGGCTTTTACTAGCTGGGTGGCTCCCCTGCTCCTAGTCTGCCTTGAGCACCGAGCTGTATCACTCGGTGCTCGACTGGTTGGTCTGTTCGGTCATGTGACGCTGGCCACGTCACATGACCCTCACTCCCCACTATAAATACAGGCAGCCTGCTGGCTACAGGTTGCCTGTTAATTTCTAGGTTCCTGGCTATTTGTTGGACTACTGAATATATACCTGATCATGTTTCCCTGACGATCCTCTGCCTGCTCCTCCTGTACTGCGCATACATCCTGGTATTGTGACCTCGGCTCCCACCTGACTACTCTCTTAGGACCCTCTTGTACTTCGCTACTCTCCTGGTATTTGACCCCGGCTTCTCCTGACCATTCTTTGCTTATCCGTATGTACTGCGTAGCTCTCTTGGTTCTGACCCGGTCCGTTCATGTTCCGTATTTTGTCTTGTCTGTCTTCCCTGCACATATCCTAAGTTAGGGACTGCCGTCCAGTTGTCCCCTGTCATCAGGACTCGTGAGGCAAGTAGGCAGGGCCAGGGGTTGAGGGTGGAGCGCAGTGGGTTACTACCCTTCCCCCTGTGTGTGTGTGGACGTGACCGTTAATCTCTGCTCCCCTCCCATAACATGCTTTTTTGAAAATGAGTGTGTATGGGGGTACTTTTAATAGAGTGCAATTTTAACTTAATTCTATACATTCTGATCTGAAATATACTGATGACCATATTTTATAGAATTAAATTGGTTTCACGTTATTTTAACATTACTTACTTTAATAAAAAAATATATAAAATAGACCAGTAAATAATATATACACCAGAATGGTTCAAAATGACAACTCATCTCACACAAAAATAGTCACATGTCGATGGAAAAGTGTAAAAGCTATTGGTTTCCAAAAATTGAATAGACTTTATTTCATAAAACATAGATTTACTCAGCAAAAGAACAAAGCATACATTAAGGTATTGTTGTAATTGTACCAACTATTATAGAATGAAATACAAAAAATAACAAATATTAGCAGTACTCTCACTTGGCACAAGGGCTATGGGTTATAAAATGCTCCAGTCCTGAAAATCCAAATTCTGAATTTCCAAGCCAAAAAAAAGGAAAGATGTTACAGCATCCATTGATGAAAAAACAAACAGAATGAAATGAACGTGTTATTTAGACCATACAGTCCAGGGCATGAAAAAGAAAAACAATGGCAGAATTAGTGATTTTTCAATTTCTGTAAAAAAATATATGAATAAGTTATTCACAAAATTGTATGTGCATTTTAATTAATACTATTAAAAAGGACAAGTTGTCTCGCAAAAAAACAAGTCTTTGTTACTGGAAAAAATAGTACTTGGAAGGCAGGGAATGAAAATAATTCTTGTTCCTGAAAGTGGGGTTCTTAAGGTCCTGAGCTGCAAACTGTACAAATTCTAACAATACAGCTTAAGATGAATCATTAATGAACACTTTACTTTTACCTATATACACACACACACTTGTATATTGATTTAGATGGTCACAATCATGCAATCTTGCATCGCTGCCTGGGGAATGAGGTTGTGTCCTCCGGTCTGGCTGCCCTTCTGTCTACTCAGGATGCTGCTGGCTGACTGCTGCTGAAATTTGCTTGGACTGGAGACACTTGCCAACGTGTTTGGCATGCTAGTCCATATTTAGACGAAAGTCAGGGTTTCAGCTATCCGTTTTCACGATAAATGTTGCTTTTTGTATAAGTTTATTTTTTTCTGGATACCTCTATTCAATATCCCCTGCTAGACAAAACATAGATTAATATGTAGCTGGCTTCTTTTTTTAAATTCAAATAAACTAATGTTAAAATAAGACACATGAAGATATTCTCAATCATAAACTAATATTAACCACATCCTGAACTTACACAGAAAATTACTGTGTGACCTAAAGAGCAATTTAGATTTGAGGAAACCCACATACTGTCTTAAAGAGGTTTTCATTAGCTCAAAGCAGATAGTGTAGATCAGTACTTTTTCTGGGATGTGGAACTTCCATTAATCATTTAATGTAGACATCCCGTAGTTCAATAAATAGTAGATCTATATAATTCTGATAAATTCTGACTTACCATTAGACATGCAAAGCCCACTTATGTCAGTGATGTCATAATCATCTATGAACACGATAACTGGGCTACCAGATTTCAGCCAATGTATTCTTTTGACAGGTTGAAACTGTGAGAGGGTTAAAGGGGTTTTCCTGGAAGTAGAATTTTGATGAACTATCCGCTTGATCAATATCATCAATATCAAATCGGTGGGGGTATAACCTCTAGCACCTCTGCTAATCAGCTATTTGAAGCTCTTCCTAGGCCAGTGATGTCATGTTCATCTGTCACATAGACCAAGTGAATAGCCTAGGCTGCTGTACCAAGTACAACCACTATACAACATAGGGTGTTGTGCTTGGTATATTATGAATAGGCTGCAGTGCTCATACTATGTTACTGTTTTATGCTATACTACAGGGTGGGCCATTTATATGGACACACCTTAATAAAATGGGAATGGTTAGTGATATTAACTTCCTGTTTGTGTCACATTAGTATATGTAAGGGGAAAACTTTTCAAGATGGGTGGTGACCATGGCGGCCATTTTGAAGTTGGCCAATTTGAATCCAACCTTTGTTTTTTCAATAGGAAGAGGGTCATGTGACACATCAAACTTATTGGGAATTTCACAAGAAAAACAATGGTGTGCTTGGTTTCAACGTAACTTTATTCTTTCATGAGTTATTTACAAGTTTCTGACCACTTATAAAATGTGTTCAATGTGCTGCCCATTGTGTTGGATTGTCAATGTAACCCTCTTCTCCCACTCTTCACACACTGATTGTCACGAGGGTGTCAAGAGCGACGTCTGACTCCGTTATACCCGGGGTCAGGAAGTCGCAACGGGTGGCTGCGCATTCGATGTACAAAGACAGTGCTGTTTCGTAATGGTAGCTTTCTGGGTTTGCCTTGCAATCCTTTTTGGGCTCACTCAGGGATCCGTAGCTTCTCCTCCTCAGCTGTTCTTGTCCAGCAATCCCAACCTCCTTTTAATTCCCATCTCCCACTTGTTGGTTGCCAGATATAGAGCTTCTTGCCTGACTTCTATACTTGACCCACTGGAGCTGAGTAGCTGTGTTCCTGGTTGTTGTTCCAGAACGTTACCCTCGGATCCCTGTTGGACCTTGGTGGTCTGCTGTTGTCGCCCACCCTGGGATTATATGTTTGTCTGTATTGTCTGTCCTCTCCTTGGTGTTTTCCTCTTAGTGTCAGTGGTGCGGACCTAGTGATCCCACAGCCCCGTTCACTACACAGGGCTCATCTTAGGGAAAGCCAGGGTTTAGGCACGTGATCGGCGTACGGGTAAGGAAACCCGTCTAGGGACGTCAGGGCAGTCAGGTGCCAGCCGCAAGGTGAGTCAGGGGTCACCACCTTTCCCTCTCCTTGGATCAGGGCCTTCCTATTTCCCTCCCTTTGCGTGACGCCGGGTCATTACATTATATCTGGCCCTTATTTTGTGTAGGTAAAACAAAAAAAAAATTTTTTTCTTTCTACCTACTTAGAATCCAGTATGGATCCAATTGCTGCTTTGTCAAAGCAACTTCAAGGCCTGTCTTTAGAGGTGGCAGGATTGAAGGCGTCGGTCCTCCAGCAACAGCAGCAATTGCAACAGACCCCAAGCCCAGCGGTTGCTAGAGGTAATCAGGTTGTTGCGGAACCCAAGGTTGCTCTTCCTGACAGATTTTCTGGGGGAAGGGACAAATTTTTGACGTTCCGTGAGGCCTGTAAATTATATTTTAAACTGCGCCCTTACTCCTCTGGTAATGAAGAACAGCGGTTGGGGGTTGTTATTTCCCTGCTGCAGGGGGATCCGCAATCCTGGGCGTTCTCTTTACCCACTGATTCCCAGGCTCTCCGGTCAGTGGATGAATTTTTTGGGGCCTTGGGTCTCATATATGACGACCCTGACTGAGTCGCACTGGCTGAATCAAAATTACGGAGACTCCTACAGGGAGAGCAGCCAGTAGAGGAGTATTGCGCAGAGTTCCGTAGGTGGGCTACGGATACCCAGTGGAACGACCCGGCTCTCAGGAGTCAGTTCTGCTCTGGGTTATCCGAAAGGATTAAGGATGCGCTTGCGCTGTATGAGACTACCTTTTCCCTTAATGCTGTTATGTCCCTTTCTATCAGAATAGATAGACGTCTTAGGGACAGATTGAAAAAATCCGGAGCAATTGGTAACCCCTCTCAAGCAGCAGTTAGTCTGTACGGACTAGACGAGCCTATTGCAGCTAGGAGGAACTACTCGTCAGGTCCATCCACCTGAGGCTCGCCGTAGGGCGTGGGGTTTGTTTTTTCTGTGGGGAGAGGGGTCATTTTATTAATGTCTGTCCTTCCTTCCTCATAAACAAAAGACCGTCGGAAAACTACTAACCCCAGGCTGTGTGGAGGATGTCAGCCGGGGGGTATACGTTTCCTCCATACGAACATCGCAATTTGTGTTGCCAGCGGTTGTTGTTTTTGGCGTTAAGACGGAGACTATTTCTTTTTTTCTAGACAGTGGAGCAGGAGTAAATTTGATATATGCCATTTTGCCCCACACTATGGGTTTGTCTCTCAGTACGCTACAGAGACCTATTCCCATATTCGCTATTGATCTGCTCCTCTGTCTCAGAGAAAACTCACTCACATTGTCCATAACTTACACCTTCCGGGTAGGGGACCACCATAACGAGTGCTTTCATGTTATGTTCTGGAGGGGCTTCCCACTCCGGTGGTGTTGGGTCTTCCCTGGTTGGTAGCGCACAATCCAGTGGTGGATTGGCAGGCCAGGGAGATATTGGTAGGGAGTGAGCAGTGCAGAGAAAATTGCTTAAATAGCAATTGCTATAGTCGCCTCCATAGCTACCCTACCCACATTTGTTTCGGACTTTGAGGACTTTTTTTCTAAAAAGGGTGTCAGAAGTTACCACCTCCCCTGTCCTTATGATTGCCTGGTTAACCTGATTCCTGGTGCAAAATTTACCCAAGACCAGGTTTTATAATCTTTCAGGTCAGAGAGACAAGCCATGAAAGATATATCTCAGAGAGCTTGGCTAAGAGACACATCAGACCCTCTTCTTTACCGTGGCTGCAGGGTTTTTCTTCATTAAAAAGAAAGATGGGGGCCTGCGTCCTTTTTTTCGCGAATTAAACCGGATAACCATCCGAGACCCATACCCTCTTCCTCTCATTCCTGACCTGTTTAATCAAAATTGCGGGTGCTAGGTGGTTCTCCAAACTTGATCTTAGGGGGGCCTACAATCTGATTCGTATCAAGGAAGGGGATGAGTGGAAGACAGCTTTTAACACCCCTGAGGGGCATTATGAAAATCTAGTCATGCCTTTCGGTCTGACCAATGCTCCTGCTGTCTTCCAACATTTCGTTAATTACATTTTTAGTCATCTTATCGGCAGGTTTGTGGTTGATATTCCTAGATGATATTTTTAATTTATTCGTCGGATCTGAAAAACATGAGGTGCATGTCAGACAGGTACTGCAGGTACTACGGTCGAATAAATTATATGCTAAATTGAAAAGTGTGTTTTTCGCTGTTCAGGAAATACAGTTCCTAGGGTATTTATTATCTGCTTCAGGTTTCCGTATGGATCCTAGGAAGGTCCAGGCAATTTTAGATTGGGATCTTCCTGAGAACCTCCAAAGCACTGCAACGGTTCTTGGGCTTTGCAAATTTCTATAGAAAATTCATTAAAAATTATTCGGTGATTGTAAAAACCCCTTACTGACACTGACTAGGAAGGGGACTGATTTTTCTAAATGGTCTGACGCCGCCTAAAATTGCTTTTTCTCTCTAAAAGAGAGGTTTACCTCGGCATCTGTACTAATCCAACCTGATGTCTCCCAGCCTTTTATTGTTGAAGTAGATGCATCAGAGGTGGGAGTGGGGGCTGTGCTGTCTCAGGGTCTGTCTCCTGGCAAATGGCGTCCTTGTGCTTTCTTTTCTAAAAAACTATCTGCAGCAGAGAAGAAACTATGATATTGGCAATAGGGAAACTATTAGCTATTTAAACTAGCGTTTAAAAAATGGCGTCACTTTTTAGAGGGGCAATCCACCCCGTCACTGTGATTACGGACCACAAAAACCTTCTGTACCTCGAATCAGCTAAGCGTCTCACCCCTAGAACAAGCTAGGTGGTCGCTATTTTTTACCAGGTTTAACTTTGTTATTACCTATCGTCTGGGGCAAAAAATACCAAGGCAGATGCATTATCTCGTTGTTTTCCTGAAGGGGGTAATGTGAGTGATCCGGTACCCATTCTACAAAGAGAGTGGTTGTCTCTGCGGTACACTCTGTTCTGGAGGGGAAGGTGTTAGAGGCCCAGGGGGACGCCCCGGTCTCTTGCCCCTCAGAGAAATTGTTTGTACCGTTGAACCTGCGTCTCAAAATTATTAAAGGAACATCATAATTCGGCACTTGCTGGGCACCCGGGTAGTAAAGCAACCTTGGAGCTATTGTCTCGTCGTTTTTGGTGGCCAAGGTTGCGTCAGAATGTAATGGATTTTGTGTCTTCTTGTTCTACTTGTGCGGCGCGCGAAAGTCTCTCCTACACGGTCCTGCAGGGTCTTTATTGCCACTATGTCATTCCCAATAGGCCATGGACACATCTGTCAATGGATTTTTATCACTGACTTACCTTTGTCTGCGGGGTAAAAAAAGTTATCTTGGTAGTAGTGAAGGTTTAGCAAATGGTACACTTCATTGCGTTACCCGCACTACCTAATGCTAAGACTCTTGCTCAGGTTATTCATCAGTGAAAACGTGAAGCTTCACAGGGTCCCTTCCGATGTTGTTTCAGATCGGGGAACCCAGTTTATTTCTAAATTTTGGAAAGCTTTTTGTTCCCGTTTGGGGGTACACTTGTCCTTTTCCTCAGCTTTCTATCCTCAGTCGAATGGACAGACTGAGCATACCAACCAAAAACCTGGAGACATATCTAAGATGTTTTGTGTCTGAAAAACCAAGAGGTGTTGGTCATCATATTTACCGTTAGCCGAGTTTGCCATAAATAATCGCCGTCAGGAATTACTGGCAAGTCACCATTTCTTGGTGCATATGGTTTTCATCCCAATTCTGTACTTTCAAAGAGGGGCGGTCTTCTGGGGTTCCCGAAGAGGAACGGTTTTCGTCGTCTCTTTCATCTGTATGGCAGAAAGTGCAAGCTAATTTGAAAAATATGGGAGGTAAATATAAATGCATGGCTGATTAAAAAAACGGTCGCCAGGCTCCGGACCTAGGAGTGAATGACTATGTGTGGTTATCTACTAGAAATATTAAATTAAAGGTTTCCTCTTGGAAACTGGGCCCTAGGTTTATTGGTCCTTACAAAATAGTAGCCATCATTAACCCCGTTGGCTTTTCGCCTGGAGCTACCTCAGACTTTTAAAATTCATAAACGTCTTCCATAAATCGTTACTTAAAAAGTATGTTCCACCTCTAGAACCATCACCGCTGCCACCCCCCTCCTGTTATTGTGGATGGTAATCTAGAGTTTCAAATATCCAAAATTGTTTGATTCTCGTCGGCGTCCGCCGTTCTCTTCAATATCTGGTGCATTGGAGGGGTTACTGTCCCGAGGAAAGAATGTGGGTTCCAGCGTCTGAGGTAAACGCCGACAGGTTTAGTTCGGGTTTTTCATGCCTCTCATCCTGAGAGACCCTAGTCCTGAGTGTCCAGAGGCCCCTCGTGGAAGGGGGGGGTACTGTCACGAGGGTGTCAAGAGCCACGTCTGACTCCGTTATACCCGGGGTCAGGAAGTCGCAGCGGGTGGCTGCGCATTCGATGTACAAAGACAGTGCTGTTTCGTAATGGTAGCTTTCTGGGTTTGCCTTGCAATCCTTTTTGGCTCACTCAGGGATCCGTAGCTTCTCCTCCTCAGCTGTTTCTTGTCCAGCAATCCCAACCTCCTTATATTCCCATCTCCCACTTGTCTGGTTGCCAGATATAGAGCTTCCTGCCTGGACTTCTATACTGACCCACTGGAGCTGAGTAGCTGTGTTCCATGGTTGTTGTTCCAGAACGTTACCCTCCGGATCCCTGTTGGGCCTTGGTGGTCTGCTGTTGTCGCCCACCTGGGATTATATGTTTGTCTGTATTGTCTGTCCTCTTCTTGGTGTTTTCCTCTTAGTATCAGTGGTGCGGACTAGTGATCCCACCGCCCCCGTTCACTACACAGGGCTCATCTTAGGGAAAGCCAGGGTTTAGGCACGTGATCGGCGTACGGGTGAGGAACCCGTTTCTAGGGACGTCAGGGCAGTCAGGTGCCAGCCGCAAGGTGAGTCAGGGGTCACCACCTTTCCCTCTCCCTTGGGACAGGGCCTTCCTCATTTCCCCTCCCTTTGCGTGACGCCGGTCATTACACTGATAGCAACACCGCAGGATAAATGCTAGCACAGGCTTCCAGTATCCGTAGTTTTAGGTGCTGCACATCTCGTATCTTCACAGCATAGACAATTGCCTTCAGATGACCCCAAAGATAAAAGTCTAAGCAGGTCAGATCGGGAGACCTTGGGGGCCATTCAACCCGCCCACGACGACCAATCCACTTTCCAGGAAACTGTTCATCTAGGAATGCTCGGACCTGACACCCATAATGTGGAGGTGCACCATCTTGCTGGAAAAACTCAGGGAACGTGCCAGCTTCAGTGCATAAGAGGGAAACACATCATCATGTAGCAATTTTGCATATCCAGTGGCCTTGAGGTTTCCATTGATGAAGAATGGCCCCACTATCTTTGTACCCCATATACCACACCATACCATAAATTTTTTTGTTCCAAAAGTCTTGGAGGGATCTATCCAATGTGGGTTAGTGTCAGACCAATAGCGGTGGTTTTGTTTGTTAACTTCACCATTCACATAAAAGTTTGCCTCATCACTGACAAAATCTTCTGCGTAAACCGAGGGTCCTGTTTCCAATTTTTGTTTTGCCCATTCTGCAAATTCAGTGCGCCGATCTGGGTCATCCTCGTTGAGATGCTGCAGTAGCTGGAGTTTGTAAGGGTGCCATTTGTGAGTAGCTAATATCCGCCGAAAGGATGTTCGACTAATGCCCCTCTCCAGTGACATGCGGCGAGTGCTACGCTGTGGGCTCTTGCTGAATGAAGCTAGGACAGCCACTGATGTTTCTTCATTAGAGACAGATTTCATGCGTCCACATTTTGGCAAATCCAACACTGAACCAGTTTCACGAAACTTGGCAAGCAGTTTGCTAACTGTAGCATGGGAGATGGGTGGTCTTGTAGGGTGTCTTGCATTGAAATCTGCTGCAATGACCTGGTTACTGCGTTCACCAGATATCAACACAATTTCTATCCGCTCCTCACGTGTTAACCTCGGCGACATGTCAATGGCTGTAAACAAAGAGAAACTTGTAAATAACTCATGAAAGAATAAAGTTAAAACCGTTAAAACCGTTAAAACCAAGCACACCATTGTTTTTCGTGTGAAATTTCCAATAAGTTTGATGTGTCACATGACCCTCTTCCTATTGAAAAAACAAAAGTTGGATTCAAAATGGCCGAATTCAAAATGGCCGTCATGGTCACCACCCATCTTGAAAAGTTTCCTCCCTCACATATACTAATGTGCCACAAACAGGAAGTTAATATCACCAACCATTCCCATTTTATTAAGGTGTATCCATATTAATGGCCCACCCTGTATGTTGATAACTAGAGATGAGCGAAGTTATGAAAAATTCAATTTGGCTGCTTCACAGTTCACAAAGAAATTCGGTTTGTTACATGACAAATCACATTCCATGGTATGTAGCTGGCACAATGATGGAGATCACGCCGATCCCCCCCCCCCCATCATTGAACCCCCCAGATGCTGCATTCAGCACTGATCATGGCATTTTAAATTTCATTTGTGACGAATAACTTCATCACAAAGCACATTCCTTTGTATTTAACGGGCGCAATGATGGGGAATGGCGATCGCTCTGCACCCTGTCATTGAACCCCTCAGATGCCACATACATCGATGATTGCAGCATCTGAGATTACAATTTAACAAGGGTTTAGGCCTTTCAGGGGTACATACATACTTACCTTATCCATTATCACGCATAGAGGTCATTGCGGCCATCTTGATTGAAAACGCTGGGCAAAATCTCGCGCTGTGACATGATGATGTTATCACGCTGGCCGGGCATGGTTGTGATGTCATCACTGATGATCACTGATAAAAGAAGAAAAGACAATGCAAAAGCACTCTGCAAACGAGATAAAGTACAATAATGCCATAGTTGCAAAAATTATTATAGTGCTAATGCTACGCTTATTTATAAAGTGCTATGCTTGACAAATACATTTGGTACAAAACCATTTGAGCCCGTCTGCCAAACATCAAGGCGATCTCTTTAAGACGGGTCCTAACACTAAATAATACCTGTTACCGGTATGCGCCATAATGGCCACCATAAAGTTCAGGAAGTGTTGGATCCACATGCACGCTGGGTCCACTCTCCCTTTTACCACAGCTTTATACTGAAACTAATTAAAATCAGCCTATGGGGCAGACAGGCTAATCAGGAGTGCACGACTCGCTGGAGTGGCACACCTCCAGCACTGTAAAAACATCTCACTTTATAAATAAGCGTAGCATTAGCGCTATAATATATATATTTTTTTTGCCATGTGCAATTGTGCATTGGGATGTGCTGACTAACCCCCTTTTCTTTGCAGATTTACAGTGCTGCAGCGAGTCGTGCACTCCTGATTAGCCTGTCTGCCCCATAGGCTAATTTTAATTAGTTTCAGTATAAAGCTGTAACCTGCTCTCACTACATTCATTGGAAGCTGTCTGGCACAAGGAATGGTATGGAGTGGGCTCGGATTGCATGTTGGTACCTGCATACCTTGGAAGTAATGGAGGCCATTATGGCACCAAAAATTGTAAAAGGCAGAGTGGACCCAGCATGCATGTGGAACCAACACTTCCTGAACTTTATGGCGGCTATTATGGCGCATAACAGGTAGTATTTAGTGTTAGGTTCCCGTCTTACAGAGATCGCCTTGACATTCGGCAGACGGACTCAGATGGTTTTGTACAAAATGCATTTTCCCAGCATCTCACTTTATAAATAAGCGTAGCATTAGCACTATAATATTTTGTGTGACTATGGCATTATTGTACTTTATTTGGTCTGCAGAGTGCTGTTGCATTGTCTTTTTTTTTTCTCTATGTTTTTAGCCATGGCAGCGTGCACCTGCTGGTGATCACTGATGACATCACTGTGCACGGCCAGTATGCTGGCGTGGTGACATCATACGTCACCCCGCGCAAGATTTTGGCGTGGTGACATCATACGTCACCCAGCGCAAGATTTTGGGCAATTTCTGCAATCAAGATGGCCGCGACAGCCTCTTCATGTGCAAATGGGTGAGGTGAGCATATAATTTTTTTTATTTTTACCACTAATTTTTCCTTAAATTTGAATCGAAGTCAATTTGTTTTGCTTCTATTTGCACTACACTTTTAATAACAAAAGCTAAACGGAATTAAACTTTTTTTTAACTTAAACTCATTTTAAGTCTGATCATTATTATCATTAGTGACATACTGTACAGCTTATTTTTCATAGGAAGTTCCTCCTCAATGGCATCAAATGTAAAAGAATCTCAAATGATAATGTTTATGATGGATTAATATACTTTCTGAGTGAAGTCTACTGGTTTTGTTTATACAGCCCTAGTGTTCTGGTTTTGGGAATACGGCATCAATGATTTTAAGGCCAGTCACAAGAATGTTGGGGGGGGGGGGGGGGTTGAGAGATCTCTTCTCAGATATCTGCAAATTATTTTGCTATCTATATCACCACAAATAGTGTAAAATATTGTTTCACCTCTTGTGTACCTCAAAAGTAGTTGTCCACCATTTTGGCCAGAAAGTACATGGCTTAAACGCATTTTTAAGGCGTACTTATTGCATGGAAATATGCAGAAAATCCTGGGGCCATGCCATAATCAAAAAAGTTGTTGATGTATAAAACCTGCTAATTCGACTTCAAAAGCTACATTTTAGAATATTTGATTTAATTTTTTTCAGAATAAAATACAACTGAAAATCAAAGCAGATATATTTAACAGATAAAGATTACAAGCATGAACACATGGCATATTTTCTAATGCCCTACCCTTTGACAAGAGTTGTGAATTTGCATATTTTGGCAAAAATCGCAACTAATACCTTATGTTTATTACTTTTACATGAAACATTTTAGTCTTGTGATGTCGAGAGAGAATAGGGCATCATCATGGTATGGGGTATACTTAGTAGATGCTGGGCATCCCACATGATCTAGTATGGGTATGATTAATAATCTGTTAACCATTAGTGTTGATCACGAATATTCGAATTGCGAATTTTATTCGCGAATATCGGCACTTCGAGAATTCGCGAATATTTAGAATATCGCTAAATATATTCGTAAATCGCGAATATTCGATTTTTTTTTTAAATGCCAGTTCATGCGAATTTTTATGCGAAAATTTTTGGCGAATTTTATGCGAATTTTCGCAATCAAGAAAATAATGCATGGAGATCATGAATTCGCGAATTTTCGAATATATGGCGAATATTCGCCCAAATATTCGCGAAATATTGCGAATTTGAATATTACCCCTGCCGCTCATCACTATTAACCATCCCAGTGCACTGCACACAACTGTGTTACTGGCATAATAAACTACCACTCCCTCACATATGATAGGTGTGTAAGTGTGCATCCAGTGACATTTTGCATCTGTGCGAACTCCCTCATGTAAGATTGTGGCTTTAACGAATCCTGCTGGGAGCTTATGTTTGACCTTCCTTTCTATACGTAAGTATGGCCTTTTCAGTGAAATGTTGTAAATTTGATGTCCTTTCCAGTGATTACCGATGCATATTTCATAGATAATGGTATTATAGGATTAGATGTAATCATATCACAAGTGATATGGTCAAACATTGAAAAGCGCTGGCTGAATTACTTATATGTTTACATGGAAATATATAAGTAGATTAAAAATAACAGATATTTATTCAAAATATGGGCCGCTAAAATGTTAAAAAAGACAATTTGGACTAAAAGCAACATTAAACAAAAGAACATTGCTAAAGATATTGGACACTCTTAAAAGTATTTTTGAGTGGTCGATCAGAACTTAGAGTGTGATTTATGGAGCTTGTTTGGGACTATACCTGGAACACTTAAAGGGCTTGTCCCATGAAAAATGTTTTACAGTTTTTAAACCAGCACCTGGATCTGAATACTTTTGTAATTTCATGTACTGTAATTAAAAATGTAGTATAGCCACTTAGTTATTCGATAAAATGTATCTATATGCACTATATGATGTCTGGTTTAATTTTTTCACATTAGTCATGGGATAACACCTTTAAGGAGAAATGGAACTCTTATGCCATGTTTAATTACAGGTTTTTATTTATGTTGAGAGATAACATATGTTCACGAGCATAGTTTCCATTGACACTTTGAATAAAATATAACAAATGTGGTGGAGCATGTGAAGTTCAGTTTTTAACTATGTATGGCCGTTGTGGGGATGTGGCAGATTGCAGTCCTTTGGGGATATAGATTGTAATGTTGACTTGTTTTTAGCAAAAGTGTTTGGATTTTATAAGGCCAGAATATGTGCAATAATTTACCTTGGGGGCTGCAGTTATGTCAGGATAAGGGAGAAGTGGCTAGATATATTGTGTATAATCGCAGCAGAAACTTTTTACATATGTAAAGAAAGGCTGTATTCACATAACGTTTTCTCCCATTGTTTAGCATATATGTCAGAAAACCTCCAGACATATAGGGCTCAATTATTCGGATAAAAGCCAAAAGAGTTTCCTTTTGCCATCCATTTGGCTGGTATACGTCACTTCCTTTCTGGAATTCGCGTCCCCACCCATCGCTTGGTTGAACTTGATGGACTTATGTCTTTTTTTAACCGTATTAGCTATTTAACTATGTAAGTATACAGCAAAAAAATTCAGTGTGGAATTGCGCAGTAAACAGTGCTATTCCATCCTGCAGTCTCCTGTAAACAAAAGAATCTTTTTACAGATGCTTATGGAATCCTTTATTAGCCTCCATTAAAATGATGCCTCAGAGAGCTCCTGTGACAGTTTAACCCCTTCCACCCTTAGCAGGAGAGCACTGTCCTGCAGTGCTATAGAGACGGACTGTGTGGTCTAACAATATGCCACCATTGTCTGATAGGTGCGGGTCGCATCTTGGGGACCCGTACCTATCTCATAAACGACCCCCCTCTATTCATATCTATGGGGCCGCCGAAAATAGCCGAGCGCTGGTTTGGCTATTTCCCTTCAGCTCCAAAGAAATGAATAGGAGAGCACCACTATTTTTGGAGGTGCCGTAGAAATGAATGGAGGGTGGCCGAATATGCACAGTCCGCCCTCTGTGGCTTTTAAGGCTCCGTTTACGAGATAGGTGTGATTCAAGAGGTGGGACCCACACCTATCAGACAATGGGGGCATATACTAGTGATATGCGCCCATTGTCTGAAATGGGAATACCGCTTCAAAGGTCCTTAGTGATTAAGCTAGACAGTGATTGTGCAGGGCAGATAAGACATTTGATGACGGAAGGATCGGAAGGAGGCAGGATCGATTTATGTTCAGATTATGAGATGAAGCAGTAATGTACAAATTTAGATAGAGTATCATGGAGCTTTCACTAATAGGGTTGCTCATTATCTCATATAAAGTAAGGACGAGGGGTCTGGTGTTGCTACCAAGGTCCAGAAGGAGTTGCAGGGCTCAGCCACAGGAAATTAATTGCAGGAAAAACTCTTAGTCTGATAGAGTAGGTGATTATAATCTCTCTGGTTTGCAGTTTGCACATGGAAAGGTTGGTGGAGCCAGCTGTGGGGGAGGGTACAGCTTATAGTAGCAGGGGCTGTACTTTTGCTTATATCATCCAGCCAAGGGATGTTCCAAGCCTCCTTTCTTTTAAAACACTGGCTGTCGGTTAATGATTGGTTCCCCATTTCAGGAGTCTTCAGAGATCAAATATTTAGGACTTCTTGGTGAAGGAAAGGAGATGCTAATAAGCTGTATGGAGACCCAATGAATACTAGGAACAGTTGGATGGTACAGATTAAGTTTTGCCTTGTCATAGCTCCTGTCGAATGCATCTGCCACATTCTGCAGCCTATTCACCCCAAATGTTTTATTTCAGATGCCAGGAGGTATTTGCAAGAAACAGTGCTGGAGTAGATACCTTAATAGATAACCAGGTATCACCATTTTTTTTATCTTTAAATTACTGGCCTGGTAGATTATATTTTGACTGCAGTAATGTTCTGCAGGCACTTGTCAATTTACAGAGATGTTCACAAGTTACAATCTACACTGGTGCGTTAAAGTTTGTGAGCCCTTCAGATTTTTGTGTTTGTACCGGGGGTCTAAGTATGTTGCCACTCAGTACTGCTCCTTGTCCTTTATGCTTTTTATACGGGGGTCCCTCTTCAAACACTGGAGTATAAAGGCCCCTATTTGCACTAAATTGCGCCCTTGCTCCTGATCATCGCCCAGGAGAATGTCATCCTTGGTCTTTTCCCCCCAGCCACGGACAACACCCTGAAAAGTTTATAGTCTGCTATTCTTGACGGCCAGCAGAAGGCTCACCCAGTGGGCAGTAAAAGTTATGTACCTTCCCTGCCTGTGTTTGCTAGACCACGTGTCTGTGGTCAGATGTATCTTGGCACCGACATTGTGGCCCAGAGATATATTATCTTGCCGCTGAACATGGCCATATAGTTCAGAGATGCCCTTCTGGGAAAAATATTTCCTTCTGGGGACCTTCCATTGCGGTGTGCCAATGGCCGCAAATTTTCTAAAGGCCTCCGAGTCCACCAATTAATATGGCAGTAGTTGGCGGGCTAGCAGTTCCGACAAGCCTGCGGTCAGCAGCTGGGCAAGAGATTTATCCAGCGTAATAATTTTTTTATGCTCGATCATTTGGGCCATGGAAGCCTGCATTGTGCCAGATGAACCCGACGGCGGCGCGGTGGAAGGTGGAGGACAAATCGGTGGAGAGAGGAGAAGGAGAAGAGGCAGGACGTGGAGCGCAGGGAGTGTGGCTTTGTGGGTTTTGACGGCATTGCTCCCACTGGGCTCGGTGATGGGAGGCCAGGTGCCTTCTTAAGGCGGTTGTCCCTAGGTGAGTATTGGGCTTACAGCGACTTATGCGTTGACAGCACAGGCTGCACATGGCAACACTATTATCAGCAGCTGACACGTTAAAAAAAGCCCACACTGCGGAGCCATGTGCCGGCGTCCTGGGAGCGCAAGATGTGAGTGTACATGGTGGATGGCTCGCTCCAGATACATATGCAGTCTGCTTTTTGCCTCCTGTGCACTGCGAGTTCTGCCTGCTTATCCTCCTTCTCCTCCCTATCTGCTGCTCCATCTCTCCCTCTGAGCTCCCCTCCTCTTCCTCTCTTGTGGGCACCCACGTGCCGTCCATCGACACGTCATCATCATCGCCTTCACCACCACTGATATTAGAGATTTCAGAGTAGGCAGCAACAGCAGGGACCACCCCCCTTGGGCTGATCTGGCTACTGTTGTCAGACCGCTGGTTGGCATCCGTTGCTACCTCCTCTTCCTCATCCGATGCAAGAATGGCTGCGCATCGGTAAGGTCTGAGAATGGATGGGAAAATAATTCCTCTGACTCTAGTAGAGAGGCTATGGTGGTGGTGGTGATGGTGTCTTTGGGGGTGCACACAGCAAAGAGTGAGGAGGGTGCAGATACAGAGGATGAGGAGGGTGCAGAAGCAGAAGGCTGAGTGAGCCACTCAAACAACTCTGGTGGGTCCTTTGACGTAATCTCACGCACCTTCTCCAACTTCCCACTTAGGCTTTGGCCTGGTGCACCTGCCCGATCCCTACCCCCCCTGCGGAACGGCCTGCCTCTTCCTCTGCCTGTCATTTTCAAAATGACCCTGTGCCAAAGTTCGTAGAAAAGAGCAGTATTTGTGGAAGCAAGTATATCGCAGGTCTCAATCAGTAATTGGTGGAAGCTGGTGTATCAAACCCCTTAATCAATATATTGTGGAAGCAGTTGTATCGCACGCCTCAATCAATATTTGATGGAAGCAGGTATATCAATCCCCCTGATCAATATTTTGTGGAAGCAGGTATATTGCACTCCTCAATCAGTATTTTGTGGAAATAGGTATATATAACCCCTTAATGAATATTTTGTGGAAGCATATATATCGCACTGCTCAATCAGTATTTTGTGGAAGCAGGTATATCAAACCCCTAAATCAGTATTTTTTGGAAGCAGGTATATCAATCCCCTTAATCAATATTTTGTGGAAGCAGGTATATCGCACCCTTCAATCTGTATTTTGTGGAAGCAGGTATATCAAACCCCTTAATCAGTATTTTGTGGAAGGAGGTATAACGCACCCCTTAATCAGTATTTTGTGGAAACAGGTATATAGAACCCCTTAATCAATATTTTGTGGAAGCAGGAATATCACACCCCTCAATCAATATTTTGTGGAAGCAGGTATATAAAAACTCCTTAATCATGTATTTTGTGGAAGCAGGTATATCGCACCCCTTAATCAGTATTTTGTGGAAGCAGGTGTATCGCAGGCCTCAATCAATACTTGGTGGAAGCAGGTATATCTATCCCCTTAATCAGTTTTTTGTGGACACAGGTATATCAATCCCTTTAATTAGTATTTTGTGGAAGGAGGTATATCGCACCCCTTAATCAGTATTTTGTGGAAGGAGGTATATAGAACCCCTTAATCAATATTTGGTGGAAGCAGGTACGTATATCGCACCCCTCAATCTATATTTTGTGGAAACAGGTATATCAAACCTCTTAGGCCTCTTTCACACTTGCGTTGTCCGGATCCGGCGTGTACTCCACTTGCCGGAATTACACTCTAGATCCGGAAAAACGCAAGTGTACTGAAAGCATTTGAAGACGGAACCGTCTTCAAAATGCTTTCAGTGTTACTATGGCAGCCAGGACGCTATTAAAGTCCTGGTTGCCATAGTAGGAGCGGGGAGCGGGGGAGCGGTATACTTACAGTCCGTGCGGCTCCCGGGGCGCTCCAGAATGACGTCAGAGCGCCCCATGCGCATGGATGACGTGTCCATGCGATCACGTGATCCATGCACTTGGGGCGCCCTTATGTCACTCTGGAGCGCCCCGGGAGCCGCACGGACGGTAAGTATGCTGCTCCCCCGCTACAGTTTACCATGGCTGCCAGGACTTTAGCGTCCCGGCAGCCATGGTAACCATTCAGAAAAAGCTAAATGTCGGCTCCGGCAATGCGCCGAAACGACGTTTAGCTTAAGGCCGGATCCGAATCAATGCCTTTCAATGGGCATTAATTCCGGATCCGGCCTTGCGGCAAGTGTTCCGGATTTTTGGCCGGAGCAAAAAGCGCAGCATGCTGCGGTATTTTCTCCGGCCAAAAAACGTTCCGTTCCGGAACTGAAGACATCCTGATGCATCCTGAACGAATTTCACTCCATTCAGAATGCATGGGGATAATTTTGATCAGGATTCTTCCGGCATAGAGCCCCGACGACGGAACTCTATGCCGGAAGAAAAGAACGCAGGTGTGAAAGAGCCCTTATTCAGTATGTTTTGGAAGCAGGTATATCTTACCCCTCAATCAGTATTTTGTGGAAGCAGGTATATAGAACCCTTTAATCTGTATTTTGTGGAATCAGGTATATCAATACCCTTAATCAGTATTTGGTGGCAACAGGTGTATCGCAACCCTCAATCTGTATTTTGAGGAAGCAGGTATATCAAATCCCTCTTCCGTATTTTTTGGAAGCAGGTATATCACACCCCTTTAATCAGTATTTTTGTGGAAGCAGGTATATCAAACCCCATAATCATTATTTTGTGGAAGCAGGTATATAGAACCCCTTAATCAATATTTGGTGGAAGCAGGTATATTGCACCCCTCAATCTGTATTTTATGGAAGCAGGTATATCAAACCCCTTCCTCAATATTTGGTGGAAGCAGGTATATCGCACCCCTCAATCAGTATTTTGTGGAAGCAGGTATATCAAACCCCTTAATCAGTATTTTGTGGAAGCAGGTATATTGCACCCCTCAATCAGTTTTTTTTGGGGCAACAGGTATATCACACCCGTTGCAAATAGTTGTTCCAATAGCACTTGTCCCTCTATATACCTGCTGTATCGCAGAAGAACCGCACACAACTGCTGCACAATACAAATGCACTATAATGTACTTTCTATGCTAGAAAGTATATTATAAGTATATCATACCCCTCTGTATATCACACCTATCAATAGCACACCTATACCAGTCCTTAAAAGGACTTTTGTGGCCCTATTAGCTAGCGTTTGTTGTCCCTAACAGTCTGTCCCTGCTCCACAATGCAACCTCTCCCTACACTGGCAAAACACAGAATGTAAAATGGCTGCCAGATCGGGTTCTGTTATAGGGTGGGGGTGTTTCCATGTTCTGAAACATCTCAATTGGATGTCCTGTCCCACCTGATGGATGTGTCATGGGTCAAAGTTCGGTGCAATGCAAAAGAATATGGCACATGCGAACATCGCCATATGTTCACAAGTTCAGCAAATCGCGAACAAGCAAAGTTCACATAGAAACGACCGTCGGGCGAACCGCAATGCCATCTCTAATTGTATGTACAATTCTGTAATGTAATGTTCGGCAGTAAAACATAATATGTGCCCCATTATTAGCAATCGCTGTTGAAGCAAAGATTTTGGAGCATCTGGACTTCCCACTTCTCAACATTGGTAAAACATGGGCTGCTTTGTACTTGTAAATACCAGATTTAATTCTTTATTCCCTTCTAAAGACTGTTTAAAGCAAGCATTTGTTGTTAAAGGTAGCTTGTTGTTGCTATATAAAGGACCATCAACAGAAACCAGAGAGCACAAGGACCACTTAATCCGTTTAATCCACTTAAACCTGACTAACCTCAATTTCAAAAACCCCTCACTAAGAAAATAGATTGCTTTTCAAACAGAACTTCTATTGGGCTTCTATAGCAGCTACTATAGTGGTGCATGTTATTGAAAATACTGTACATAGATGACCCAACAAAAATATATCTACAATGAACAAAAATATAAACGGAACACTTTCGGTTTTGCTCCCATTTTGCATGAACTGAACTCAAAGATCTGAAACATTTTCTACATACACAAAAGACCCATTACTCTCAAATATTGTTCACAAGTCTGTCTAAATCTGTGTTAGTGAGCACTTCTCCTTTGCCGAGATAAACCATCCCACCTCACAGGTATGGCATTTAAAGGTGCTGATTAGACAGCATGAATATTGCACAGGTGTGCCTTAGACTGCCCGCAATAAAAGGCCACTCTGAAAAGTTTTGCCAACATGCTCAATAGGTGACATGTCCGGTAAGTATGCTGGCCAAGCAAGAACTGGGATGTTTTCAGCTTCCATGAATTGTGTACAGATCCTTGCAATATGGGGCCATGCATTATCATGCTGCAACATGAGGTGATGGTCGTGGATGAATGGCACAACAATGGGCCTCAGGATCCCGTCACGGTATCTCTGTGTATTCAAAATGCCATCAATAAAATGCATCTGTGTTTGTTGTAACATACATGTGCCCATACCATAACCCCACCACCACCATGGGTCACTCAATCCACAACGTTGACCTCAGCAAATCTTTCACCCACACGACGCCACACACGCTGTCTGCCATCTGCCCTGAATAGTGAAAACTGGGAGTCATCCGTGAACAGAACGTCTCTCCAATGTGCCAGACGCCATCGAATGTGAGCATTCGCCCACTCAAGTCGATTACGACGACGAACTGCAGTCAGGTCCAGACCCTGATAAGGACGATGAGCATGCAGATGAGCCTTCCCTGAGACGGTTTCTAACAGTTTGTGCAGAAATTCTTTGTTATGCAAACTGATTGTTGCTGCAGCTGTCCGGGTGGCTGGTCTCAGACGATTATGGAGGTGAGGATGCCACACCTGTGAGATGAAATGGATTATCTCGGCAAAAAAGAAGTGCTCAATAACACAGATTTAGACAGATTTGTGCACAATATTTGAGAGTAAAAAATAGGTGTGTAATTGGGTGGCTCCACAAGATAAGTGAGATGAATGGGTGCTACTACAGTGGGTGCTACAAAGTTTGGGCAAGCTTGTTAATCGTCATGATTTTCCTGTATAAATCGTTGGTTGTTACGATAAAAAATGTCATTTAAATATATCATATAGGAGACACAAACAGTGATATTTGAGAAGTGAAATGAAGTTTATTGGATTTACAGAAAGTGTGCTGTAATTGTTTAAACAAAATTAGGCAGGTGCATAAATTTGGGCACTGTTGTCATTTTATTGATTCCAAAACCTTTAGAACTAATTTTGGAACTCAAATTGGCTTGGTAAGCTCAGTGACCCCTGACCTACATACACAGGTGAATCCAATTATGAGATAGAGTATTTAAGGGGGTCGATTGTAAGTTTCCCTCCTCTTTTAATTTTCTCTGAAGAGTAGCAACATGGGGGTCTCAAAACAACTCTCAAATGACCTGAAGACAAAGATTGTTCACCATCATGGTTTAGGGGAAGGATACAGAAAGCTGTCTCAGAGATTTCAGCTGTCTGTTTCCACAGTTAGGAACATATTGAGGACATATTGAGGAAATGGAAGACCACAGGCTCAGTTCAAGTTAAGGCTCGAAGTGGCAGACCAAGAAAAATCTCGGATAGACAGAAGCGACGAATAGTGAGAACAGTCAGAGTCAACCCACAGACCAGCACCAAAGACTTACAACATCATCTTTCTGCAGATGGAGTCACTGTGCATCGTTCAACCATTCGGCGCACTTTACACAAGGAGATGCTGTATGCGAGAGTGATGCAGAGGAAGCCTTTTCTCCGCCTACAGCACAAAAAGTGCCGCTTGAGGTGGGCTAAAGCACATTTGGACAAGCCAGCTTCATTTTGGAATAAGGTGCTGTGGACTGATGAAACTAAAATTGAGTTATTTGGCCATAACAAGGGGCGTTAAGCATGGAGGAAAAAGAACACAGTATTCCAAGAAAAACACCTGCTACCTACAGTAAAATATGGTGGTGGTTCCATCATGCTGTGGGGCTGTATGGCCAGTGCAAGGACTGGGAATCTTGTCAAAGTTGAGGGACGCATGGATTCCACTCAGCATCAGCAGATTCTGGAGACCAATGTCCAGGAATCAGTGACAAAGCTGAAGTTGCGCCGGGGCTGGATCTTTCAACAAGACAACAACCCTAAACACTGCTCAAAATCCACTAAGGCATTTATGCAGAGGAACAAGTACAATGTTCTGGAATGGCCATCTCAGTCCCCAGACTTGAATATAATTGAAAATCTGTGGTGTGACTTAAAGAGAGCTGTCCATGCTCGGAAGCCATCAAACCTGAATGAACTAAAGATGTTTTGTAAAGAGGAATGGTCCAAAATACCTTCAACCAGAATCCAGACTCTCATTGAAACCTACAGGAAGTGTTTAGAGGCTGTAATTTCTGCAAAAGGTGGATCTACTAAATATTGACTTCATTTATTTTTTGTGGTGCCCAAATTTATGCACCTGCCTAATTTAGTTTAAACAATTATAGCACACTTTCTGTAAATCCAATAAACTTCATTTCACTTCTCAAATATCACTGTGTATGTCTCCTATATGATATATTTAACTGACATTTTTTTTCCTAACAACCAACGATTTATACAGGAAAATCATGATGATTAACAAGGTTGCCCAAACTTTCGCATCCCACTGTATCTAATGATTCCCCCTATCAACAAAGGTATAGATTTCAAAAATAGATATAGGCACAAAGTTCTTATATGGTTTCAATTGCGCATAGCTGTAGTTTTTCTGCAGAAAAGACTTGGGTACTTCATAAATAATTCATAAACACCAAACGCGTTTCGGAGTGTACGTAGTTTCTCACTCTTTCTTCAGTGGTGAGAAACTACGTACACTCTGAAACGCGTTAGGTGTTTATGAATTATTTATGAAGTACACAAGTCTTTTCTGCAGAAAAACTACAGCTATGCGCAATTGAAACCATATAAAAAATTTACCTTCAAAACCTTGCTCACAAGCCTGATTAGGTATAAGGAACAGCTTGTCTACGGATCCACATACCCCGGGATTGAAAGCCGGCCAGTTTAACAGGGTAGATACTGTTAATCCCGTGAAAACTCACGAGACTTACCGCACTTACAACGACGATCACGCTGAGCACAGGTGGTACGCCACACAGCGTGCAACCTCTTTTGCAGTCTGGTTACAACAAACCGTGAGTACCCTGTCATGCCGATATTTTGAAAGAACAACTTGCCTAGAGCTGGGGCTAATTCAGAGTGGATGTGCAACATCAGATACAATATCCTCACTTATGAAACTTTGGGGAATACACTGAACGGAGTCAGTGTTAGGACGCACAGCATACGACCAATGTGCTGTATTTTTTGGAGATACAATTATACAGGACCCACTATATATCCGCTATCTATATTGGAGTCTATAGGTATATAGGTTTATATGCATCCATAGTTTGCCATTGTATATTATACTATTATATGGTGATTTTATTGTTCAATATCTCCTTGTTTTACTGCCCAGAGGTGGTTTTAAGTGTATTATTAATTATATGTTTTTACATATTATATTTTATTGTGTACTGGATGTTAATAAATTATTGTATTTCCAAATGACCCAAATATTTGGTTGTGCCTATCTCTATTTTTTTAATATTTGAGAGTAATGGGTCTTTTGTGTATGTAGAAAATTTTAAAAATCTTTGAGTTCAGCTCATGCAAAATGGGAGCAAAACCGAAAGTGTTGCGTTTATATTTTTGTTCAGTGTATAATGTAATACAGCATTAAGGAATGCTGGGGTAAGCACTTACATAAAGCGTAAATCTTTAAGTTTACCAAGTATTAGCAATAGTTAAAAAACAGCAGTATTGCTTTTACATGATCAGTCTCTATGGTATGCATGTCTTTGCAGATAGCACTGATCACATATGCAGACCACCATGATCTGTCCGAAGGCAGACAGACATTCTCGTTTTCTTTAAACTTAACTAATCAATGAAGAGCATATTTCTGCCTGTACATTTCTAAACCTATATTTTAAACCTACCTTAGAATGGAGCTGTGGGATTCCAATTAGTAATATGGAACTAAGATATATATATATATATATATATATATATACACTCACCTAAAGAATTATTAGGAACACCATACTAATACAGTGTTGGACCCCCTTTTGCCTTCAGAACTGCCTTAATTCTACGTGGCATTGATTCAACAAGGTGCTGATAGCATTCTTTAGAAATGGTGGCCCATATTGATAGGATAGCATCTTGCAGTTGATGGAGATTTGAGGGATGCACATCCAGGGCACTAAGCTCCCGTTCCACCACATCCCAAAGATGCTCTATTGGGTTGAGATCTGGTGACTGTGGGGGCCATTTTAGTACAGTGAACTCATTGTCATGTTCAAGAAACCAATTTGAAATGATTCAAGCTTTGTGACATGGTGCAATATCCTGCTGGAAGTAGCCATCAGAGGATGGATACATGTTCTCATTCTGTTTACGCCAAATTCGGACTCTACCATTGAATGTCTCAACAGAAATCGAGACTCATCAGACCAGGCAACATTTTTCCAGTCTTCAACAGTCCAATTTTGGTGAGCTCGTGCAAATTGTAGCCTCTTTTTCCTATTTGTAGTGGAGATGAGTGGTACCTGGTGGGGTCTTCTGCTGTTGTAGCCCATCCGCCTCAAGGTTGTGTGTGTTGTGGCTTCACAAATGCCTTGCTGCATACCTCGGTTATAACGAGTGGTTATTTCAGTCAGCGTTGCTCTTCTATCAGCTTGAATCAGTCGGCACATTCTCCTCTGACCTCTAGCATCCACACGGCATTTTTGCCCACAGGACTGCCGCATACTGGATGTTTTTCCCTTTTCACACCCTTCTTTGTAAACCCTAGAAATGGTTGTGCATGAAAATCCCAGTAACTGAGCAGATTGTCAAATACTCAGCCCGGCCCGTCTGGCACCAACAACTATGCCACGCTCAAAATTGCTTAAATCACCTTTCTTTCCCATTCTGACATTCAGTTTGGAGTTCAGGAGATTGTCTTGACCAGGACCACACCCCTAAATGCATTGAAGCAACTGCCATGTGATTGGTTGACTAGAGAATTGCATTAATGAGAAATAGAACAGGTGTTCCTAATAATTCTGTAGGTGAGTGTATATATATATATATATATACACACAACACTCTCCACAAAAAAACAATAGAATATGGGTCCCAGAGTATACAACCTTCCTTGACCAAGGAACTATAATCATGGATTCCACGGCACTCCAGACAGTGAATATTAGTGGTGTTTATTCACCCATGCCAGTAGAACATTTAAATCCTCCTCAGGATCTTTCTTAAGTCCAATAAATCTAAGTTCAGTGCAACATTATATAACCAGAAATCAATTGTGACATCATCAAACAAGTAAATACATAATCAGTATAAAGTGCATGTATAACAAATTCCAAAGTCCATGATTCTTTCTGTAATCAAATCCATGATTCCTTTTCCATTCATATGTGTAAACATATCCAATAAAGTGCATACTGCTGAGCTAAAGAGTTAAAATTCATAATACATACTTCAATTAAAAAAAATCCTGAAGAGGAGAAATTACACCAATCCACATGTGAAACCTATGTAGTAATTACAGCCACACGCTGATCCCTCGGTGTGTATCCAACCCTAATGTGCATTTCACATCTATGTTACGCGTCATGCACGAGAAATCAAAAGCTGAATGCGTCTAGACCTCAAACACAAGAGGTGGCCATCATATTGGAAAAGGGCAAAAGTATTGGCAACCATAACTATGAATTACAGACCAGTAAATATATATATATTTATTTGTATCTAGCTGGTTTATCTCCGGTCTGCCCTGTCTGAACTGTTACCGCCATTTATGGGAAGTATCAGCAACAGGCATGGCCTGCACGCTTTATGTGCCCACCCCCATGGGACCCAGTGCATATGTAAACCGTTAAATCAGAATTCACACAGAGGTGCTCACATAGCAGCCCAGCAATTTCACCTCTCCCAGGCAATATCAAAATAAAGTATGGTCCATTTATCAGGATTATGGTGTCTAGACGCAAAAAATCTTCTCCGGCTGTTTATTGCAGTATGGTCCAAATATTTGATAGAAACATAGAAACATAGAATGTGTCGGCAGATAAGAACCATTTGGCCCATCTAGTCTTCCCAATATACTGAATACTATGGATAGCCCCTGGCCCTATCTTATATGAAGGATGGCCTTATGCCTATCCCATGCATGCTTAAACTCCTTCACTGTATTTGCAGCTACCACTCCTGCAGGAAGGCTATTCCATGCATCCACTACTCTCTCAGTAAAGTAATACTTCCTGATATTACTTTTAAACCTTTGCCCCTCTAATTTAAAACTATGTCCTCTTGTAGCAGTTTTTCTTCTTTTAAATATTCTCTCCTCTTTTACCTTGTTGATTCCCTTTATGTATTTAAAAGTTTCTATCATATCCCCTCTGTCTCGTCTTTCTTCCAAGCTATACGTGTTAAGGTCCTTTAATCTGTCCTGGTAAATTTTATCCTGCAATCCATGTACCAGTTTAGTAGCTCTTCTCTGAACTCTCTCCAAAGTATCAATATCCTTCTGGAGATATGGTCTCCAGTACTGAGCACAATACTCCAAATGAGGTCTCACTAGTTCTCTGTAGAGCGGCATGAGCACCTCCCTCTTTCTACTGGTAATTCCTCTCCCTATACACCCAAGCATTCTGCTAGCATTTCCTGCTGCTCTATGACATTGTCTGCCTACCTTTAAGTTTTCTGAAATAATGATCCCTAAATCCCTTTCCTCAGATACTGAGGTTAGGACTGTATCACAGATTTTATATTCTGCTCTTGGGTTTTCACGCCCCAGGTGCATTATCTTGCACTTATCAACATGAAATTTTAGTTGCCAGATTTTTGACCATTCCTCTAGTTTTCCTAAATCCTTTTCCATTTGGTGTATCCCTCCAGGAACATCAACCCTGTTACAAATATTTGTGTCATCAGCAAAAAGACTCACCTTACCAACGAGGCCTTCTGCAATTTCGCTGATAAAGATATTAAACAATATGGGTCCCAGAACAGATCCCTGAGGTGCCCCACTGGTAACAAGACCTTGGTCTGAATATACTCCATTGACTACAACCCTCTGTTGTCTGTCCCTCAGCCACTGCCTAATCCATTCAACAATATGGGAGTCCAAGCCCAAAGGCTGCAATTTATTGATAAACCTTCTATGTGGGACAGTATCAAAAGCCTTACTAAAGTCTAGATAAGCAATGTCTACTGCACCTCCTCCATCTATTATTTTAGTCACCCAATCAAAAAAAATCAATAAGATTAGTTTGACATGATCTCCCTGAAATAAACCCATGCTGTTTTTCATCTTTCAATCCATTGGATTTTAGATGTTTCACAATCCTCTCCTTAAGTATGGTTTCCATTAATTTCCCCACTATTGATGTCAGGCTTACTGGCCTATAGTTGCCCGATTCCTCCCTACTACCTTTCTTGTGAATGGGCACAACATTTGGTAATTTCCAATCTTCTGGGACGACTCCTGTTGCCAGTGATTGGTTAAATAAATCTGTTAATGGTTTTGCTAGTTCACCGCTGAGCTCTTTTAATAGCTTTGAGTTTATCCCATCAGGCCCCTGTGACTTATTTGTATTAATTTTAGACAGCTGACTTAGAACCTCTTCCTCTGTAAAGACACATGCATCAAAAGATTCATTAGTCTTCTTTCCTAACTGAGGTCCTTTTCCTTCATTTTCCTTTGTAAAAACTAAACTGAAGTATTCATTGAGGCAGTCAGCTAGTTCTTTATCTTCTTCCATATACCTTCCTTCTTTTGTTTTTAATTTGGTAATTCCTTGTTTTAGTTTCCTTTTTTCATTTATGTATCTGAAGAATGCCTTATCGTCTTTTTTCCCTGACTGAGCTAATTTCTCTTCTGCCTGTGCTTTAGGAGCTCTTATAACTTGTTTGGCCTCTCTCTGCCTAATCTTATAAATTTGTCTGTCATCCTCGTTTTTTTTATTTTTATAATTCCTAAATGCTATCTTTTTGTTTTTAATGATTTTGGCCACTTCAGCTGAGTACCACATTGGTCTCTTCCTTTTTTTGCTTTTACTGACAAGCCTAATACAATTTTCTGTTGCCTTTAATAGTGCCACTTTTAAGTAGTCCCATTTCTCCTGGACTCCAATAAAACTGTTCCAATCTGATAGGGACTCGTATACCACTAATCTAATTTTAGAAAAGTCAGTTTTTCTAAAATCTAAAACTTTTGTTTTTGTGTGGTGTGACTCAGTCACTGTACTTATAGTAAACCACATTGACTGGTGATCACTAGATCCCAAGCTTTCCCCTACAGTAATATCATACACCAAATTCCCATTTGTGAATACTAAATCTAAAATGGCCTCCTTCCGGGTTGGCTCCTCAACTACTTGCTGTAGAGATAATCCCAGTAGGGAATTTAGAATATCTGTACTCCTGGCAGAACTAGCTATTTTGGTTTTCCAGTTTACATCTGGAAGATTGAAGTCTACCATTATGATAACTTCCCCCTTCAATGTCATTTTAGCTATTTCCTCAACTAGTAGATCATCTAATTCTTTGACTTGGCTAGGTGGTCTATATATCACACCTACACGAGTTACCTTATGATTATCAAGCTGCAAGGTAACCCAAACTGACTCTAAATTGTTCTCGCTAACTTGTATCAAATTAGATTTTATGCTATCTTTCACATACATTTCTGTGGATGACCTCAATTCTCCTCCTCCATTATCCTCTGAATTGCTAGAACAATGCAAACAAGCAAGAAACATAAATAAAACACATAATATTAATAGTATATTTCTCAGATCATATAAACTTCAAAGCAGTGTGAACAAGATCATATAATAGAGTCGGGCAACATTATATCATACCCATAGAAACTCTAAAATCAATAATAAGATCATTTGGTTTGAGTAAGTGTTAAGGCTGGCCGCAGGCTAGCCTGGATTTGTGGGAGGGGCCGGTACCTGTCTTAAGCAGTCTGGCTCTCCCAGGCAGCACGTCGGCACGTCGGTCCTGGCTTGTTATGGGAGTCCTTTGCAGAGCCTGACTTCGGGAGCCCTGTACAGTCCAGACTTCAGGACATTTTCTATGAGAGGGAGGCTAGGCATGAGTGGGATGACCCCCATGAGGTAGAGCAAGACCTGGCTCACCTAGCAACCCTGGAGTGGGAACTGGAGCAGGACTACCGAGATCTCTTCCACTCCATTGAGAAGGCTCAGCAGGACGGTAAGGTGACAGACCCAGATCCAGACCCATTCAATTGGGCAGATATTGTAGAGTGTTACTGGGAAGGACCCAGGTGGCCGGTAGAGATGGGACCGAGGTCTCTCCACCGGTCCTGCAGGGAATTGGGAGCCCCAGTCTCCATTCCCAGCGGCAGTGTGAAGTGCAGGGAGAGGAGAGCAGCACCCTCCCTCCCCAGCGGCAGGCTGAGTTACAGGGGGCAGAGGTAGTTGTTCCTGCCGCCAAGCAGCGGAGTGATATGCCGGGAAGGCAGTGTGAAGTGCAGGGAGAGGAGAGCAGCGTCCTCCCTCCCCAGCGGCAGGCTGAGTTACAGGGGGCAGAGGTAGTTGTTCCTGCCCTCCCAGCGGCCGCATGATTTTTGGGAATTGGAGCCCCAGTCTCCATTCCCCAGCGGCCGTGTGATTTATTGGGAATTGGGAGCCCAGTCTCCATTCCCCAGCGGCAGGCGGAGTTACAGGGGCCAGAGACAGTCGGTCCTGTCCCCCAGCGGCAGAGTGTCCAGCAGGGAATAGAGAGCCCAGTCTCCTTTCCCCAGCAGCAGGACACTGTATTGGGAGCGGAGACGGTCGGTCGCCCTCCCCAGCGGCTGGAAGTATGTATGGGAGAGGAGCTCGTTACCCCCTCTCCCCAGCGGCAGCTTAACGCACCAGAGGGAGACAGTAAGCCCCACAACAGTGCAGATGGGACCATGGTCTCTGCACTTACAGCACAGGGGGTAGAGACAGTCGGTCTCCCCCTCCAACGGCCAGACTCCAAGCCAGGGAGCAACACAGAGACCGGGAGTACCAGCTTCCAACATAAACTTGGTGAACTCGCTGGACAGAGACAGGCTACCAAATGCAACAGGTCCAGTATTGGTTTGTGGGTGGGCTGCCAGACTAACTCAGGTGCCGACCAGCGTGAGGTCAGGTACCTGGTTAGTCTTCCCTGGGAGGGAGATGTGTGGTGAAACCGGCCTCGCCACTGGGCTTTAGAGAGGACTGGCTGCTGGCCTCTTGCCCCTGGTATATGGGCCATATACTAACTTTTAAACCCCTGAACCTATTCAAGTGAATTTTGGATAGGTTTGTCCCCAAGTTATACTGTTTAAATTGATGTAAGTTATATGTATGGCCAATGTAAACTCCCAAAGTTGTAACAATTTATAATAAGTGTAACTTGTCAGCTTGGGAGGAAAATGCTGGGTGTGTTTCTATTGTGCCATTGTCCCATTGTGTGTTTAAAGGGTGATGTCTGTCCTATTGTCTGCACATGTGTATTGGTGACTTCTCTTTGTCTTGAGAGATAATTGGATTGCTCCTCAGGTTGTCTCCGGGACAGAGAGGAGGGAACCATGATGCATTGTGGGGATATGTTGTATCTGTCCTATGTCACAGTCTTCATTCTGGTCCTCTGGGGGCGTGAACGATTGGTTGCTGTAGTTACATTGTATGTGTTGTAAATTACTGATTGGTTGTATTTCAAACCCCTGTGGGCAGTACTATGTTTGTGGTTTATGAATAAAAGAGGCTGTACTTGAAGTACAGTCAGACCACTGCTTGACCCTCAACACGGAGCCTTGTCTCGTTATTGGGGGGATTCACTGTATGCTGCTAGAAGACCGATTGCCAGAAGTGTAAGCTGATCCCTGTTCGTCTGCTAGCAGCTATTCGTGAGGTTCCAGTTTGGAGTGCTATTTTGTATCCAGTTCGGGAGTTTGGTGTATCCTGCAGTAGCTGTGCCTGTCTCTCAGAAAGGGGCTTATCGCCTAAACGGATTTTAACCCCTTGTCTGCTGAAACGGTCTGTTACACCTTCTATTAAGAAAAGAAAACAAACAAAAGTAATAAAAAAAAATTAAATTACTGAAATTCGAAAATGAAAATCAGACATTGCTTTTTGAATTGTGGTTCAATAGAATAATAAAAAATAAATAAAAATGAAACTGGTCTGGACAAAAATGATGGTACCGTTAGAAAAGATTGAAAATAATTTGACCATAGCCATATGTTAAACTAAGGTGTGTCCTGTAATTAGCATCACAGGTGTCTTCAAACTTGCAATCAAGCAAGTCTGCCTATTTAAAGGGAGAATGTAGTCACTGTGCTGTTTGGTATCATGGTGTGTACCAAACTGAACATGGACCAAAGAAAGCTAAGGAGAGAGTTGTCTCAGGAGATTAGAAAGAAAATTATAGACAAACATGTTAAAGTTAAAGGCTATAAGACCATATCTAAACAGCTTTATGCTCCTGTTACTACAGCTGCACATATTCAGAAATGTAAGGTCTAAGGGACTGTAGCCAACCTCCCTGGATGTGACTGCAAGAGGAAAATTTATAACAAATTGAAGAGACATATAATGCAAATGGTAACCAAAGAGCCCAGAATAACTTCCAAGAGATTAGAGCTGAACTCTAAGGTCAGGAAACTTTTTGCTGTCTTAGTCAAAGCGGACTTTACAGAAGGTAACTGAGGAGGAAACCACTGTTGAAAGCAAATAATAAAAAAGCAAGACTGCAAGTTGCCAAAATGCATATTGACAAGCCACAGAGCTTCTGGGAGAATGTCCTTTGGATAGAAGAGACAAAACTGGAGCTTTTTGAGAAGTCACATCAGCTCTATGTTTACTGACAAAAAAATGAAGCAAGGAAAAAAACAGTACCTACTATGAAACACGGAGGAGGCTCAATTATATTTTGGGACTGCTTTGCTGCATCTGGAATGGGGTATCTTGAATATATGCAGGGTACATTGCTAAGTAACCATGGCAGCCAGGAATGCAGTAGCGTCCTGGTTGCCATGGTTACCGATCGGAGTCCCAGCGATTAAACTGGGACTCCGATCGGAACTCTCCGCTGCCACCAATGATGGGGGGTCGGTCATTTTAATTAGGGGGGGGAGGGAGGGGGGGCCGGCCGCACTGGCCACCAATGAGTTAAAAAACAGGGGGGGAGGGAGGGGGGGAGGGAGGGGGGGTCGTCCGCACTGGCCACCAATGAGTTAAAAACAGGGGGGAGGGGGGGCCGGCCGCACTGGCCACCAATGAGTTAAAAACAGGGGGGGGGGGGGGGGGGGGCCTGGCCGCACTGGCCACCAATGAGTTAAATACAGGGGAGGGAGGGAGGGGGGGCCGCACTGGCCACCAATGAGTTAAATACAGGGGAGGGAGGGGGGTCTGCCCCCTGCTGCCTGGCAGCACCTGCCAGGAAGCAGGGGGCAGTCATGTACACAGTTCTTTTAGTATATTCTAACTTGAAGCGTCCCCATCACCATGGGAACGCCTCTGTGTTAGAATATACTGTCGGATCTGAGTTTTCGCGAAGTGAAAAATCAGATCTGAAATAAACAGTTATGCAGATGGATCCGTTCTGAACGGATGCAAGCGTTTGCATTATAGGAGCGGATCCGTCTGTACAGACACCAGACGGATCCGCTCCTAACGCAAGTGTGAAAGTAGCCTTATTGGCAGGTGTGTCTTAAAGGCAAAAATATATATATCACGGTAGGGAACTCCAGCCTAGCACTGTCCCTACTGATTTGAATGATCTGCCCTAAATGGCGGCCCAAACTGGATGACAGTCATTTCCTAAATAAGTGCATGGTGCGAATCAGGAAAGGGAAATGGGGGAGACAAATAAAAGACTAGTGACAGAATGGCCCAGAAATTGGAAGGAAAAAAACAGAAACGTTCCAAGCCAAGTCAAAACCAGGATATATCGTCAAGTCGAAAGGGTCAGACAGGAAGCAGAGTCAGCGTACAAATTAGAGGCCAAGTCACATGACGTGCCCAATGTCACATGACCCATGATGTCAACGTGCTTAACGTGCGAACGTCGGCTCTATTTCCGGCCTGTCTCCTGGCAACCAGAAGCTGGTGGCACTGCAGCGAAGTGCGCCTGCCAGCTAGGAATGTTACTAGCTTGAACATCTCTTCAAAATTGTCATGCCACAATTTTTTAATTTTTTTATTGGCTTCATGGTGAGACTTATAAATGATTTGAATATATATATATATATATATATATATATATGTTGGTAAGGCTGATTAGTCAGCCTGCATTTGTGGGAGGGGCGGAGGCTCTTCATATACGAGCCACACCCTCACTTCCAGGCGTGTGTTCTCAGGTGCACAGCTGCTGCTGGGTGTCATTATCGGGGGCCCGATGACAGCTTCGGCCCCATGGCTTCGGGGGCCCGATGACAGCTTCGGCCCCATGGCTTCGGGGGCCCGATGACAGCTTCGGCCCCATGGCTTCGGGGGCCCGATGACAGCTTCGGCCCCATGGCTTCGGGGGCCCGATGACAGCTTCGGCCCCATGGCTTCGGGGGCCCGATGACAGCTTCGGCCCCATGGCTTCGGGGGCCCAATGACTGTTTTTTAGTCCTGCTGGGCTGATTGCCTGGTTGGTTGTGCATCTGGGCTGATTTGGCCCCTATGTATCGCATACATACCTGCTTCCCTAATTTCCTAATAATCAACGTTGATTGCTCACTTTATGTTTTGACCACAAACTGGTCCGGTTCGCCCTACAGCATCATTGTCATGTCTTACGCAGATATTTAGTCTTTCTTTAATGGTTCATGCTTTCGTTCGGGTCCTGCCAGATGAAGAACAAGTAGGGCAATTCCCTCTCGCATTTAAGTCTCTGATCGTAGTCGATCATATCTTGTCAACCAGGTCCCCGCGCAAAGTCTTTGCCTTTTTACCATGACCAGGAACTCATTTTCGTCGGTAGCTTCATTGCATTGCATTCCCTCACTCATGGGAGGGCATAGACAGAATCTTGTATATTATGGCTTCGTAGCTTCTTGCCGCACTAACCTCAGACTCCCTACAACCACGTTAAATCGGATTTTGGACAAGGTCCAGCATTTCCTCACGGTAGAAGTTTCAGATTGTAGGTCGGTCTTCACGTCTCAAACGCAAAAATAATTCTCGGGCACACAGTAGAACAACGCGCGGACCACGGCTAGCAGATAGCTGTTGTCTGGGGAAACTATTCAAGGATTCTCTTCCTATCTTCATGGTTTCTTTTTGGCCCTCATTTCTAAATAGTCTAGGCAGTTAGGTTGCGGTCCCACGATCTCCTGAGGCTAGGGAATTGCCAGTACTCGCACTAGAGCCAAACTTTACAAGTTTCAGTTGGTTTTATGATCCATTTCACAACGTATTCCCGGTCCTCCATTCCGCTTTGGGGCAGTATACGCAATATTGAGAATCATGTCTCTGGCCTTGTCATCCACAAGATGGGTTGTAGGTCTCCTACTGGTCTTGCCTCGTATACCCCGAATTTTCGCTCTAGATCCCTGACGCCTTGCAGTTGGCTTGGGGATTAGTTTGCACATGCCATTCGAATTCCTTTTCTACCCTACTTGGCTTGGTTTTTGCCCACTTATAGGCCTACCCACGATCGTGGCTCAGGGCACACAACAAGCCATTTAGTCAGGTCAGCTAAGACACGCCTAGCTGGGTTAGGTTGTTCCTGTTGTTTCTCTCCCTAGGGTTCTTCGGATACCTCTTGGCCGTAGCCATGACCACAAGTTGGTAAGGCTGATTAGTCAGCCTGCATTTGTGGGAGGGGCGGAGGCTCTTCATATACGAGCCACACCCTCACTTCCAGGCGTGTGTTCTCAGGTGCCCCACCCTCCCTCCCTTATCTTCTCATTTCCACAGGGTATGCCCACTTATAGGCCTACCCACGATCGTGGCTCAGGGCACACAACAAGCCATTTAGTCAGGTCAGCTAAGACACGCCTAGCTGGGTTAGGTTGTTCCTGTTGTTTCTCTCCCTAGGGTTCTTCGGATACCTCTTGGCCGTAGCCATGACCACAAATATATATATATGATATAAAAAGTCTACACACCCCTGTTAAAATGTCAGGTTTCTGTGCTGTAAAAAAATTAGACAAAGATAAATCATTTCAGAACTTTTTCCACCTTTAATGTGACCTATAAACTGTACAACTCAATTGAAAAACAAACTGAAATCTTTTAGGTAGAGGGAAGAAAAAAATATAAAAATAATATAATATGGTTGCATAAGTGTGCACACCTTTAACTAATACAGCACTCAGTCTTTTGGGGCATGAGTCTATCAGCATAGCACATTTTGACTTGGCAAGATTTGCCCACTCTTCTTTGCAAATCTGTCAGATTGCGAGGGCTTCTCCTATGCACAGCCCTCTTCAGATCACAAAATAGACAAGGAATATTGATGAAAATCGGGTGTGATCACCTATTAATTATGCAAACAACCTGAAGAGGCAATTATATGAATTATGTAAAGCATAAAACATAACTTTTAATACATATTATTAATATGAGATATCCCTGAAAATAAATCAAATAATATATCACAATACACAAAAAATGTGGTAGGAAAAGGTAGGTGCACGGCGGCACCTAATATTGATAACCAAATGTCCAACCACAACCCGGGGGTTCCAATGATAATCAACGATTCCAGGAAGGAAGCCAAAACTGAGGTAAAAGTTATCCCTGGGCTAGATGACGTAGTGATTATATATGACGGAGTGGGGAGAAAAATCCCTAATTGAGCCCTAAATTGGGGGTGCTATTCCCTCTAGCTTAACTAAGGCCCCAATTCCAGCTGAAGAAAAACAGCCCCAAAGCATGATGCTGCCACCACCTTGCTTCACTGTGGGTATGGTGTTCTTTTGGTGATGTGCAGTGTTGTTTTTGCACCACACATATTTTTTGGAATTATGGCCAAAAAGTTCAACCTTGGTTTCATCAGACTATAACACCTTTTCCCACATGCTTTTGGGAGACTTCAGATGTGTTTTTGCAAAAAGTAGCCTGGCTTGAATGTTTTTCTTCGTAAGAAAAGACTTTTGTCTTGCCACTCTGCCCCATAGCCCAGACATATGAAGAATACGGGAGATTGTTGTCACATGTACCACACAGCCAGTACTTGCCAGATATTCCTGCAGCTCCTTTAATGTTGTTGTATGCCTCTTGGTAGCCTCCCAGACCAGTTTTCTTCTCGTCTTGTCATCAATTTTGGAGGGACGTCCAGTTCTTGGTAATGTCACTGTTGTGCCATATTTTCTCCACTTGATTATGACTGTCTTCACTGTGTTCCATGGTATATCTAATGCCTTGGAAATTAGTACCTTTCTCCTGACTGATACCTTTTAACAATGAGATGCCTCTGATGCTTTGGAAGCTCTCTGTGGACCATGGCTTTTGCTGTGGGATGCGACTAAGAAAATTTCAGGAAAGACCAACTAGAGCAGCTGAACTTTATTTGGAGTTAATCAGCGGCACTTTAAATGATGGCAGGTGTATGCTGACTCCTATTTAACATGATTTTGAATGTGATTGCTTAATTCTGAACACAGCTATATCCCCAGTTATAAGAGGGTGTGCATACTTATGCAACCACATTTTTTTTGTTTTCTTCCCTCCACCTAAAAGATTTCAGTTTGTTTTTCAATTGAGTGGTACAGTTTATAGGTCACATTAACCACCTCCCGTCCGCCCATAGACTATAAACGTCTATGTCAGCCCCAGGTACAGGAGAAATCAACAGTGAAAAAAAAAGTGAATGTCCCCCAGAGGTCTTGTATGACCTTTTGGGGGACGAAAAGTGTAAAATAAAAAATAAAAAAATAAAGTGTTAAAAAAATAAAAAAAAAGTTTTCACATGTAAAAAAAAAAATTCCCCAAGTAAGGAATAAAATTTTTTATTTTTTTAAATTTAAAAAATAAAATAAAAAATAGACATATTTGGTATTGCCACGTCCGTGACGGTCGTCTCTATAAATATATCACATAATCGACCCAGTCCAATAAACACCATAAAAAAAATTATAACTGTCAAAAAAAGCAATTTTTGTCACCTTACATCACAAAAAGTGCAACACCAAGTGCTCAAAAAGGCGTATGTCCCACAAAATAGTACAAATAAAACCGTCACCTCATCCCGCAAAAAATGAGCCCCTACATAATAAAATCTCTCAATAAATAAAAAAAACTATAGCTCTTAGAACATGGAGACACTAAAACATAATTTTTTTTTGTTTCAAAAATGCTATTATTGCGTTAAAGTGAAATAAAAAAAAAAAAAGTATACATATTAGGTATTGCCGCGTCCGTAAAAACCAGCTCTATAAAAATATCACATGACCTAACCCCTCGGGTGAAAGCCGTAAAAAAAAAAAACTGTCAAAACAAGCAATTTTTGTCACCTTACATCACAAAAAGTGCAACACCAAGTGATCAAAAAGGCGTATGTCCCACAAAATGGTACCAATAAAACCGTCACCTAATCCCGCAAAATATGAGCCCCTACATAAGAAAATCTCTCAAAAAATAAAAAAAACTATAGCTCTCAGAACATGGACACATTAAAACATAATTTTTTTGTTTCATAAATGCTATTATTGTGTAAAACTTTAATAAATAAGAAAAAGTATTTTTCAAATTTTTTTGTAAATTTGTGATTTTTTCATAAATAAAGGTGAAATATATTGACTCAAATTTATGACTATCATGAAGTACAATGTGTCACGAGAAATCCATCTCTGAATGACTTGGATAAGTAAAGGCGTTCCAAAGTTATTACCACATAATTTGAGATATGTCAGTTTTGCAAAATTAGGCCTGGTCAGGAAGGGGGCAAATGGCCCAGATGGGAAGTGGTTAAAGGTGGAAAAAGTTCTGAAATGATTTATCGTTGTCTAATTTTTTTACAGCACAGAAACCTGACCTTTTAACAGGGGTGTGTAGACTTTTTATATCATATATACAGTACAGACCAAAAGTTTGGACACACCTTCTCATTCAAAGAGTTTTCTTTATTTTCATGACTATGAAAATTGTAGATTCACACTGAAGGCATTAAAACTATGAATTAACACATGTGGAATTATATACATAACAAACAAGTGTGAAACAACTGAAAATATGTCATATTCTAGGTTCTTCAATGTAGCCACCTTTTGCTTTGATTACTGCTTTGCACACTCTTGGCATTCTCTTGATGAGCTTCAAGAGGTAGTCCCCTCAAATGGTTTTCACTTCACAGGTGTGCCCTGTCAGGTTTAATAAGTGGGATTTCTTGCCTTATAAATGGGGTTGGGACCATCAGTTGCGTTGAGGAGAAGTCAGGTGAATACACAGCTGATAGTCCTACTGAATAGACTGTTAGAATTTGTATTATGGCAAAAAAAAAGCAGCTAAGTAAAGAAAAACGAGTGGCCATCATTAATTTAAGAAATGAAGGTTAGTCAGTCAGCCGAAAAATTGGGAAAACTTTGAAAGTAAGGGCTATTTGACCATGAAGGAGAGTGATGGGGTGCTGCGCCAGATGACCTGGCCTCCACAGTCACCGGACCTGAACCCAATCGAGATGGTTTGGGGTGAGCTGGACCGCAGAGTGAAGGAAAAAGGGCCAACAAGTGCTAAGCATCTCTGGGAACACCTTCAAGACTGTTGGAAGACCATTTCAGGGGACTACCTCTTGAAGCTCATCAAGAGAATGCCAAGAGTGTGCAAAGCAGTAATCAAAGCAAAAGGTGGCTACTTTGAAGAACCGAGAATATGACATATTTTCAGTTGTTTCACACTTGTTTGTTATGTATATAATTCCACATGTGTTAATTCATAGTTTTGATGCTTTCATAGTCATGAAAATAAAGAAAACCCTTTGAATGAGGTGTGTCCAAACTTTTGGTCTGTACTGTATATATATATATATATATATACACATATTATAGAGTAATATTAAAATCACCTAGACCTCTTGAAAATTGTGTATAAATGTTTGAATTAGTCAATAGAATAATATTTTACCACAATTCTCTATGTAGCACTAGCCAAAAGTAGACAAATTATCAAATACAATAGTTATTGTAGATTATTTGCTTTTCATATAGGGCATAATATAAATATTCAAGACAAAGAAAAAATTGTGTTCTTTGGATACCTGTTTTCTAATGATTGAGCAGTTAATTTTGCTTTTTGTCTAATAATTGGCACCACTTCTTGGTTTGTACAGATTACTTTACTGCAGTTAACGCATTCTAATCCTGCCTCTAATGATATCATCTCTGTGTACAGATAAGACAGGACCCTCCATTCACAATAGGTGATTGTGAAAGCTTATCTATTCTTTCCTTGTACAGTGACCTCTGCACAGATCACAGAGCATGCCTAGAAAATTCTCTCTTGTATGTCAAGCAAATATGGCGAAAGAAGATGGGAAGGCGCTCATAGGGTAGTATGACTGTTAAATACATAGGCACAACATTCGTGAGAACAGGGGGTCGGTGCAGCCAGTATCTCTCAGTCCTCGTAGGTGGAGTAGCCAATTCTCCAGAGGAATGATATGGAACACAATAGGGGACGTTTTGTGTACTGTAACAGTACACAAAAAATGATACCTTCTGGTGCAGGGAAACGACCTCAGTAGATAAATATAGGATCTTTTATTAGTGAGTGCATATCTGACAGTCAAATAAAACCAGTAAATACTGCTTTTACTTTGTCGGTTGACAAATTCCCATTTGTTGTGCTAGAAAGTAAATTTTTTGTCCTGCGCTGCATTTCTGGCAGTCCAATAAAATAAAGTAAATACTGCTGTTACACTGTTGGTTGAAAAAAAAATAAAAAATCACACTTGTTGTGCTAGATAGTACATTTGCGGCTTGCGCTGCATTTCTGACAGTCCACTAAAACCGTTACATACTGCTGTTACATTGTTGGTTGAAAAAAGCACACTTTTTGTGCTATATTGTACATTTGCAGCCTGCGCTGCATTTCTGACAGTCCACTAAAACCGTTTAATAGTGCTGTTATATTGTTGTTTGAAAAAAACACCCTTTTTGTGCTAGATAGTACATTTGCAGCCTGTGCTGCATCTCTGACAGTCCAATAAAACCAGTCAATACTGCTGTTACATTGTTGGTTGACAAATTAAAAAATTTTGTGACCGTGAAATAATTGTATTAAATTCGCCTGTCACACTGTTGTGTGACCTTAAGAATTTTTTTATCTTTATGACACCGGCACAGTCTTACTGTCAGTGAACTTAATTGTTGACTATTAGCGGTTACATTGTCTCCTGACATAACCAATCTGTTAGTTTGGTGGGTGAACGCAAATAATGAGGAAAGCATCAAATAAGGGACCTGGCCCTGGTCGTGGTGCTGCTGGTGTTGGTGGAGCTCCTGTTGCAGCTGGAGGATGTGGTCAATCTGTGCAAGCTACACGCCCAAGTGAAACACCTTCCTCAGGTGCGAGTAGGCGACAGAATCTTCAGCATTATTTGGTAGGCCCGAATGCGGCTCTACGAATGGTGAGGCCAGAACAAGTACAGGCGATAGTAGATTGGGTGGCTAACAGTGCCTCCAGTTCCTTCACATTTTCTCCCACCCAGTCCCCTGCTTAAACCAGAGTTGGCACCTACACCCCATGGCCATCTATCTTTCAACTCACCCCCTTCCAAATTAGGCAAGCAGTCTGAGCCCCAAGTCATGCAGCAGTCTCTTATGCTTTTTGGTGACTATGCTGGCAGGGTTTCCGTGGGCTATCCACATAGCCCTGCCCCAGAAGTGGAAGAGATTGAGTGCACTGATACCCAACCACTAATGTTTCAGGATGAGGACATGGGAAGACCACCGCAGCACGTATACAGGTGCCAACTGCTGCGGCTTTCTGCAGTCTGAAGACCGACAAGGAGGGCAGGGGTAAAGATTGGGAGGAAGATGATATGGAGGATGATGAGGTACTAGACCCCACATGGAATCAAGCTTTTGCGAGTGACATGTGCAGTTTGGAGAAAGAGGCGGTGGTCGCACAGAGGCACCAGCACAGCAAAAGAGGGAGCAGCGTGCAAAAGCGTCTGTTACATTCTTGGGTGACATTGTCAAACCCGAACTTCCAAATGTCTGCTCAACTCTAGTCACCCACCTACCGGTTTCGGAAGGTAAATCAGTTGTATGGGTAATCGTTGACAGATTTAGCAAAATGGTTCATTTCGTTCCTCTGTCAAAATTACCTAATGCTAAGATTCTAGCTTCCCTGTTTGTGGATCATGTAATATGTTTACATGGAATTCTGGAGAATGTAGTTTTGGACAGAGGCGTTCAATTCGTCTCAAAGGTTTGGAGGGCCTTTGGTCATAAATAGAGTTGAGCAAACACCTGGATGTTCGGGTTCGAGAAGTTCGGCTGAACTTCCCGGAAATGTTCGGGTTCGGGATCCGAACCCGACCCGAACTTCGTCCCGTACCCGAAACCCATTGAAGTCAATGGGTGTCACTACCAGAGCTTTGGGACGTTCTCACAGCTCTGTTTCTTCACCCCTGTGATGATGTCACTACTAGAGCTGGGAGGAGTTCTCACTACTCTGTTTACTTTTGGTTTCTTTCACCACAGCTGTCCTTCATGTGTTTGATTTCCCTCTCTTTATATCACCCCTCCTCCTATGATAGGATGTGGATTATAGTTCTCACTTCAGTTGTAGCTCTGGCTTTAGTTTCTTCACTTGTAGCTATCAGTTCACTGGACCTGTGTTCTGCTGCAGCTAGCACTCCGGATATTGCCAGCCTGTCCTTGGATCCGTCTTCTCTGCGGCTGCAACATCTTCAGCTAAGTGTGCAGACATTGTTGTGTTCCTGTTTATTTTCTGACTGGATCTGAGGTGGCCACGGTTCCCTCCATATACTGAGTAGGGCACTGGTGGCCGTGCCCCTTCCACTATTGTAGGGGTTACAGGGGTCATTAGTCTTAGGCACGTGGGCATGCCTCGTTCCGCCATTTGGATCCGGGCATGTGCTTTAGCAGAATAGGGAGAGCGTTGAGGGTCGGACAGGGGTCACCCTTTATCCTTCCTAGCTCTGGGTCCAGTCAGTAGCTCTGTACTGTGTATTACTATTGTTGCTCACATACACCCGTGACATTATAATCCACCAAAACCGTCCTTTTTTGACATGGATCCGCTTTCTGACCTGGTTGACCTCATGCAGGGTCTTTCTTTGGAAGTAGCGGATCTCCGTCAATCTATGACCCAGCTTCAAGCATTGGGCCCTGCTCCGGCTCATGGAGTCTGTTGCGAGCCCAAGGTCTCACTTCCGGAGACGTTCTCCGGGGGCAGTGAGAATTTTGTTCGTTTCAGAGAGGCATGCAAACTCCATTTTTGCTTGTGTCCTCACTCTTCTGGTAATCAAGAGCAGAGGGTGAGGATTGTCATCTCCCTGCTCAGGGGTAATGCTCAGACTTGGGCTTTTTCGCTGCCATCAGGGGATCCCTCCCTTCGATCCGTGGAGGGATTTTTTGTGGCCCTGGGGCAGATTTATGATGACCTGGATCGTGTTGCTCTGGCCGAATCTAACCTACGTGTTTTATGCCAGAACAAACGGTCTGCGGAGCTTTATTGTTCTGAATTTCGGAGATGGGCAGCTGATTCGGGTTGGAATGATGCTGCACTCCGGAGTCAGTTCTGTCATGGTCTCTCGGAGAGATTAAAAGATGCGTTGGCTTTCCATGAGAGACCAACGTCCTTAGAGTCTGCCATGTCATTGGCGGTACACCTTGACAGGCGTCTAAGAGAAAGAAACGAGACCTCTCTGTCCAGCCATTGTCAGTCTAGGGGCAGTGGTGCGGACTCATTCAGTGTGCAGGGGCCTCATCCTGTCTCGCTCCCCTCTGAGGAGGAGCCCATGCAGCTAGCTCGACTTGCCCCTGATAAAAGAGGATTTAGTCCTCAGAGTATGGTCTGTTTTTGTTGTGGGGGCATAGGTCATTTGGCAAATGTTTGTCCGTCTAGGAGATTCTTGAACCGTACTAAGAGCGATAATAAGAGAAAAATCTCAAAAGGTAAATCATCAAGTTCTGCTTCATCTGCTACTTTGGGCAAAGTTGATGTAGGATTTGATGCTTTTCCTCTGACCTGCAGTTCCCGTTTTCTCCTGTCTGCCAGGGTGGCGCTAGAGAGAAAAGTCATTTCTTGTGAGATTTTTGTCGATAGTGGAGCGGCCGTCAATCTTATTGACACTCAATTTGTAGCCATGCATGGTTTTCAGGTTTGCACATTAGATAAAGATATACCTGTTTTTGCTATTGACTCTGCTCCACTCTCACAGAGATCTCTGAAGGGCATTGTTCACAATATCCGGCTAGCTGTAGGTGACACTCATGTGGAGGATATATCTTGTTTTGTCCTTAACGGATTGCCGTCTCCTCTAGTTTTGGGGTTACCCTGGCTCACTAGACATAACCCCACTATTAATTGGCAAGGAAGGCAAATAAATGAGTGGAGTGATTTTTGTAGAGAGAATTGTCTCACAGCGACTTTTTCAGAGGTGTCTACTAAAACGGTGCCATCATTTCTCTCTGATTTCTCGGACGTGTTTTCCGAGAGCGGTGTTCAGGAGCTACCTCCTCACCGGGAGTTTGACTGTCCCATTAACCTCATTCCCGGCGCCAAGCTGCCAAAAGCACGCCTCTACAATCTCTCACAACCGGAAAGAATCGCTATGCGAACTTACATCTCCGAGAGTCTCGAAAAGGGGCATATTCGTCCCTCAAAGTCACCTGTGGCCACGGGTTTTTTTTTTGTTAAAAAGAAAGATGGCTCTCTGAGACCTTGCCTAGATTTTAGGGAGCTGAACCGTATCACGATTCGCGATCCCTATCCCCTTCCTCTGATCCCGGACCTCTTCAATCAAATTGTTGGGGCCAAGGTGTTTTCCAAATTGGATTTGAGAGGCGCGTACAACCTGGTCAGGGTCAGAGAGGGGGATGAATGGAAAACGGCCTTTAATACCCCTGACGGGCATTTCGAGAATCTCGTTGTGCCTTTCGGCCTGATGAATGCTCCGGCCGTCTTTCAGCATTTTGTTAATAGTATTTTCTATCATTTAATGGGGAAATTTGTATTGGTGTATCTTGATGATATTTAGATTTTTTCCCCTGATGTTCAGACCCATCAGGATCATCTTTTTCAGGTTCTGCAGATTCTGCGGGAAAATAAATTGTACGCCAAGCTGGAGAAATGTCTTTTTATGGTATCGGAGATTCAATTTCTGGGTTTTCTCCTCTCTGCTTCTGGTTTTCGCATGGATCCCGAGAAGGTCCGTGCTGTACTTGAGTGGGAGCTTCCTGCGAATCAGAAGGCATTGATGCGCTTTCTGGGTTTTGCGAACTATTACAGAAAGTTCATTTTAAATTATTCCTCTGTTGTCAAACCCCTCACTGACATGACAAAAAAGGGGGCGGATTTTTCCTCTTGGTCGGAGGAGGCGCTTGCAGCCTTTTCTAAGATTAAAGAGAATTTTGCGTCTGCTCCCGTCTTGGTGCATCCCGATGTTTCCTTACCCTTTATTGTTGAGGTGGATGCTTCCGAGGTGGGTGTTGGTGCGGTTTTGTCCCAGGGCCCTTCCCCTGCCAAGTGGCGACCCTGTGCCTTTTTCTCTAAAAAACTCTCCCCGGCAGAGAGAAACTATGATGTGGGAGATAGGGAGTTGTTGGCCATCAAGTTGGCTTTCGAGGAATGGCGCCATTGGTTGGAGGGGGCCAGGCACCCTATCACCGTTTTTACCGACCATAAGAATCTGGCATACTTGGAGTCGGCCAGGCGTATGAATCCGAGACAGGCCAGATGGTCTCTGTTCTTCTCCAGATTCAATTTTGTTGTTACATTCCGACCTGGGATATAAAATGTGAAGGCTGATGCTCTCTCTCGCTGTTTTCCGGGAGGAGGAAACTCCGAGGACCCGGGTCCCATTTTGGCGGAGGGAATAGTTGTTTCTGCTCTATATTCCGATTTGGAGGCCGAGGTCCAGGCTGCCCAGACTGAGACACCTGCCCGTTGTCCTTCTGGGAAGTTATTCGTGCCTCCTGAGCTACGTCACAAACTCTTTAAGGAGCATCATGATACGGTTCTTGCTGGTCACCCCGGGAGTAGAGCCACGGTGGATCTCATTGCTCGGAGATTTTGGTGGCCGGCTCTTCGTAAGTCGGTGGAGGGTTTTGTGGCTGCTTGTGAGACGTGCGCTCGCGCTAAGGTCCCTCGTTCACGGCCTTCAGGTTCCCTTCTCCCGTTACCCATTCCTTCCCGTCCTTGGACACACCTGTCCATGGACTTTATCACGGATCTTCCTCGTTCCTCGGGGAAGTCGGTGATCCTGGTGGTGGTGGACCGTTTTAGCAAGATGGCTCATTTCGTACCTTTCCCTGGTTTACCCAATGCTAAACCGTTGGCGCAAGCTTTTGTCGACCATATTGCTAAATTGCACGGCATTCCCTCTGATATTGTTTCCGATAGAGGCACGCAGTTTGTGTCCAGGTTCTGGAAGGCTTTCTGTTCTCGCCTGGGGGTTCGGCTGTCCTTCTCTTCTGCTTTTCATCCGCAGTCGAATGGTCAGACTGAGCGCCTCAATCAGAATCTGGAGACATATTTGCGCTGTTTTGTGGCAGAGAACCAGGAGGATTGGTGTTCATTTCTCCCTCTTGCTGAGTTTGCTCTGAACAACCGTCGTCAGGAATCTTCTGATAAGTCACCATTCTTTGGTGCATATGGGTTCCATCCGCAGTTTGGGACATTCTCGGGAGGGGCTCTTTCTGGTTTACCTGAGGAGGAGAGATTTTCCTCGTCTTTGTCTACCATTTGGCAAAAGATTCAGAGTAATCTTAAAAAGATGAGTGAGAGGTATAAGCGTGTGGCTGATAAGAGACGTGTGCCTGGTCCGGACCTGAATGTGGGTGATCTGGTGTGGTTGTCTACTAGAAACATTAAGTTGAAGGTTCCCTCCTGGAAATTGGGTCCCAAGTTTATTGGGCCTTATAAAATCTTGTCAGTCATCAATCCTGTTGCCTTCCGTCTTGATCTTCCACGGGTTTGGAAGATACATAATGTATTTCACAGATCTCTCTTAAAACCATATGTCCAGCCCACGGTGCCCTCCTCTTTGCCTCCTCCTCCGATTTTGGTTGATGGCAATCTGGAGTTTGAGGTTTCCAGAATTGTGGACTCTCGCATGGTCCGCGGTTCTCTTCAGTACCTCGTTCATTGGAAGGGTTATGGTCCTGAGGAGAGGATGTGGGTTCCGGTGTCGGAAATTAAAGCCACTCGCCTCATAAGGGCATTTCATAGGGCTCATCCTGAGAAGGTGGGTCCTGGGTGTCCGGAGACCACCCGTAGAGGGGGGGGGGGTACTGTCACTACCAGAGCTTTGGGACGTTCTCACAGCTCTGTTTCTCCACCCCTGTGATGATGTCACTACTAGAGCTGGGAGGAGTTCTCACTACTCTGTTTACTTTTGGTTTCTTTCACCACAGCTGTCCTTCATGTGTTTGATTTCCCTCTCTTTATATCACCCCTCCTCCTATGATAGGATGTGGATTATATTTCTCACTTCAGTTGTAGCTCTGGCTTTAGTTTCTTCACTTGTAGCTATCAGTTCACTGGACCTGTGTTCTGCTGCAGCTAGCACTCCGGATATTGCCAGCCTGTCCTTGGATCCGTCTTCTCTGCGGCTGCAACATCTTCAGCTAAGTGTGCAGACATTGTTGTGTTCCTGTTTATTTTCTGACTGGATCTGAGGTGGCCACGGTTCCCTCCATATACTGAGTAGGGCACTGGTGGCCGTGCCCCTTCCACTATTGTAGGGGTTACAGGGGTCATTAGTCTTAGGCACGTGGGCATGCCTCGTTCCGCCATTTGGATCCGGGCATGTGCTTTAGCAGAATAGGGAGAGCGTTGAGGGTCGGACAGGGGTCACCCTTTATCCTCCCTAGTTCTGGGTCCAGTCAGTAGCTCTGTACTGTGTATTACTATTGTTGCTCACATACACCCGTGACAATGTGGGACCCGAACTTTTCGGCACTAAAAAGGCTGTAAAACAGCCCAGGAAAGAGCTAGAGGGCTGCAAAAGGCAGCAACATGTAGGTAAATTCCCTGCAAACAAATGTGGATAGGGAAATTAATTAAAATAAAAAAAAAAAAAAAAAAAAAATTAACCAATATCAATTGGACAGAGGTCCCATAGCAGAGAATCTGGCTTCACGTCAGCAGAGAATCAGTCTTCATGTCATAGCAGAGAATCAGGCTTCACGTCACCCACCACTGGAACAGGCCACTTTCACATATTTAGGCCCAGGCACCCAGGCAGAGGAGAGAGGTCCCGTAACAGAGAATCTGGCTTCATGTCACCACAGAATCAGTCTTCATGTCATAGCAGAGAATCAGGCTTCACGTCACCCACCACTGGAACAGGCCACTGTCACATATTTAGGCCCAGGCACCCAGGCAGAGGAGAGAGGTCCCGTAACAGAGAATCTGGCTTCATGTCAGCACAGAATCAGTCTTCATGTCATAGCAGAGAATCAGGCTTCACGTCACCCACCCACTGGAACAGGCCACTGTCACATATTTAGGCCCCGGCACCCAGGCAGAGGAGAGAGGTCCCGTAACAGAGAATCTGGCTTCATGTCAGCACAGAATCAGTCTTCATGTCATAGCAGAGAATCAGGCTTCACGTCACCCACCACTGGAATAGGCCACTGTCACATAATTAGGCCCGGCACCCAGGCAGAGGAGAGAGGTCCCGTAACAGAGAATCTGGCTTCATGTCAGCACAGAATCAGTCTTCATGTCATAGCAGAGAATCAGGCTTCACGTCACCCACCACTGGAACAGGCCACTGTCACATATTTAGGCCCAGGCACCCAGGCAGAGGAGAGAGGTCCCGTAACAGAGAATCTGGCTTCATGTCAGCACAGAATCAGTCTTCATGTCATAGCAGAGAATCAGGCTTCACGTCACCCGCCACTGGAACAGGCCACTGTCACATATTTAGGCCCCGGCACCCAGGCAGAGGAGAGAGGTCCCGTAACAGAGAATCTGGCTTCATGTCAGCACAGAATCAGTCTTCATGTCATAGCAGAGAATCAGGCTTCACGTCACCCACCACTGGAACAGGCCACTGTCACATATTTAGGCCCCGGCACCCAGGCAGAGTAGAGAGGTCCCCTAATAGAGAATCTGGCTTCATGTCAGCACAGAATCAGTCTTCATGTCATAGCAGAGAATCAGGCTTCACGTCACCCGTCAGTGGAAAAGGCCACTGTCACATATTTAGGCCCAGGCACCCAGGTAGAGGAGAGAGGTCCCGTAACAGAGAATCTGGCTTCATGTCAGCACAGAATCAGTCTTCATGTCATAGCAGAGAATCAGGCTTCACGTCACCCACCACTGGAACAGGCCACTGTCACATATTTAGGCCCCGGCACCCAGGCAGAGGAGAGAGGTCCCGTAACAGAGAATCTGGCTTCATGTCAGCACAGAATCAGTCTTCATGTCATAGCAGAGAATCAGGCTTCACGTCACCCACCACTGGAACAGGCCACTGTCACATATTTAGGCCCCGGCACCCAGGCAGAGGCGAGAGGTCCCGTAACAGAGAATCTGGCTTCATGTCAGCACAGAATCAGTCTTCATGTCATAGCAGAGAATCAGGCTTCACGTCACCCACCACTGGAACAGGCCACTGTCACATATTTAGGCCCCGCGGCACCCAGGCAGAGGAGAGTGGTCCCGTAACAGAGAATCTGGCTTCATGTCAGCACAGAATCAGTCTTCATGTCATAGCAGAGAATCAGGCTTCACGTCACCCGCCACTGGAACAGGCCACTGTCACATATTTAGGCCCAGGCACCCAGGTAGAGGAGAGAGGTCCCGTAACAGAGAATCTGGCTTCATGTCAGCACAGAATCAGTCTTCATGTCATAGCAGAGAATCAGGCTTCACGTCACCCACCACTGGAACATGCCACTGTCACATATTTAGGCCCAGGCACCCATGCAGAGCAGAGAGGTCCCGTAACAGAGAATCTGGCTTCATGTCACCACAGAATCAGTCTTCATGTCATAGCAGAGAATCAGGCTTCACGTCACCCACCACTGGAACAGGCCACTGTCACATATTTAGGCCCCGGCACCCAGGCAGAGGAGAGAGGTCCCGTAACAGAGAATATGGCTTCATGTCAGCACAGAATCAGTCTTCATGTCATAGCAGAGAATCAGGCTTCACGTCACCCACCACTGGAACAGGCCACTGTCACATATTTAGGCCCCGCGGCACCCAGGCAGAGGAGAGTGGTCCCGTAACAGAGAATCTGGCTTCATGTCAGCACAGAATCAGTCTTCATGTCATAGCAGAGAATCAGGCTTCACGTCACCCGCCACTGGAACAGGCCACTGTCACATATTTAGGCCCAGGCACCCAGGCAGAGGAGAGAGGTCCCGTAACAGAGAATCTGGCTTCATGTCAGCACAGAATCAGTCTGTAATGACCGACGACACGCACAGGGAGGAAAACAGGGAAAGCCCTGCCCAAGGGAGAGGGAAAGGTGGTGACCCCTAACTCACCTTGCGGCTGGCACCTGACTGCCCTGACGTCCCTAGACGGGTTCCTCACCCGTGCGGCGATCGCGTGCCTAAACCCTGGCTTTCCCTAATATGAGCCCTGGATAGTGAACAGGCCGGTGGGATCGCTAGTCCACACCACTATCACTAAGAGGGAAACACCAGGGAGAGGACAGACAAAACATACAAACACATACACCCAGGTGGGCGACCACAATAAACCAAAAAGGTCCAACAGGGATCTGGAGGGTAGCGTACTGGACCAACTACCAGCGAACGCAGCAACACAGCTCCAGAAGGTCAGAATAGATGTCCAGGCAGGAAGCTCTATCTCTGGCAACCAGAGAAGTGTGAGAGAGAAATATAAGGAGGTCTAGGAGTGCTGGACAAGGAACAGCTGAGGAGAAGGAGCTACGGATCCCTGAGTGAGCCAAAAGGGTTTGCTAAGCAAACCCAGAAAGCTACCATAAGGAAAACAGCCCTATCTTAAATAGAGCGTGCAGCCAACCGCTGCGACTTCCTGACCCCGGGTATAACGGAGTCAGGCGTGGTCCTCGACACCCTCGTGACAGTACCCCCCTCTCTACGAGGGGCCTCCGGACACTCAGGACTAGGTCTCCCAGGATGAGAGGCATGAAAAACCCAAACTAACCTGTCAGCGTTTACCTCAGACGCAGGAACCCACATTCTTTCCTCGGGACCGTAACCTCTCCAATGCACCAGATATTGAAGAGAGCGGCGGACCCGACGAGAATTAACAATTTTGGATATCTGAAATTCTAGGTTACCATCCACGACAACAGGAGGGGGTGGCAGCGGTGATGGTTCTAGAGGTGGAACATATTTTTTGAGTAACGACTTATGAAAAACATTATGAATTTTAAAAGTCTGAGGTAACTCCAGGCGAAAAGCCACGGGGTTGATGATGGCTACAATTTTGTAAGGGCCAATAAACCTAGGACCCAGTTTCCAAGAGGGAACCTTCAATTTAATATTCCTAGTAGACAACCACACATAGTCATTCACTCCTAGGTCCGGACCTGGCGACCGTCTCTTATCAGCCATGCATTTGTATTTACCTCCCATATTTTTCAAGTTAGCTTGCACCTTCTGCCATACCGATGAAAGAGATGACGAAAACCGTTCCTCTTCGGGAACCCCAGAAGACCCCCCCTCTTTGAAAGTACAGAATTGGTGATGAAAACCATATGCACCAAGAAATGGTTACTTGCCAGTGGATTCCTGACGACGATTATTTATGGCAAACTCAGCTAACGGTAAATATGATGACCACAACTCTTGGTTTTCAGACACAAAACATCTTAGATATGTCTCAAGGTTTTTGTTGGTACGCTCAGTCTGTCCATTCGACTGAGGATGGAAAGCAGAGAAAAAGGACAAGTGTACCCCCAAACGAGAACAAAAAGCTTTCCAAAATTTAGAAATAAACTGGGTACCCCGATCCGAAACAACATCGGAGGGGACCCCGTGAAGCTTCACGATTTCACTGACGAATACCTGAGCAAGAGTCTTAGCATTAGGTAGTGCGGGTAACGCAATGAAGTGTACCATTTTGCTAAACCTGTCCACTACTACCAAAATAACTGTTTTACCCGCAGACAAAGGTAAGTCAGTGATAAAATCCATTGACAGATGTGTCCACGGTCTATTGGGAATGACGAGTGGTAATAGAGACCCTGCAGGACGTGTATGTGAAACTTTTGCGCGCGCACAGGTAGAACAAGAAGACACAAAATCCAATACATCCTGACGCAACCTTGGCCACCAAAAACGACGAGACAATAGTTCCAAGGTTGCTTTACTACCCGGGTGCCCAGCAAGTGCCGAATTATGATGTTCCTTTAATAATTCGAAACGTAAGTTCAACGGTACAAACAATTTCTCTGAGGGGCAAGAGACCGGGGCGTCCCCCTGGGCCTCTAACACCTTCCCCTCCAAAACAGAGTGTACCGCAGAAACAACCACTCCTCTTTGAAGAATGGGTACCGGATCACTCACATTACCCCCTCCAGGGAAACAACGAGATAGTGCATCAGCCTTGGTGTTCTTTGCCCCAGGACGATAGGTAATCACAAAGTTAAACCTGGTAAAAAATAGCGACCACCTAGCCTGTCTAGGGGTGAGACGCTTAGCTGATTCGAGGTACAGAACATTTTTGTGGTCCGTAATTACAGTGACGGGGTGGACTGCCCCCTCTAAGAAATGACGCCACTCCTCAAACGCAAGTTTAATAGCTAATAGTTCCCTATTGCCAATATCGTAGTTCTTTTCTGCTGCAGATAGTTTTTTAGAAAAGAAAGCACAAGGACGCCATTTGCCAGGAGACGGACCCTGAGACAGCACCGCCCCCACTCCCACCTCTGACGCATCGACTTCAACAATAAAAGGCTGAGAGACATCAGGTTGGACCAGTACAGGTGCTGAGGTAAACCTCTCTTTTAGAGAGGAAAAAGCAACTTTAGCGGCGTCAGACCATTTAGAAAAATCAGTCCCCTTCCTAGTCATGTCAGTAAGCGGTTTTACAATAAGTGAATCATTTTTAATGAATTTCCTATAGAAATTCGCGAAGCCCAAGAACCGTTGTAGTGCTATGAGGTTCTCAGGAAGATCCCAATCTAAAATTGCCTGGACCTTCCTAGGATCCATACGGAAACCTGACGCAGATAAAAAATAACCCAGGAATTGTATCTCCTGAACGGCGAAGACACATTTTTCAATTTTAGCATATAATTCATTCGTCCGTAGGACCTGCAGTACTTGTCTGACATGCACCTCATGTGTTTTCAGATCGGACGAATAAATTAAAATATCATCTAGGTATATTACCACAAACCTGCCGATTAGATGACTAAAAATGTCATTAACGAAATGTTGAAAGACGGCAGGAGCATTGGTCAGACCGAAAGGCATAACTAGATTTTCATAATGCCCCTCAGGGGTGTTAAACGCTGTCTTCCACTCATCCCCCTCCTTAATACGAATCAGATTGTAGGCACCCCTAAGATCAAGTTTGGAGAACCACCTAGCACCCGCAATCTGATTAAACAGGTCAGGAATGAGAGGAAGAGGGTATGGGTCTCGGATGGTTATCTGATTTAATTCGCGAAAATCTAAGCAAGGACGCAGGCCCCCATCTTTCTTTTTAACGAAGAAAAACCTTGCAGCCACGGGTGAAGAAGAGGGTCTGATGTGTCCCTTAGCCAAGCTCTTGGAGATATAATCTTTCATGGCTTGTCTCTCTGGACCCGAAAGATTATATAACCTGGTCTTGGGTAATTTTGCGCCGGGAATAAGGTTAACCGGGCAATCATAAGGACGATGAGGTGGTAACTTCTGACAACCCTTTTCAGAAAAAACATCCTCAAAGTCCGAAATAAATGTAGGTAGGGTAGTTATGGAGGCGACTAAGCAATTGCTATTTAAGCAATTTTCTCTGCACTGCTCACTCCACTCCAATATCTCCCTGGCCTGCCAATCCACCACTGGATTGTGCGCTATCAACCAGGGAAGACCCAGCACTACCGGAGTGGGAAGCCCCTCCAGAACATAACCTGAAAGCATCTCGTTATGGTGGTCCCCTACCCGAAGGTGTAAATTATGAACCATGTGCGTGAGGTTTCTCTGAGACAGGGGAGCAGAATCAATAGCGAATATGGGAATGGGTCTCTGTAAAGTACAGAGAGACAAACCCAAAGTGCGGGCAAAATGGGCATCTATCAAATTTACCCCTGCTCCACTGTCTAGAAAGAAAGAAATAGTCTCCGTCTTATCACCAAAAATAACCGCTGGCAACACAAATTGCGATGTACGTATGGAGGAAACGTATACCCCCCGGCTGACATCCTCCACACAGCCTGGGGTTAGTAGTTTTTCCGACGGTCTTTTGTTTCTGAGGAAAGAAGGACAGACATTAATGAAATGACCCCTCTCCCCACAAAAAAAACAAACCCCACGCCTACGGCGAGCCTCAGGAGGACGGACCTGACGAGTAGTTCCTCCTAGCTGCATAGGCTCGTCTAAGTCCGTACAGACTAACTGCTGCTTGGGAGGGGTTACCAATTGCTCCGGTTTTTTCAACCTGACCCTAAGGCGTCTATCTATTCGGATAGAAAGGGACATAACCGCATCAAGGGAAAAGGGGGTCTCATATAATGCAAGCGCATCCTTAACCCTTTCGAATAACCCAGAGCAGAACTGACTCCTGAGAGCCGAGTCGTTCCATTGGGTATCCGTAGCCCACCTACGGAATTCAGAGCAATACTCCTCTACCGGCCGCTCTCCTTGTAAGAGTCTCCGTAATCTTGATTCAGCCAGGGCGACTCGGTCAGGGTCATCATATATGAGACCCAAGACCCCAAAAAACTCATCCACTGACCGAAGAGCCTGGGAATCAGTAGGTAAAGAGAACGCCCAGGACTGCGGATCCCCCTGCAGCAGGGAAATAACAACCCCCACCTGCTGATCTTCATTACCAGAGGAGTAAGGGCGCAGTTTAAGATATAACTTACAGGCCTCACGGAATGTCAAAAACTTGTCCCTTCCCCCAGAAAATCTGTCAGGGAGAGGGACCTTGGGTTCCGCAACAACCTGGTTACCAGTAGCAACCGCTGGGCTTGCAGTCAGTTGTAATTGCTGCTGTTGCTGGAGGACCGACGCCCTCAATCCAACCACCTCCAAAGACAGGCCATGAAATTGTTTGGACAGAGCAGCAATTTGATCCATACTGGATTCTAAGTAGGTAAAAAAAATTTTTTTTTTTTTTTTTACCTACACAAAATAATGGCCAGAGATAATGTAATGACCGACGACACGCACAGGGAAGAAAACAGGGAAAGCCCTGCCCAAGGGAGAGGGAAAGGTGGTGACCCCTAACTCACCTTGCGGCTGGCACCTGACTGCCCTGACGTCCCTAGACGGGTTCCTCACCCGTGCGGCGATCGCGTGCCTAAACCCTGGCTTTCCCTAATATGAGCCCTGGATAGTGAACAGGCCGGTGGGATCGCTAGTCCACACCACTATCACTAAGAGGGAAACACCAGGGAGAGGACAGACAAAACATACAAACATATACACCCAGGTGGGCGACCACAATAAACCAAAAAGGTCCAACAGGGATCTGGAGGGTAGCGTACTGGACCAACTACCAGCGAACGCAGCAACACAGCTCCAGAAGGTCAGAATAGATGTCCAGGCAGGAAGCTCTATCTCTGGCAACCAGAGAAGTGTGAGAGAGAAATATAAGGAGGTCTAGGAGTGCTGGACAAGGAACAGCTGAGGAGAAGGAGCTACGGATCCCTGAGTGAGCCAAAAGGGTTTGCTAAGCAAACCCAGAAAGCTACCATAAGGAAAACAGCCCTATCTTAAATAGAGCGTGCAGCCAACCGCTGCGACTTCCTGACCCCGGGTATAACGGAGTCAGGCGTGGTCCTCGACACCCTCGTGACACAGTTTTCATGTCATAGCAGAGAATCAGGCTTCACGTCACCCACCACTGGAACAGGCCACTGTCACATATTTAGGCCCCGGCACCCAGACAGAGGAGAGGTTCATTCAACTTTGGGTTGCCCCGCAATATAATGGTAAAATGAAAATAAAAATAGGATTGAATGAGGAAGTGCCCTGGAGTACAATAATATATTGTTAAGGGGCGGTAGTTAATGTCTAATCTGCACAAGGGATGGACAGGTCCTGTGGGATCCATGCCTGGTTCATTTTTATGAACGTCAGCTTGTCCACATTGGCTGTAGACAGGCGGCTGCGTTTGTCTGTAATGACGCCCCCTGCCGTGCTGAATACACGTTCAGACAAAACGCTGGCCGCCGGGCAGGCCAGCACCTCCAAGGCATAAAAGGTTAGCTCTGGACACGTGGACAATTTGGAGACCTAGAAGTTGAATGGTGCCGAACCATCAGTCAGTGCGTGGAGGGGTGTGCACAGGTACTGTTCCACCATCTTATTGAAATGTTGCCTCCTGCTAACACATTCCGTATCAGGTGGTGGTGCAGTTAGCTGTGGCGTGGTGACAAAACTTTTCCACATCTCTGCCATGCTAACCCTGCCTCAGAGGAGCTTGCCGTGACACAGCTGCGTTGGTGACCTCTTGCTCCTCCTCTGCCTTCGCCTTGGGCTTCCACTTGTTCCCCTGTGACATTTGGGAATGCTCTCAGTAGCGCGTCTACCAACGTGCGCTTGTACTCGCACATCTTCCTATCACGCTCCAGTGCATGAAGTAAGGTGGGCACATTGTCTTTGTACCGTGGATCCAGCAGGGTGGCAACCCAGTAGTCCGCACACGTTAAAATGTGGGCAACTCTGCTGTCGTTGCGCAGGCACTGCAGCATGTAGTCGCTCATGTGTGCCAGGCTGCCCAGAGGTAAGGACAAGCTGTCCTCTGTGGGAGGCGTATCTTCATCGTCCTGCGTTTCCCCCCAGCCAGAGCTGCGTTGGGTGCCACCCCGCTGTGAACCTGCTTCATACTCATCCTCCTACACCTCCTCCTCATCCTCGTCCTCCTCGTCCTCCAGTAGTGGGCCCTGTCTGGCCACATTTGTACCTGGCCTCTGCTGTTGCAAAAAACCTCTCTCTGAGTCACTTCGAAGAGACTAACCTGAAAGTGCTAAAAATGACCCCTCTTCCTACTCCTCCTCCTCCTGGGCCACCTCCTCTTCCATCATCGCCCTAAGTGTTTTCTCAAGGAGACATAGAAGTGGTATTGTAACGCTGATAACGGCGTCATCGCCACTGGCCATGTTGGTGGAGTACTCGAAACAGCGCAACAGGGCACACAGGTCTCGCATGGAGGCCCAGTCATTGGTGGTGAAGTGGTGCTGTCCCGCAGTGCGACTGACCCGTGCGTGCTGCAGCTGAAACTCCACTATGGCCTGCTGCTGCTCGCACAGTCTGTCCAGCATGTGCAAGGTGGAGTTCCACCTGGTGGGCACGTCGCATATGAGGCGGTGAGCGAGAAGGCCGAAGTTACGCTGTAGCGCAGACAGGCGAGCAGCGGCAGGGTGTGAACGCCGGAAGCGCGAACAGACGGCCCACACTTTATGCAGCAGCTCTGACATGTCGGGGTAGTTGTGAATGAACTTCTGCACCACCAAATTAAGCACATGCGCCAGGCAAGGGATGTGCGTCAAACCGGCTAGTCCCAGAGCTGCAACGAGATTTCGCCCATTATCGCACACCACCAGGCCGGGCTTGAGGCTCACCGGCAGCAACCACTCGTCGGTCTGTTGTTCTATACCCCGCCACAACTCCTGTGCGGTGTGGGGCCTGTCCCCCAAACATATGAGTTTCAGAACGGCCTGCTGACGTTTACCCCGGGCTGTGCTGAAGTTGGTGGTGAAGGTGTGTGGCTGACTGGATGAGCAGGTGGAAGAAGAGGAGGAGGAAGCTGAGTAGGAGGAGGAGGAGACAGGAGGCAAAGAATGTTGCCCTGCGATCCTTGGCGGCGGAAGGACGTGCGCCAAACAGCTCTCCGCCTGGGGCCCAGCCGCCACTACATTTACCCAGTGTGCAGTTAGGGAGATATAGTGTCCCTGGCCGTGCTTACTGGTCCAAGGAACTGTGGTTAGGTGGACCTTGCCACAGATGGCGTTGCGCAGTGCACACTTGATTTTATCGGATACTTGGTTGTGCAGGGAAGACACGGCTCTCTTGGAGAAGTAGTGGCGGCTGGGAACAACATACTGTGGGACAGCAAGTGACATGAGCTGTTTGAAGCTGTGTGTGTCCACCAGCCTAAATGACAGCATTTCATAGGCCAGTAGTTTAGAAATGCTGGCATTCAGGGCCAGGGATCGAGGGTGGCTAGGTGGGAATTTACGCTTTCTCTCAAATGTTTGTGAGATGGAGAGCTGAACGCTGCCGTGTGACATGGTTGAGATGCTTGGTGACACAGGTGGTGGTGTTGGTGGTACATCCCATGTTTGCTGGGCGGCAAGTGCCAACGTCCCTCTAGAGGCGGAGGAAGAGGCAGAGGCGGCGGCAGCAGCAGAAGAGGCCGAGGCGGCAGCAGCAGAAGAGGTAGCAGGGGGAGCCTGAGTGACTTCCTTGTTTTTAAGGTGTTTACTCCACTGCAGTTCATGCTTTGCATGCAGGTGCCTGGTCATGCAGGTTGTGCTAAGGTTCAGAATGTTAATGCCTCGCTTCAGGCTCTGATGGCACAGCGTGCAAACCACTCGGGTCTTGTCGTCAGCACATTGTTTGAAGAAGTGTCATGCCAGGGAACTCCTTGAAGCTGCCTTTGGGGTGCTCGGTCCCAGATGGCGGCGGTCAGTAGCAGGCGGAATCTCTTGGCAGCGGGTGTTCTGATTTTGCCCACTGCTCCCTCTTTGTCTTTTGCTACGCTGTTGGCTCGGTCTCACCACTGCCTCTTCCTCTGAACTGTGAAAGTCAGTGGCACGACCTTCATTCCATGTGGGGTCTACGGCCTTATCGTCCCCTGCATCGTCTTCCACCCAGTCTTGATCCCTGACCTCCTGTTCAGTCTGCACACTGCAGAAAGACGCAGCAGTTGGCACCTGTGTTTCGTCATCATCAGAGACGTGCTGAGGTGGTATTTCCATGTCCTCATCATCAGGAAACATAAGTGGTTGTGCGTTAGTGCATTCTATCTCTTCCACCCCTGGGGAAGGGCTAGGTGGATGCCCTTTGGGAAACCCTGGCAGCAGAGTCTTCAAACAGCATAAGAGACTACTGCATAACTTGAGGCTCAGACAGTTTCCCTGATATGCATGGGGGTGATGTGACAGACTGATGGGCTTGGTTTTCATGCGCCATCTGTGCGCTTTCTGCAGAAGACTGGGTGGGAGATAATGTGAACGTGCTGGATGCACTGTCGGCCACCCAATTGACTAATGCCTGTACCTGCTCAGGCCTTACCATCCTTAGAACGGCATTGGGCCCCACCAAATATCCCTGTAAATTCTGGCGGCTACTGGGACCTGAGGTAGTTGGTACACTAGGACGTGTGGCTGTGGCTGTGGCAGAACGGCCACGTCCTCTCCCAGCACCAGAGGGTCCACTAACACCACCACGACCATGTCCACATCCGCGGCCGCGTCCCTTACTAGATGTTTTCCTCATTGTTACCGTTCACCACAATAAGAAAAATATTATTCGGGCCAATGTATTGAATTAAAATTCAGGCCTTTTTTTACAGACACCTAACACTGTCTGGCTATCTATTTAGGTACCGTATTACACTAATACAGGCACACCAGTAATGACAGATTTAGCTGAATATAAATGTGAGGCCTATTTTTTAGGCGCTGTGTGACAGGTATACGTTTAATCACAGAATTAGACTTGTATCTGCACTGTAGCGTGTGTGTTAAGTTTTTCAGAATGACCCTATCAGCACCTTGAATCTAATATACCCTTTTAGGGATAGATTTAAAGTAGGTCTGATACAGCAGAAACCACTAATTTTGAGAATTGCAAATTTGGGAATTGTTTTTCAACCCAGAACAAAAACTGTGCTTTTACGGTCACTAAAAATAACTTGACCAGCTAAAACAGTACTGATTTGGAGGAATATAAATGTGAGGCCTATTTTTTAGGCGCTGTGTGACAGGTATACGTTTAATCACGGAATTAGACTTGTATCTGCACTGTAGCGTGTGTGTTAAGTTTTTCAGAATGACCCTATCAGCACCTTGAATCTAATATACCCTTTTAGGGATAGATTTAAAGTAGGTCTGATACAGCAGAAACCATTAATTTTTAGAATTGCAAATTTGGGAATTGTTTTTCAACCCAGAACAAAAACTGTGCTTTTACGGTCACTAAAAATAACTTGACCAGCTAAAACAGTACTGATTTGGAGGAATATAAATGTGAGGCCTATTTTTTAGGCGCTGTGTGACAGGTATACGTTTAATCACAGAATTAGACTTGTATCTGCACTGTACCGTGTGTGTTAAGTTTTTCAGAATGACCCTATCAGCACCTTGAATCTAATATACCCTTTTAGGGATAGATTTAAAGTAGGTCTGATACAGCAGAAACCACTAATTTTGAGAATTGCAAATTTGGGAATTGTTTTTCAACCTAGAACAAAAACTGTGCTTTGACGGTCACAAAAAATAACTTAACCAGCTAAAACAGTACTGATTTGGAGGAATAGAAATGTCAGGCCTATTTTTTACGTGCTGTGTGACAGGTATACCTTTAATCACAGAATTAGACTTGTATCTGAACGGTAGCATGTGTGTTAAGTTTTTCAGAATGACACTATCAGCACCTTCAATCTAAGATATCTTTTTTGGGATAGAGTTAAAGTAGGCCTGATATAGCAGAAACTACTAATTTTGAGAATGGCAAATTTGGGAATAGTTTTTTAACCCAGAACAAAAACTGTGCTTTTACGGTCACTAAATATAACTTGACCAGCTAAAACTGTACTGATTTGGAGGAATAGAAATGTCAGGCCTATTTTATACGTGCTGTGTGACAGGTATACCTTTAATCACAGAATTAGACTTGTATCTGCACGGTAGCATGTGTGTTAAGTTTTTCAGAATGACACTATCAGCACCTTCAATCTAAGATATCTTTTTTGGGATAGAGTTAAAGTAGGCCTGATATAGCAGAAACTACTAATTTTGAGAATGGCAAATTTGGGAATAGTTTTTTAACCCAGAACAAATACTGTGCTTTTACGGTCACTAAATATAACTTGACCAGCTAAAACTGTACTGATTTGGAGGAATAGAAATGTCAGGCCTATTTTTTAGGCGCTGGGTGACAGGCTCAACTTGCCGCTGATGTAGTATATGGCCAAAAAATAACCACACTATTGATGGTTAAATGCACTTGATGAAAGCTTGACCCTGATGTAGGATATAGCAAAAAATAACCACACTATTGATGGTTAAATGCACTTGGGTGACACAGGCTCAGCCTGCACCTGATGTAGTATATGGCCAAAAAATAACCACACTATTGATGGTTAAATGCACTTGATGAAAGCTTGACCCTGATGTAGGATATAGCAAAAAATAACCACACTATTGATGGTTGAATGCACTTGGGTGACACAGGCTCAGCCTGCACCTGATGTAGTATATGGCCAAAAAATAACCACACTATTGATGGTTAAATGCACTTGCTGAAAGCTTGACCCTGATGTAGGATATAGCAAAAAATAACCACACTATTGATGGTTAAATGCACTTGGGTGACACAGGCTCAGCCTGCACCTGATGTAGTATATGGCCAAAAAATAACCACACTATTGATGGTTAAATGCACTTGATGAAAGCTTGACCCTGATGTAGGATATAGCAAAAAATAACCACACTATTGATGGTTAAATGCACTTGGTGGTAGCTTGTGCTGGCGCACCACAAGCCACAAAATGGCCGCCGATCACCCCAGAAAAAAGTGACTGAAAAACGCTCTGGGCAGCCTAAAAACACTGAGCAATTGAATAGAAGCAGTTCAATGATCCACAGCTGTAGATCGATCACTGAATGAAGTCTTTTGGAGGAGTTAATCTGCCTAATCTCGCCCTAACGTCGCAGCTGCAACCTCTCCCTACGCTTGTATCAGCAGAGTGACGTGCAGCGCTACATGACCCAAGCTTATATAGAGGCTGGGTCACATGCTGCACTGGCCAATCACAGCCATGCCAATAGTAGGCATGGCTGTGATGGCCTCTTGTGGCAAGTAGTATGACGCTTGTTGATTGGCTGCTTTGCAGCCTTTCAAAAAGCGCCAAGAAAGCGCCGAACACCGAACCCGAACCCGGACTTTTACGAAAATGTTCGGGTTCGGGTCCGTGTCACGGACACCCCAAAATTCGGTACGAACCCGAACTATACAGTTCGGGTTCGCTCATCCCTAGTCATAAATTAATTTCTCTCTGTCTTTTTCTTCGGCCTTTCACCCGGAAACCAATGGTTAAACTGAACGTCTTAATCAGTCTCTTGAACAGTATTTGAGGTGTTACGTCTCCGACAACCAACATCTTTGATGAAACATTTGTCTGTGGCTGAATTTGCCATTAGTAATGAGGTGAACTCGTCTACTGGTATGTCTCCTTTCTTTTGTAATCTTGGGTTTCATCCGCGTTTTAACTCATTTTTGCCGTCTTTCTCTCAGATTCTGGAAGCCGATCTAGTGGGTAAGGAACTGTCTGGGCCCAGGTTCAGTCAAACCTGAAAAAAGCCCATGAGGTTCAAAAAATGAATGCTGACAAGTGCTGCTCTCAAGGGGTAGATTTTGGGTTGTAAGATAAGGTGTGGTTATCTACCAGGAATTAATCTCTCAAAGTACCTTCGGGTAAATTAGCACCTCGATTTATTGGTCCTTATGAAATCATTGACATCATTAATCCAGTGTAGTTTAGCATCCATAATGTTTTTCTCAAAGCCTTACTCAAGAAGTATGTGTCTCCTGTATCTCCTGCACAGGAACCTCCGCCGCCAGTGGAGGTTGCCGGTCAACTAGAATTCAAGGTTTCTAGAATTATTGTTGTGAGAAAGGTTCATAATTCTTTGCAATATTTAGTTCACTGGAAGGGTTTTGGTCCCGAGGAAAGATCTTGGGTATCAGCGAGTAAAATGCATGCTACAAGGTTGGTGACGAGATTCCATTTAGCTCACCCAGAAAAACCATCTCCAGTGAATATGGGTCCGGTGGCCCCTGGTGGAAGGGGGGGTACTGTAATGGGGAGTCGGCGACGCGCTTTTCCTCTGCATCGCTGCCGGCATCCCGCTAGTGAAGAGAAGCGAGGATGCGGCCTGCGTCCTCATCTCCATAGAAACCAGAGGGTGGGGTTGACCCAGCTGCACACACCTCCTCGGCGTGGCCGGCGTCCTCCATCCCCTAGCCAATGAGCACATGGGGAACTGAGCGCCGATATTGATTAGTCGCCGATCAGCTGTTCTGAGTTGCGGGGATAGGTCATGCGATGCTGGCCATGTCACATGACCCATCAGGCAGAACTATTTAAACAGGTAACCTGCTGGCCACAGGTTGCCTATGATTGGTCTTGCTACCCTCACCAGCAGTTCCCTATTGTGCATTTCTGTGTTTTTGGACCTCGGCTCTGTTTTTGACCTCGACCTTGTGATCTCCTTGGATTTGACGTGACCTCTTGGCTTCTGACTCCGGATTGTGTTTGACCTCGTTACTGTGTTGCTCCCTGCGTATCTGCGTGTCCTCATAGCTTTGACTTTGTCTTGCCTGACTCTGTTACGGTAATCCTCTTATCTTCTTAGGCCCCTGCACGTATCTAAGCGAGGGACTGCCGCCAAGTTGTAAGCCGTCGGTTAGGACGGGCCGTGCAAGTAGGCAGGGACAGAGGTGGGGTGGAGTTTAGGGCAGCACTTATCCCTCCCCTCTGTCATGACAGACAACCATAAGGACCCTGCCATTTTTCACCTTAAGAACCAGGCTGTTTTTGGAAACTTGACATGTGTCATTTTATGTGGTAATAACTAGTGATGATCGAGCATGCTCAGCCGAACACCTGTTCGGCTCGCGTATCCCGATGCTCGGCACATGGCGGTACTCGGCCAAGTACCGCATGTGCTTGAGCGCCATGCTTGAGTCTCCTCCTCGCACGTTTTTTTGTCTGCTACGCAGCCAATAAATGTGCAGGTGAGTACTGCCCTCACTGTAATGCCAGTATACATGTTGGCAACTGGCATTACAGTTATTGGCTGGCCGGAACGCTTTATCGAGTGCGATATATTGGGTTAAGAACTGTCCAACGCATTATTAAAAACTGGAAGGATAGTGGGGACCCATCGTATTCAAGGAATAAATGCGGCGGGAAAAAAATCCTGAATGATCGTGATCGGCGATCACTTAAATGTTTGGTGAAATCAAATCAAAGAAAAACAACAGTAGAATTCAGGGCTATATTAATAGTGAAAGTAAGAGCATTTCCACACGCACAATGTGAAGGGAACTTGGATTGGGACTGAACAGCTGTGTAGCCATAAGAAAGCCACTAATCAGTGAGGCAAACCAGAAAAAAAGGCTTCAATTTGCTAGGGAGCATAAAGATTGTACTCTGGAGCAATGAAAGAAGGTGATGTGTTCTGATGAGTCAAGATTTACCCTGTTCCAGAGTGATGGGTGAATCAGGGTAAGAAAAGAGGCAGATGAAGTGATGCACCCATCATGCCTAGTGCCTGCTGTACAAGCCTGTGGGGGCAGTGCTATGATCTGAGGCAGCTGCAGTTGGTAAGGTCTAGGTTCAGCAACAGTATGTGCTCCAAGAATTAGGTCAGCTGACTACCTGAACATACTGAATGACCAGGTTATTCCATCAATGGATTTATTCTTCCCTGAAGGCACGGGCATATTCCAAGATGACAATGCCAGGATTCATCGGGCTCAAATTGTGAAAGAGTGGTTCAGGGAGCATGAGACATCATTTTCACACATGGATTGGCCACCACAGAGTCCAGACCTTAACCCCATTGAGAATCTTTGGGATGTGCTGGAGAAGGATTTGCGCAGCAGTTAGACTCTACCATCATCAATGCAAGATCTTGGTGAAAAATGAATGCAACACTGGATGGAAATAAATCTTGTGACATTGCAGAAGCTTATCAAAACAATGCCACAGAGAATGTGTTCCATAATCAAAGCTAAAGACTGTCCAACAAAATATTAGAGTGTGTGACCTTTTTTTCTGGGTGGCGACTTTTCTTTGTAAAGGCAGTGTATATTTTTAGTGCATCCTGTTTCAAGTGTGCGCATCCCTAAAATATCAGTGACATCCAGTGCACTTTTTCCGTAGACGGTGTCTGCTGCAAACAGTTAAATTATCCGCGCCACATCTCGTGTTTAAAGTGTGCGCATCCCTAAAATATCAGTAACATCCAGTGTACTTTTTCCGTAGACTGTGTCTGCTGTGGACAGTTGAATTATCTGCGCCACATCTCCTGTTTAAAGTGTGTGCATCCCTAAAATTCCAGTGACATCAAGTGCACTTTTTCAGTAGAAGAAGTCCGCTGCTGACAGTTAAATTATCCGCACCATATCTCCTGTTTAAAGTGAGCGCATCCCTAAAATATCAGTGACATCCAGTGTACCTTTTTCCATAGACGGTGTCCGCTGTGGACAGTTAAATTATCCGCGCCACATCTCCTGTTTAAAGTATGCGCATCCGTAAATTATCAGTGACATCCAGTGCGTTTTTTCCGTAGACTGTGTCTGCTGTGGACTGTTAAAGTATCTGCGCCACATCTCCTGTCTAAAGTGTGCGCATCCCTAAAATATCAGTGACATACAGTTCTTTTTTTCTGTAGACGGTGTCCGCTGTGGACTGTTAAAGTATCCGCGCCACATCTCCTGTCTAAAGTGTGCGCATCCCTAAAATATCAGTGACATACAGTTCTTTTTTTCTGTAGACGGTGTCCGCTGTGGACTGTTAAAGTATCCGCGCCACATCTCCTGTCTAAAGTGTGCGCATCCCTGAAATATCAGTGACATCCAGTGCACTTTTTTTCATAGACGGTGCCCGCTGCGGATAGTTAAATTATCTGCGCCACATCTCCTGTTTAAAGTGTGTGCATCCCTAAAATATTAATGGTATCCAATGCACTTTTTCCATAGACGGTGTGCGCTGTGGACAGTTAAATTATCTGCGCCACATCTCCTGTGTTTTTCCATAGACACTGCAAACAGTGACATTACCTGTCCTGTATAACGTTTTCTAATCACAAATAACTTTGTAGATTTTTTTGCGCATACACTTCCAAATCCTACGCTAGTGTACGTGTGACATACTTTTAAGCATATATCACATTTAAAATGAAGAAGGCGAGCATAAGGGACAGGGAAGTGGGTGTGATGCTGATGGTGCACGCAGAAGCCGTGGCCCTGGTCGCAGATAAACTGTGCCTGCTGCCAGAGAACAAGAAAAACAATCATCCACGATAACTAGCTTCATGTCCCAGTTTGAAGGGTGGCGCAGGACGCCACTCTTGAAGTCAGCCCAGTGCGAGCAGGTGGTCAGTTGGATTGCAGCAGATAATGCTCCCAGTCAGTTAAGCACCACCCTGTCTTCCTCCAAGTCCAGTCTCAGTAGCTAGGAGTCAACACAATCCTCACCCTAATCCTCCTTCCTCCAACAATGTACAGTCTGGCCAAATAAGTGATCCCACACTCGTATATTCCGAGGACCTATTTTCATCACCATTACTTGATTTGGCCCTCTTGCCAAGCACGCTTGAAGAGGGACATAAGATCTTGTGCCCTGATTTCCAACCTCTTGAGCATCCACAGTCACAACAACATGACGCTGGGGAATGGAAATTAGTGTTGTGGATGATGATAAGACACAGTTGCCAATGAGTCAAACACAATTACTGTCTCAAGAGGTTGATGAAGAGGATGATACACAGTTGTCAATCACTGAGGTTGTGGTTAGGTGAACAAATCAGGAGGATGATCAGAGTGAGGAAGTGGAAGATGAGGTGGTGGACGATGAGGTCACTGACCCAACCTGGGAAGGTGGAAAGCCGAGCGAGGACAGCAGTACAGAGGGGGAGGGATCTGCCGCACTGCAACAGGCTGGAAGAGGCAGTGGGGTGGCAAAAGGGAAAAGGCGGGCCACAGCAAACAGGCTCGCAACTATTCCACGAAGCACCTCCTTGCAGAAATATCCCTTGCCAAGGGGCAGATGTTCCGCAGCATGGCGCTTTTTTGAGGAAAGTGCGGATGACAAAAGAATAGTAGTTTGCAACCTGTGCCATAATAAAATGAGCAAGGACGTGAACACTAGCAAGCTCACCACCACCAGCATGATCCGCCACATGGCATCCAAGCACCGTAATAAGTGGGACAAACACCTGGTTCCACAATCTGTGTCTGCGGGTCACACCACTGCCTCCTCTTCCCCTGTGTTACATGCTGGCCAATCCCCTGTCGAAGGCGCAGGCCCGGATGCCTCCCGTCCTGCACCTGGACATTCACAAGCACCATCAGTGACCACAACCACTTCCATGTCCCAGTGCAGCGTCCAAATGTCCTTACCTCAAGCCTTTGAACGCAAGCGAAAATACCCAGCCACCCACCCATATGCCATAGCACGAAATGTTGCCATTAAGGCTAGTGGACACTGAGGACTTCCGCAGCCTGATGTCAGCGGCTGTCCCGTGTTACACAGTTCCCAGCCACCACTATTTTTCAAGGTGTGCCATGCCCGCCTTACACCAACATGTGTCCCATAACATCACACGTGCCCTGACCAACGCAGTTACTGGGAAGGTCCACTTAACCATAGACACATGGACAAGTTCATTCAGCCAGGGGTGCTACATTTCCCTGATGGCACACTGGGTTAATGTTGTGAAGGCCGGGAGCGAGTCGTACTCTGGATGGCACAGGTGCTACTGATGCAAAGGATTGCAGACCCTATGTCGATTAGGGTTTCTAACCTACGTTAGTGGCTCCAAACCCAACTTCTTCTTCTCCGCCTCCTCCTCCCCTTTCACCTCTGCTTTATCCACGTGCAGCACCAGTCAGTCATCAGTCGAAAGCTGGAACCAGTTCGTCTTCTCAGAGCGAATTGGACGATGACGAGTAATAGAGTTGGGCAGACACCTGGATGTTAGGGTTTGACGGGTTCGGTCGAACTTCACAAAAAAGTTGGAGTTCGGGACCCGAACTTGACCCCGAACCCCATTGAAGTAAATAGGGACCCGAACTTTGGAGCACTAAAATGGCTCTAAAAAAGTCACGGAAAGGACTAGAGGGCTGCGAAAGGCAGCAAAATATGGTTAAAATGTGGCATGGCAAGTGCTCTGCAAACAAATGTGGATAGGGAAATGACTTTAAATAACATAAAATACGTAAAAATAAAAAATAATAATCTTGATCTAGGACGAGGAGGTCCATATGGAGTAGGAGGTTGTGGAGGTGGAAGCGGCAGTCGTGGAGGAGGAGGTAGCCAGCACTGGTTTTTGGTTTTGTTTTTTATTTAATTTTTTATTTTTTTATTTTTTTGTTCAAATTTGGGTAGACCCCAAAACATTTGGAAATATAAAAAATAAAACAAAGGGAAAGTGCGCTGGAGTACAACAATAGCTGGGTGAGGCCGGTATACATGTCTATTCTGCACAAGGTACGGACAAGTCCTGCCTGGTTTTGTCCACATCGGCTGTGGACAGGCGGCTGCGCTTCCCTTTGATAACCCCCTCCTGCCGTGCTAGACAAACAGTCAGACAATACACTGGCTGCAGGGCAGGCCAGCACCTCCAAGGCGTAAAGGGCAAACTCTGGCCATGTGCCCAATTTGGAGACCCAGAAGTTGAAGGGGGCAGACCCATCAGTCAGTACGTGTAGGCGTGTGCACACATACTGCTCCAGCATGTCGCATGTCCCTGTGATGTCCACGATCAACTTTCGATGTTCTTTTAATGCACCTACCATGGTGATCACGGGTAACAGGGAATCAGGGTTCCATGCTGGAGAGGGAGCCTGAGAAAGGGATACCACATCCAAGGGAGGTCAATGGATGAAATGTGATCGAGTGGAAATGTGGGACAAGTTGTTAAAGCGGAAGCATCCAAGTAAAGTAGGGGGCGCGCTGCAATTACCCACTCCCGACTTGGGGAGGTAGTGATGATAGATAACAATACAGGACTCTTAAGATGCCCTGTTATTGGAATTATTAATAAAAGTTTACAGGGAATGTCACTGCAGTATTTTGGATTAAGAAACGTTAGACAGGAGATGCCCTGCTGACGCTTTCTTTTATGCGCCTACCATGGTGATTACGGGGTATCAGGGTTCCATGCCGGAGAGGGCGCATGAGAAAAGGATACCACATCCAAGGGAGGTCAATGGCTGAAATGTGATCGGGCGGAAATGTGGGACAAGTTATTAAAGGGGAAGGATAGAATGAATGGAGGGGGCGCGCATCAATTAAAGACAAATTTTTGAAATTTAAGTCACTGTCACCTATGCAGAGCTGGGGTTTTTCAACGGCAAAAATGGGTTAATGTCACCCACCAATGGAACAGACGATTTTTAAAAATTTCGGTCCCTGTCAACTATACAGAGCAGGGGTTTATTCGGAAAAACTGGGTTCATGTCACCTACCAATTGAACAGACGATTTTACAAAAATTAGGTCCCTGTCACCTATACAGAGCAGGGTTTTGTATACGGCAAAAATAGTAAAATGTCACCTGAGAATGTAACAAAGGATTTTTTTTAAATTTAGGTCCCTGTCACCTATGCAGAGCAGGGGTTCATTTATGGCAAAAATGGTAAAATGTCACCCAGTGCCGGTGTCATAAAGAGGAAAAATTTCTTGAGGTCACACAACAGTGTGACAGGCGAATTTTACACAATTACTTCACGGTCACAACATTTTTTAATTTGTCAACCAACAATGTAACAGCAGTATTGACTGGTTGTATTGGACTGTCAGAAATGCAGCAAAGGCCGCAAATGTAGTATCTCGCACAAAATGGGTGTTTTTTTTAAACAACATTATAACAGCAGTATTGAACGATTGTATTGGATTGTCAGAAATGCAAAAAAGGCCGCAAATGTAGTATCTCGCACAAAATGGGTGTTTTTTTTAAAACCAGACTATAACAGCAGTTTTTAACGCTTGTATTGGACTGTCAGAAATGCAGCAAAGGCCGCAAATGTAGTATCTAGCACAAAATGGGTGTTTTTTTAAAACCACAATCTAACAACAGTATTTAACGCTTGTATTAAACTGTTGGAAATGCAGCAAAGGCCGCAAATGTAATATCTAGCACAAAATGGGTGTTAAAACCAGAATATAACAGCAATATTTAATGCTTGTATTGGACTGTCGGGAATGCAGCAAAAGCCTCAAATGTAATATCTAGCACAAAATGGGTGTTTTTTTAATACCACAATATAACATCTGTATTTAACGCTTGTATTTTACAGTTAGAAATGCAGCAAAGGCCGCAAATGTAGTATCTAGCACAAAATGGGAGTTTTTTTAAAACCACAATATAACAGCAGTATTTAATGCTTGTATTGGACTGTCAGAAATGCAGCAAAGGTACTTTATGGAAAAAAAAATATGATTTTTTCACTTACGGTTAAACAGATGGATTTGCTGATTTTATTTCATTATCAGATTTGCAATGCAGGCCGCAAAGGTACTTAATGGGAATAAAATAATGATTCTTTAACCCACAATTAAACAGATGCATTTAACTGATTTTCTTTCACTATCACAAATGCAGTGCAGGGCGCAAATGTACTTTTTAGCAAAAAAATAATAATTTGTCCCCCCAGAATCTAACAGATGGATTGGATTGTACTTGGATTGTACTTTACAGAAAAAATTTGAATATGTGACCCCCTGGGTCCCTGAACTCACAGACAGATTACCTATATTATTTTCCTTTCCCCTGGCACATATGCATTGCAGGTGCACTTAAAAAATGGGTATATGTTGCCCACTGAACTAAAAGAACAGGATTAAATTAGTGTCCCTGGCACATATGCAGTGCTGGTGCACTGAACTTGCGCAAAATGGCTGCCGACGCCCAACTAACTAACAGACAGATAAAACTTATTTTTCTGTGTCACTGGGCTCAGGGCAGGGTACAAAAATGTTGCACTGCACCCACAAAACAAAATCACTGTAGATCACAGAGTTAACAACAAGTTCTGATATCAGATAGATTTATTCCTATTTTCTCCCTCACAGCAGCAGCATCCTATCCCTAAACTAGTAAGAGCAGAGTGACGTGCGGCGCTACATGACTCCAGCTTATATAGAGGCTGGGTCACATGCTGCACTGGCCAATCACAGCCATGTCATTATTAGGCATGGCTGTGATGGCTTCTAAGGGCACACGAGTTAAACGCTTGTTGATTGACTGCCCTGCAGCCTTTCAAAAAGTGCCATTAAATCGCCGAACACCAAACTCGAACCCGAACTTTTACTGAAATGTTCAGGTTTGGGTCCGGGGTCAAAAAATCCTAAAGTTCGGTACGAACCCGAACTTTACAGTTCGGGTTCGCTCAACCCTAAAGAGGAGGAGGAGCAGGAGACAGTTGACTCCGCTACAGAGGGTAGTACCCATGGAAGTTTAATTCCATCTGTTCAGCGTGGGTGGGCAGAAGAGGAGGAAGAGGATGAGGAGATTGAGAGTCATCCTCTTGATGATGACAGTTAAGTCTTGCCTGTTGGTACTCTGGCACACATGTTAGGCTGCCTTTCCCGTGAACCGCGCGTTATACGCACTTTAGACAACACAGATTACTGGTTGTTCACCCTTCTCAACCACCGCTACAAACAGAACTTCTCATCTCTCATTCCTCTGGTGGAAAGGACGAGCAAAACGGTGCAATACCAGAAGATCTTTGTTGAAAAATTGCTCCAAAAATTTCCATCTGACAACGCTGTCAGCAAAGTCTGTAGTTCCTTGGCCAACCGAGGTGGGGAGACAAGGGGAACACTCAGCAGTTCCAACACATGCAGGGCAACACCCTCCAAAGCCTGGGACAGTTTCATGACACCCCGCCAACACGCTCATCCTGATGCGTGGCCTAGTGTCACAAGGAGGGAAAAATTTTGGAAGATGGTGAAGAAGTACATAGCAGACTGTGTCAGCATCCTCAATAATCCCTCAGTGCCTCACAAATACTGGGTGTCCAAGCTGAACTGGCGCTCTACGCCTTGGAGGTGCTGGCCTGCCCTGCCGCCAGCATTTTGTCTGAGCGGGTATTTAGTGCTGCTGGTGGCATTATAACAGATAAGCGTATCTGCCCTTTCAACTGAAAATGCTGATAGGTTAACAATGATTTACCGTTACTTCTCGACTCCACCAGAGGAAAGCTGATGAACATAAAGGCAATTTAAATGTGTTGTTTATAATGTACTGAATACACTGTATTCCCATGCACTCTTTCCACCACAAACAAGGGTTGAATCTTCCTTTTCTCATCCTCCTTCAACTCTTCCCTCATATCAACACATGGTTATTCGTCGCATATAATGCCCTCGCATATATGCCCTTCGCATATAATTTTTTACAGGGTCAGCTCACCACCAGGCCCTCTCATATAATGTTTTACAGGGTCAGCTCACCAGCAGGCCCTTGCATATAATGTTTTAGAGGGTCAGCTCACCTGAAGGCTCTCACATATAATATTTTAGAGGGTCATCTTACCTGCAGACCCTCACTTACAACCTTTTATAGGGTCAGCTCACCAGCAGGCCCACACCTAAAATCATTTACAGGGTCAGCTCACCAGCAGGCTTGCACATAAAATCTTTTACAGGGTCAGCTCACAAGCAGGCATTCACCTACAATCTTTTGCAGGGTCAGCTTACTAGCAGGCCTGCACCTAAAATCTTTTACAGGGTCAGCTTACCAGAAGGCCCTCGCATATAATTTTTTACAGGGTCAGCTCACCTGCAGGCCCCCACCTACAACCTTTTAGAGGGTCAGCTCACCAGCAGGCCCGCACCTCAAATCTTTTACACTTAAAATCTTTTACAGGGTCAGATCACCTGCAGGCCCTCACCTAATTATACCTAATAGCTAATTTGCGCGCATGCTGCCTTGCTTGGATGTGGTAGCTGTAGCTGTTTCTCAGGCTCCCTCTCCGGAATCGAACCCTGATTCCCCTTTACCCGTAGTCACCATGGTTTGCGCTGACAATAGCATCGAAAGTTGATAGGCCAGACATCCGAATGGATCGTCGCCGTCACAGGGTTGTGCGATCGGCCCCAGGTTATCTAGAGTCACCAAAGCAGCATCAGGCCCTCACCCATAATGTTTTAGATGGTCAGATCAGCTCAAAATGTTTTTGAGGGTCACCAGCAGGCCATCAATCATAATTTTTCAAGGCTGTGTATGATGCCCTCCTTTATGTGTAACAAAGGGCGTATTGTAGCGCCGGTTCCTTGTAATTTTTGGCAGCCCTTTCACTTAGTGCTTTATGAGTGTAAGAGTCCCACTTCATGAACAATTGTACCACAATGTGAATAAGGCCCTCCTTTATGTGATATACAGGTTGTATTGAGTGCCTCTTCCTTGTAATTTTTGGCAGCACTTGCACTTTATATACAAGTAAATATACAGGAAAGAATGTTTCCTAACAATCTTTTCTCTAAAATCGATTTTATCTTTGGTTTTGTGCGTATAATTGTCAGTCTGTAAAAGTGGCCTACTTTCCCAGCAGTGACCTGGGAGTCTAAGATGCATCCAGACATCCTCCCCATGCTGTTCCTGAACCATTTCGGTAGTGTTTCCATCAATTTCTGACCTTTTCCTATTAACCAGGCACCCTCCCCTCTTCAGAGCAGAGGGTGCCTGGTTAAATGCTTGGGTTCTCACATTGACTTCCATTATACCGAGCACCCGAGCATCCCGATGTGTTCAGGCCAAGCCCCCGAGCACCCGAGCACTATGGTGCTCGATCAACACTAGTAATAACTTCAGAATGCTTTTACTTATCCAAGGGATTCTGAAATTGTTTTCTTGCGACACATTGTACGTCATGATAGTAAAAAAAAATTGTCGATATAATTCACCTTTATTTATTAAAAAATCCAAAATTTACAGAATATTTTAAAAAGAATTTCAATTAAAAAAATTTGAATTTATCGGATTTTAATTCAGATAGTGATACATCATAAAAGAGTTATTACTTTACATTTCCCATATGTCCACTTTCATGTTTGCATCATTTTGTAAATGTAATTTTATTTTTTAGGCTCTTATAAGGCTTAGAATTTTAGAAGCTATTTTTTTTATTTTTAAGAAAACTTCCGAAACCCACTTTTTTAAGGACCACTTCAATTCTAAAGTCACTTTGTGGGGCTTACATAGTGGGAAACACCCATAAATGACCCCATTGTATAAATTACACCCCTAAAGTTATTCAAAACTGATTTGACAAACTTTGTTAACTCTTTAGGTGTTCCATGTAACAATGGCAGTTGGCAGCCGCCAGCGTGCAGAACATCCTGCTATGTACCTCAGTCGAACTGCACACAAGGCTCCTTCTCTCCGCTGCAGGCTCCGGACCCGCTTTCCTGCACTTTCGCAGGTGGCGACAGCTTCAGTTGCACCTTGTAGGAGCCCCACGCATCCTGTTTCTTTAAGGGTTCGTGCACATCCCTGATTCCGCCTCTCCAATCCCGGCCAGGCACCACTTTTTTTAAGGGTGCTTCCCCCTTCCTGTGATGCCTGAGCAATATTGTAGTTTTCTACAGCGAAGGTTCCAGCTCGCAGTTTCTGTGCTGTTATCTGGCTTCCAACCTTAGCCTGTATCCTGACCTCGTCTCTGCCTGATCCTCCTGTACCTCGCTGCTCTAAAGTGTATGATTTGGATTGTCGACCACGCCTCTGTCTGCTGTTCATCTTGTTACACCTGCTGCACCTGAACTATTCAGCTCTGCTGTTCTAACAGCTCCAGCTCTGCTTAATCACTAAATCAGCTCTGCTTCATCTGACTCTGCTGCTGTGCTTCTTCCATCCAGTGACAGCTCGCTCCACCTGCCTGTATCCCTAGTGCTTGCACCGGGGCGTTCCGGCCTGCTCGGCCAGCTGCCACTTAACCGGGACCACTCTTGCGTTAGCGACCTGGTGTCTCCCCTGCAGCTAAGACCAGCTTCTGCATCTTGGAGCGGGATAAAGGGTGAAGACCACTTAGAATCCGCTCCCAAGTTTGGCCCAAAGCCAAACCGGTAATTGGCACAGCGGGTCCACACCCGTTGGAGCGTTACATTCCACAAGAATTAAAGGAAAAAGTAGATTGCATTTTTAAATTTCACTTTTATGGCAGATTTTCCATTTTAATTAATTTTTTCCTGTAACACATCAAGGGTTAACAGCCCAATAAAACGTTATATTTATTACCCAGCTTCTGCAGTTTACAGAAACATCCCACACGTGGTCGTAAACTGCTGTACGGGAACATAGCAGGGCACAGAAGGAAAGGAGCGCGGTATGGTTTTTGGATGGCAGAACGGATCCTTATCCATTCAGAATGCATTGGGGATGAACTGATCCGTTTTGGGCCGCTTGTGAGAGCCCTGAACTGATCTCACAAGCGGATCCAGAAACATCAGTGTGAAAGTAGCCTCAGTTAGCATCTCATTTTTTGCGGGATGAGATGACGGTTTGATTAGTATTATTTTTGGATACATGTGACTTTTTGATCACTTTTTATTACACTTTTTGTGATGAAAGGTGACAAAAAATTGTTTTTTTTTAGCTCAGTTTTTATTAATTTTCTTTTAAGGTGTTGACCAGACGGGGTGGATCATGTGATATTTTTATAGAGACGGATCCGTGCTGCCAGGACAGGAAGTAGAATGCATGGAGGGACTTCAAAATTTATATCCAGAAAACCATTCACCTGTTTTTGTAACAAAAAACAAAGCGCAACATAGAATATTCACATAAAGGATGCTAATGTTATTTAAAAAGAAAATGATGGCACTGCCCCTTTAAATCATATTATGCTGTATCCCGCACTAATCATAAAACATACTTCTCCCGTAAAAAGTTTCTTGCTGACAAGATGACATGAATCAAAGGAAACCATTTTAAAACTCATAAAGTTGCTTGCTGAAGTATATACAATTTGGTTGTGAATTTTAAGTGTGTTACAAAGGAGTACGCTCTGATCAGAAGATGATCCTCTTGTTGTTGGCTCTTTCAGCAGTAAAAGTAGATAATGCACTGTAGAGCATTCAGTGCTAAATTTCCCCTAATTCATCAAAACACTGCTTCATTCTAATAACTACTTTTCAGAAGTGATTGGCATGCTTGTAGAAAAATTACTTCAAATTATCTTCTATCTTGTAGAAAATTCACTGAAAAAAATGAACATATTTGCAGTCTGCATGGCTTTATCAGTATCATAGTACTTACATATTATGGGGCTTGTTTTCTTTTAATATCCTAGATACCTGTTGCATAATATTTCTTCTAAATTCTTCCGCATTGCACAGATATTTCCGCGTTCAGCATCTGCCTTATTCATTCATCATTGTTCATTTTTAGAGCAAGAAGCTGAAAATGGTAATTTCATGAAAATCTGCAATATTATGATATTCAGGATGAAAGTACTGGATTGGTACTTGATTTCACCTAAATATTTTATGCCTTTTGATTATTTACACTACAAGATCCCTCAAAGATGAACAATCTGTGCTTAACTTCTATTCACCAGGTACAATTCAGTAGTTTCTAATGTAAAGCAGCCGAGTGATGCACCTTACTTATACTATTCTTTATATATTTGGTCCGTGCATGCTCTATTTGCCTCAGGTGAGCGCACCACTTCTGATTCTTTATATATATTCGTATTTGTACATGATTCTCCTTTCATTGCGGTAACAATGCAAAATATCGGCAATGTAATTTTCGCGTATGCACATGCGCAAAATAGGCACGGCCTACTACAGCAACTGGTTTCCACCAGACTGAAGTTGGATGCGATCAGAAAAGATGGTTGGCAACAATTTTCGCGACGTTGAGGAAGAATTTCTGATCACTGTAAGTAATTTGACATTAAAGCAGTGTATTTGATTACATTTCACATGCATGTTATAACAATCGCTGTATATGCAGATCGAGTGTTTAAAAAAGCGCCATTGTGAAAATCCCTAATGATGCAATATCATTTTTTTTGCGGTACACACAACTTCACATTTTATAAAGTCTTATGAGATATTAGTGATTGGTGCACAAAGTATTGTTGTGAGAACTTGTGCAATTTTTTGGGGGGGCAACTGGTAAGTCACACCAGAATAAATTATTGTTTCCAATAGCATTTGGCACTTTGTGTAGCTGTGTTAACTCAGCAAAACCGCAAACAAATGCTGCACTACCCAAATGCACTATATAGAAAGTATATTATTAGTATATAACACCCCTGGTTCAATCAGTTTTTTGGCGGGAGGGGCAACTGGTAAATCACACCAGTAGAAATTATTTGTTCCAATAGCGTTTGTCACTCTGTGTGGCTGCAGTATCGTAGCAGAACCGCACACAACTGTTGCACAATACAATTGCACTATAATATACTTTATATGTTAGAAAGTATATTATAAGTATATTACACCCCACAGTAAGTCACACCTATCGATAGCATACCTATACCAGTCCTTAAAGCACTTTTGTGGCCCTATTAGTGGGTATTTTGCGTCCCTGGGCGTTTTGTGTCCCTAACAGCCTGTCCCTGCTCCACACAGCAACCTCTCCCTACACAGGCATGTGCTAAAACATCTCAATTGGCTGTCCTGTACCACCTGATGGATGTGTCATAGGTCAAAATTCTTCACAAGGTAAAAGAATATGGCGGGTGCGAATATCGCCATATGTTCGCATGTTCGGCGATTCACATACATGCAAAGTTCGCCACAAAACGACCGCCGGGTGAACCGCAAGGCCATCTCTACCTATCATTATATTATAAAAAAGAAAATAAAAAATATTGTTATATAAAATGTGAATTTTTGTGTGGAAAGTATGCGTCTAAAAATATAAAAGCGAAAGTGACAAATTATGTAAAACATTTTTAATGTAGTATCCCGTTGAGCGGTAATCTAGCGCATGTGCATCGCTCTATCTGGGATGCCAGGCGCAAGCACACCTTCTTCGTACAGCATACCTTCACAGGTGATTACAATTGATTGCCTATTATATTTATAGACTAACATATTTAAGACTGAACACACATACAAGCCTTTACCCCTGAGGAAGCTGGGCTTTCCCGGCGATACGCGTGGGGCAGTTTCTTTGACAATGCTCACCTAATCGTTCGGAACGTATTTAATTTCATTTTCATTTGAAGGTATTGTGCTACATTTATTGATGCTGCATTATCAGGATTTTTTTGATATTTGATTAAGTCTGATATTGTCCTGGACTTTACATAAGTGTTCCTTATTTATGGACTCTGGTGAGCTATTGTCTGTGCCTGGTCTTATTTGTACTGGCACACCCTTTATTGTATATAATTGTTAAATGTTTGTGTGTTTTTCACAATAAAATTGCTCTATTTATTTTATTCAATTGGAGTTTCCTGTTGCGGTTTAATTTGTGGTTTTTGGCTATACAAGTCAAGAATATCACTTTAAAGAGGTTTTCTAGGACTTCTATTTTGATGAGCTATCAGTGGCAGATCAGCCTGCATGCATTGAAACCAGGCACAGGTCCGTACCAGTTATGCCCCCCGGAATTTTCATTTTTTTTCTCGATAACTTAAATTAAAATCACAGACAGACAGCATTTTACTGACAAATTGCAAACCCAAAATTCGATATGCACCGAATCCGAATTTCCTCACACTTCGTGGTAACGAATCACATTTTTTCCTAAAATGGCTGCTGCACGTGTGTGGACATGAAGCAAGGAACTCTGTGAAGGCGAGATCACCCTTAATGCCATGCATGCAGCCAATCAGCAGCCAGCCCTGTCACAGCCCTATAAATAGCCTCAGCCATCTTAAATTCTGCCATTTTCCAGTATACTTAGTACAGGGAGAGACGTCAGCAGGTGCTAGGGAAAGTGCTAGGAAAAATTGAATTGTGCTAAAAAAAGATTTACAAGTGCAGGGAAAGATTATTCAAGGTATAGGGAAAGGATAGGGAGGAATCATTCCACAGCATTTATGTTGAGCAGGGTTCAGTACAGGAGTTTACAGCATGGCTGTAATAGGAACAATCTTATTACACCTTGCTGCACTGACTGGGGACTAGTGTTGATCGAGCACCAAAGTGCTCGTGTGCTCGAGTAGAACACTTTGAGATGCTCAGGTGTTCCACCGAGCACAATGGAAGTCAATGGGAGAACACCAGGCACTCCCTGCTCTAAAGAGGCGAGGGTGTCGGGACTCTAGTTCGGCTTAGGATTCCCTGCTCTGACATATATAGCTTCCATATATGGAGTCAGTGCTTGGGGACACCCCAGTGTATTTAAATCTAATTTCTGAGAAGCTTCTGCAGGGATTTGAACTCCCAACATTGTACAATAGAGGCAAGGACGTCCTTGCCTTTACCGTATAAGGTTGGGAGTTCGAATCCCGGCAGAAATATTTCAGAAACATATATATATATATATATATATATATGTGTGTTTTTAGCCGTAATATATTTGTAACGGTCGCGTACACACACACACAGGGGGAAGGGAAGTGACCACTGCGCTCCACCCTTACCCCTGGCCCTGCCTACTTGCCTCGCGAGTCCTAATGACAGGGGACAACTGGACGGCAATGCCTAGCTTGGAATAAGTGCAGGGATGACAGACAGACAAACAACAGAACGTGAACGGAGAGTCAATACCAGGAAAGCTACAAAGTACAAATGGAGCAAGCAGAGAATTGTCAGGAGAAGTCGGGGTCATAAATACCAGGAGAGTCGTGAAGTACCAAAGGAGTCAGCAGAGGATCGTCAGGAATTCAGCAGGAGGTAAGTACGCCAGGAAGACAAAGTCACAGGTGGAACCTAAATTAACAGGCAACCTGTGGCCAGCAGGCTGCCTGTATTTATAGTGGGGAGTGAGGGTCATGTGACGTGGCCAGTGTCACATGACCGACAGACCAACCAGTCGAGCACCGAGTGATCAGCTCGGTGCTCAAGGCAGACTTAGGAGCAGGGGGCCTCCCAGCTAGCAAAGCCGCCCTGGGAACGAGGTCAAATACAGATCCTCGCTCCCGAAGCTAAGCAGCAGGTCTGCGGCTAATGGGAGACAGAGTGCACCTTCGGAACCCCGTTACCATATTTACATATATTATTATATATTTAGAATATATTATATATTATATAAAACATCAGTAGTAGTTCCCCACACATTATGCATTTATATATATCAGAAGTATGATTATATATATATATATATATATATATATATATATATATATATAGAAGCGAAGAAGTAGGACTGCACTCCTGAGTTATAGTGAAATCGATAAAACCTTTATTCACCCATAATATGGCAAACTTGCTACGTTTTGGCTCACAAGAGCCTTCCTCAAGCATAGAAACAGTGAAACTGAGAGCATATAAAGGCATATCATAAGTGACCAACCAATAACATTGTGTTTCCAATCATTGTTAGATTAAATACATCTGATACATGTGCAAAAAGTAAACAAAGTGCCATGTGCCATAAGATCAACACACATGAATTATATCCTTGTGTATAGATCAAATAACCATATAATATACAATACATCAGGTATATATGGACAACATCTTTTGTAAGACTGTGATAGACAAAGTGAATTAATATGTCGGATGAAGATCATAAAGATTCTACCTCTATAAGTCATGGGGCCCGCAGAGACCATCACGCTCCATTGAGCGTCTCCGATAACTCATTGCGCATGTCCAGACTAACGTCATCATGTGTGGCATAGCACAACGATGTAGCGCATGTGCTTCTCACAATTATGCTAAAGCCACCATTCTGCTTGAAGGCAAACTGCCCCACCATTCCATTAGTGTTTGTTATAGGTATATTCAATGTGCCGTGTGCCTCCTCAACAATTTATCAAGCCGCCGTAGGTAAATCCTACTTTATCCAGTGTGTAGGGAGAGATCCAAATCTGCTGAGATGGACCCCAACCCAATAGGTCGACTATATCAGAAGAGGACACATCAATGTACTCCGCTGGCACTGTCAACCCCACTGCCGGTAATAGCGCAGCCATAAGGGGGATTCTCCCTCAGATTTTAAGGAAAGCACTACACATAAATTAAATATCTGGAATTGCGCAACAATTGAAGAAGTAAGTACTATTGCCGGGCGTCATCACTTTCAAAGAGGTTTAGTCCAAGGATCCTCATCCGGTCATGTGAAAAATTTAAATTTCTAAAAGGCAAGAAAAAATTACAAATTAGTTTCAAATAAGGTAATCTACTTGATGTAAGTTACAAATTGTACTTTCACCATTCCTTGTCACTATTATATACAATTGAAACAGGACGAAAACCAACACAAGGAAAATCAGGATCAACCCCAAATCGATGGCCCTTCACCTAAATTCCGCATTAAGACCTCTAGGGTGTAGACTATCCAGAGTATATATCCATTGTAGTTCTCTTTTTTAACAACACAGATAGAGCAGAGCAGCACAGTCAGACGGTGTGAATAGGGTGCAACTCCTCAGGGAAGACAGGCTTCTCCTCTACTGTATAATACGTCCAAAGAACGAGGCAGCAATCCAAATTCTATGACCCGATTTTTTTCCCAAGCAAAGTTTCAGCCTACTCAATGAGGCCTTTGTCAGGATTGCCTCGTTCTCTGTATATATACTTGTACATTAGTGGGAATGACCTTATTCACTTAGCTATAAAGCTGAATACTAATCTGTGTCAGAAAAACATCATAGTAGTTTCTGATGTAGTGATTATTCCTATTTAGCAGAAGACCAAAACATTTGGTCCAGAGACATTTGGATGATTTGGAGCCCAAGGGCCCCAAGGGAGTCAGCAAACAAGTTAGAGTGCCATTTATTTCTACATACACTGAGGGTAGTTACCAGATAGCAGGTGTCATTAAGAAGCACTGGCCCATATTGAATAGCAACTTTGGCAATGTTAAAGAATTTGCTGTACCCCCCCTAATGTCATATAGGAGAACTGACAGCCTGAGAGACAAATTGGTCAGAGCAGAGGTAGCTGGAGACAGGGCCTCTGTCCAGACCTATATAGGTCGCAGAAAGTATGGATGCTATCCGTGCCTGAATTGCGTGAATTGTAGCTATATGCTGAAAGGGGAGAAATTCAAGCAACCTGTACTAAACACACAGTTTGAAATACGACACTTCCTAACATGTGATAGTTCATTTGTCGTCTATCTTCTGTCTTGCCCCTGCAACCTCCTTTATGTTGGGGAAACTATTTGTGATGTTAAGACGAGAATGAACTATCATAGGTACTCCATCCGCCAAAAACGGAGGGACCTCCCTGTGCCCAAGCACTTTGTTGAAGCTGGACATAGAGAGAAGGACCTTAAGTTCAGGGTGATAGATCATATTCCTCCACTCAAAAGGGGAGGTTACAGGGAAAGATTCATTGAAGCAGCGTGAGATTATGTGGATACATAGGTTACGCTCACTTAAGCCTGAAGGCCTTAATGCAGAATGTAGATGGGAATTATGTGGATAGAGAGTGTGCAGTTAGCTTATCGAACATGGGGGGTCTGAATCGTCCTGTCTGATGTAGGGGATGTACAACAGTGCTATTTTTGAACCTATTGTATTTTCTATAATTTTATACATCTTTCGTTTGTTTCAGAGAATCTTTGGACAAGCCCAATGACCCTTTGTCTATTTTAGTGGACGGTGCCGCGTGTGGACCCCCTGAGTTCGCTAGTGAGGCAGTGACCATCGTATGAAGAACTGGCTGACCGCGGCGGGTGTGTCCTGGGACGAGTCACATGGTGCATAATATGATGTTTGACGTTATCTGCATAAATACTAAATTATGATGGTGGCTATGAATGCCAAGGTACTGGCCATAAACCTGGATGCCAGTCGGCATATGTTTGGCACACCACAGTTAGGTGCATGTAGATGGGAAGGGTTTGTCCCATTGCAGCAGCACTGGTCTGTCACACAGTGTGGTAGATGGCTGAGGGGGATAGCATAGGCATCCCTGGTTATTTGTGAACCAGGTATTGACTGTCGCCGCCTCCTGGCCCCCCTACACACTGAGATGAAGATTTATGTCATTGTCTATTTTTGTGCACGATGTGTCTGTCCGGATGCCCCCGCTATCGGCAGCATTGGGATTATTTTCCCGTGCTACTATGGTTACTGACACGCCCCCTCGATGCGGTGCTACTGTGGCCGTGTCACATGGTCTTACCCTCCTCCCCCCGCTGCTGCGCTTACGATGCGCTCCACTGGGTGACGGTGCGCTCCAGGGAGTGTGCGTGGTTGCGTAGCGGCGTCGGGAGGTGGGTGAGAGACGTCTGGCCCGGCGCATGCGCACTGCAGAGGGAGGGACGCCAGCGCTGGCTGACTCGGCGGGTCCATGAGACGGTAAACTCCACTATTTTTAACCTTTTGATATGATGCAGCTGCATCACTAATAAGGAATTTTAACCCTTGATACACTAAGCACATCTGCACATCACTTAAGACCTGGGACTTTACACCCAAGGGACACCAATTTTGCACATCCAACAGTAATGTATATATGAACTGTTGTTTATAATGTATAACACTGAGGGATGATCACTGATAATATGTTTTTGCATTTGTTAAATATGGATGTAACACGAACATATACTAGACACAGAGTGTCATGTGATGATGTTGTTGTTGAAGATCATGTGACCGTATTGATGACATGTGGAATCACTAATTGCACAGAGTGTGTATGGATTTGTGGGTATATATACCCAGTAGTAAGCACTGTTGTATAGCTTGACAAAGGCCTCATTGAGTAGGCCGAAACGTTGCTGGGAATAAAGTTTTGGGGTCTTCACCCTGTCACCGAAAGCTGGAAGTGCTGCCTCGTTATTTGCAAAGTACGTATCGTGGAGGAGAAGCCAACCTCTGTGGGGAATTGCACCCAGTACATGTGGTCTGACTGTGCTGCTGCGATATTTGTGAGTTTATATATATATATATATATATATATATATTAATTTTTTTTGGTAATTACACATTTATTTTGTGTCATACATTTTTTACAATTACTAAAAAAAATATTAAATATATAAATTTAATCTCTATTTCTGAAATGTTTCTCCAGGATTCAAACTCCTGAACTTGTACATTAGTGGGAATGACCTTATTCACTTAGCTATAAAGCTGAATACTAATCTGTGTCAGAAAAATATCATAGAAGTTTCTGATGTAGTGATTATTCCTATTTAGCAGAAGACTTATTTTATATTTCTGTGCAGGTTAACATGTAGCTCTATAGTGTAGTGGTTAATATCCTTGCCTCTAATGTACAAGTTTGGGAGTTCAAAATAGAGATTAAATTTATATATTATTTATATATTTTTATATGGCACAAAATAAATGTGTAATTACAAAATATATATATATATATATATATATATATTTTGTAATTACACATTTATTTTGTGCCATATATAAATATATAAATAATATATAAATTAGCAGCACACTAATAAATGCACTAAGACTGGGTGAACAGGTGAATGTGTGAACAGGGTCAAATACATGATGCCCATACTTACTATTAAGCGGAGTAGAAGCTCTTAGCGCATATAATTGATCAAAAATATGTCGGGCCCATCTACCAGACGTCAAGGTGGCTTCTAATCAGATAAGATCTACTCTAACACGGAGTGTCCAGCTCCATTGTTACTCTGATTAAAATCACCAGGGCGGGGAGTGCTAAGATCCACAGAGGAACTCTTATTCCTCTACTATATATACATATAACCAAAGGAAAGAACAGCACCTCCAGACAAAATCGCAGGTGCAAGCTACCAAGGCAACAATGTATAAAAACATTAAAAAAGTTGCGGCACACTACTAAATGCACTAAGACTGGGTGAACAGGTGAATGTGTGAACATTATATATATATGATCATACTTCTGATATATATGAAAGCATAATATGTGGGAAACTACTACTGATATTTTTAGCCATAATATATTTACATATATTATAATATATTATATATTCTAAATATATAGTAATATATGTAAAAATATTATGGTTAAAAACTTATATATATAAATGTTTCTGCCGGGATTCGAACTCCCAACTTTGTACAGAATACAGAATGCAAAGTAAATTAGGGTTGGAGGGGTTAAAAAATAAAATAAAAAAAATTAACTCACCTCATCCACTTGTTCACGCAGCCCGGCTTCTCTTCTTTCTTCTTCGAGGACCTGGAAGAAAAGGACTTTTGGGGCCGTCACTGTGCTCATCAAATGGTCCATCGCCATGTTGATGGACCATGTGATAAGCGGAGCCATCACATGGCCATCACATGGCCCATCACCATGGTGATGGATCATGTGATGGACCATGTGATCAGCACAGTGACATGCCAATTTTTCTCACCCGCATGAAAAACGTATTAAAACGCTTTGCACTCGTGCAGAAAAATTGTGCATTTTCCAGCGACACACCCGCATATTATCCGGCCCTTACACGCGACGCCCATGTGAAAGAGGCCTAAGGAGTACATAGAGTTTGCACCTGCATCAGGCCCAGGAGCTACAAGTTAAGGAGGGTTCTCACTAGCGTTAGGAATTCCGTTATAGAGTTCTTTTTTTCTGTCATGAATAACAAGAAAAAAAAACTGAACCGTTATATGTGCCCATAGAAAAAAGGAATGCCTCCTAAAAGGTTCCGTTTTGCATTCCGTTCTAAAATTCTGTTATATTACAAAGTTGTAACGGAACTCTATAACAGAATTTCTAATGCTGGTGAGAACCTGCCCTTATACTTCTATTTATAAAATACGAATAACCATTTAAAACTGTCATTAGTAGGGAGTAAAGGGGATAGAAAAAAGAGAAAATAGTACAGGTAAGCATATTTAGTAGGACAGGTGGGCAGCTAAAGTGTATCAAATGCCTTAAGGGCTCATGCACACGACCGTTGCCTGTTTTGTGGTCTGGGTCATAATAGAACAATCCTATCCTTGTCCGTAATGTGGACAAGAATAGGACATGTTCTATATTTTTGAAGATGTCATGGAACAGACACACAGATCTGGACAGCACATGGTGTGCTGTCTGCATCTTTTGTGGCCCCATTGAAGTGCAAGGGTCCTCATCCAACAGGCAAAAAAGTAGATGTGAATGCGGACAAAAAATATGTTTCTGTAGATGAGCCCTAATACTGAGACAGAGATTCCTCAGCAAGTATCCTTCATGGAGATATAGAATAGCAAGCAGACAGCAGAAGAAAATAAGGCTTTTTTTTCACACTGGTGGCAGGAGTTCCATCAGGATGTTCCTGATCTGAGATCTGATTAACGTTGGGGGTCTGATCTGAGGTCTGATTGGGGGCTGAGCTGCAGTCAAATTAGCATCAGTGGTCTGATCTGAGGTCTGTTTAGGGGTCTGATTAACTTTGGGCATCTGATTTGGTGTCTGAGCTGAGGTCTGATTAACATTGGGGGTCTAAGCTGAGGTCTGATTAATATTGGGGGTCTGATCTGCGGTCCGGTTGAAAAATATTTTTTTTCCTCCTCTAAAGCCTTGTAACATCATATGGGCAGGTGCGTTTTATAGGGCGAAAAATACGCTGTATATATATATATATACAGTATATATATATATATACAATACAGACCAAACGTTTGGACACACCTCATTCAAAGAGTTTTCTTTATTTCCATGACTATGAAGGCATCAAAAGTATGAATTAACACATGTGGAATTATATACATAACAAACAAGTGTGAAACAACTGAAAATATGTCATATTCTAGGTTCTTCAAAGTAGCCACCTTTTGCTTTCATTACTGCTTTGCACACTCTTGGCATTCTCTTGATGAGCTTCAAGAGGTAGTCCCCTGAAATGGTCTTCCAACAGTCTTGAAGGAGTACCCAGAGATGCTTAGCACTTGTTGGCCCTTTTGCCTTCACTCTGCGGTCCAGCTCACCCCAAACCATCTCGATTGGGTTCAGGTCCAGTGACTGTGGAGGCCAGGTCATCTGGCGCAGCACCCCATCACTCTCCTTCATGGTCAAATAGCCCTTACTTTCAAAGTTTTCCCAATTTTTCGGCTGACTGACTGACCTTAATTTCTTAAAGTAATGATGGCCACTCGTTTTTATTTACTTAGCTGCTTTTTTCTTGCCATAATACAAATTCTAACAGTCTATTCAGTAGGACTATCAGCTTTGTATCCACCTGACTTCTCCTCAACGCCACTGATGATCCCAACCCCATTTATAAGGCAAGAAATCCCACTTATTAAACCTGACAGGGAACACCTATGAAGTGAAAACCATTTCAGGGGACTACCTCTTGAAGCTCATCAAGAGAATGCCAAGAGTGTGCAAAGCAGTAATCAAAGCAAAAGGTGGCTACTTTGAAGAACCTAGAATATGACATATTTTCAGTTGTTTCACACTTGTTTGTTATGTATATAATTCCACATGTGTTAATTCATAGTTTTGATGCCTTAAGTGTGAATCTACAATTTTCATAGTCATGAAAATAAAGAAAACTCTTTGAATGAGAAGGTGTGTCTAAACCTTTGGTCTGTACTGTATATATACACAGTATATATATATATATATATATATATATATATATATATCGCAAGATAGCACATAACCCGGCAGTGCACCCTGGGTAGATTATCCTGAATCATGTTTGGCCTTACACATTATTCTGTACTGACATTGAAGCGCTCTATTCATGTTGTCTATGATGTGACGGTCATGTGATGCACTATATGTGAACACGTGACCGCTCCTCCAGTGACGTCATGGACATGCGCAAGTCTAGTTCTGGGACGCCGTATCCACGAGACACAGCACGGAATCCTGCATCCACCTGCAATTTGAGCTTGCCTGACTCCATGCCTGGCCCTTCTACGGTGTCACATACACAGGTGACAATTATTCACTGCTGATTATCACTTGAGTGTAATAAGTATATACTTTATGTACCGATGGCCTCGTATATTTGAGTTATATATATTCATGTATTTGATTGCATTGTCCCTCTGATATGATGTCCGGATGTATTCACATGAAATGTTTTGTACTTTATTTTTCACTATTTTGTTTAAGTATCACTTATGTATGTTAATTTGACATGACTATATAAAAACTCACAGTTGTATTTGATGCATTGCTTGAAAATGGTCCCAGCAAGCGGACCGAAACGTCGCTGCTTGGGTGAATAAAGGATCCCACCATTTTTTCACCATATGGATGTGCTGCGGTGTGTTTATTCTTCTGGTTATTTGACACTTTGGTCGAGTGTCGACACCGCTGGCACCCAACACTTGCTACAAGGAGTGCTGCCCTGAACTCCCATCATTTCATATATATATATATATATATATATATATATATATATATTTGTGTGTGGATGTGTGTCATTGCCATAGTATTTTTTAATTACAGTTTTCCATGTTTTCAAACAGCACACTATAAGCACCTGTTAATTGAAGGGGTTATTCTATGAAGACTTCGCACAATAACTTCATAAATTAATTTCTACTGGAAAAAAAACATTTGCCGAATTCGGGTTCGGTTCCAAGTGGTACCTTAGAACCAAACCCGAGTTCGGAAAATGTTTAATGTAATTAATTTATGAAGTTATTGTGCCAAGTCTCATGAAACTTCGCAAAGCAATAACTTCGGCTCATCGGAGCCAATACATTCTAATACTGTAGGGAGCTCCTGCTCCATACTGTATTAGAAGGAAGTTTTATGCGAATCAACTTCAGATGTTTCATCCGAAGTCGATTTGCTTATCCCTACTGGACATCATAGAGTGAAATCCCCCACTTGGTTGACCCAGTCTCCTATTAAATTATTTGGATGACTCACCATTTGAAAGGCTTGCAGGTAATGCTACATCTTATGAGTATAAATAGCTGGCTATAGCATCCCCCAGCAATAACAACTAAGCACTGGGAGTTTGTAACCACATTTTTTTTAATTATAAACCACTCCTGGTGCCCTGTAGATAATACTTACTATATCCCAGATGTACATTTTTATTGATATATTGATCTTTCTTTGCCCTGATAAAGATCTTTGCCAACCTTCCCTTTAAATGTTTTTGGACAACTAAACCAGAAATCACGGACAGCCCAAATTTTTTACAGCCCCTTTTTAGAGACCATGTCCCATTTCCACACTCTCAAAATGCCTTAAATATTATGCCCCAGTATTACAGGGGTTGCCCAGTAGTTAAAAATAAAATATGGCAGCACTACAGCATATGGACAAAAAAAACATGGTTCTCAGCTGTGACATCCCTGCCACTCTACTATCAGTGCTTCGTTTATATTGCTGCAGTAATGATGTATGTGACATGTTCGACTTTCTGGCATCATTGCTCCATCCATGTAAACAAAGATTGACAGAAAAATAAGTGTGCGCTTTTATCAGAGTGTCTGTGATGTGCAGGTGTTTGGCATGTAACCACTGCAGCCAATCACTGTCCTCAGCATTAGGGCTTGTTCACACGACAATATGCTGCCCGTGCCCGTAGGCCTCTTTTTTAGTTTACGTTCTTTTTTTTTTCGTTCCGTATACAGACCGTATACAGAATCATTAATTTTAATGCATCCACAAAAAAAACTGAAGGTACTCCGTATGCCTTCAGTTTCCGTATTTCTGTTTTTTCCGTTCTGTTTAAAGATAGAACATGTCCTATTATTGTCCACATAACGGACAAGAATAGTACTGTTCTATCAGGGGCCAGCTGTTCCGTAAAACACGGAATGCACACGGACGGCATCCGTATTTTTTGCAGATCCATTTTTTGCGGACCGCAAAATACTGAAAAAGCCATATGGTCGTGTGCAAGCGGCCTTAGACAACTGATTGGTTGCAGGAGGAAACAGATCAGAGCTGCAGGGAATGGTGCTGAAGAAAGAGGCGAGTATAACATGCATCCACAATGCACATATGCCAAATTGTTAATCCATCTAACGCCCCCCATTAAAGACAGACATTACATTTATCAAACATACAGAAGTATACAGCACCACATACCTCTTATGTCCAGTGACATAATCTCTCTGCAGAGTTTGCCAAACACAGACACCTTAAGTTAATATCATCATCATCCTTCCCCTCCTGGTAACCCAACAGTGTTATCCCGATGATACCCTCCATACTTCACTGATTGTATTCCCCAATGTCCACAAAAACTATACTGTAGAAATAATAGTACCATATAGATAGTCCCCCTATAGTAACAGTGATCCCCAAAGTCCCACTAACACTAATAATTCTCTCTCTCCCAGAGTGCCCCCATGATTAATAGTGCCCCAATAGTGATAATGCTCCCCAAATGTACCCCTGTTAGCAGTAGTGCCCTCCATACTGTTCCAAATAATGATAAAAAGTGGGAGATAGTCAGTGTAGGTTAGATAGTGATATAGTGTAGCTCATACATACATACATACATACATACATACATAGTGCTGTTGTCACGGATGTAGTAGGGGAGAACACCAAAAGACAACCAGACGGAAGGGAAAAGACACTAGGCCTCACCGCTAGGGAAGGAAAAGGGTCACCACCTATGAAACCCTGCTCCTGGCCCTAACTCCTATCCGTATGGGCACCTCTCGATGGTAGAGATGCCCATACACAGGAACCTAGAAAACCCTGGTGGCCCTCAGATGCCCTAGACTTATGACAGGGCAGAGACAACCCGCTCCTTCCCTGGTGAAGGAACCAGCTTCTCACTGAGGCCTAGTAAACAACAGAGGGGGGGGGGAAACAAAACACAACAAGCGGAACACTTAACTTCTAGGGATGATGAATGATGGATGATCAGGACTTCAACTAGAACCACACTCCAGCTCTTCCAACACCAAATGAAGCTATCCAGAGCAAGGAGTGATGGGTGGAGTCAAACTAAATAGGGAAAGGTAAAGGTCACATGATCCACACCTGAGCAGGAGGTGTGGACATACAAGCAACACACAGACAAAGTGAAACCAAAAGATGCTGTCAGATCACTAATGAGCAGATAATCTTTCAGATCTTCTCAAACCTGTCACCGGTGTGACAGTACCCCCCCTTCTACGGGTGACCTCCGGGCACCCAGGACCAACCTTATCAGGATGAGCTCTGTGGAATGCTCTCACCAGACGACTAGCATTAACATCGGTCGCTGGAACCCACATCCTCTCCTCTGGTCCGTACCCTCTCGAATGAACGAGATACTGGAGGGATCTCCGGAGAACTCAATCCTGCTGATCTGAAATTCCAAATTGCCGTCCACCATGAAAGGAGCGGGAGGCAAGGAGGACGACTCAACAGGTTGAACACATTTCTTTAACAACGATTTATGAAATACGTTATGGATTTTTAATGCCTGAGGTTCAAGACAGAAGGCTACAGGGTTAACAATGGCAGTGATCTTATATGGACCAATACATTTTGGTCCCAACTTCCAAGAAGGTACCTTAAGTTTAATGTTTCTTGTAGACAGCCACACAGAATCACCCACTCTCAGGTCCGGTCCACTCATACGTCTCCTGTCAGCCGCACGCTTATACCTGTTGCCCATCTTTTCCAGGTTATTTTGGATAAATCTTATCAGTGGATTCCTGTCTACGGTTATTCATAGCAAACTCCGCTACAAAAATGAAGACCACTCTTCCTGATTCTCTGAAACAAAACATCTCAAGTAAGTCTACAGATTCTGATTAGTGCGCTCCGTCTGTCCGTTCGACTGAGGATGAAAAGCCGAAGAGAAGGACAATTGTACACCCAGACGAGTACAGAACGCTCTCCAGAATCTGGAAACAAACTGAGTCCCTCTATCGGACACCACATCAGAGGGAATGCCATGTAGTTTCACGATGTTGTCGACAAACACCTGTGCAAGAGTTTTAGCATTGGGTAGACTAGGTAATGCAATAAAGTGTGCCATTTTACTAAAACGATCGACAACCATCAGAATCACGGTCTTTCCTGAAGAATTCGGTAAATCTGTGATAAAATCCATGGACAAATGGGTCCAAGGTCTGGACGGGATGGGCAATGGAAGCAGAGATCCGGAAGGCCGAGTATGGGACACCTTAGCATGTGCACAGGTACCACAGGCTGACACATAGTCCTCAATACACTTACGCAACCCCGGCCACCAGAATCTGCGAGAGATGAGATCGATAGTTGATCTGCTCCCAGGGTGCCCAGCAAGCACCGTACAGTGATGTTCCTCGAACACCTTGTGACTAGTGATGAGCGGCAGGGGTCATATTCGAATTCGCAATATTTCGTGAATATTTTGTGGGGTCATTGGTTTAAATATCAGTCTAGTCCAGTGTTCTGAGCGGGTTATAGAAATCTGTCTGGCCTTGGAAGCAAGGAAGGAAGGTTGTCTGTTGCAGCTCAGAAAAGATAAGTGTGTTTTCAGTTTTTGTTGATCGCTGTCTAGGTTGTGTTTGTAATCACAGGGAACGACCTGTTTAAAACGTAGCCTTTAATCTAATTATAGCATAAAATAACAAAACTCCCACAGACATACATAGAAAAGGAACAAAAAAGAGAATATATCCTTGATGACATGAACAATTATACTTGTAGTTGTCCAGAAGTGCGGGTCAGGTTGAACTGGGGGGACAGAAAAGAATTCTAATCTTTCCCTGTTCCTGGCCCTGGGCTAAATAGCCCTGCCTAAGAACGGAATGGCCGCCCTGATAAGGACGATCCCGTATTCTGGAACCTCCTAGTGACCCTGGTAAGGCCCTGTGAACCTAATGGATATCTACTCAGGGCCTGCTCTAGGTACACAAAACAAAAACAAAGTACGGATAATAACACAAAAAGCAAACAAACCAGCCACCCCACTGGGTGCTCAGTGGTGTGGGCGGAAATGCTGCCAATAATAAATATGTCATAAAGAATATATAGACAACCAAAGATGTGGCTATCTATGAATGTGCATCATCAATGGACGATATAACTGTACAAACCCCACACTCCAGATACACTGTGTGACGTCAATACACCAAGATACGCCGTTAACATTTGTACATATCAGTGTATAATATAAGATGTATATACATGTACGGCACCAGAAGCACTACATCTAGTATGCAATCAGATGCCAGTGTCCCAACGCGTTTCACCCTGATTGATTTTCGGGTTCCTCAGGGGACGTATATCAAAGTACAATGCTTTAATGAGGCATCAAAAAGAGGCTACCCTCCTAGTGGCAAGGTCCTCAATTATGATGACACCATTAGACCAGATAATATACTGGTCACATTATGTTCGTTCACTTAATAGCTTGAAGTGATCAAATACAGGGACCACTACAGGGGGCCTTTTGATTCTGCTAAAAGGAAGCAATAGTTCGCCAGTGTGGCGATATATCCACATGTATATACCGGCGGTGAGTCAACATAGGGATTCCCACATAAGTGATCAACGTGATGACCTCCTATAAACAGTCACATATGCATGATAACATGTGTGGTCATATGGCGAGCAGATAACAAGATATGGCGAGCAGGTAACAAGATATGGCGAGCAGGTAACAAGATACTACTTGCGTGTCCATATATGGCCAGGAATGACCCAAGCAGTCTGTGGGGATAGTCATGTGTCCACTATCACTCCAGCCATGGCCCGCATCCGCACTGTTTAAGACATAAATGGTAGTCAAAATTAGAAGCCAAATAAGGCCAGAGACCAACCTTCTGTTGTTGGGGGGGGGGGGGGGGAAACAGCCCCCTATTGTCCCAGGAAACTCACAAGTTAGTGGTGCCTCACTGGTCCTGTATGTGAGGTCGCCGAACACTACAGCCAGCCTGGTTTAAATAGCCCGCCTTTGGGAAGTGAAGCAAGGGGCCGGATGTCGCCCCGCCCCTCCCCATCCATACCTAAGATTAGGCGTGGGCCTACGGCCAGCTCACGCCTACTGTGGGCGTGCCTGTGCTGCTGGATCGAGTCGACCCAGCCCTCTGTCCCCTAGTGCTTGGTATATGCATAGTACCGCCCTCATTCAATCCCGCCCCAAACGGGGTATGCCCCTGCAAAGAGAGCGGATCCAGAGTACAGACCGGCCGGCGTCCGAGCCTCGTGGATGACGTCACCGGGCGCGCCCGGTCACATGGTCACACTGTTGTGGCCTCTTCGTGCCGGAGCGCCGCCCGATGACGTCACCCACCAACTCCGATCATGTGACAGGGTCAAAGGGGACCATGAAACATCTATAGTACAGGGCTCAAAAACCGGGTCTTTTAAATAACGAGAGCACAATTATGCACCACAAGAGACCCAGTACAGATATATTAACCCTGACTTAAGATATGAAAAAGTGGGGGGAAAAAAAAGGGGAGGGGGAGCAAGCAGTTAGCGCAAGGTGGATGCGCAAACTATATACCAATAAGGCATGATTGATAGCAGTGGGGACAGCATTAGGACAGCATTTGGGATCGATATGCGGCCGTAGAGGCCTAATGCAGGCTAAAACAAGCTATTAGTAAAAACTCTATTACATCATAGTGAATAGAGCATGTATATATGTATAAATTGATGTTTTGTATGGGGTAGATCAAAAAATGGCACTGTATTGGAGGTGGCCACATATCCTCCCCTCCAAATCACTACAGTGCTCGAGATATATGTGTTAACCCCATATAGATAACATATGGCTGGCTAAAGAAAGCAGGAATAATCGATATTTTCGTTCAGTCCTGCAGGTGACATGGTGTTAAGCATATGTATCCATTTCGACTCTTTCTGTCTCAGGATGGTGTCAATGTCACCTCCCCTGATGGAATGTTTTACTATTTCCACCACTGAGAAATTTACAGCTTTAGGGTCTCCTCCATGTCTTAAAACCATGTGTCTGGATAAAGGTTTATCGCGCTTGTGGCGAATATCGCCAACATGCTCCAGGATCCTCTTTTTAAAGGCTCTACATGTTTTACCAATGTATCTAAGGCTGCATTTACATTGGGCCATGTAAACCACGCCCACTGTATTGCAGTTTGCGAAGCCACGGGTCATGTACGTGTGGGTCTGTTCAGTGTTTGTAAAAGAATGGCCTACTATTATGAAGGAGCAAGCCTTACATTTACCACATCTATATGTACCGTTTCTCCTGTCTGCTAGCCACGTGCACGAGGGGGGCGCAGGTTCAAAGTGGCTATGTACCAATTGATCCCCTATACTCCGACCTCGCCTGAAGGTAATTGAGGGATGCTCAGGAAGAAGATCAGTCAGGTCAGGGTCGGTCTTGATCAGTGACCAATATCGTCCAATGATCTGGCGAACTTGATTAGCTTCAGTGTCATATGTGCCTATAATTCTAATCACTTCATCTGATGTTTTCTTTTTCCCTACCGAGTGAATTAATGCTGATCTTTCAAGGGACCCCGCATGGTTCCAAGCTTCATAGAGGCAGTCCTCAGAGTACCCCCTCTGTTTAAACCGATGGAAAAGGGTCCTAGCTTGTTTATCAAACTCAATTTGATCGGAACAGTTCCTGCGAATTCGCAGAAACTGTCCCTTTGGAATACCTTTTTTGAGTGGTTTAGGATGAAAACTATCCCATCTCAATAAACTATTTGTTGAAGTGGATTTACGGAACAGGGTAGTTGTTAGAGTATTGTTTATGTCCTTACTAATCTGTAGATCAAGGAAATTGATTTTTTCGGGTTGTAGTTCATGGGTAAAAAATAGACCAATATGATTGATGTTAAGGTCCTTCATAAACCCATCAAAATCTTCTGCAGTGCCTGACCAGAATAACAAGATATCGTCGATGAACCTCGACCAAGATATTATATGGCGGGTCCATCTCTGCATCCCTTCAGTGAAAACAATGGTTGTGTTTGTGTCATCTTTCCCATCCAGGTTCTGTGCGAGCAGGCTGCTCCTTTCCCCTTTTCATCATCTCAGGGAATCTAGGGTGTTTTAGCCCAGGCACGAGGACACATCATTCCTACCTTCAAGGTCTGAATGTGGGCTGAGCAGTGCAGGGAAAGAGGTCAGGGTTTAGCTAGGAGGTGACCCTTCCCCTGCTTCTCGCCTAGAGCCTGGTTGTTGGTTTATCTGTGTGTCTGAGTTCCCCGTCCGCCGTGACAGAATTTTTATTGCGATTTTTTTCAACTTACAACTATTAGACAAAGAAGATTATAGCACTATATTAGCTAAATTGCTCTATATTCTTTTTTTTCCCCGAAAATTTGCTATATTGCTATAACTTCATTTTTTCAAATATTCGTAATATTCTAAAACAAGAATATATAGCAATATAGTGAATATTCGAAAAAAAAACTAATTTAGAGCAATTTAGCTAATATAGGGCTATAAACGCCAACTTAATGGTCAGCAATTCCCTATTCCCCACATCATAATTCCTTTCAGCAGTCGAAAGTTTTTTAGAGAAAAATGCACATGCGCGCCATTTACTGGGTGAAGGACCCTGCAACAATATTGCTCCTACCCCAACCTCTGAAGCTTCAACCTCAACAATGAATGGCTGAGACACGTCCGGTTGCACCAGAATAGGGGCCGAAGCAAAACATTCTTTCACAGCAGAAAAGGCCTGTAATGCCGCATCAGACCAGATAGAAATATCAGCACCCTTCCTAGTCATGTCTGTTAAAGGTTTAACCACCGATGAATAGTTCAAGATAAATTTAGTAGTTGGTAAACCCCAAAAACCGCATAAGCGCTTTCAGATTTTCGGGTCGATCCCAGTCCAACACGGCACGGACCTTCTCGGGATCCATACGAAAATCTGAGGATGATAGCAGGTATCCCAGAAATTGCACTTCCTGTACAGCAAATACACACTTTTCCATCTTAGCATACAACTTATTCTCTCTTAGGATCTGTAACACCTGTTTCACATGATCCTGATGAGTCTCCATTTTAGGCGAATAAATTAGTATGTCATCAAGGTGTACAACGACAAACCTCCCCACCAGATGATGAAAGATGTCATTAACAAAGTGTTGAAAAACCGCAGGAGCATTGGTTAACCCAAAGGGCATGACCAGGTTTTCAAAATGACCCTCAGGGGTATTAAAAGCAGTCTTCCACTCATCCCCCTCCTTGATCTTTGCCAGATTATATGCCCCCCTCAGATCCAATTTAAAGAACACCTTGGCACCAACAATCTGACTAAACAAATCCGGAATCAAAGGAAGGGGGTAAGGATCACGGACGGTAATACGATTGAGCTCACGGAAGTCCAGACATGGTCTCAGGGTACCATCCTTTTTCTTTACAAAGAAAAATCCAGCAGCCACTGGGGACTTGGATGGTCTAATATGTCCCTTTGCCAAACTCTCGGTGATATACTCTCGCATAGCCTTTCTTTCGGGTTCCGAAAGATTATACAACCGAGATTTGGGCAATTTAGCTCCGGGAATAAGATTGACGGGACAGTCATACTCCCGGTGCGGAGGCAACTCCTGATTACCATTCTCAGAAAACACATCAGAAAATTCAGAAATGAACGAGGGTACAGTTTTAGTGGTAACCATAGAGAACGATGCATTAAGACAGTTGTCCATGCAAAAATCACTCCACTCCAGAATCTGTCTCGCTTGCCAATCGATGTTAGGGTTATGTTTGCTTAACCATGGTAAGCCCAACACCAACGGAGCAGGCAGACCCTCCAACACATAACAGGAGATAGATTCCTGATGCAAATCACACACTCTTAAATGAATGTCATTCACTACCTGCGACAGGCATTTTTGGGCGAGAGGTGCTGAGTCAATTGCAAAGACAGAAATACTATTCTCTAATGCATTAGTAGTCAACCTGTGAATGCGTACAAACTGTCCATCAATCAAGTTAACTCCTGCCCCACTGTCGATAAAAGCTTTGATTTTCACAGTTTTGGACTCTAGCGCCACCTCGGCTGACAGGAGAAAACGGGTACTACCAGTAAAAGACAAAAGTAGGTTTTCTTGCTGCCCACCCACACTTCCAATAGTAATTTGGGGATTAAACTTTATTTTTCTTTGGTTTACACCTCGATGCTGCAAGTATGGACAAATATTCACAAAATGTCCCTTCTTGCCACAACAAAAGCAGACTCCTTTCACATGACCCAAGCTTTTGCCAGTAGTTCGAGGAGTAGCTCCTCCTAACTGCATAGGCTCATCACAAGGCACAACCACCCGAGTCTCTCCACTATAAGTGTCAAAGGAAGCAGTACCCTTATTGGACAGTACGTTCTGAAGGTGAGGACCCCTAGATCTCTCCCTCAGGCGTCTATCAAGACGTACAGCAAGGGACATAGCTGCTTCCAATGACTCAGGATTTTCATGAAAAGCCAATGCGTCCTGCAGTCTCTCAGAGAGACCCTGGCAGAATTGGCTACGGAGAGCAGAATCGTTCCACTCTGTATCCGTAGCCCATCTCCTAAATTCAGAGCAAAAGGTCTCCGCAGAACGTTCTCCCTGCCGCAAACCCAGTAACTTGGTCTCGGCCTGAGAGATCCGATCCGGGTCATCATAGATTAGACCCAAGGCTCTAAAGAATTCATCTACCGACCGGAGGGACGGTGATCCGGTCGGCAGAGAAAAAGCCCAAGATTGTGCGTCCTCTTTAAGTAATGAAATAATCATACCCACACGTTGACACTCATCACCAGAAGAGTATGGACGAAGCCTAAAGTATAATTTACATGACTCCCTGAACCAGATGAAATTGTCACTACCCCCGGAAAACCTGTCCGGAAGAGCTACCTTCGGTTCAGGGCAGGCCTGGAACCCACCACCGGAACCAGCAGCCTGTGGGCTCTGAATTTGCAAAACCATCGCACGGAGGTCTGCTACCTCCAAAGTCAGATTCTGCATCTGTTCGACCAGTGCAGTCATAGCATCCATAGCTGCACAGATCAGAACACAAAATGGCGGTATGGGCTCTGGATAATGTCACGGATGTAGTAGGGGAGAACACCAAAAGACAACCAGACGGAAGGGAAAAGACACTAGGCCTCACCGCTAGGGAAGGAAAAGGGTCACCACCTATGAAACCCTGCTCCTGGCCCTAACTCCTATCCGTATGGGCACCTCTCGATGGTAGAGATGCCCATACACAGGAACCTAGAAAACCCTGGTGGCCCTCAGATGCCCTAGACTTATGACAGGGCAGAGACAACTCGCTCCTTCCCTGGTGAAGGAACCAGCATCTCACTGAGGCCTAGTAAACAACAGAGGGGGGGGGGGGGAGGAATACAAAACACAACAAGCGGAACACTTAACTTCTAGGGATGATGAATGATGGATGATCAGGACTTCAACTAGAACCACACTCCAGCTCTTCCAACACCAAATGAAGCTATCCAGAGCAAGGAGTGATGGGTGGAGTCAAACTAATTAGGGGAAGGTAAAGGTCACATGATCCACACCTGAACAGGAGGTGTGGACATACAAGCAACAGACAGACAAAGTGAAACCAAAAGATGCTGTCAGATCACTAATGAGCAGATAATCTTTCAGATCTTCTCAAACCTGTCACTGGTGTGACAGCTGTGATGTCACAAGTTCACGACAATACTTAGTGCACCAATCACTAATAATTAGTTAGACCTGTTAAAATGTGAAGTTGCACTTATTGCACCAAAATATTTGCATCAGTAGTGCCAATTTTGCAATCGCGAATATGTTGGAGCACTCTATCTGCATATAAAGCTATTGTAATGTAGATAACAAGGCGGCACAGCTGTGAACATTCAGATGCAGCGACCGAAGGACAGCAATCCCACTAGCCTCCTAATAAATCACACTCCCGGTGGTGCACAGCTTAAGAATAGCACAAGCTCATATGCACAAGTTCAAATGAAGAAATAATAAGCCGCACTCACCAGTGTGAAATTTAAACTTGATGCTTTATTCGGTAAAGTCACAATCCAAGTGCATACGGCAGGGGGCAGACAAACAAACTGCACGCGTGAATTTATGGACGGTTGGCAACCCTGTATGCAAGTTAGCTGAAAATAGCCAATGGGGCGGTACCTTTGAGCATCAGATCCCAGCCATTCCTATTAAAATTGAGGTCTACTTCTCCCATCTTCTCTACACTTCCCTCCACTCTTGATGTCAGAAACCCAGTGGTTGAAATCTTATGCAGGCACATATCACTCATAAGTTTTCACTTGTGCCTTCGGCTCCTTATGTTGCATTGGTGCCATCATCCCTATCAGCGCATGTGTACCACAGTTGATGAAGCCAATGCCCATAGAAGGGAGTAGAGAGTGCAGATGCAAACAGATTGGTGATATGCGTCTGCGTGACCTTTCAAGCACTGGGTTTCTGACGTCAGAAGTGGAGGGAGTTGTAAAGATGATGATGAGAGTAGTAGGTCTCGATTATAATAGGAGTGGCTGGGCTTCGAGGCCCTAGGATACTGCCTCTTAGGTTCTGAATAACTTGCATGTCTGAATAAAGATCTTTTTTGGGGAAACAAAGATCTATATATCAACAAAGAGGTTCGTCTGGGATACAATAAATGTGATCTATAGGGCACCAGGGGTGGCTTATAATGGAAAAAGGTGGTCACTGACTCCCTTTAAGGGTCTGCTTATATTTTAATAAAAGATGTTCAGAATCATTTCCCTTGGACTACAATGTTAAAAAGTTTGCAAATAAAATTAGATTGTTTTATAAAAAAACAAAAGCAAAAAGTAATAGCTTTAAAAAGAAGGGAAAAAAACAGGGCTTATTCACATGACTGTTATTTGATCAATGTTCCATCTGCATATTTCTTGCAAAAGTCAGATATGTAAGTATGTATTCCTTTGGGAACAGTTTCCTACTTTTCTCCATTGAGAGCTGTTCCTGCTTTTGACAAGAAATGTGCAGGCAGAACATGGGCCAGATATATGAGCTTGTGAATGAGCCCTAAACATAATAGTTAACCACATTATCACCGTGCTCAGTCACAAGTGCTGTCATCTGAGTCCAATGAACTTGTAAATCTCACCAAAATGGAAATGCAACCTTATTATGCACTTTGCTTGACTACATCTGCAGTGAGCGCTCTATGATGCAGTAATAATAGCTATATACATCAATCTTTGCATTAGTGCTGAAAACTTTTTTACAGTTCCACAATACAAATGCACTTTCACCAGATTCAATAGAGATGGAATTCTGGATTATAAGAAGCAAACAAAATCACTTGTGCACGCATTAGCCTGAATGTATTATGCTAAAGCATTCAATTATTCATAGCCAAGCAGAAAGGGTTAACCTTGCTATATGTCAGCAGGGTCTGCAAGGGTAAATATATAATATCTATATATTATATATAAATATAGAATGTATATATATATCACATACCCCAATAAGAAGACTCAATGTGATTATTTGTTGTATTTCTGGTAACCAATTTAATATCACTAGTCAGCAAGTAATTAAATAGGCTGATCATTATAAACACATCATTTTCTAAGGCTTTTAACTTCCCCTTCTGTTTAGCAAATTGGTATGTTTTGTTGTTAAAAATATAAGCCATGGGCCCAGTTCTGTCATGGCAGTGAGCAGGCAGTTGGATGCGGTAATGAGTGCCTGAAGCCTTCACCAAGGATGATAAGCCTGCATGAATTTTATGAGTCTCAGTATCAAGGTTGCCCTCGCCCAAGGGATTAAGGAATAGGGGGGAGTGGAAGGAGGAGAGAAAGAGAAGGCAGATGTATGAATAACTGGCATTGTAAATCTTCACTGTGCAACCTACAGCTAGAAACAGTCTGTGATGGGTTCATGACTTGAGAAGAAAGCAACACAGCAGAATGTGAATGGATTTTCTTCAGCTGCTTAATACACTTCTTACAGCAGCTTAAGGACATGTATGTTGATGGAGGGCATGGTGTGTGTAGATAATTATATAAATTATATATATATATATATATATATATATATATATATATATATTGTATTATGTGTATAAATATAAATATAAATACCAATATTATCAATAATATATATCAAAAATATATATACAGTATAAAAAGCCTGCTTAACTCCACACACTGAATTAATGGATTTTACATTAGGTAAGCAAGTAAGAAATGGGCAAATGTGATCCTCGACAACTTCGCTCAAGGTCATAATGAAAATTGCAAGGCCAAGGTTACAGGGGTGGCTTCTGGTGGAAAAACAGATCATGATAAATAGGCTTCTATTCTGCAAAATCTGGTTGCTAATGAAAATAAGATGCATTTGAAGTGTCTTTGTAGACACCTTATTTTTCCTGTTTTCCTCCTAGCAAAGCCTAGCTGATATATGATAGCAAGCTCTGGCACTAATTGTGCAATTATAAAACGGAAATGATGCAGGTTTAGCAATCTAGTGATAGACTGGAGCTCAGTAACAATGTTTAATAATAGATAAATAAAACTCGGAGGCGATAGAGGTTACCTTTCCAGCATTTGACTCATTAAGGAACTTGAAACATATTTTAAAAGAATGATATTTAATTATGGGCTGGACTAATAATGCAGAGCATGGCCTCTTCTGGGAAAACAGACCTTGTGCTACTAGTATCAATTATAATCATTAGTTCCAAAATAGCCAAGCCCACATATTTCTGACATTAGCAGTCATGTGTGCAAAGGAACAAGACTTGCAGCTGATTTATCACATATTCAATCATTAACCATTCATAAGGGGCATAAAAAATTGCACAGATTAGTGTGCTGATTTTTATGTTTCCTGCTGTCCAACAGACCCAGTAACATTCTAATGAGTTTCTTTTTTTTTTTTTGCTTTTTTATACCCAGTACTATAGAATATATATTTTATGTAAAGATGTTTATATTTTATGTTTTTACCGAACTTTGCGAGTTCGGGTACCGGGACTCAAACCCGGATTTTTTCACTGAAGTTCGGGTTCGGTGTTCTGGTGATTTTATAATTTTCCGTTATAACATGGTTATAACAGAAAATAATAGCATTCTTAAAACAGATTGCTAAATAATAAAGTGAAGTTCGGGTCCCTATTGACTTAAATGGGGTCTGGGTTCGGGGTGAAGTTAGGTTCAAGTTCGGGTCCCGAACCGGAAATTTGACCTGAATTTCGTCTGAACCCAAACTTCCACGGGTTCACTCAACCCTAATCATTAGTGTATAGCTCTGTGGGCCATAATTCTCAGTGGCAAAAAATGCAGCTTCAAGTTTTGATGTTAAAATTTACTTTTTCTGTAAGTTCTTTCATTAGAGGGAAGGTTTGACATTAGAAAAAGGGTCACATTGTATTACTCTTCTCCGTAGACCTCAAGTATCACAGCCTAATTTTTGTTAACCTCTGTGTTAGTGGCTTCCATCGCAGATTCAGTTAAAAAATTACGGACAAAGTAGTGTAGCATGTTGCATTACTTTTGTAAAATGCTAGCATTCTTGAAAGGAACTTAAAACACCACATTATAATTAATAGTGTTGAGCGAACCCGAACTGTAAAGTTCAGGTCCCTACCAAACTTTGCGAGTTCGGGTACCTGGACCTGAACCCGAACTTTGCCGGAAAGGTTTGGGTTCGAGTTCGGTGTTCGGGCATTTAATAAAGCTTTTGAAAGGCTGCAGGGCAGCCAATCAACAAGCTTTTAAGCTGTGGGCACTAAGAAGCAATCACAGCCATGCCTAGTAATGGGATGGCAGTGATTGGCCGATGCATCATGTGACCCAGCCTCTATACAAGCTGGATCACGTGTAGTACCGCTTATCAGCTCTGAGTAGTGCAGGCACAGGAAGCAGGCAGCTGAAGTGAGGGAGAGTGTTAGGAATCTGGCTATTTGTTTTGTGGGTGACCTATAATGATTTTTTGTGGGTGTAATACACAAGCTTTGCACCCCTGACACAGATATATAATAATAAATCTGGCTATTAATTCTGTTTGTGACCTATAGTGATTTTTTTGTGGGTGCAATGCACCATCTTTGTACCCCTGACACAGAAATATAATAATTAATCTGGCTGTTAATTCTGTGGGTGACCTATAGTGATTTTTTTGTGGGTGCAATGCACCATCTTTGTACCCCTGACACAGAAATATAATAGTTAATCCATCTGTTACGTAGTTCGATGGGTGACATATACCCATTTTTGGTGTGAGGTACACCTTCATTGCACACATGACAGGGAAATTAATATAGTTAATCCGTCTCTTAGTTCGGTGGGTGACATATTCCCATTTTTGGTGTGAGATACACGTGCACTTTATACCTGACAGGGAAATTAGTACGGCCGGTGACGTATACTAATTTTTGGTGCACTGAATATGTGACAGGGAAATTAATATAGGTAATCCGTCTGTTAGTTCAGGGGGTGACATATTCCCATTTTTGGTGTTAGGTACACCTGCACTGCATACATGACAGGGAAATTAATATAGTTCTTAATTCATCCTGAGGCAACTGGAATAGAAGGACAGCACGTGGTGCTGGTATTTGGCTTCACCACAGTGGTATTTTCTACCGCGAAATGGTATATCTGGCTCTGCCTACTTGTGTTGACACTACCCACTTTTATTAGCTCTGCCTTCTATCAATTTGGTCCGGCTTACAACATGGGCCACTTTTAGTTTATTTCCAGTGCCACTTTAGGTTCCCAGTCTGCCCCTGTTTGGAGTCCAAAAAACTGGTTGAAAGTATAGCATGACCTTTTCCATAACTAAGTCCTATGTATAAAGCTCCAATATATATAAAACTGTGATATTTATAATATATTAGGGTATTGTTATTTGATGAAATAAAGGCTAGTTCATGGGTTAAAGTATCATAAAATTGAAGATGTCATATCAAGGTTGATTCAATTGTATTTAAGGAGCAGGATAGATCAAACCAGGAAAATAAAGCAGTGGGTCCAGGGGCACAACTGCTCAAGAAGATAAAGTATAGCAGCATTTCCATTTTGAGAAAAAAGTGCTGGCTTCCAAATGTATGGCAGGAAATTTACACAGAAAACAAGGAATATACAAATCAGAAAAGTTATATAACTCTATCTTATGTTATCATCTTATCACTTGCTTTAATAGAGCCAATGCCATGGTACTGCACAACAGTGATCTTAAAAACATTCTTCAAAGCTATGGTATTTAGTGAACAAACATGGAGCCAGCACATTGGTCTCTACTTACTAATGTGAGTGCACCTAGACGTCTTGGCACAAATTGGTGGAATTTGGTTCATCAATATTTAGAAAATCCAGTGGACTTAGTTTGACAAAGGGTGTGACTTAGTTGGACAAGGAAAGAGCCATGGTCTAAGACACTACAATTGTATGCTAAAGGTACACCACAATTATGCAGCTAAGTAAGCCCACTCATAGTTGGTATAAAATTTTACAAAAGTGTCTATCCCTGCACAAATGTATCATCCAGCTTGAGCCAGTGTGATAAATCTGACCATGGTTATTCTCTCATGGGATGAATTTCACCTCAAGGTCAATAAAAATGCCCCACAAACCAGCTACACTGAAAGAGACAGCACAATTTTAATTACACTGCAGCACCTCTACAAAGCAGATGGCACACAGGTAATTTTAAAGAGGAATCACCACTATTCCTTCAAACAACTTATCAGTGGTACCCACACTGATCTGATATTGATGATCTATCCTGAGTATAGGCCATCAATATGAAGCCTCCATGCATTAGACTTGTTTTTCCAGCATATTAAACAGATGCTTAATCACATAGAGATCTAGAGAATTTGAAGGGAAGTCAACACCTTGAACTCTGTGTCATGTTCCTCAAAATGTTCCTGAACAAATCTTACATCATTATCCGATTGTAGATTCCAATTTGTCATGTTTTGGACAAATCCAGATCTTTTTGGTGCATTCAGTAAATATTACGGGGGAGATTTAAAATCTCTCTTGCGCATGAAAAGTGGCATTAAAAAGCTGCAAACTATCGGGGTCATAATTATTAAGCTGAAATACGCCTATATTAGGCATATTTCAGGTGCAGATTGTGGTGCAAAAGCTAGTTGTGCAACAATCTGGGACTTCTCCCTGCTCACGCCAGGTCTTAAAAAGTAGTCTAGGTGTGGGCGGGGAACGGGACAGGCTGGCAGGTCTGAAATGTAAGGTCTAAATGTAAGACAGCTAGGAAGCTGTTTTACATTTAGAACTGGTGGAGGATCCGCCAAAGTTATGAAGAGATCGGTACCTCTTCATAACTTCGGCGGAATCACCACCAGCTTGGGGGTTTATTAAGATTAGCGTCTAAAACATCTGTCTTAATAAATGTGCCCCTATGTGTTTGTGGCTTTTTAAAAATTTCTTGCATCTCCAAGTTTTATGCCTCCCTCAATACTTTTCAGAAAGAGGCCATGTGGCAAGGGTGGGAAGGGGGCATGACCTGCAACAGTTACATAAAATTAGTGTTAAGATGTGTGATAGAATATAGTTCAAGTTATATATACCAGAGCGTGCTCATTAAAACCTGAAATAACTGAAAATAAAGTAAAAAGTCCTATGTACAATATCAGTATGCCTGCTATATCTTGGCATATTTGCCCAACAGTTTAGAAAATGTTACACAGGCTTTTAAATTTGTGCCACGCTTGTGACAAGTAAGACCACAACCAAAACTTAAAAATATTGGACCAGAGGAAAACATGAAAATAAATGTCGACTAGACTGCAGTAAAAGAGTTAAAAAAGTTAAAGAGTTGTATGGCAGATGGAAGTATTTGAGTTGCCAACATTTTCATTGATATTAGGAAAAGACATATAAGATTATGTTGGCCGTGGTTGGTCTACAGGGAGAATTGGAAGCATAGTGGCTGTGTCTGTAAAATGCTGAAGACAACAGTATTTTCAATAGCGTATTTTAAGTCTGCAGAGCGGTTCATACAGTTAGTTCTCTGTCAGTGTAGTTCCATCTTCCAATAAATCAATTTGTGTTATGCAATGACTCCTGTCTCCTGTGAGTCTTTTCCTCTCTCCCGTACAACAGAAAACCATTGCCTCAAAGGGACCTTTTAGTTATTACATGAATTGAGATTAAATCAGGACTAAGTGAAAACTGTTCAGATTAAATTGAACAGATGTAACTTCTCAGGTAATAAGGTGACTTATGATTTTCAAGGATGTGTGTTACTGTACATCATTCCAGTCTTTCTTCTATTACTGGTTGAAATGTCTTTTGTCTTCAGAATTTTCATGCTAATGGTTCATTGGAGGTAGTCTAAACAGTAAATAATCAGTCAACATCCTCCCGCCCCAGCAATAACAGGATTGAACTTGCATAATTTATCATTGAAATGTGAATCATGCGAAAATGCCATGAGACGGTGCCTATATAATATTATTATTATTATTTATTATTAAAGCGCCATTCATTCCATAGTGCTGTACATATGAGAAGAGGCATACATACATAATACAGACAATTGCACTAATCATAAACAAAACGAGTTACAAACTGGTACAGAAGGAAAGAGGGCCCTGCCCGTGAGGGCTTACAATCTACATGGTATGGACACAGTAGGTGTGGGTGAAGTTGGTCATGGCGGTATAGAGGCAGCAGGGTCACTGGTTGTAGGCTTGTCTAAAGAGGTGGGTTTTCAGGTTTCTTTTGAAGGATTCCACTGTAGGTGAGAGTCTGATATGTTGGGGTAGCGAGTTCCAGAGTATGGGGGATGCGTGGGAGAAACTTGGAGGCGATTGTGGGATGAGGTGATAAGAGGAGAGAAGAGAAGGAGGTCTTGTGAGGATCGGAGAGTGCGTGTGGGGATGTATCGGGAAAGTAGCTCAGAGATGTAGGGAGGGGACAGGTTATGGACGGCCTTGTATGTATATGTTAGTACTTTGAAGTGAATTCGCTGCGCAATGGGGAGCCAGTGAAGGGATTGGCAGAGCGGAGAGGCAGAAGAGTAATAGGGTGAGAGGTGAATTAGTCGGGAAGCAGAGTTGAGGATAGATTTTAGGGGTGCGAGAGTGCTAGATGGAAGGCCACAGAGGAGAGTGTTGCAGTAGTCTAGGCAGGAGATGATGACGGCATGTACAAGCATTTTCGCAGATTCAAAGTTAAGGAAAGTTTTTGAGTTGGAGGCGGCAGGTGGTGGAAAGGGCTTGAATGTGCGGTCGGAGGGAAAGGGCAGAATCCAAGGTCACTCCAAGGCAGCGGACTTGGTTGACCGGGGATAGTGTGCAGCCATTGATCGTGATAGATAGGTCTGTTGGGGGGGTTGAGCAAGATGGAGGAAAGATGATGAATTCTGTTTTATCCATGTTAAGTTTTAGAAAGCAAAAGGCAAAGAAGGATGATATAGAAGATAGACATTGTGGAATTTTTGATAGTAATGTGGTGATGTCTGGACCAGAGAGGTAGATTTGTGTGTCGTCAGCATAAGAGTGATACTGAAAGCCATGGGACTCTGTGAGCTGTTCCAGGCCAAAAGTGTAGATAGAGAAGAGCAGGGGTCCTAGGACAGAGCCTTGCGGGACACCAACAGAGAGGGAATAAGACGAGGAGGTGGTGCGGGAGTGGGAGACACAAAATGTCCATTCTGTGAGGTATGATGTGATTCAGGAGAGGGCCAGGTCAGTGATGCCAAGAGATGAGAGAGTTTGCAAGAGAGTAGTCAACAGTGTCGAAGGCAGAGGACAGGTAAAGGAGAAGGAGGACAGAGTATTGTTTCTTGTTTTTGGCTGTTAGTAGGTCATTGGTGACATTGGTAAGGGCAGTCTCAGTCGAGTGGTGGGGTTGGAAGCCAGATTGTAGTCGGTCTAAGAGGGAGCAGGAGGAGAGGTGAGAGGACAGTTCTGAATGGACATGTTGTTCAAGTAGCTTTGAGGCATACGGAAGAAGTGATATGGGGCGATAACTGGATAAAGCAGATGGGTCAAGTGAAGGCTTTTTGAGGATGGGTGTAATGGTAGCATGCTTAAAAGCAGAGGGGAAGAAGCCAGAGGTTAGTGATAGGTTGAAGAGATGAGTTAGGGCTGGGATAAACACTGTGATGAAGTTAGGGATGAGGTGGAATGGGATTGAGTCAAGTGCACAGGTGGTGAGAAGAGATCTGGTGAGTAGAGTGGGAGAGTTTTTCTTCTGTAATGGTGGAGAAGCGGGTTTTGGGAGAAGAGGACCGAGCAGTTGTGTAGAGGGTCCGTGGGGACTGTGTACTGAAGCTTTCTCTGATGTTGACTATCTGTTGTTTTAAGTATTTGGCAAAGTCCTCAGCTGAGATGAGAGGAGAGGGTGGGGGTGCTGGGGGATGGAGAAGGGAGTTAAAAGTGTTAAAAAGTTGTTTAGGGCTGTGAGCCAGGGAAACTAGAGGAATGGTCAAAAATCTGGCAACTAAAATTTAATGTTGATAAGTGCAAGATAATGCACCTAGGGTGTAAAACCCCAAGAGCAGAATATAAAATCAGTGATACAGTCCTAACTTCAGTATCTGAGGAAAGGGATTTAGGGGTCATTATTTCAGAAGACTTAAAGGTAGGCAGACAATGTCATAGAGCAGCAGGAAATGCTAGCAGAATGCTTGGGTGTATAGGGAGAGGAATTACCAATAGAAAGAGGGAGGGGCTCATGCCGCTCTACAGAGCACTAGTGAGACCTCATTTGGAGTATTGTGCTCAGTACTGGAGACAATATCTCCAGAAGGATATTGATACTTTGGAGAGAGTTCAGAGAAGAGCTACTAAACGGGTACATGGATTGCAGGATAAAACTTACCAGGAAAGATTAAAGGACCTTACTAACATGTATAGCTTGGAAGAAAGACGAGACAGGGGGGATATGATAGAAACTTTTAAATACATAAAGGGAATCAACAAGGTAAAAGAGGAGAGAATATTTAAAAGAAGAAAAACTGCTACTAGAGGACATAGTTTTAAATTAGAGGGGCAAAGGTTTAAAAGTAATATCAGGAAGTATTACTTTACTGAGAGAGTAGTGGATGCATGGAATAGCCTTCCTGCAGAAGTGGTAGCTGCAAATACAGTGAAGGAGTTTAAGCATGCATGGGATAGGCATAAGGCCATCCTTCATATAAGATAGGGCCAGGGGCTATCCAAAGTACTCAGTATATTGGGCAGACTAGATGCGCCAAATGGTTCTTATCTGCCGACACATTCGATATGAGAGATGAGAAGTAGGCCTGTTTTGCATCAGCGAGTGAGGATTTGAATATGAGGAGGGATTGCTTGTATGCGGTGAAATGATCTTTAGAATGGGATTTCTTCCATCGCCGATCAGCAGCCCTGGAAGCTTGTCTGAGTTTTTTGGTCAGGTTGCTATGCCAGGGTTGTCTGTTAATTTTTCAGGTTTTGTTGTGTGTGAGGGGGCAACAGTGTCCAGAGCTGTACTTATTGTGGTGTTATATAGGGTGGTGGCAGCATCTGGGTCTTGGAGGGAACAGATGGTAGAGAGTGGGAGAAGAGAGTCAGAAAGCAAGCGAAAGTCGAGATGTTTAAGGTTCCTGCGGGGGTGTGATAGTGTGTGAACCGGGGGAGCTGCAGAAGAGACCAATGAAGAGAAGATGAGTAGGTTGTGGTCAGATAGGGAGCAGAGGCGGGTAAAGATAAGATCCAGAGTGTGACCATCTCTGTGGGCGGGAGCTGAAGACCACTGTGATAGGCCGAAGGAGGAAGAGAGTGACAGGAGTTTAGAGGCGGCCGAGTGGCAGGTGTCAATAGGGATGTTAAAGTCACCCATGATGATAGTGGGGATGTCGGCAGAAAGAAAGTGTAGTAGCCAGGTGTTAAAGTGGTCAAGAAAGATGGTGGCTGGGCTGGGGGGCGGTAAATATCGGCTACTTGAAGGTTGGAGGGAGAGTAAATGCGAACAGAGTGTACTTCAAGTGAGGTGAGCGTAATGGAGGGTGGCAGTGGAGTTGGGCTGTAGGAGTAGGTGTCTGATAGGAGAAGACCAACTCCTCCACCATGTTTGCAGCCGGGGCGGGGGGTTTGAGTGAATTGAAATCCACTATATGAGAGTGCAGCAGGGGAGGAGGTGTCAGAGGGTGTCAGCCATGTTTCTGTGAGACCCAGAAAGAAAAGTTTTTAAAAGATAAAAAGTTCATGAATGTAGGACAGTTTGTTACAGACAGAGCATGCATTCCATAATGATCCTGCAAGAGGAACCAAAGGAGCAGTGGTCAGAGGACTGGTTATTAGGTTTAAGGAGTTGTAGACATTTGTAGAAGGAGATTTGTAGTGGGACTTGGTGGTGATAGTGGGGATTTGCTGAGGGGGGCCTGGATTTGGAGAGATATCACCAGCAATAAGGAGAAGCAGAGAAAGTGTTAGTAGGTGAGAATAAGAGGGCATGAGGTATCTGTGTGTGTTTGGGAAGAAAGTGTTTTATGTTGGCAAACAGGTTTGTGCAAGCTGTCAGATGAGAAGGTAAGATGGAGGCAGAGATGAATAGTTCCTTGCTGGGTGAATGGATGTGGGGATATTTAAGGAGGTTGTGGAAAAGTGGGAAGAGTAAGATGAAAAATTGAAACATTGTTTGCAGTAACTATGTCTGTAATTACCTGTGGTCCCCTTCTGGTTTAATTCTGGTATAATATAGTATGTGCACTTAAGAGTTGCACTTGAGAGATGTTGCATTTGGAAAGACCAAGGTCTGGAAGACCTAGGAATTTAGATTTATACCACTCAGTGTTCAATCAGGTGTGACCACGAGGGGATTACATTTGGCCTAATCAAGGGAGGACCAGATACAGGGGTGAAATAGTCAATGTAAACAAATACTAAATAAATCCAGCAGGGAAAGAGACATTAAAGGTCCATGCAGACATACCAGGTTTTAGAAGGAAAGATGAGCGGGGTGGACAATATCAGACTCTGGAAAAGTTGGGTGCAGCAGTTAGGTTCAATGCAGACATACCCGGAGAGGAGAGAATTGGGTGATGGTCAGTAGGCAGTGGTGACAAAGTGAATTCCATATCCATAATATTACATTCTGGTATAATTCAATATGTGCACTTAAGAGTTGCACTTGAGAGATGTTGGATTTGGAAAGATCCAATATAATCCAGACTGCATATAGGATATTATTTAAGATAAAACAGTAGGATCATATATACTAGTGATGAGCAGCATAAGCAATATTCAAGTCCGTGATATTTTGTGAATTTTTGGCCGAATATTCGCCATAAATTAGCAAATTCGAGAATTTGTGATCTCCAGTCATTATTTACTTGATAGCAAAAATCGGCAATGTAATTTATTTGCGATAAAAATTCGCGATTAGAATATTCGCGATCAACACTAAGGGGTAGGCAACTTTCCTATTGGTGCCGATATTCGCGATAAATTTGCGATAAATTTGCGATTATAATATTTGCAATCAGCACTATTCGCGAATACGAATATATAACACTTTATTCTAAATATTCGCAAATTCGCAAAGTGGCGATATTCCTGCTAAAAATTTGCGATTCAAATATTCGCGCTCAACACTAATATATATATAGACTGCTCAAAAAAATAAAGGGAACACAAAAATAACACATCCTAGATCTGAATTAATTAAATATTCTTCTGAAATACTTTGTTCTTTACATAGTTGAATGTGCTGACAACAAAATCACACAAACATTTAAAAATGGAAATCACATTTTTCAACCCATGGAGGTCTGGATTTGGAGTCACACTCAAAACTAAAGTGGAAAAACACACTACAGGCTGATCCAACTTTGATGTAATGTCCTTAAAACAAGTCAAAATGAGGCTCAGTAGTGTGTGTGGCCTCCACGTGCCTGTATGACCTCCCTACAACGCCTGTACATGCTCCTGATGAGGTGGCGGATGGTCTCCTGAGGGATCTCCTCCCAGACCTGGACTAAAGCATCTGCCAACTCCTGGACAGTCTGTGGCGCAACGTGACGTTGGTGGATAGAGCGAGACATGATGTCCCAGATGTGCTCAATTGGATTCAGGTCTGGGGAACGGGCGGGCCAGTCCATAGCATCAATGCCTTCGTCTTGCAGGAACTGCTGACACACTCCAGCCACATGAGGTCTAGCATTGTCTTGCATTAGGAGGAACCCAGGGCCAACCACACCAGCATATGGTCTCACAAGGGGTCTGAGGATCTCATCTCGGTACCTAATGGCAGTCAGGCTACCTCTGGCGAGCACTTGGAGGGCTGTGCGGCCCTCCAAAGAAATGCCACCCCACACCATTACTGACCCAATGCCAAACCGGTCATGCTGGAGGATGCTGCAGGCAGCAGAACGTTCTCCACGGCGTCTCAAGACTCTGTCACGTCTGTCACATGTGCTCAGTGTGAACCTGCTTTCATCTGTGAAAAGCACAGGGCGCCAGTGGCGAATTTGCCAATCTTGGTGTTCTCTGGCAAATGCCAAACGTCCTGCACGGTGTTGGGCTGTAAGCACAACCCCCACCTGTGGACGTCGGGCCCTCATATCCCCCTCATGGAGTCTGTTTCTGACCGTTTGAGCAGACACATGCACATTTGTGGCCTGCTGGAGGTCATTTTGCAGGGCTCTGGCAGTGCTCCTCCTGTTCCTCCTTGCACAAAGGCGGAGGTAGCGGTCCTGCTGCTGGGTTGTTGCCCTTCTACGGCCTCCTCCACGTCTCCTGATGTACTGGCCTGTCTCCTGGTAGCGCCTCCATGCTCTGGACACTACACTGACAGACACAGCAAACCTTCTTGCCACAGCTCGCATTGATGTGCCATCCTGGATAAGCTGCACTACCTGAGCCACTTGTGTGGGTTGTAGACTCCATCTCATGCTACCACTAGAGAAAGCACCGCCAGCATTCAAAAGTGACCAAAACATCAGCCAGGAAGCATAGGAACTGAGAAGTGGTTTGTGGTCACCACCTGCAGAACCACTCCTTTATTGGGGGTGTCTTGCTAATTGCCTATAATTTCCACCTGTTGTCTATCCCATTTGCGCAACAGCATGTGAAATTGATTGTCACTCAGTGTTGCTTCCTAAGTGGACAGTTTGATTTCACAGAAGTGTGATTGACTTGGAGTTACATTGTGTTGTTTAAGTGTTCCCTTTATTTTTTTGAGCAGTGTATATAGTTGATATACTCTTTAAAATTTTTTACATTTTGTTATGTTGTGGCTAAAGATGAGCAAATTTTAAGAAAATTTGATTTGGCTGCTTCGCCAAATTTCACAAAGAAATTTGATATGTTAAAAATTACTTTGGCAATCCCATTCCATTGTATGTAGTGGGCGCAATGACGGGGAATGGCGATTGCACCGCTCCCTGTCATTGAACCACTCAGATACCATGTTCAATGCTGATCGTGGCATCTGACAGGGTTTTCAGGGTTTCATCAACATATTCCCCTCATCCATTTGCTTACAGAGAGACCATCACAACCATCTTGAGATTTCACACACTTTCTTCAATCAAGATGGCCACAACTGCCTCTTCGTGAGCAAATGTATGAGGTGAGTATGTTTTTTTTACTGCCATTTCTGGAAAAAAAATTGGCAAACCAAATTTTTCCTGAAATTTGGATCGAAGTCCACTTTATTAATTTCAATTTGCTCAACACAAGTTGCGTCTTTGTGCTAAAATAAAAAGTTTTCCTCGACAATCTGCACTCAGTCCCCCAAAAGTAAAGTGAAAACAGAATTTAAGAAATGTTTACAAATTTATAAAAAGGAAAAACTAAAATTTTGTATGGGTATAACAATTAAAGGGGTTGTCTGGGTTCAGAGCTGAACCGGACATAGCCCTATCTTCACCTCTCCAGCCCCCCTGACATGAGCATCAGAGCATTTCATGCTCCAATGCTCTCCTTTGTCCTGCATTAAATTGCACACGCCAAAGGCATTTTTTGGAGATCTGGTGATGTACTAGGCTTTCCATGAGGAAAACTAGGTGGAGGCTTCCACCTAGCATTGTTCTCGATAACATCACTAGCACTAATGGGCGGGCTTAAGCACTTCTCTAGCCTGTAAAACGGCTAGGGCAGCGCTAAAGCCTCCCCATCAGTGCTGGTGACGTGCAGGAACACTGCTAGGTGGAAGCCTCTGCCTAGCAGTGCAATCATATAAACATAAAAGTCCTTGCCCTACGCAATATGCTCCAGTGCTCATGTCAGGGAGGCTGGAGGGGTGAAGATGGGGATATATCAGGGTTTAGCTCTGAACCCGGACAACCCTTTTATAAATAGCATCTAAAGGACTCTCAGACAAACAAGAAACAAGATTCTCTGGTCTATTGAAACTAGGATTGAACTTTGGCCTCACGTTTAAGCATCATGAATGGAGGAAACCAGGCACTGGACAATATCATCCGTACAGGGAAGCATGGTGGTGGCAGCATCATGCTGTGGGGGTGTTTTTTAGTGGCTGGGACAGGTCAGGGTTGAGGGAACACTGATTGAGCAAAGTACAGAGATATTCTTAATGAAAACCTGATCCATTGTGCTCTACACCTCAGACTGGGTCACAGGTTTATCTTCCAACAAGAGTGTAAAAATGTTACTATTCGCGATAATTATTAACTTATATTAACTAACTCCTTAAAGAAATGTGCCCAGCGACATTCACATCTTTGTTATCGCATGGGCACAATTGTCAGCTATGAAGACACGGGCAGATTCTTTGCACAGAGGCCTTAGCAGTCTAAGTGCACCTATTACAGTGTATGAAGCTCTATTATAACTCCATATGCCTCCATGTATATAAAAAGTATTCCATATAAAAAGTGAAACGCTCCATCAAACACTGTGTTATGGAGGTTTTCTTTCCTAGAAGCATTGCCATAGAAATGTTTTCGAGAAAGTTAGATGAACAAAATGGCTGCTATTATAGCTCTGATAGGGGTTGTCACTAAGCTTAGGCTCTGTTTACTTCCAGTGTATAATATTTTGACAAGCACTATGTAGGAACGTGTAGGAACGTCTAGGAAGTATGTTATTGTAATCCAGCAATATGCTATTGAAGGCATATCGCTACAACCCAAGACTAGCCAGATATTACATTCAAGGTGGAGGGAAAACTGGAGGGCAACCTGTTTGCTTGGAAGAATTTTTTTTTGCTCCACTAGGTAAGCAGTCCATGTATCAGTAGGATTTTTGTTGTTGTTTGGGATTAAATATGGTCTTGGAGCAGGTACAGAGATAGAAAACAGAGTTTCCCCAAGGCAACAATAGTATATGGGCTCATTGGGCATCATGCGCTAAAGCTCTATACCAGTTTTTTGGTGTACAAGATTTACACATTTTGTTGCAAACTTTGTGACTTTTTGGCTTTCGAAACACTCACGCCACTTATCCAAAATGTGGGTGAGGTTGATCAGGAGTAGGCAGGCCTGGTGGAGTAGAACTTACTTCTGGTGCATGATCAACAGCGCATACCTCTTAATAAGGCCTCAAGCACACGGCCATTGTGAGGTCATTCCGTGCATTGGGGACCGCAATCTGTGGTCCCTAATGCACGGGCAAACGTCCGTGCGGCGGCTGGGACGGATCAAGACACATTCAACTTGAATGGGTCTGTGATCCGTCCGCACCACAAAAAATTGAACATGTATTTTTTTACGGTGCGAAGGCATGGACAGAAACACCACGGAAGCACTCTGTAGTGCTTCCGTGGGGTTCTGTGGCTCCGTTTCGCACCGCAGCTCTGGATTGCAGACCCATTCAAATGAAATCAGGCAACGGCCGCGTTCATGAGGTCTAAATTGGTTGCATCTTCCACCTGCAAGTTTTTTGCTAAGACTGACATGTTAAATCCAGGTCTTTAGTAAGTGACCCCTGTGTTCTCCAATAGCTTACTAATTTGGACCATCTAATGTTTCTTTAACAATCCACCATTAATTGAGCTATGAAATGTACTAATTCATTCCCTGATAGACAGTAGGACTTTGCCTTTAAGGTAATAGTAGGTTGCTTTATCTACAGCGCCCTTTGTTAGTTGCCCAGGTTGCATGGATGATATGTTCTCCCCACCATATGAATTCTAGTATATGCCCTTGATAAAAACTGAAATATTACAGAGACAATATTAGATCTACAATATAAAATGCTATGTGATATACAACTAGTCACCTGTAACTGTCTGCTAAAATGCTGTTTGTGCTGTAGAATTCTGTATAATCTTCTTGTGCAGATCATATATGCACAAGGCTTAATATTGCGTGAGACATGCATCGTACACTACTAATCACACAATGAACCGCCTACAGCTCAGCTAAACATTGTGCACCCTGTGGCACTTACCAATTTAGCAATCCCTAGTGTAATCATAAAATCAAGGTTATTATTTATCTCACATCTTGCTCCTTGATAGCTACCCACCCACTACTGCTGGCATGACCTACCTGACACACACATTCATTTTCAGCCTGTACTTCTATTGCATCAATTTATAAAACCTGACTACATTCCCAACAAATGAACATGTACTGATAAATGAGGGTCCTATCGTAATTGCTCTGTAAATTAAGAGCTTGCAGCAGTGACAATAGTAGAAAGTAGAGTAGTTTTAATATTTAAAAACTCATTACATGTGGGTATACTTTTAATAATTAAAGTCAAACTATCTTTTTAAGGACATAGTTTAAACATATCTCCAGCACAGGTCCCAGCACAAATAAACCTGTCAGGTATCGAACAACTTAAAACTACATAATATAGGTCCAGATTTGTAACCCAATGAGCAGTTTCCATAATATAATCCCTATACACAAAGGTAAATAAACACCTAGTGCTACACCAAACAAAAAACCTACAAATAATGCACTAGACGAACAATTAATGAATAAAATCATGGCTTTATTATATAAATCGATAAAATACACTTAAAAAACATATAAGATAACATGGGGATACTAAGGTACTAATTGATATTATAGAAAATGTAGTACCCTGCCAGCTATTCTCATAGCCATACCAAAAATGAGGATTCTGGACTAATCCTGGGGCCAGCAACAAATAAGTAATAACATGCAATTGAAATTAGAAAAGACAAAATACAAAATATACCAACCAAAGTACAGCACCAGATGCCCCAACATACATTTCGCACCCAAATCTTTTTCTGGGGGTAAAAAAGGTGATCATTTGTAGTGCATTTTATATGTTAATCCACCAATGAAATAACATTGAGCACAGCAGAAAGATAATTATTACATTAATCTAATTAGGCTAGTTTCCCACTAGTGAAAAACTGTTCATGGAGGCTCCTCCGGTATAGCCAGATACTACCTTTCCCCAGCAGAGTCTATTGACTATAATGGGACCAGCAGGGATCGGCAAGTTTCCAGCATTAGTGCCAGGATTCAGCCGGACAAACTTTAAAATAGAGAATTAATAAATGTTAAATTCACAGGAGTATCCCACCAGGGAAAAAAATAAGCTTTTTAGATTCCAGTACATTGTATATATGAATTCATAATACATGGGGAAAATACTACTGAGGTTTTTAGCCGAAGAAAATCGTCTATTTGAGAATTTTTAACGAAGAACATAAATAAAAAAAACACAATATGACACAAATTCAGTCAAGTATTGTAGTTTTGAAAGAAAATCATATATTTGCTAGCATTGAGCTCCATGACTCAGTGATTAGAGTATTTTCCTTCAATGCAGAAGGTCATGGGTTCGAAACCCTGCAGAGAAATCTTTAAAATAGATACTTAATAAATACATAAATACACAGTGGGAAAAAAGTTTTTTGTCGTTTTTTATTTATTAAATCATTGGTAGCAAATAAAACCCTGTGTTAAGCCACTTCCCCAAACTACACCCATTTTAGCCATGTAATTTTGGCCGGTATTTTTTGTTGGGAAAGGTGACAACCTTAAATTTAATGCCTCATTGCACTCACATGTATGCCTAAACACCAAACACATCACTTCCTGTGCACTCAAAAAACCCCTGCTAAATAGACTACACAGCATAATACAATGGGGATCACAAAAACATCCCATATCTAGGGATGAGCGAACCCGAACTGTATGACACGGATCCGAACCCGAACATTTTCGTAAAAGTCCGGGTTCGGGTTCGGTGTTCAGCGCTTTCTTGGCGCTTTTTGAAAAGCTGCAAAGCAGCCAATCAACAAGCGTCATACTACTTGCCCCAAGAGGCCATCACAGCTATGCCTACTATTGGCATGGCTGTGATTGGCCAGTGCAGCATGTGACCCAGCCTCTATTTAAGCTGGAGTCACGTAGCACCGCACCTCACTCTGCTCTGATCAGTGTAGGGATAGGATGCAGCTGCAGCTGTTAGGGCCAGATTAGGCAGTGATTTACTTACTGAAGTGATCGATCTACAGCTGTGTATCATTCAACCTCTGCTATTTAATTGCTCACTGTTTTAAGGCTGCCCAGAGCGTTTTTCTGTCACTTTTTTCTGGGGTGATCGGCGGCCATTTTGTGTCTTGTGGTGCGCCAGTACAAGCTGCCACCAAGTACATTTAACCATCAATAGTGTGTTTTTTTTTTTGCTATATCCTACATCAGGGGCTTGGCTGTGCTTGCTATTTTATTGAGGGGTGAAATACAATTGGCAAAATAGCAGTACCCTAAATCTGGTGTTTCAGCTGTGGCTAGCCAATTGTAATACTGTCTGCTGTCTGGCAAAGGATATATATTTTTTCTGGGTTGAAATACAATTCCCAACTTAGCAATTCCCTAAATGTGTGGTTTCTGCTGTATCAGGCCAAGTTTAAATCTATCCATAAAAGGGTATATTAGATTGAAGGTGCTGATAGGGTCATTCTCAATAACTTCAAACGCTACCGTGCATCTCCAAGTCTAATTCTGTCCGTAAACGTATACCTGTCATCCACCGCCTAAATAATAGGCCTACAATTTATATTCAGCTAAATCTGTGTTTACTGCTGTGGCTGGTAAAGTTATTTAGTGTCCGCCAAAGCACAGTTTTTGTTCTGGGTTGAAATACAATTCCCAACTTAGCAATTCCCTAAATAAATGGTTTCTGCTGTATCAGGCTGATAAAGACGCCCTAATTAGGGCATTTAAGATACACTCTGGTGTTCCAAATCAATGTACCCCCCCCAGGGGTTAATATCCACGCGTGGCTGAGAGACTAGACGCTGACACATAGATGGTCAATGCAATCTCTAACTTTTATTACATGGGGTAAGCGTATATACATCTTCAGAAGAGGACAGTCCTCACTGAGGCTTAAACATTGTTTCATTGGTCAAAAAGGAAGAAGAGATAAGAGAGAGGAGATAATACATCTGCATCTGCGCACTGGGCCCTACTTTGGAATGTGAACTAATGTAAACATCTGGTTACCATCGCCATTTTGTAATGGCTTCTATTCTAACAATAATACTGCATACGTCATATGTGACACTTCAAATAGGTGCTTCTCTATAGGCAGTGAATAATATATACATATCATCGAGCCATATAATTGGCTTATGCACTCCTTCACACTCTATATATACCTCCCTTGTTGGGACATCTGTACAAGGATGAGAAATCAGACACTGCCCACAGCACAGCTCTTTGCCCCCCCTCTCTTCTCCAGTCTTGAAACAAAGAGGGGGTGGGTGGGCACTTGGAGAAGAAAAAGTTAACTCATTACAATCCTAGATATACAAAAATATAGAATAAAATTCACACATCTTTAACAGTCCCCCCTTGAATTTCATTCTCTCCCTAAACCTAAACATCTGTCCCAATGCTCCGACATCCTCTTCACCAGCTTCCACAACAAGCCATACCTAGCGAACAGCCTCCCGTGACACTGGATTTGAGCACGGGGAAGTCAGATGATCTTTCCCTAACTGGCATTGACATTATATGGGGGGACTGGAGGTCATCAGTGCTTCTGATTTTCTGGATCAATGTTTTCATACAATTTTTCCCATATTCTTTTGAGTCATGATCAACAGTCACACAAGGGAAAACCAGTCTCAACACTTCCTTGAAATCAATCCAATTATCCTTTTCTTTGAGCTTCACTGTGCATGTGGTCAACAACACTCGGAATGGACCATCAAACCAGTGTTTTAGGACTTCCCTAACGTGTCTTTTTCTACCACCCAATCTCCAGACACAAGTGTGTGGGTTCCTGGTACTTTATCAAAACCTGGAAGTGAAGCAAAAACTCGAAAATGTACTTTAGTCAAATGCTTGTACAAAACTGATCACATAATCTGCCAGACAACCATGTTGCATCTGAAGCTGCTGTGGGAAATAAAAACCTATCCTAGGGCTGACCCAAAAAGGACCTTATAGGGACAAAGGCCTGTCTCACGGTTTAGGCGTATACCTTACTAAAAGAGGGCTACCAGCAGGCACTCTAATGCTTTTTGAATCTTTAACTTAGTGTCCCGTTCAGTTCCTTTTCCCTACTCTACTGCTGCTTTGTGGATGGTACGAAGCATGTAAGGCCTGTCCTACACCCAAAACCTTCATCATCTCCTGCATCACTTCACCTGTGAAGTGAACACCTGTGTCACTTTCAATGATCTAAAGTACCCCATACCTGCACACAACTTCGGCCATAATCTTCTTTACTTCTTTGGGTACGGTTTTGGCCATCCTGAAAACAAGTCATCACATATCAATACATACTCATACATGCCCACCTTGGGTAGTTGAAGGTAGTCTGCAAATGTTGAAATAGATACAAAAAGCAAGACGTGTTTCTTGGGTACCTTAACCACCTTGCCCACGTTGTTGTCATGGGGTTCCGAAGGTGCACTCGGTCCCCCATTGCCTGCAGAACTGTTGCTTAGCTTTTGGAATGAGGTTCTGTGTTTGACCTCATTCCCAGGGCGGCTTTACTAGCTGGGTGGCTCCCTGCTCCTAGTCTGCCTTGAGCGCCGAGCTGATCACTCGGTGCTCGACTGGTTGGTCTGTCGGTCATGTGACGCTGGCCACGTCACATGACCCTCACTCCCCACTATAAATACAGGCAGCCTGCTGGCTACAGGTTGCCTGTTAATTTCTAGGTTCCTGGCTATTTGTTGGACTACTGAATATTTACCTGATCCTGTTCCCTGACGATCCTCTGCCTGCTCCTCCTGTACTGCGCATACATCCTGGTTTTGTGACCTCGGCTCCCACCTGACTACTCTCTTAGGACTCCTCTTGTACTTCGCTACTCTCCTGGTATTTGACCCCGGCTTCTCCTGACCATTCTTTGCTTAATCCGTTGTACTGCGTAGCTCTCTTGGTTCTGACCCGGTCCGTTCATGTTCCGTATTTTGTCTTGTCTGTCTTCCCTGCACATATCCTAAGTTAGGGACTGCCGTCCAATTGTCCCCTGTCATCAGGACTCGTGAGGCAAGTAGGCAGGGCCAGGGGTGAGGGTGGAGCACAGTGGTCACTACCCTTCCCCCTGTGTGTGTGTGGACGTGACCGTTACAGTTGTTCTGGGCACAAACCATTTATCCTTGAGTATGTCTGACTGTTACAGTGCTGAACCCTGGGGCATACCATATGCTACATACTAAATCACACATAGCAGTTTTTTGTCTGGTGCATCACTCCATGGGTTGCCTGTGCCATCGTGGAGTAGAGGGACCTGGGAAGGCAAAGTTTCCCTTCTTATTTGTAGTCCCCATTTTTCCATCCACCAGTTCCTTTCCTCCTTCCCCATCTGGTTCTGTAAGGTCTTAAGAACTTTCTGGAGACAGGAGGAGTTATTTCAGGGACCTGAACTGTGGCCACTTAACCCCTTAAGGACTCAGCCCTATTTCACCTTAAGGACTTGGCCATTTTTTGCAAATCTGACCAGTGTCACTTTAAGTGCTGATAACTTTAAAACGCTTTGACTTATCCAGGCCGTTCTGAGATTGTTTTTTCGTCACATATTGTACTTCATGACACTGCTAAAATTGGGTTAAAAAAGTTAATTTTTCTGCATAAAAAAATACCATATTTACCAAAAAATTTGAAAAATTTGCAAATTTCAAAGTTTCAGTTTCTCTACTTCTGTAATACATAGTAATACCCCCAAAAATTTTGATGACTTTACATTCCCCATATGTCTACTTCATGTTTGTAGCATTTTGGGATTGATATTTTATTTTTTGGGGATGTTATAAGGCTTAGAAGTTTAGAAGCAAATCTTGAAATTTTTCAGAAATTTACAAAAACCAAATTTTTAGGGACCACTACAGGTCTGAAGTCACTTTGCGAGGCTTACATAATAGAAACCGCCCAAAAATGACCCCATTCTATAAACTACACTCCTCAAGGTATTCAAAACTGATTTTACAAGCTTCGTTAACCCTTTAGGTATTGCACAAGAGTTATTGGCAAATGGGGATGAAATTTGAGAATTTCATTTTTTTGCCTAATTTTCCATTTTAACCCATTTTTTCCACTAACAAAGCAAGGGTTAACAGCTAAACAAGACTGTATCTTTATTGCCCTGACTCTGACGTTTACAGAAACACCCCATATGTGGTCGTAAACTACTGTACGGGCACACAGTAGGGCGTAGAGGGAAAGGTGTGCCGTTTGGTTTCTGGAAGGCTGATTTTGCTGGACTGTTTTTTTGACACCATGTCCCATTTGAAGCCCCCTGATGCACCCCTAGAGTAGAAACTCCATAAAAGTGACCCCATCTAAGAAACTACACCCCTCAAGGTATTCAAAACTGATTTTACAAACTTTGTTAACCCTTTAGGTGTTGCACAAGAGTTATTGGCAAATGGGGATGAAATTTGAGAATTTCATTTTTTTGCCTAATTTTCCATATTAACCCATTTTTTCCACTAACAAAGCAAGGGTTAACAGCCAAACAAGACTGTATCTTTATTGCCCTGACTCTGCCGTTTACAGAAACACCCCATATGTGGCCGTAAACTACTGTATGGCCACACAGCGGGGCGTAGAGTGAAAGGTGCGCCGTTTGGTTTTTGGAAGCCAGATTTTGCTGGACTGTTTGTTTTACACCATGTCCCATTTGAAGCACCCCTGATGCACCCCTAGAGTAGAAACTCCATAAAAGTGACCCCATCTAAGAAACTAAACCCCTCAAGGTATTCAAAACTGATTTTACAAACTTTGTTAACCCTTTAGGTGTTGCACAAGATTTAATGGAAAATAGAGATACAATTTCAAAATTTCACTTTTTTGGCAGATTTTCCATTTTAATATTTTTTTTCCAGTAACAAAGCAAGGGTTAACAGCCAAACAAAACTCATTATTTATGGCCCTGATTCTGTAGTTTACAGAAACACCCCATATGTGTTCGTAAACCGCTGTACGGGCACGCGGAAGGGCGCAGAAGGAAAGGAACGCCATACGGTTTTTGGAAGGCAGGTTTTGCTGGACTGGTTTTTTTGACACCATGTCCCATTTGAAGCCCCCCTGATGCACCCCTAGAGTAGAAACTCCAAAAAAGTGACCCCATTTTAGAAAGTACGGAATAAGGTGGCAGCTTTGTTGGTACTAGTTTAGGGTACATATGATTTTTGGTTGCTCTATATTACACTTTTTGTGCGGCAAGGTAACAAGAAATAGCTTTTTTGGCACTTTTTTTTTGTTATTTACAACATTCATCTGACAGGTTAGATCATGTGGTAATTTTATAGAGCAGGTTGTCACGGGCGCGGCGATACCTAATATGTATACCTTTTTTTTTATTTATGTAAGTTTTATACAATAACTTCATTTTTAAAACCAAAAAAAGTTTTAGTGTCTCCATAGTCTAAGAGCCATAGTTTTTTCAGTTTTTGGGCGATTATCTTGAGTAGTGTCTCATTTTTTGCGGGATGAGATGACGGTTTAATTGGCACTATTTTGGGGTGCATATGACTTTTTGATCGCTTGTTATTACACTTTTTGTGACGTAAGATGACAAAAAATGGCTTTTTTTACACCGTTTTTATTTTTTATTTTTTACGGTGGTCACCTAAGGGGTTAGATCATGTGATATTCTTATAGAGCCGGTCGATACGGACGCGGCGATACCTAATATGTATACTTTATTTTTATTTATGTAAGTTTTACACAATGATTTCATTTTTGAAACAAAAAAAATCATGTTTTAGTGTTTCTTTAGTCTGAGAGCCATAGTTTTTTCAGTTTTTGGGCGATTATCTTGGGTAAGGTATGATTTTTGCGGGATGAGATGACGGTTTTATTGGTACTATTTTGGCGTACATGTGACTTTTTTGATCACTTTTATTACCTTTTTTGGGAAGTAAGGTGGGCAAAATTTCAATTTTCTCATAGTTTTTATTTTTTTATTTTTATGGTGTTCACCGTGCGGAGAAAGTAACATGACCGTTTTATAGATCAGGTCGTTACGGACGCGGCGATACCTAATATGTGTAGTGTATTTTATTTTTTTAATTTTTATTCAGTGATGAATGTTTTTTTTTTTATCTTAACTTTTTTCACTTTTTTTCACTTTTTTTTTGACCCAGACCCACTTGGTTCTGGAAGATCCAGTGGGTCTGATGTCTGTATAATACAGTACAGTACAATATATATTGTTCTGTACTGTATTTTACTTACACTGAACAGATCTATGCTTTCAGCATAGATCTGTTCAGCACCATGGACAGCAGGACGCCTGAGCAGGCGTCCTGTTGCCATGGGAACCCTCCCCGTCTGCTCAGAACTTCACAGACGGGGAAGGGTAAGCACAGGGCTGAGGGGGGCTCTCTGGGGGCTCTCTCCATCGGGGGGCTGCAAAGGCACAGCAGCCCCCCGATGGAGAGGGAGGGAGCTCCCTGACCGACGACAGTTAACTTTTTCCATTCAGCGGTCCGTACGGACCGCGGTATGGAAAGGGTTAAACGGCTGACATCTTCACAGATGTCAGCCGTTTATACCAGGGTGCCAGCAATGTGCTGGCACCCTGGTATAACCACTAGAAGCCAACGATCATTCATGGGGAGGCGGGCGGGGGATCGCGATCCCGCCTGCCGCACCGCCCGCCTCCCGCACCGCCCCCACCGCATGCGACACCCCCCCCCCGCACCACCCGCCGGCATAAAATCGTGCAGGGGTGCAGGGGGGGGGTGAAAAATATTGATTATAGGCACTCAAAAGTTTCTGATCCCCGCGGTCAGGGACCGCGGGCATCAGAAACTGCAAAAAGCGCAGCAAACCGCAGGTCTGAATTGACCTGCGGTTTGCTGCGATCGCCGACACGGGGGGGTCGCATGACCCCCCTGGCGTTGTCACAGGATGCCGGCTGAAGGATTTCAGCCGAAATCCCGTTCCGTTTAACCCCTCGGGCGCCGGAATACTGATTTCAAGTTAGGACGTACCGGTACGCCCTGAGTCCTTAAGGACTCGGGAAATAGGGCGTACCGATACGCCCTGCGTCCTTAAGGGGTTAAGACAGGGGTCTGCTTAGGTAATTTGGCAGCCATTTTTGACGCCTGATCTGCCGTGGCTTTCCCCTTTGCCTCCTCTGCATCTGTTTACAGTGGCCTTTCGTTGCTATCATCACCTCTCATGTTAGTGACAAGAGGGCTTCCATCAGAGACCTCACTGCTTCCCCATTTTCGATGGGTTTACCTGAAGCGATCAAGGAGTCTCTGGCTTTCCATATGGGCCCATAGTCATGGGCTATCCCAAAAGCACACCTGGAATCAGTGTAAATGTTGGCTGTTTTTCCATCTGCATATCTGCAAGCCATCTTCAGAGTCTTTTAGCTCCACTTCTTGAGCCGACATGTGTGGTAGTTCACGTCTAATCACCACTGCCCAACCTGTGTAGTACCTGCCATCCTGGCCATACCTCGATTCCATCCAAAAAGAGCACATGATCTAGATTACCTAATGGCTGATTTACCAAATCCCACTACCTCTTGTGACATCATCTGCAAACAGTCAGGAGCCTCTTCCTTTGAATCTGGAAGAAAAGTTTAAAGTGCGGTGCCCTAACTTTTCCCTCCCCCCTTGATCCAGAGGCAACAGGGTGGCTGGGTCCAAAGTATTACCTTTGGAGAGCAACATTGTCAGGCAACAAAATGGAACACTGCATTCTCAAATAACGGGCAACAAAGCAATCATTTGGATTGTACGTTCATCAGGATAGATGTAACATCACCATCACTTGGTGGTTCAGAACTATCTCAGAGCTTTCATCAAGCATAGCTAGTACAACTACCACAGCTCTGATGCAGAAAGCGGCACCTCTGGACATGGGATCAAGTCTGGCTGAATAATATGCTACGGGGCGTTATTGCTGGCCATTAGTGATGAGCGGCAGGTTCCATATTCGATTTCGACGAAATTCGTTTTATATTCGTCGAAATCGAATATTCGTCATTATTCTTGTTATCGCGATTAATATGCGTTTTAAATAATCGCGTATTGCGATTTTAACTTAAAGGCTACTCTCCTATTGAAATAGCAATGCGATTAATTCAAGTTATAATAATCAAATTTCGATTTTAACTTAGCACTGCTATATTCCATATTCGTTAATTCTAGTCATGGCCACTCACTTCATAACAACACAATCTAAATGTAATAATCTGATAGGCCCAGTGTGGGAGAACACAAAATTGCCAGTTCTAGGCATAAAAAGCATCTACCACCTCATCTGTGAGGCGGTAGGGACTAAAGGACAAATCAATGACAGTAGGGTGAGTGGCGGTAATGGGAACCTGAGGCAACAAGGTGTGTGTATTGGGCACGATGTGGGTGTTAGAAACTGTGGCTTCATTAACTGCATTTAGGTCATGTACCATCCAATGGTGAGTGGTTTTGCTTTTCTCAGCTTCTGGGAGTACTGATACAAACATGGACCAGGGAATTTTATCACTAATGGCCAACAAACAAAGTTCCTGGTCGTTGAGGGCACCTGTAAGCTTCACAGTGCCGTCCTCCTGATGTGAGATACTAGCATGTACTTCTGCAAACAAATCTGCACCTAGGAGGCAACAAGGGGCGTTACCACTGACCAGCAAACGGGCAAGCGCATCTTGGTTAGGGGCAAATCTAATATGGATGGTTTCTGTTGAAAAGGGAGTGCACAACTTTCCCATACACTTCTACCCAAAGACTGGTGTCCTTGGAGAGTAAATCAGGGGAGGCCATGTTTGCTGTGCACAACTGTCTTGGCTGCTCCAGTATCAATCAAAAACGGGACTACTTCTTTATCACCCAGAGTGAGGGATATCATTGGACCAGACTGAATCTGCTAAAAATGTTTAAAAGTAGAGCCGATACTGGATTTCCTGTTTCCTAATCTTGATCTAACTCCCCCTTTTCTGTCTTTATGTTCTCCTTATGACAAAAAAAAACACATGGGTGTCTGTGGGGACAGACAGTGATCCAGGCATGGTCAACATAGAATACAATCCTCTCGTGTGGTGTGGACGAGGAGTACCACACACAGCACAACAGTCTCTCTTCTGGGATCTGGGTCCCACAGACACTGCAGGCCCTTCATAGGGTGGCAGACTTACTTTTTCCTCACTTCAATGAGGCGTTTGACATCAGGGCTGAAGCAATGCCAACGGAACACTACCTATGGTTGGCACCACTGAACCACCCAATGCCGCTTGATGTTACTCTGCATTTTGGCTTACAGAAGTATCCAACTTTTCCTATCGCGGAATTAATAGACTGGAAAACAAAACAGGACTTCTCATCTTCCATGGGAGTGTCTTATAACTAGGGGATGGTCACAAGGGCTGTCGTTGTCTGTAACGTCCACCCCTATCCTCCTCCCTCCGCTCTGAGTCATCTAAGTCCACCCCTTTCAGTCGGACGCTGTGGTCCTCCTTTTGTCCGTCAGTAATGTGCCAGATGTCAATTAGAACAGAGCTCTGATGTTTAGCACAACACTTAACATGTAACACGTAACTTCAAACATTGAAACAAACAGATCTGACAATACAGACATGACAATACAGACATGAACACAGAACATAAAAGGGCCCATAAGAAACTTTTCATTGACTTCAATTTAAAAAATGTATAGCTCAATCAAAACTTTTTGCACCAATAAAAAACTAAAAATCTTCTAAGGAAAATAAAATAAAATCCTCAATGCGCATATTATTTAAAAAAACTAATACCGTACTCCATACGCATTCATTTTTTCATGTTTTCATGTACTCATTTTCACAAACAGCTCATAATCTCGCCGTCATACATAAAATATGAATTGCATTCACAGCTCTGCTAAACACATCCATCAGTCTTCACACATTCGCCTCAACTACAACTCAAAGCCACACCCATTCACATTCCACTGAATCATTTATGTCTTCCAACCCAGCCATATAGTTACTTTGTTTCATCCCAAAACTTGCAGCACAGACAAACACAGCTTTCCTGGAAACAGATAGCTACACCACACCCAGAATTGCTGATGGTCTGTCGCTGTAAGACAATATACATGTCATAATCATACAATCAGTTTGTTAAAAGCTGGATTCCCACAGTACACTGCTTGGGAAAGAAGAAAGAAGAAAGAAAGATTATTGAACAATTCTTTGTCTTGTATAATATATTACACATCACTTACTCTGCATGATTCCCTGCATTCCATGATTCCCTCCCGCTTTTCTCCGCTCCTATTATCTCAGGAATGTTTCTGTGTGAAGGCAGGGGAAAGTGAATCGCTATAGTTCACACTGCAACACTTCCATTAACTGACCATCAAAACTTAACCAGTTCATTTCTGAACATTTAACACAAGCGCGTTTCTAATTGCAGGCACTGGGGCACTTTCTTTCTTGCTAATGTCATCAATTAACATCCTGACACTGCTCTGTTTCCTCACCTGAACCCCCCCTTCAACATCACAGGAGTTCGGATGCCCACAGTCTGTAAGCTCTAACTTCACAGTTTCTTACAGATGTTCATCCCTGTTGCCAGCCGGGCCACCTGCTGTCCGGGGCCACACTTTCTCTAACATTCTTTGTCACATTTTAACTTTCAATTTTCCTTCTTCATGTGAGTGAGACTGACCCATCTCAAAACAACAGTATTTCAGACTGACACACACACACACAAAACAGAGGAATGATCAGCACCTTTAACCCTTTCCTCCGCAGACAAAGGATTCACCCTCCCCTCTGGTTGGCTCAAATCTGACTATCACGTCTGACTAGTCAGCTGGGACTCCCCGCACGTCTTCCCCTGCTCCAGGAGTCAGGCGGGCTCCGCCACGTCTTCCTGGGGTCAGGTGTCCCAACCAGACAGTTGAGAAGCTCTGACAGGAGCTTTCCAGATCCTCCTCCTTGAGTTTCTTTGTTTTGGTTAAGTTCCTCATCTCGTTAGTCTATCTCAGCTGTCATGCAGTTGGACTGATTGCTGCCATTTAAGTTCCTCCCCAGAATGCAGTAGTGTGCGGCTTATACAACTTCCTGGAGTGTGTGTGCATGCTGTTCCTAGTTCTCAGTCCACAGTCCCCAGTCGTCTGCAAGATAAGTTCTGTTTAGGGATTTATGATTTTCTGTTTTCTGGATCCAGGTGACCCTGACTCCCTCCGTGTCTGTGTAGGGAGCCGGTGGTCGTGTCCCCTCACTATTGTAGGGTCATCAGGTGTAAGATAGTCGAGGTACGTGGATATGCGCCCATCCACCTTTGGGGTGGTCGCATAGGCTGAGCAATAAGGGAGAGCGGCAGGTCTCTTGCAGGGGTCTCCCTTTTGTTCCTTAGTTGTGGATCCCATGAGTCATTGTTCATATTGTATTGTCTTGTTTCCTGTACACCATCCGTGACATTATAAGCCGCCATAACCGTCTCAAGCATGGATCCGGTTTCACTTTTGGCTGAGCGCTTCCAGGGTCTTTCATTGGAGGTAGCTGATCTCCGTAAGACTTTTTCTCAGTTTCAAGTGACCGGTTCAGCTTGCGTTCATGGAGTTTGTTCTGAGCCTAAGATCTCGCTCCCGGATACGTTCTCCGGGGGTAGTGAGTATTTTGTGCGTTTTAGAGAGGCTTGCAAACTCCATTTTCGCCTTCTTCCCCATTTCTCTGGTGATGAAGAACGGAGGGTGGGGATCATTATATCGCTGCTCAGGGGTAACGCTCAATCCTGGGCCTTTTCGCTGCCAGAGGGGGCACGGCCCCTCCGTTCAGTGGATGAGTTCTTTTTAGCCCTGGGTCAGATATATGATGATCCGGATCGTATTGCTCTGGCTGAGTCTAGACTACGTCTGTTATGCCAGGGTAAACAATCCGCAGAGATATACTGCTCAGAATTTCGGAGATGGGCAGCTGATACTGGTTGGAATGATGCTGCACTCCGAAGTAGAGTTGAGCGAACACCTGGATGTTCGGGTTCGAGAAGTTCGGCCGAACTTCCCGGAAAAGTTCGGGTTCGGGATCCGAACCCGACCCGAACTTCGTCCCGAACCCGAACCCCATTGAAGTCAATGGGGACCCGAACTTTTGGGCACTAAAAAGGCTGTAAAACAGCCCAGGAAAGAGCTAGAGGGCTGCAAAAGGCAGCAACATGTAGGTAAATCCCCTGCAAACAAATGTGGATAGGGAAATGAATTAAAATTAAAAAAATAAAAATGAACCAATATCAATTGGACAGAGGTCCCATAGCAGAGAATCTGGCTTCACGTCAGCAGAGAATCAGTCTCTTCATGCCATAGCAAAGAATCTGGCTTCATGTCAGCAGAGAATCAGTCTCTTCATGCCATAGCAGAGAATCTGGCTTCATGTCAGCGCAGAATCAGTCTTCATGTCATAGCAGAGAATCAGGCTTCACGTCACCCACCACTGGAACAGGCCACTGTCACACATTTAGGCCCAGGCACCCAGACAGAGGAGAGCGGTCCCGTAACAGAGAATCTGGCCTTATGTCAGCGCAGAATCTGTCTTCATGTCATAGCAGAGAATCAAGCTTCACGTCACCCACCACTGGAACAGGCCACTGTCACACATTTAGGCCCCGGCACCCAGACAGAGGAGAGAGGTCATGTAACAGAGAATCTGGCCTTATGTCAGCACATAATCTGTCTTCATGTCATAGCAGAGAATCAGGCATCACGTCACCCACCACTGGAACAGGCCACTGTCACACATTTAGGCCCAGGCACCCAGGCAGAGGAGAGAGGTCCCGTAACAGAGAATCTGGCCTTATGTCAGCACAGAATCTGTCTTAATGTCATAGCAGAGAATCAGGCTTCACGTCACCCACCACTGGAACAGGCCACTGTCACACATTTAGGCCCAGGCACCCAGGCAGAGGAGAGAGGTCCCGTAACAGAGAATCTGGCCTTATGTCAGCGCAGAATCTGTCTTCATGTCATAGCAGAGAATCAGGCATCACGTCACCCACCACTGGAACAGGCCACTGTCACACATTTAGGCCCCGGCACCCAGACAGAGGAGAGCGGTCCCTTAACAGAGAATCTGGCCTTATGTCAGCGCAGAATCTGTCTTCATGTCATAGCAGAGAATCAGGCTTCACGTCAGCCACCACTGGAACAGGCCACTGTCACACATTTAGGCCCCGGCACCCAGACAGAGGAGAGCGGTCCCGTAACAGAGAATCTGGCCTTATGTCAGCGCAGAATCTGTCTTCATGTCATAGCAGAGAATCAGGCTTCACGTCAGCCACCACTGGAACAGGCCACTGTCACACATTTAGGCCCAGGCACCCAGGCAGAGGAAAGAGGTCCCGTAACAGAGAATCTGGCCTTATGTCAGCGCAGAATCTGTATTCATGTCATAGCAGAGAATCAGGCTTCACGTCACCCACCACTGGAACAGGCCACTGTCACACATTTAGGCCCCGGCACCCAGACAGAGGAGAGCGGTCCCGTAACAGAGAATCTGGCCTTATGTCAGCGCAGAATCTGTCTTCATGTCATAGCAGAGAATCAAGCTTCACGTCACCCACCACTGGAACAGGCCACTGTCACACATTTAGGCCCCGGCACCCAGACAGAGGAGAGGTTCATTCTACTTTGGGTTGCCCCACAATATAATGGTAAAATGAAATTAAAAATAGTATTGAATGAGGAAGTGCCCTGGAGTAGAATAATATATTGTTAAGGGGAGGTAGTTAATATCTAATCTGCACAAGGGATGGACAGGTCCTGTGGGATCCATGCCTGGTTCATTTTTATGAACGTCAGCTTGTCCACATTGGCTGTAGACAGGCGGCTGCGTTTGTCTGTAATGACGCCCCCTGCCGTGCTGAATACACGTTCAGACAAAACGCTGGCCGCCGGGCAGGCCAGCACCTCCAAGGCATAAAAGGCTAGCTCTGGCCACGTGGACAATTTGGAGACCCAGAAGTTGAATGGGGCCGAACCATCAGTCAGTACGTGGAGGGGTGTGCACAGGTACTGTTCCACCATGTTAGTGAAATGTTGCCTCCTGCTAACACGTTCCGTATCAGGAGGTGGTGCAGTTAGCTGTGGCGTGGTGACAAAACTTTTCCACATCTCTGCCATGCTAACCCTGCCCTCAGAGGAGCTGGGCGTGACACAGCTGCGTTGGCGACCTCTTGCTCCTCCTCTGCCTTCGCCTTGGGCTTCCACTGGTTCCCCTGTGACATTTGGGAATGCTCTCAGTAGCGCGTCTACCAACGTGCACTTGTACTCGCGCATCTTCCTATCACGCTCCAGTGTAGGAAGTAAGGTGGGCACATTGTCTTTGTACCGGGGATCCAGCAGGGTGGCAACCCAGTAGTCTGCACACGTTAAAATGTGGGCAACTCTGCTGTCGTTGCGCAGGCACTGCAGCATGTAGTCGCTCATGTGTGCCAGGCTGCCCAGAAGTAAGGACAAGCTGTCCTCTGTGGGAGGCGTATCGTCATCGTCCTGTGTTTCCCCCCAGCCACGCACCAGTGATGGGCCCGAGCTGCTTTGCGTGCCACCCCGCTGTGAACATGCTTCATCCTCATCCTCCTCCACCTCCTCCTCATCCTCGTCCTCCTCGTCCTCCAGTAGTGGGCCCTGTCTGGCCACATTTGTACCTGGCCTCTGGTGTTGCAAAAAACCTCCCTCTGAGTCACTTTGAAGAGACTGGCCTGAAAGTGCTAAAAATGACCCCTCTTCCTCCTCTTCCTCCTGGGCCACCTCCTCTTCCATCATCGCCCTAAGTGTTTTCTCAAGGAGACATAGAAGTGGTATTGTAACGCTGATAACGGCGTCATCGCCACTGGCCATGTTGGTGGAGTACTCGAAACAGCGCAACAGGGCACACAGGTCTCGCATGGAGGCCCAGTCATTGGTGGTGAAGTGGGTCTGATCCGCAGTGCGACTGACCCGTGCGTGCTGCAGCTGAAACTCCACTATGGCCTGCTGCTGCTCGCACAGTCTGTCCAGCATATGCAAGGTGGAGTTTCACCTGGTGGGCACGTCGCATATGAGGCGGTGAGCGGGAAGGCCGAAGTTACGCTGTAGCGCAGACAGGCGAGCAGCGACAGGGTGTGAACGCCGGAAGCGCGAACAGACGGCCCGCACTTTATGCAGCAGCTCTGACATGTCGGCGTAGTTGCGAATGAACTTCTGCACCACCAAATTCAGCACATGCGCCAGGCAAGGGATGTGCGTCAAACCGGCTAGTCCCAGAGCTGCAACGAGATTTCGCCCATTGTCGCACACCACCAGGCCGGGCTTGAGGCTCACCGGCAGCAACCACTCGTCGGTCTGTTGTTCTATACCCCGCCACAACTCCTGTGCGGTGTGGGGCCTGTCCCCCAAACATATGAGTTTCAGAATGGCCTGCTGAAGTTTACCCCGTGCTGTGCTGAAGTTGGTGGTGAAGGTGTGTGGCTGACTGGATGAGCAGGTGGAAGAAGAGGAGGAGGAAGCTGAGTAGGAGGAGGAATAGACAGGAGGCAAAGAATTTTGCCCTGCGATCCTTGGCGGCGGAAGGACGTGCGCCAAATAGCTCTCCGCCTGGGGCCCAGCCGCCACTACATTTACCCAGTGTGCAGTTAGGGAGATATAGCGTCCCTGGCCGTGCTTACTGGTCCACGTATCTGTGGTTAGGTGGACCTTGCCACAGATGGCGTTGCGCAGTGCACACTTGATTTTATCGGACACTTGTTTGTGCAGGGAAGGCACGGCTCTCTTAGAGAAGTAGTGGCGGCTGGGAACAACATACTGTGGGACAGCAAGTGACATGAGCTGTTTGAAGCTGTGTGTGTCCACCAGCCTAAATGACAGCATTTCATAGGCCAGTAGTTTAGAAATGCTGGCATTCAGGGCCAGGGATCAAGGGTGGCTAGGTGAGAATTTACGCTTTCTCTCAAATGTTTGTGAGATGGAGAGCTGAACGCTGCCGTGTGACATGGTTGAGATGCTTGGTGACGCAGGTGGTGGTGTTGGTGGTACATCCCATGTTTGCTGGGCGGCAGGTCCCAACGTTCCTCCAGAGGCGGAGGAAGAGGCCGAGGCGGCGGCAGCAGCAGCAGAAGAGGCCGAGGCGGCAGCAGCAGAAGATGTAGCAGGGGGAGCCTGAGTGACTTCCTTGTTTTTAAGGTGTTTACTCCACTGCAGTTCATGCTTTGCATGCAGGTGCCTGGTCATGCATGTTGTGCTAAGGTTCAGAACGTTAATGCCTCGCTTCAGGCTCTAATGGCACAGCGTGCAAACCACTTGGGTCTTGTCGTCAGCACATTGTTTGAAGAAGTGCCATGCCAGGGAACTCCTTGAAGCTGCCTTTGGGGTGCTCGGTCCCAGATGGCGGCGGTCAGTAGCAGGCGGAGTCTCTTGGCGGCGGGTGTTCTGATTTTTCCCACTGCTCCCTCTTTTGCTACGCTGTTGGCTCGGTCTCACCACTGCCTCTTCCTCCGAACTGTGAAAGTCAGTGGCACGACTTTCATTCCATGTGGGGTCTAGGACCTCATCGTCCCCTGCATCGTCTTCCACCCAGTCTTGATCCCTGACCTCCTGTTCAGTCTGCACACTGCAGAAAGACGCAGCAGTTGGCACCTGTGTTTTGTCATCATCAGAGACGTGCTGAGGTGGTATTCCCATGTCCTCATCATCAGGAAAAATAAGTGGTTGTGCGTTAGTGCATTCTATCTCTTCCACCCCTGGGGAAGGGCTAGGTGGATGCCCTTGGGAAACCCTGGCAGCAGAGTCTTCAAACAGTATAAGAGACTGCTGCATAACTTGAGGCTCAGACAGTTGTGCGCTTTCTGCAGAAGACTGGGTGGGAGATAATGTGAACGTGCTGGATCCACTGTCGGCCACCCAATTGACTAATGCCTGTACCTGCTCAGGCCTTACCATCCTTAGAACGGCATTGGGCCCCACCAAATATCGCTGTAAATTCTGCTGGCTACTGGGACCTGAGGTAGTTGGTTCACTAGGACGTGTGGCTGTGGCAGAACAGCCACGTCCTCTCCCAGCACCAGAGGGTCCACTAACACCACCACGACCATGTCCACGTCCGCGTCCCTTATTAGATGTTTTCCTCATTGTTCCCGTTCACCACAATTTTGAGAATGGCAAATTTGGGAATGCTTTTTCAACCCAGAACAAAAAGTCTGCTTTTACGGTCACTACAAATAACTTGACCAGCTAAAACTGTGCAGATTTGGTTGAATAGAGATGTGAGACATGTTTTTTTATGCGCTGTGTGACAGTTATAGGTTTAATCACAGAATGACACTTCTATCAGCACGCTAGCGTGTGTCTTAGGTTTTTCTGAATGATACTATCAATAACTTCAATGTAAGATTTTCTTTTTGGGATAGATTTCAAGTAGGCCTGAAATACCACAAACTAGTTATTTTCAGAATGGCAAATTTGGGAATGCTTTTTCAACCCAGAACAAAAAGTCTGCTTTGACGGTCACTACAAATAACTTGACCAGCTAAAACTGTGCAGATTTGGTTGAATAGAGATGTGAGACCTGTTTTTTTTTTGCGCTGTGTGACAGTTATAGGTTTAATCACAGAATGACACTTCTATCAGCACGCTAGCGTGTGTCTTGGGTTTTTCTGAATGATACTATCAATAACTTCAATGTAAGATTTTCTTTTTGGGATAGATTTCAAGTAGGCCTGAAATACCACAAACTAGTTATTTTCAGAATGGCAAATTTGGGAATGCTTTTTCAACCCAGAACAAAAAGTCTGCTTTGACGGTCACTACAAATAACTTGACCAGCTAAAACTGTGCAGATTTGGTTGAATAGAAATGTCAGGTCTATTTTTTAGGCGCTGGGTGACAGGCTCAACTTGCCCCTGATGTAATATATGGCCAAAAAATAACCAGACTGTTGATGGTTAAATGCACTTCGGTGACACAGGCTCAGCCTGCAGCTGATGTAGTATATGGCCAAAAAATAATCAGACTGTTGATGGTTAAATGCACTTGGGTGAAACAGGCTCAGCCTGCAGCTGATGTAGTATATGGCCAAAAAATAACCAGACTGTTGATGGTTAAATGCACTTCGGTGACACAGGCTCAGCCTGCAGCTGATGTAGGATATAGCACAAAATAACCACACTATCGATGGTTAAATACACTTGGTGATAGCTCGTGCTGGCGCACCACAAGTCACAAAATGGCCGCCGATCACCCCAGAAAAAAAGTGATCTAAAAACGCTCTGGGCAGCCTCAAAAAAGTGAGCAAGTCAATAATAGCACTTCAATGATCCACAGCTGCAGATCGATCACAGAATGAAGTCTTTTGGAGGAGTTAATCTGCCTAATCTCGCCCTAACGTCGCAGCTGCAACCTCTCCCTATACTAATCATAGCAGAGTGAGGTGCGGCGCTACGTGACTCCAGCTTAAATAGAGGCTGGGTCACATGGTGCACTGGCCAATCACAGCCATGCCAATAGTAGGCATGGCTGTGATGGCCTCTTGGGCCAAGTAGTATGATGCTTGTTGATTGGCTGCTTTGCAGCCTTTCAAAAAGCGCCAAGAATGCGCCGAACACCGAACTCGAACCCAGACTTTTACGAAAATGTTCGGGTTCGGGTCCGTGTCACGGACACCCCAAAATTCGGTACGAACCCGAACTATACAGTTCGGGTTCGCTCATCCCTACTCCGAAGTCAATTTTGCCATGGTCTTTCAGAGAGATTGAAAGATGCATTTGCCTTTCATGAGAGACCTACCTCCTTGGATTCTGCTATGTCTCAGGCCGTTCGTATTGACAGGCGTCTTAGAGAGAGAGGAGAGATCTCTCCTTCCTGTCATACTCAGTCCCGGGACAGGGCAGCGGTCTCTTTCTGTGCGCAGGGGTCTCAGTCGCTGTCAGTCCCTTCTGAGCAGGAGCCCATGCAGCTGGGGTTGATTGCCTCTGACAATAGAAGATTCAGCCCGCATGGGAGGGTTTGTTTTTGTTGTGGAGGTATAAATCATTTGGCAAATGTTTGTCCCTCTAAGAGATTCAGGCAGTTTTCTGGGAGTAATAAAGAAACAAAAAGGAAAAAATCTTTTAAAAATGTTCCGTCTGTTACTATTGGCAGGGTTGAGGCGGAAATTGAAGGTTTTCCGTTTGCTTGTAGTTCCCGTTTTGTCCTGCCTGCTAGGGTGGCGCTAGAGAGCAAAAGCATTTTTTTGTGAGATTTTTGTGGATAGTGGATCAGCTGTCAATCTCATTGATAATCAATTTGCAATAACTCATGGTTTCCAGGTATGCACTTTGGGAAAGGATATTCCTGTTTCTGCTATTGATTCCGCTCCACTTTCTCAGAAATCATTAAAGGGCATAGTTCATAATATCCGTTTAATTGTGAGTGATGCTCATGTTGAGGATGTGTCATGTTTCGTCCTTAGCGGTTTGCCTACTCCTCTAGTGTTGGGGCTACCCTGGCTCACAGAGAGTACGATTGCCCTATTAATCTCATCCCAGGCGCCAAGCTGCCTAAATCTCGTTTATACAATCTTTCCCAACCTGAGAGGGTCGCTATGCGTGCTTATATCTCTGAGAGTCTGAGAAAAGGACACATACGACCCTCGAAGTCACCTGTTGCCGCTGGTTTTTTCTTTGTTAAGAAAAAAGATGGTTCTTTAAGACCTTGTCTGGATTTCAGGGAGCTGAACAGTATCACTATTCGTGACCCTTATTCGCTTCCTCTGATCCCAGACCTGTTTAACCAGGTTGTTGGGGCTAAAGTCTTTTCCAAATTAGACCTAAGAGGGGCATACAACCTGGTCAGGGTCAGAGAAGGAGACGAATGGAAGACGGCTTTCAATACCCCTGAGGGCCATTTTGAGAATTTGGTTATGCCTTTTGGTTTGATGAATGCCCCAGCCGTTTTTCAGCATTTCGTGAACAGCATTTTTTATCATTTAATGGGAAAATTTGTATTAGTGTATTTGGATGACATTTTGATTTTTTCTCCTGATTTCAAGACTCATAAGAAACATTTACGTCAGGTCTTGCTCATTCTGCGGGAAAATAAATTATACGCGAAACTGGAAAAATGTGTGTTTGCGGTTCCAGAAATTCAATTTCTGGGGTTTCTTCTCTCCGCTTCTGATTTTCGCATGGACCCCGAGAAGGTCCGCGCTGTGCTTGAGTGGGAGCTTCCTGAGAATCAGAAGGCGCTGATGCGTTTTTTGGGCTTTGCCAATTATTACAGGAAATTTATTTTGAATTATTCCTCTGTTGTTAAACCACTCACTGATATGACCAGAAAGGGGGTAGATTTTTCTTCCTGGTCAGTAGAGGCGCGTAAGGCCTTTTCTAATATCAAGGAGAGTTTTGCTTCCGCTCCCATCCTGGTACAACCTGATATTTCGTTACCCTTCATAGTTGAGGTTGATGCTTCTGAGGTAGGGGTGGGTGCGGTCTTGTCTCAGGGTTCCTCTCCTGCCAAATGGCAACCGTGTGCCTTTTTCTCAAAGAAACTCTCCTCCGCAGAGAGAAATTATGATGTGGGAGATAGGGAATTGTTGGCCATCAAGTTGGCTTTTGAAGAATGGCGCCATTGGCTAGAGGGAGCCAGACACCCTATTACTGTGTTTACTGACCATAAAAATCTGGCCTACTTGGAGTCAGCCAAGCGTCTGAACCCGAGACAGGCCAGATGGTCTTTGTTCTTTTCAAGGTTTAATTTTGTTGTCACGTTCCGCCCTGGGGTTAAGAATGTGAAGGCAGATGCCCTGTCACGTTGTTTTCCGGGAGGTGGGAATTTTGAAGACCCGGGTCCCATTTTGGCTGAAGGTGTGGTGGTCTCTGCTCTTTTTCCTGAATTGGAGGCAGAGGTGCAGGCAGCCCAGTCAGAGGCTCCTGATCTTTGTCCTCCTGGGAGGTTGTTTGTGCCTCTCGCTTTGAGACACAAGATTTTTAAGGAACACCACGATACGGTCCTTGCTGGGCACCCGGGGGCAAGAGCCACACTGGATCTCATCGCTCTGAGATTCTGGTGGCCTGCGCTTCGTAAGTCGGCTGAGGGTTTTGTGGCAGCTTGCGAAACTTGCGCTCGTGCCAAAGTCCCTCATTCACGGCCATCAGGTCCTCTCCTTCCCTTACCCATTCCTTCCAGTCCTTGGACACATCTGTCCATGGACTTCATAACGGACTTGCCTCGTTCCTCGGGGAAGACTGTGATTCTGGTGGTGGTGGACCGTTTTAGCAAAATGGTGCATTTCATCCCTTTTCCTGGTTTGCCCAATGCTAAGACGCTGGCGCAGGCATTTATTGACCACATTGTCAAATTGCATGGTATTCCATCAGACATAGTCTCTGATAGGGGCACGCAGTTTGTTTCCAGATTCTGGAAGGCTTTCTGTTCTCGCTTGGGGGTTCGGTTGTCATTCTCTTCTGCTTTCCACCCGCAGTCGAATGGCCAGACAGAGCGCGTCAATCAGAATCTGGAGACATATCTGCGCTGTTTTGTGGCGGAGAATCAGGAGGATTGGTGTTCTTTTTTGTCCCTTGCTGAGTTTGCTTTAAATAACCGTCGTCAGGAGTTCTCTGATAAGTCACCATTTTTTGGTGCATATGGGTTTCATCCGCAGTTTGGGACTTTCTCGGGAGAGGGGTCTTCTGGTTTACCTGATGAGGACAGATTCTCCTCGTCTTTGTCATCTATTTGGCAAAAGATTCAGGATAATCTAAAGAGCATGAGTGAGAGATATAAGCGTGTGGCAGATAAGAGACGTGTGCCTGGTCCGGACCTGAATGTTGGTGATCTGGTGTGGTTGTCTACCAAGAATATCAAATTGAAGGTTCCCTCCTGGAAGTTGGGTCCTAGGTTTATTGGGCCTTACAAGATCCTGTCTGTCATCAATCCTGTTGCCTACCGTCTTGATCTTCCTCAAACTTGGAAGATCCATAATGTTTTTCATAAGTCCTTATTGAAACCTTATGTTCAACCTATTGTACCCTCGCCTTTGCCTCCTCCTCCGATTATGGTTGATGGAAATCTTGAATTTCAGGTCTCTAGGATTGTGGATTCTCGTCTTGTCCGCGGTTCCCTCCAGTACCTCGTTCATTGGGAGAGTTATGGTCCTGAGGAGAGGATGTGGGTCCCAGTGACGGACATTAAGGCCACTCGTCTCATCAGGGCTTTCCATAGGTCCCATCCTGAGAAGGTGGGCCCTGAGTGTCCGGAGTCCACTCGTAGAGGGAGGGGTACTGTCAAAACCAGACAGTTGAGAAGCTCTGACAGGAGCTTTCCAGATCCTCCTCCTTGAGTTTCTTTGTTTTGGTTAAGTTCCTCATCTCGTTAGTCTATCTCAGCTGTCATGCAGTTGGACTGATTGCTGCCATTTAAGTTCCTCCCCAGAATGCAGTAGTGTGCGGCTTATACAACTTCCTGGAGTGTGTGTGCATGCTGTTCCTAGTTCTCAGTCCACAGTCCCCAGTCGTCTGCAAGATAAGTTCTGTTTAGGGATTTATGATTTTCTGTTTTCTGGATCCAGGTGACCCTGACTCCCTCCGTGTCTGTGTAGGGAGCCGGTGGTCGTGTCCCCTCACTATTGTAGGGTCATCAGGTGTAAGATAGTTGAGGTACGTGGATATGCGCACATCCACCTTTGGGGTGGTCGCATAGGCTGAGCAATAAGGGAGAGCGGCAGGTCTCTTGCAGGGGTCTCCCTTTTGTTCCTTAGTTGTGGATCCAGTGAGTCATTGTTCATATTGTATTGTCTTGTTTCCTGTACACCATCCGTGACATCAGGTCAGGAGGAGAATATCTCCGCAGTCTTCCCTTATCTCAAGGATATAAGGGTCATACGCTCCACGCGTCTCCCTGCCAGGTCAGCCGGAGTTTACTTTGTCCCACACCTCGACGCTACAGCGCCCCCTTCCAAGGAGGTTACTGTCCCCTCCCTTTGTCTGTGGTTTTACCGTCTGTGCTCAACTCACTCCTCACATAAATTACAGACACACACAAAACATATACACACCAGAGTGATCTATAATTTCAGACATTGGTTCTATAGACTCCAAGCTTTCAGCATTACAGCCGACTACCATACTTACATCGGTACCACCTCACAGCAGACTGAGCTACCTGAGCATGACGAAGTAAATAGCAGAAAGGCAGATGAGATAAAAAGTTTTATCACCTTTCTTTGAGGTTGCAATCCTCTCCCCTCTGCCGTTCATCAAGCTCAGGGGCCCGTCTTGTCAGCTGTTTGATGCTACATTCGCTCAGAGTCCCTTTGTGGTCGCCATTTTGATGAAGACGCCCTAATTAGGGCATTTAAGATACACTCTGGTGTTCCAAATCAATGTACCCCCCCAGGGGTTAATATCCACGCGTGGCTGAGAGACTAGAGGCTGACACATAGATGGTCAATGCAATCTCTAACTTTTATTACATGGGGTAAGCGTATATACATCTTCAGAAGAGGGCAGTCCTCACTGAGGCTTAAACATTGTTTCATTGGTCAAAAAGGAAGAAGAGATAAGAGAGAGGAGATAATACACCTGCATCTGCGCACTGGGCCCTACTTTGGAATGTGAACTAATGTAAACATCTGGTTACCATCGCCATTTTGTAATGGCTTCTATTCTAACAATAATACTGCATACGTCATATGTGACACTTCAAAGAGGTGCTTCTCTATAGGCAGTGAATAATATATACATATCATCGAGCCATATAATTGGCTTATGCACTCCTTCACACTCTATATATGCCTCCCTTGTTGGGACATCTGTACAAGGATGAGAAATCAGGCACTGCCCACAGCACAGCTCTTTGCCCCCCCTCTCTTCTCCAGTCTTGAAACAAAGAGGGGGTGGGTGGGCACTTGGAGAAGAAAAAGTTAACTCATTACAATCCTAGATATACAAAAATATAGAATAAAATTCACACATCTTTAAAAAGGCCAAATTTAAATCTATCCATAAAAGGGTATATTAGATTGAAGGTGCGGATAGGGTCATTCTCAATAACTTCAAACGCAACCGTGCATCTCCAAATCTAATTCTGTCCGTAAACATATACCTGTCATCCAGCGCCTAAATACTAGGCCTACAATTGATATTCAGCTGAATCTGTGTTTACTGCTGTGGCTGGTAAAGTTATTTAGTGTCTGCCAAAGCACAGTTTTTGTTCTGGGTTGAAATACAATTCCCAACTTAGAAATTCCCTAAATCAGTGGTTTCTGCTGTATCAGGCCAAGTTTGAATCTATCCATAAAAGGGTATATTAGATTGAAGGTGCGGATAGGGTCATTCTCAATAACTTCAAACGCTACCATGCATCTCCAAGTCTAATTCTGTCCGTAAACGTATACCTGTCATCCACCGCCTAAATACTAGGCCTACAATTTATATTCAGCTAAATCTGTGGTTACTGCTGTGCCTGTATTAGTGTAATACGATACCTAAGTAGATAGCCAGATAGTCTTAGGTGCCTGTAAAAAAAAGGCCTGAATTTGAATTCAATACATTGGGCAAATTATTTTTTTCTTATTGTGGTGAATGGTAACAATGAGGAAAACATCTAGTAAGGGACGCGGACGCTGACATGGTCGTGGTGGTGTTAGTGGACCCTCTGGTGCTGGGAGAGGACGTGGCCGTTCTGCCACAGCCACACGTCCTAGTGTACCAACTACCTCAGGTCCCAGTAGACGCCAGAATTTACAGCGATATTTGGTGTGACCCAATGCCGTTCTAAGGATGGTAAGACCTGAGCAGGTACAGGCATTAGTCAATTGGGTGGCCGACAGTGCATCCAGCACGTTCACATTATCTTCCACCCAGTCTTCTGCAGAAAGCGCACAGATGGCGCCTGAAAACCAAGCCCATCAGTCTGTCACATCACCCCCATGCATATCACGGAAACTGTCTCAGCATCAACTTATGCAGCAGTCTCTTATGCTGTTTGAAGACTCTGCTGGCAGGGTTTCTCAAGGGCATCCACCTAGCCCTTCCCCAGCGGTGGAAGACATAGAATGCACTGAAGCACAACCACTTATGTTTCCTGATGATGAGGACATGGGAATACCACCTCAGCATGTCTCTGATGATGACGAAACACAGGTGCCAACTGCTGCGTCTTTCTGCAGTGTGCAGACTGAACAGGAGGTCAGGGAGGAAGACTGGGTGGAAGACGATGCAGGGGACGATGAGGTCCTAGACCCCACATGGAATGAAGGTCATGCCACTGACTTTCAGAGTTCGGAGGAAGAGGCAGTGGTGAGACCGAGCCAACAGCGTAGCAAAAGAGGGAGCAGTGGGCAAAAGCAGAACACCAGCCGCCAAGAGAGTCCGCCTGCTACTGGCCACCGCCATCTGGGACCGAGCACCACAAAGGCAGCTTCAAGGAGTTCCCTGGCGTGGCAGCTCTTCAAACAATGTGCTGACGACAAGACCCTTGTGGTTTGCACGCTGTGCCATCAGAGCCTGATGCGAGGCATTAACGTTCTGATCCTTAGCACAACATGCATGACCAGGCACCTGCATGCAAAGCATGAACTGCAGTGGAGTAAACACCTTAAAAACAAGGAACTCACTCAGGCTCCCCCTGCTACCTCTTCTGCTGCTGCCTCGGCCTCTTCCTCCACCTCAGGAGGAACGTTGGCACCTGCCGCCCAGCAAACAGAGGATGTACCACCAACACCACCACCTCCGTCACCAAGCATCTCAACCATGTCACACGGCAGCGTTTAGCTCTTCATCTCACAAACATTTGAGAGAAGGCGTAAATTCCCACCTAGCCACCCTCGATCCCTGGCCCTGAATGCCAGGATTGATTTTTTAAATTACTGGCCTATGAAATGCTGTCATTCAGGTTGGTGGACACAGACAGCTTCAAACAGCTCATGTCGCTTGCTGTTCCACAGTATGCTGTTCCCAGCCGCCACTACTTCTCCAAGAGAGCCGTGCCTTCCCTGCACAACCAAGTATCCGATAAAATCAAGTGTGCACTGCAGAACGCCATCTGTGGCAAGGTGCCTGGGCCTAAAAATATCTGACAATGGCCTGTTCCAGTGGTGGGTGACATGAAGCCTGATTCTCTGCTATGACATGAAGCCTGATTCTCTGCTATGGGACCTCTCTTCTCTGTCTGGGTGCTGTGGCCTAAACATATCTGACAGTGGCCTGTTCCAGTGTTGGGTGACATGAAGCATGATTCTCTGCTATGACATGAAGCCTGATTCTCTTCTATGGGACCTCTCTTCTCGGTCTGGGTGCCGGGGCCTAAAAATATCTGACAGTGGCCTCCAGTGTTGGGTGACATGAAGCCTGATTCTCTGCTACGACAGGAAGCCTGATTCTCTGCTATGGGACCTCTCTCCTCTGTCTGGGTGCCGGGGCCTAAAAATATCTGACAGTGGCCTGTTCCAGTGTTGGGTGACATGAAACCTGATTCTCTGCTATGACATGAAGCCTGAATCTCCGCTATGGGACCTCTCTCATCTGTCTGGGTGCCGGGGCCTAAAAATATCTGACAGTGGCCTGTTCCAGTGTTGGGTGACATGAAGCCTGATTCTCTGCTATGACATGAAGCCTGATTCTCTGCTATGGGACCTCTCTCCAATTGATATTGGTTAATTTTTATTTATTTTATTTTAATTTTTATTCATTTCCCTATCCACATTTGTTTCCAGGGGATTTACCTACATTTTGCTGCCTTTTGCAGCCCTCTAGCCCTTTCCTGGGCTGTTTTACATCCTTTTTAGTGCCGAAAAGTTCGGGTCCCCATTGACTTCAATGGGGTTCAGGTTCAGGGCGAAGTTCGGGTCGAGTTCGGATCCCGAACCCGAACATTCCCGGGAAGTTCGGCCGAACTTCTTGAACCCGAACATCCAGGTGTTCGCTCAACTCCCCATATCACATGATCCAGTCATGTTTTGGGTGTATATATGTATATACAGTACAATATCCTAAAAAAGTGAGTACACCCCGTTACATTTTTTGTACATATTTTATTATATCTTTTCATGGGACAACATTGAAGATATGACACTAAATTTGGTGTGTCCTTAAAATAACTCAACACACAGCTTATCATTAATGTCTAAACCGCTGGTAACAAAAGTTTTCTCTCCCTGGTGTCATGTGACTCATTAGTGTTACAAGGTCTCAGATGTGAATGGGGAGTGGATGTGTTAAATTTGGTGTTATCGCTCTCACACTCTGTTATACTGGTCACTGAAAGTTCAACATGGCCCCTCATGGCAAAGAACTCTCTGAGGATCTGAAAAAAGAATTGTTGCTCTACTTAAAGATTGGGTACAATTTGGCCATTTTCACTTAGGGGTGTACTCACTTTTGTAGCCAGCGGTTTAGACATGAATGGCTGTGTGTTGAGTTATTTTGAGGACACACCAAATTTACACTGTTATACAAGCTGTACACTGACTACTTTACATTGTATTAAAGTGTCATATCCTCAATGTTGTCCAATGAAAAGATAGTAAAGAAAAATTTAAAAAATGTGGGGGCTGTATATTCACTAGGCTACATAAACATGGTGCTCTATTCGATAGCACATCCTGTTCCTTACTACATATCACAATAATGCAAAGAGTGAACACAGATCTGTCCAGAAACATGCGATGAATAATGTGCTGTGTGTATATGGTTAATAGACAGACGGGCTACATAAAATGGTGCCTCCTATTGTTAATATAGTAGTATATTTGCATATAAGGAGAGAGCAAGCAGGGCTACATAGATATGATATTCTATATAGGAGTAGAAAATAATAAATCCATTATGCAATTCATTTTTTAATATATGAAATAAATGCATAGTGCAAGTGAAATGAACATATTTTTTGCCATATAAGCTGTTGTGACATCACAAGTGCTCTACTGTCATATAATCTGTTGTGAAATCTTAACTGTGTTTTTGTCAGATTGGTTATCACCATCTGTGACATCATAAACGGGCTTTAATAAAGTATTCTACTGTGATATATCCTACTGTGACATCACAGAAAGGTAGCTACTGTGACAGGCAACTTTGTTTTATCATATAAGCTGTTGCGACATCACTTTCATGGGAGTAACTATAGCCATAGCAGCAGGTTGGAGTAGGGGGGAGAGGCTATCAGTTGAGATGGCCTTGCGGTTTGCCCGGCGGTCGTTTCGCGGCAAACTGTTTGCGATTCGCCGAACATGCAAACATATGGAGATATTCGCACCCGCCATATTCTTTTACATTTTGAAGAACTTTGACCCATGAAACATCCATCAGGTGGTACAGAACAGCCAATTGAGACGTTTCAGAACATGGACATACCCCCTACCTTATAAATAAACCTGATCTGGCTGCCATTTTACATTCAGTGTTTTGCCGGTGTAGGGAGAGGTTGCTGTGTGGAGCAGGGACAGGCTTTTAGGGACACCAAACACTAGCTAATAGGGCCACAAAAGTCCTTTTAAGGACTGGTATAGGTGTGCTATCGATAGGTGTGATACACAGAGGGGTGCGATATACTTATAATATACTTTTATAATGAGTCAAAAACACATAGATCTATATAGTGATCACCTGGAAGTCAGGGGCCAAGGGGCTAGGGGCTTACTAGGGCCATTTTTATATAGGGTAAGGTACCGGACAGGGTGGGTGGTCTGTGGTTAGGCTATCAGGGCCAGAATAGCACCCCCCTGTAGGGCAATATCAGGGACTTTGCCCACCCTGTCCTTCAATACCACATCATCATCTAGCCCAGGGATAGATGTTTTTTGCTTTCCCTCCGGGATTCATAGATGTGCACTGGAGCCCCCCGGATTGTGGTAGGACATATGGTTTCTGATTTGGTGCCGCCGAGCACCTGATTTAGTGCCGTCGAGCACTTGTTATTGCCTACCACATCTATGCTTTTTGGTTAACTTTAATAATGTAATTTATTTTCATTTTGAGGGATATCTTTTCCATTCACACGTCCGCAAAATGAGTCCGCATCCATTCATTTTCAATGGGGCCGGAATGTGCTGTCCACATCCACATTTGCGGATCCGCACTTCCGCATCCGTGCTTCCGTTTCCACAAAAAAATAGAACATATCCTATTCTTGTCCGCAATTGTAGACAAGATTAGGCATTTTCTATTATAGTGCTGGCGATGTGCGGTCCGCAAATTGTGGAATGCACATTGCCGGTGTCTGTGTTTTGCGGATCCGCAAAACACTTACGGACGTGTGAATGGACCCTCATAGTAAAATTATTAAGGGTTTACGTTTTATCTTTATGTATATTCTAATGGATTGTCTTCCTTGTACACTGTTATAATATACTTTCTATGTTAGAAAGTATATTATAGTGCATTTGTATTGTGCGGCAGTTGTGTGCGGTTCTGCTGCGATACTGCATACCATAGAGGGACAAGCGTTATTGGAACAAATAATTTCTACCGGTGTGATATTCCAGTCGCCCCCCAAAAAAAACTGATTGAAGCGGGGTGTTATATACCAATATACTTTCTTTATAGTGCATTTGGAAACTGTATAGTGCATTTGCGCATGCGCGTACGTGAAAATTATATTGTCGATATTTCGCATTGAAAAAAATAATGAATGTAGATTGCAAATTCGAATAATACATCTGGTATGTCACTGTCCATGTTGTGGGACTATTTGTGCACTTCTAGTAATTATTTCTTAGCTGCAAATATGAGCTGAAGGTTTTTCAGGTTCGCCTGCCATTAAAATGAATGGGACCCGCCGAGAACTTGCGGTTTCCGAACATTTGATCGCGTTCGTGAACCGTCCCGGCAGATGTTCATCCATCACTAGCTATAAGGTGCAAGAACATTGTACCTTTTTGTGGTGCGGTTTTGTGAATAGTCTCTTATGATATTCTCTAACAGGATAGACTGAATGAACAGGAATTGTCTAAGAAGACAACTATTTTGTATTTGGGATAGGTCATCATCTTAGATTACTGTAGTTCGACCTTTTGCACCGAAGATGATCAGCTGTTTCGGCTGCAGTGCATGGGTCTGGAATTTGGATTTTACTGCAGCTTTCTCCAATGTAACCAGTAAAGAGGCTACAGTTCTTTTTGTATGTCAGGGCCCCTGCAAAGAATAGGCCATTAATTTTAAAAGCCACCTGGATAACTCCTTTCAATAATTAAAATCTACTCACATTTTTAGAATAATTATTATATATTCAGAATATTTGACTTCACTGCATAATATACTCAAAAACACAAAGTGGAGCAAAACAGAATATTCACCACAGATGTACAGAAGGCTATCCAGCCGTTCACCACGGGCAATTTGCTTGAAGCTTAACTCCTGTATTCTATCACATGTGGCATGCTGAAAACTTTTAGATCTATATCAATTACCTTTATTAGATTTATATATCTAGTATTTGGATGAATACATTTTCCTCTGCTGGTTATTATTTACAGATGTAATATTGTACTATACAAGTGTATCTCATTTAATAAAGAGATGAAAGTAATCTTTCCTAAATATATAAATAGACCAGCATCTAAATGATGTTCCAGGGAGGATTTCATTTTAGAAAACATATAACTTCTGCACAATAATGAACCATATAATGTACAGCATTTATTTAGCCTATTTATGAGCTTCAGCTTCAAGTATTAAAGGTAGTAGAGTAGCTTGCCAAGTCTCTATCTATACATAAATGCAGAGAGGTTTTGATATGGTCTTCAGGAGAAGCCATCAATATCAGATTCGTGGTTGTCCACCTTCTGTCTTCCAACGCCGCCATTGATCAGCTGTTTGAAGAGGTTGTGGTGCTCATGTGATTGTTGCAGGGTCTTGATTGCTTAGGCCATCTATCTACATGCTGAACAAAATAAAGCTATACTCTGCACTGCCGCTACTAAATGGGTGATGTAAACAATGAAGAGGCCTCAAGTGCTGTGAAGACTTCAAAAAGTAGATCAGTGTTGAACTGATAATGATGACCTATAATGATGACCTGTCCTAAAAATAGGCCATCAATGTTCTGATTCTGGAGAATTTCTTTAAGACTAGGGCTTGTGACCCTTGGTCACCCATGAGTCACAGTAAAATTGATCCTTCTTGTCATCTAGTCTCTGAGAAAGTGATCAAGAACCAGTATTTAAGTCAGAATGAATGTGTCTCAGCAAAGTATTTTCATTATTAAATATGATTCTCACTATTCTTTGGTACAAACTGCATTTAAATAAAACATGCTTCTCCTGCTGCTAGTGAATATATCTGTACAAGCAGAACAGGATGCTGTAACAATGTGTCATTGCTTACTGTGTAATAATGTTGACTGTTCACTTAGTGATCAAATACATATGGAACAATATGAACTCTGATTCTAAGGGCTCATGCACATGAACATATGTGTCCCATGCCTGTATTGCAGACTGCAAACAGTGGGTCCATAATATATGGGCAGCGGCCATGAGCGCTCCATATAACAGATGCAAACCCATTCACTTGAATAGATCCGCAATCCGCAAGATGTGGAGAAGTGCGGAGTTGATGCATGGAGTGGAAGCCCACAGAAGCACTATGGAGCACTTCAGTAGGATTTCAGTCTGTGTTTCCACACTGCAAAAAATAGAACATGCTTTATTTTTATGCAGTATTGACTGAATCTTACAGATCGTGGACCCATTCAAGTGAATTGGTATGCATCCATAAACGGTGGGCACACAGTCGGTGCCCGTGCATTAAGGACTGCTATTTGCGGTCCGCAGCACAGGCTGCACACACAGGGCCGTCTTTAACAAGGGGCAAAAGGGGCAGCTGCCCCAGGCCCAGTTGCTCCTGGGGGGCCCTGCTAGCCACTGCCCCGTGTGTCAGGCTGTCAGCTACACAGGGGGTGCTGCCATGCCATGCCTGCCGGCACTCCAGGCAGCGTACTGTGAGAGCTGTGATTCTCTAGGACCTTAGATTACATCATCACCATGTGACCAGTAACCTAGCAATATTACTGGTCACATGGCTATGAGGTCATCAAGGTCCGACCAGGAGTGTTGTGACAGAAGTTTGCCTTAACTCACTGCACCTGCGCCTAATACTAAAATGGACGCAGCAGGCGTGGGATTTGCGGGGCACGGATGTCAATCACCTTTACAAGGGCATACCAAAGGGTGAGAGGACGGAGCCTCTAGGTACTGCAGCAACGCCCCACTAGCACCTAGAGGCTCATTTGCATTTTACAAAAGTCATTATTTAGCGCGATCGGCGGCAGGCAGGGAGATATATGTCATACAGTTACATTCTGCTGACATTAGCACATCGCTAATATCAGCCAGCTAAATAACGATTTTTCTGATGACAGAAACCCTTTAATGCCAAATAAAGAACTAAATATATAACATTCTCCACTTAAAAATTAGACTGCTATATGTGGTCAAAATGGCGTCTGTACTATTGTTAATATATAGTGCAGGCGCCATTTTGTGCTGCAAAAATACAGCGCTCTAGATTTTTTTAATTGAAGCGCAATTTCTGTAACTTATATGTTTGACCAAATATAGCCGTCAAATTTTTAAGTCGAGAATTTTGTATGGCCGCCAAACGATGTTACAAGTATCCAAATGGCCCTTGGCAGCAAAAAAGTTCCCCACCCCTGCTCTAAAGGAACAACTTTTAGCAAATGAGGCAGTGGAAAAATGGCCCAAGGGTCATTGAAAGGGGTTTAGGCAGAAACCCTTCTGTCCTGTGTGGGGGGCCTGGTTTGATCCTTGCTATGGGGCCCTTACTTCTATATGTACGCTATGAATCTGCATTGCTTGGAGTAGAGCAGGAGAAACACCAAAACAAAAATATACAGTGTAGACAGGAGAAAACAGGTCTTAGGGCTACAAGAGCAGCAGGCAATTGAAGACTAGCCCTATCAATTCAGGGGAAGGGTGGAGGAACTGAAGCGGATGAGAGTGTGGCAAACTGGTGCTCCAAGGGCTCTTGCTAGCTCTTCAGTGCTCCACTTTGGTCATTTGCATGCAAAATAAATTGACAGTTTTCTCAGTAATGGGGCCACAGAGAGTCATAATAAGGGTATTGTTTTTATCAGCATGACCAACCCTACCAGTCTCTATGCCTGGTTAAATAGGGTTAATTATGCTGACAGATGTTATTTAAAGAAGCCATAAAGCTCTATGTACAGCAATTGCCATCACTCATTTATGTCCCTTGAGCTATTGGGGCTCACAAGCTAAATTCCACATTAACAAGGGCACTATCCATACTTATTAGTGATACTAATTTTATTGCCTGTAAAGGACACTATCCATGCTAAATAGTCACTATCAATGCCAGTTAAGGACACTCTCCTGGTCACCCCCTTACCTTAGGATTAGGGTTTGAGATAGTGAATATTAACTGAGCTGGTAGAACATGTGCTGAAGAAGCACTGAATGATTCTACTACTCCAGCAGTTACTAGCAGAACAATGACCTCAGTTAACGCCACTGCTACTGATTTCCACTGTTCTGCTCCATTATAATAGCAAAACAACGAATATAGTGGAAGTGCCAGATTCAGCACAAAACTGACCCAAATGGAGCTAAACTGACCCACTGGCTATAACAGCGACCTATTGGTTTCCATTCGGGAGTTGGCTTTATTAACTGAGAAAAAAGTCCTGCATGCAGGATTTTTCTCTCTGGTGTTTTTGACAGAATCTGTGATGGAGGCCCAGACACAGATGTGAACAAGCCCTACTTTGTGGAAAAGATAGTACTTTATTATACTACTCCTTCATCTAATTTTATTCAATTTAAAATAGGAATATTCCCTCTGCAGGGTTAAAATACAGATATTTCACCATGGTTCGTTAAGTAAAAAAATTAAAGCCAAAAAACATATTGGTTTACTGATATTACCCACCAGATGGCAGCACATTGATATCACTAAGTAAGGCCTAATTTACATGTCAGTCTTTTGATCAGTGATTTCTATCAGTGATTTTAAGCCAAAACCAGGAGTGAAGCCTCCACAGACATAAGATATAAGGGAAAGATCTGCACCTGTTCTGTAATTTTGACCCTCTCCTTGTTTTTTCTCACAATTAATAATGGGAATCACTGACCAAACACTGACGTGTGAATAAGGCCTCATGCACACGACCGTTTTGTTTTTTTGCGGTCCGCAAAAACGGGTTCCGTAGTTCGGTGATCCATGTCTGTTTTTTCTTCCGTGGGTCTTCCTTGATTTTTGGAGATTGCACGGACATGAAGGAAAAAGTCGTTTTGGTGTCCGCCAGGCCGTGCGGAGCCAAACGGATCCGTCCTGACTTACAATGCAAGTCAATGGGGACGGATCCGTTTGACGTTGACACAATATGGTGCAATTGCAAACGGGTCCATCCCCCATTGACTTTCAATGTAAAGTCAGGAGTCCCTATTATACCATTGGATTTCTCCAATCCAATGGTATATTTTAACTTGAAGCGTCCCCATCACCATGGGAACTCCTCTATGTTAAAATATACCATTGGATTTGAGTTATATCGTGAAAACTCAGATCCGACAGTATATTCTAATACAGGGGCGTTCCCATAGTGATGGGGACGCTTCAAGTTAGAATACTAAGAACTGTGTACATGACTGCCCCCTCCTGCCAGGCAGGAGGGGGCAGACCCCCCTCCCTCCCCAGTTTTAAATTCATTGGTGGCAAGTGCGGCCCCCCTCCCTCCCCTGTATTACATTCATGTGCGGCCCCCCTCCCTCCCTAGTATTATATTCATTGGTGGCCAGTGCAGCCTCCCCTCCCTCCCCTGTATTACATTCATTGGTGGCCAGTGCGGCCCCCCTCCCTCCCTCCCCTGTATTACATTCATTGGTGGCCAGTGCGGCCCCCCTCCCTCACCAGTATTATATTCATTGGTGGCCAGTGCGGCCCCCCCTCCCTCCCTCCCCTGTATTACATTCATCTGTAAGAAATCGGGTGCTGCCAGGCAGCAGGGGGCAGTCATGTACACAGTTCGTAGTATATTCTAACTTGAAGCGTCCCCATCACTATGGGAACGCCTCTGTGTTAGAATATACTGTCGGATCCGAGTTTTCACATCGTGAAAACTCAGATCTGAAAAAGCTTTTATGCAGACGGATCTGCGGATCTGTCTGTGTGAAAGTAGCCTACGGACACGGATCACGGACGTGGATGACAATCTTGTGTGCATCCGTGTTTTTTCACGGACCCATTGATTTGAATGGGTCCGTGAACCATTGTCCGTCAAAAAAATAGGACAGGTTCTATTTTTTTGACGGACAGGAAACACGGATCACGGACGCGGATGAACAACGGTGTATTTTCCGAGTTTTCAACGGACCCATTTAAAGTCAATGGGTCCGCAGAAAATTACAGAAAACGGAACAACGGACACGGATGCACACAACGGTCGTGTACATGAGGCCTAAGGCTTTACTGTTGATGATAGCAGGCACCAGCTGTCACTTGCTAAATACCTTGGCTCAGCTAGATGCTGAACAACTACAGATAGCACCCATAATGCTGGGGATACATCTAGCATGACAATCCAATGTTAACTGGCCAATAATATTGCAGTTCTGAGGAATGCGTGGACCCCAGTGCTTTTCTAGTCTGAACTTCAGGTAAGGAATTTAAATTATTCTTGTGCCACTGAGAACTTCAGTTCCAGTTGTTTGTGACATTATGGTTGGGCTACACACAGACTTTTTTTTTTCTGATAGCGTCAGTCTTAAAGGGCTTCTGTCACCCCCCAAAAGTCATTTTTCATTTTTGGGCAAATTAAAATCCTTATAGTGCGATTATTCAATTTATAGTGCTCTTACCTTTTTCTGTGGCTTAGTTTCTTTAAAAAACTCACTTTTATAATATGTTAATTACCTCGCTACCAGAAAGTAGGGCGGTTACTTGCTGGTAGCCGCCGCATCCTCCTTTAAAAAAAACACCCCCTCCTCCTGTTGATTGACAGGGCCAGCGAGCACTCTCCTCCTCCGGCTGGCCCTGTCTGCAATTCAAATCCCGCGCCTGCGCCTGACGTGTCTTCATTCGGCGCAGGCGCTCTGAGAAAAGGACGCTCGCTTCCTCAGCACTTCCTCAGTGCGACTGCGCCGATGACGTCTTCTCTTTCGGGTTTAGAGGTGACGTCATTGGCGCAGGCGCACTGAGGGAGTGCTGAGGAAGCGAGTGTCCTTCTTTCAGAGCGCCTGCGCCGAATGAAGACACGTAAGGCACAGGCGCGGGATTTGAATTGCAGACAGGGCCAGCCGGAGGAGGAGAGCGCTCGCTGGCCCTGTCAATCAACAGGAGGAGGGGGGCGTTTTTTTGAAAGGAGGATGCGGCGGCTACCAGCAAGTAACCGCCCTTCTTGCTGGTAGCGAGGTAATTAACATATTATAAAAGTGCGGTTTTTAAAGAAACTAAGCCACAGAAAAAGGTAAGAGCACTATATATTGAATAATCGCACTATAAGGATTTTAATTAGCCCAAAAATGAAAAATTACTTTTGGGGGGTGACAGAAGCCCTTTAACTGTTGTGCAACTTACTGTAAATACATGCTGGTAAATACTGAGATTGGACCCTCTGTGACCAATTACTATCTCCTTTAAGCGACTCTCCATTCATAGCTATTTGAGTTCTAAAAATAGCTGACGACTAGCTCGGCTATTACCAGCAGTCCCAGAACAGTGAATGTAGGGTGGCCACACATGCGTGGTTTGCTTTCCTTCACTTTAGGGGCCATGTTCTGGAGATGTAGGAACCCACACCTATCTGACATTAGTAGCATAGCCTAACTATATGCTTTAAATATTGAGATGGGAAAACCCCTGTAATTCACATTGCATTTTGGCCCTAGAGCTTGTGTTTTTGGCTACAATAGGGAAACTTAGACTGTACACCCAATTGGGGATATGGAATGATATGAGTTATGGAAACTTATGTACATCTTTGTGGAAGACATAAGTGCTGTAACAGGCAATAAAAAGTGTTAATTTACTGTTTAATGGCCATGCTGTACATAACTGTTTTTGTATGGACGTATCCTATCTCAGCCAGATCCCATTATAGTTAATGGGGTCAACGGGCACATGATACATCCGGCTATGCCGGATACAGAGAGCTCTGGCAGGCTGTTCTCTGCCAGAACAGCCTGCTGGAGAGCTCTAATGCTAATGAGAAACTAGCCTAAACCAGTTTTTCTTCATACCAGTTTTGATAAATCTTATTTAATATGCATTTTTGATGGGGGTATTTTCTCTTAGACTATAAGACCAGCTTCACATGACTGTGCTCTGTCTGGGAAATATTGCCTATGTGTCAGCCACATCTCCCGGACCGACCTTGGCTCCCCTGACCCGAACTCACTGCATCATGGTGATTTATGAAACAGTCAGTCCCTATCTGATTATGGGTTTATTATAGTAGACCCCAATTAAATGGGAACTTACTATATCATAAATCTCTATAATGCAGCCAGTTTGGGTCAGGGGAGCAGCAGTAAATGATGAGGCCAACACATGGACATGTTTCCGGACTGAGCGCGGTCATGTAAATCATGCCTAAGATATAAATAAAAAAATTTAAGAGTTAAAAAAGACTTCAAAAAATGCATGAAATGGTGTTTTTTTTTTTACATTCCAAAACAAATGCTACAATAAAACTATATGCAGAGAAAGCCTTACAGTGAGTGTTGAACTTTGAGGTAAGAATTAAACAATATAAGAACTACATATCTAGTCATCAAATCACAAAAAATGTCAATGTGTATATAACATGCAAATTTTTTTAGGTGACATTCGAATAGCATTGATATATCTGAAAAATTAGCATGGCTTACCCAGAGCAGATATTTTCATTGCTATATAATAAAAACTAAATGCTTTTATACTCCCATGATCCTTTGTAGTCATTATTTTAAAGCACTGCCTAAACCTGTAAAGTTTCCTTTTGAGCGCCTGCAAGTTGATTAGATCTATTTCAGCCTAGTCGTGGTAATAGGCTCCTCTCTGTGAAACTGCTTAGCCTCTGCTCCCCTGGCAGCTGGAGAAACTGGAATTAATCATGTCTGCTGGGGACTTCTTCAGCATCTCCGCAGGCCAGAGACTCTGGAATCATTTACCACAGAATCTTACTGTCAACTCATTGTCACTTGGGCTTTTGATTATGCCTTCTTTTTTCAAAGAAATGGAAATGGCTGACAGATTACCTTAATTCGAAATTTTACTAGTTACTTTTATGGGGCAACCATTAAATCTTTTGTGACCTGTTACAATGTACATAAATGAAAAGTTTAGGTTATATTATATAGGGTTGATATGTTGAGTAACCAAAGCAATATTTATGAAAATCAGCTTATATTGAATACTCAGAAAAATGAAATTATTTTTCTACATTCCAAACGTCTGGCTAATTAAAGAGATACAAACAAGCAACGTTCTGATGGCCCATTTATTATCCAGGTATCAGCAAAAGAGGAAATTGTGAAAAATACCTTCCTATTTTCCTGTTTTACACTTTAACCATGACCTTTGTTTTTCTTATAGGAATTTTCCAGCAGGACAAAAATTGGTAATTAAAGATATTAATCACCTCAGCAATCTTCTAACGCTACCGATAAGATCCTTATGGTCTCATCTATCTGGACCTGTCTAGATGCACAGGAAGTTCTTTGAACTGCCCAGTCAGTCAAAGGCTGCAGTGGTGACCAGTATCTGCCAGTGACTGGCTAAGCAGACTATTCATGTGTGTTGAAATAGGACCAACAGGAACCTGAGTTGTGAAGAGGTGAGTGATCATTTAGGCAAGTATCAGTGCTTTTATTCTTTTTAAACCCCTCTGCGACCACTGACACTAATTTGTTTCCCACTAGTAAAACCCTTCAAATACAGAAACTGGAAAACATTTAAAATCATAAATCTTTTTTGCCATGTACACATATGAGCATATTCAATTTTTGTTACACTTTTTATACAATAATAACAACAATAACAATTAAATCAGCATCCTGCCTCATTGATAATCATTGTCCCAGCAAAGTCATGTAATGTATGTGTTAGTTATCAAATAATCACATTTTTTAAAACTTCTCACTGGCGGTTTAGTTAATTATTAGATCATGATCATTTTGCAGTAATGTGGTAAGGCCAGATGGGGCAGCAGTGGCATGGTGGCAGTGGCATATAGCTTCAGCAGTTTTTAAATTCCTAAATGGTCATATTATTTTTCCAGAAAACAGAGCTTTTACCTGTAAAAATGTGCAGCCAAATTGCAGGTATCAGCTTTAACATACAGGTCTAATGTAGAAGGTGCCAGTGGTAAAATACAGCTGACTTACTGCTGCAATGGCCAGAATCGGGGTTAACTCCTTTCCCACCATTTTATGCACTGTGATCAATACTTATAGTAATATCTAATGGGGTCTTTCTTTAAGCCTGCTGGCACCCCTGCTACATGATCATGGAGATTTAACAAATTGCCATGTCTGTCATGTACAGGAGCCAATTTGCTCAAAGGCAGAATCTAATAGGCTGCCTGTCAGTGTAACACTTACTTGCATAATACACTGAAATACAGATTTAGGTGCCCTAAAGAGACTTAAAAAAAAGTAAACTATGTAATTATAAATATGACCAAATATAGTGCTTAGAAAAAAAAATAAGCACAATAATTTTCTCTTACAGTTTAGTTAAAAAATAAAAGAATATAAATAATTAGAAACACTAATCAAACTTCTAAAACTATACAGTAGGTTGTTGGAATTCTGTAACAACCTATGCTGTAGAATGAATGAATTATTTATAAATTTGCACATGCAGAACTGGATCAACATACTTTAGATTACATACTGCATGCACTCAATGGTTAACGAGTTCCCTCTGACATTGACAAAAGCAACAATAAAAAAACAAACAAACCTGACATTTCGCTAGAGAAAGAGTACGCAGCACATGATGTATGAGGACATAAATTGTTTAAGATGGCATGGAAATGACAATGTATAGGTTTTATGTGATTGGCATGAAAGAAATGAAGAAAAATCTTTTGTGTCAAGTTTTTCTAACTAGAGTATGCAGAATTATAAAGATTGCAAAATTCTATCACAAACTAGACTTAAGGATAAAAGAAGGAATGTAATGAAATGGGTATAAGTAAATCTGCAGTAAATTAATAGGCTGCTGTGTACAAATGGTTTGTATTAAATATACAGGCAACAAAGCAGTTTCCTGTTTTGCCTGAAGTGCGTCCCATGCTACTAATAAACTTGGTGTATTCCTGGTGTACGGCCAAAAGTACAGAAACATGACTTGGCACAATATTTAAGAAGGACCAGGTTCAATGTGTGCATACAATTATTAAAAAAGATAATAACGTATAGATAGATAGATAGATAGATAGATAGATAGATAGATAGATAGATAGATAGATAGGACATATATATTCTATAAATAAAGAGAGAGATTAAAAAATTATTGTATTCATTGATTTTACATAATACAGATCATTCTGATTCCCTGCACTGTAAATCATCATAACTATGTGATATTTATTCATGGCTTACTGAGGTTTGTGTGATCACCTACTGTATTCACTCATTTTGTTTAAATCTTATTTTGAAACAATGGTGGGAATTTTTCAAGCCCTGAACTCCAGCATTCTGGCTTAAAAAGTAAAAAAAAAAGGTTTCCAAAACTTTTAAACTTTCTGTCGTTTTGCATTTTTACACCACTCCAATTTTGAAAAGTGGGATGGAAAATGTGTGTGGCTAGCCTGCTGAGCTGATTTAAGGCAGAATTCTCAACTGTGCCATTTAAAAAATTTCAGCAAAGGACGCTACCATAGAGGAAAATGTACTTTGAATGTCATGTACATTGAAAACCTCACAAGATTTTTATTGCATGTACAGTATAATTCAAAAAACAAAAAACAAGCCTCAAACGGCTGTGTGAATGGAAAATTAAAAGGTATTACTCCAGGAAAGCAGTGAGTGAAAAATGAAAATGCAAAAATGGAAAATCATCCAGGTAGAAAGAGGTTAATAGAATGGAAACACAACTAGGAATGGCATTTTAAAGTGTGCCTATACTTTGGAGATAATTTGGATATGTCATAGCAACATACCAAAGGTTTTGATCAGTGAGAGTCTGAGTGCTGAGACCCCCACCAATGGCTAGAACGAGGAAAGAAGTACTCCCACAGCGCAATTTCTCTCCTTGCAGCTAGGAGACAGAAATCTTCACGCAGAGCGTTCTCTCTCCTCGTTGTAGCAATATTGGGGGTCTCAGCACTCGGACTCTCACAGATCAAAACTTATGACTGTTGGCAATTACATTTCTAGTAGGAATAATAGATAAATTATACAACATAGAGTCATAAGAATAGATGCTCCAGAATTATTATTACATGGGGAGTGCAACTAGTTACTATAACAGACTTGAATACCTATTGATCTTTATTGATGCTCCAGAATGAAAATAACTGGTTTACTGTGAATATTGAACTTGAAAAGCATTTTTTTGTGCTCCCTACATTTTACTATTATTGATATGTTTTCTTATCATTTATTTTTTATTTTTTATTTTGATCATCAGTTGTGAATAATTTTACAGGGTGGACTCTAAAACAAAAAATAGAGAGTTAACTCAGTGGGCAGATGTGACTCAACAAAACTGAAGCAGTTTAGAACTTATATTTTTTTAAGACACATTAACTATAAGAGCAGCTATGTGATTGGCTGCTGTAGGTACCTAAACGGTAAGACAGATTATGACCGGAAAAAATACAAGTTGTTTTTCTAGAAATAAATGCAATTTTGAACCACCTGTATTCATGCAATGGGGCCGATTTCCTGACATGGTCTAAAAGTAAGACAATGTAAACTTGGTCTGGTGCATAGACTCTCTAGTCTAACTTTACACCACCTACACTCACCTAAAGAATTATTAGGAACACCATACTAATACGGTGTTGGACCCCCTTTTGCCTTCAGAACTGCCTTAATTCTACGTGGCATTGATTCAACAAGGTGTTGATAGAATTCTTTAGAAATGTTGGCCCATATTGATAGGATAGCATCTTGCAGTTGCTGGAGATTTGAGGGATGCACATCCAGGGCATGAAGCTCCCGTTCCACCACATCCCAAAGGTGCTCTATTGGGTTGAGATCTAGTGACTGTGGGGGCCATTTTAGTACAGTGAACTCATTGTCATGTTCAAGAAACCAATTTGAAATGATTTGAGCTTTGTGACACGGTGCATTATCCTGCTGGAAGTACCCATCAGAGGATGGATACATGTTCTCATTCTGTTTACGCCAAATTCGGACTCTACCATTTCAATGTCTCAACAGAAATCGAGACTCATCAGACCAGGCAACATTTTTCCAGTCTTCAACAGTCCAATTTTGGTGAGCTCGTGCAAATTGTAGCCTCTTTTTCCTATTTGTAGTGGAGATGAGTGGTACCCGGTGGGGTCTTCTGCTATTGTAGCCCATCCGCCTCAAGGTTGTGCGTGTTGTGGCTTCACAAATGCTTTGCTGCATACCTCGGTTGTAACGAGTGGTTATTTCAGTCAACGTTGCTCTTCTATCAGCTTGAATTAGTCGGCCCATTCTCCTCTGACCTCTAGCATCCACAAGGCATTTTTGCCCACAGGACTGCCGCATACTGGATGTTTTTCCCTTTTCACACCATTCTTTGTAAACCCTAGAAATGGTTGTGCGTGAAAATACCAGTAACTGAGCAGATTGTGAAATACTCAGAACGGCCCGTCTGGCACCAATAACCATGCCACGCTCAAAATTGCTTAAATCACCTTTCTTTCCCATTCTGACATTCAGCTTGGAGTTCAGGAGATTGTCTTGACCTGGACCACCCCCCTAAATGCATTGAAGCAACTGCCATGTGATTGGTTGACTAGATAATTGCATTAATGAGAAATAGAACAGGTGTTCCTAATAATTCTTTAGGTGAGTGTATTCGTTGGCTTAGTGTATTTTAAAGAAAAATGTGCCAAACCTTTTGGCACATTCTTTGGTGTATGGTGTCCCAGTTAGACCACTGCCTGTCTCTGTGAACCCACACCTACTTTCCAATAAGTACCTCATCGGTGTATTGTGGAAAAAGTGTCTGAAAGTGTCTAAAACGAGTAATAATTTTCGTGCAAGGAATGTACACATTTATTTTTATTTATTTATTTATTTTTACAAATCACACCAGAATTCTGGCAAATTTTCAATAGTAAATCCGTCTGATTGATTATATTTTGTAGCAAGCAAAATAAATCTTGTTTCAGAATAGGACTGGGGATTATACTGTACTTGAATAGCTCCAATATAAGATCGTTTAGCATCATTTGGATCCATTATCCTATTACACAAATTATTTAGCCATAAGAGGTTGGCATTGTTTCCTATCTGTCTCACAATGCCTGCCAGCAATGGTTTGGAGCTAACTATTCTTCAGCAGGAAAAGGGCAATGTGCCCAACATATCTCAGGAGGACTCACCTTCAGAACACTGTTCATTAGCCATCCCATAAAACAAATATTTTAGACTGAATTTTTACACCTAGTTTTCCACAGATTACTGTGCCAAAAAGCTCCTTTTCTCAATTTCACCTTCAGCTCCCTCTTGATCACAGAACAAGTACAAAGACTTTGCCGCTAGGGTAACTTGGCATTGTCCCATTAAACAATAAGGTACACAGTTGGCAAAATTAGGCCTTCTACAGAGACAGTAACTAATTAAGTTATATGAGAGAATCTGGAAATCGCTCAATTGATTATACAGTTTTTCTTCTAGTCAAAGACACTTGCTCTTTTGGTCTAAATATAAAATGCTTGATGTTTAGAAGAGGCAGAATTATTGAACACATTAGATTTTAATTGTACATCAAAATCATCGATTTCAATTATAGGTCAAGGAGGAACCTACAGCCTTGCTTTCAAGGAGTTCTACTGTTTAGCTTGCAGCAAATGTAAAACAAACAAAAAATCCAAATAATTATAAGGACACATTTCATCACTGTGGTCCATCTGACATAAAAAACAACAACCATTCTCTCCATTTCATACATCCTGTAGTACATATATAACATCTGGTTCTAGCTATAAGGCCTAATACACACTACTGTATTTTTCATCTGTGTGCTACCAACATTTTTACAGATAACATACTGAACAGCACACATCCATATTTTTTCATATCAAGGTAGCCATTCCGTAAATGATAGAACATTCCCTATTCTGGCCCATATTGTAGACAAGAATAGTCCTTTCTATTGATGGGAGTGAGAAAAATAAGGAATTCTCACAGAAGGCATCCGTATTTTAAGGATCCCTGGATTGCGGACCAAAATACGGATACAGTCATCTGCATAAAGCCTTAATAGTAGAATTAGTGTTCTAATATGAAAATAGATAATGGTATTGGGCAATAGGGAAAATTATTTAGTTTTAGTTTCTGTTTTCATTGTAAATATTTTTGCCCATTTATTATCTAAATACAGTATATACAATATTTAACACAAAGAACAGCTTTATAGCACTGGTGTCCTGGATTTCAGTTTAACCAAGGACAATATCTGCATGGATTTTGTGTTCTACTCATATATGTGCAAAGTGCTCCAGTTTTCAAAAACATACTCTAATAAAATTGTCCCTAGTAAGTAACTTAGATTCTGATATGTGATGGCACCCTCTATAGAGCTATACAAAATATGTTGGTACTATCTAAGCAACAGAAAAAACAAACAAACAATAAATAAAATAAATGATACAGTGTTGAATTTACCATGATTACTTCAGTAGTCCCCTATGGGACCATAGATAAACCTTACTAAGTAATTTAAAAAAATGTAAGCAAACTTGTCATCACAAAATGTCTACAGGCAGAGGAGCAGGAGAAGTTGAGCAGATTGATATATCGTTTTTTGGGATAAAATTCTGCGAAACGTATTTATTTATATTTTTAAATCTCTCCTCTTTCTGACTTTAGTTGTACATGGGAGGTGTTATCAGTGATTGATAACATTCTCTGTTTAAGTATATAGATACATAGATACATAGATAGCTGTCAGTCACTGATAGTTATACACAGGGGAGCTATTATCAGTAATTTATGACATTCTCTGTGTAAGTGTTTGTGTAAGTGTGTATACAGATATAGCTGTTAGTCACTGATACAGTAGCTGTACACAGGAGAAGTATTATCAGTGATTGATAGCATTCTCTGTGTAAGTGTGTATACAGAGGTAGCTGTCAGTCACTGATAGCCATACATGGGGGCGTTATTAGTGATTGATAGCATTCTCTGTATATGTGTGTATATATAGATAGCTGTCAGTCACTGGTAGTTGTACATGAGGTAGGTGTCAGCAGTGATTGATAACAGTATCTGTCTAAGTGTGTATACATGGATAGCTGTCAGTCACTGATAGTTGTACACCGTGGAGATGTTATTAGTGATTGATAGCATTCTCTATGTAAGTGTGTATACATAGATAGCTGTCAGTCACTGATAGTTGTACACAGGGGAGGTGTTATCAGTCATTAATAGCATTCTCTGTGTATTTGTGTATACATAGATAGCTGCCAGACACTGATAACACATTCCCTATGTAAGATCAAAAAGTACTGAGATTTTAATATCTAAAATACAAGTTTCACTGAATCTTTTCTCACAAAACTATATATCATTTTGCTCAGCTTCTAATGCTCTATAACATGATGTCTGCAGATTTGTGTTGTGATGTCTATGTAACATTATACAATATTCACAGTGTAAAGAATGAACATCTGATGTATGATCCAACCACTGGGATTGCCACTTATAACAAGAATGAGAGTGCTGAGTCCTCCCAATGAATATTGATGGTCAAGCATGGGTGGACTTAGCCAAATACATTGCTGGGCTATTTTCGGCTATCTTTAATGGATCTTGCGATTGGTGAGGGTCGCAGTGGTCAGACCCCCAATGTTCAGATCTTTATCCCCTCTTCTTTGGATAGGAAATATCTTTATATCTTGGTACAAACATTTTATAATGAAGTTCACTAGAAACTGTTTTAAAGGCATTGTCCAAACTCGCCATTACTGAGATGAGACTAAGTGCCTCAGCACCAGGTGGCCAGGAAACAGCAGAATGGGACATTGCTCTGCTGTTTCAGTAACTCCTATTGCAGTGCATTGGAGCTACAAAAAAAGCAGAGCACAGAAAGCTATGGTGTTTCCAAGTTAGAAAAACAGTGTAGCTTGCTGTGCTTAGCTGTTTCTGTAGCTCCCATGCACTGCAATGGGAGCTAGTGAAACCATGAAGAGCTCCACTGTTTCTCAGTCACCTGGCATTACTAAGGCGAGATGGGACAACCCCTTTAAATGTCAAATCCATCACTGGTACATCAACATACATCTTTTAGTTTTAAAGGTGTGTGGAGCAACCTTCTCTGTGCTCACAAAGCACAGTGCCGTACATTGTATAGTGGCTGTGTTTGGTATCGTGCTCAGCCCTATTCACTTCAATGGGTTTGAGCGCAATACCAAGCACATCTGCTATACAATTTACGGCGCTGTGCTTGGAAAGTTGTGTGAAGGCAGCAGCGCTCACAGGGGAGCCGTTGCTTTCTCAAACAGCTGATCGGTGAGGGTCCCAGGTGTAGGAGACCCACCAATCAGATACTGATGACCTATCCAGAGGATAGGTCATCGGTATCAAAATTTCTGAAAACCCCTTTAGAAAGTAGAATCTTGGGAGAAAGTTGATTTTTTTTTTCTTACTTACTGCTGACTTCAAACATTGAAGGACAATTTAGGTTTAAATGTTTTATTGCCAAAAGCTCTCAGTTCATAGATATATATTAAACAGGTATCCTGACCTGCTCTTATGTGTCTACTTTCAGGATGTATATGTTATGTCTTGGGCTATTTCTCCATTGAGAGTAACTTGACTTGTTAATGTTCTGGAACTGATCAGAAAGGTAGAACTAAACAGGAACACATTGTGTGACAAACAGCTTATATACATAGAAAAATCAGGTTTAACCTCGCGATGCCTACTTGTCAAGTCTATTAAACAGTTACCCAATAAAAAATCCATACATGTCCAATAACGTAATGATTTTAGGACTAGCAGCATGTAAATTCCTGAATATGAAAAGCAAAGTATATGGAGAATGTAGAAAAGAATCCATTATAATTTTTTTTTTACATTATATAATAATCTAAATTCAATTTAATAGCCAAAAAATCTCTGTCGCAAAAATGTACCTTAATTGGATACTGTGGCTTCTCTCTGCATGCATACAAGATAATACCCCAATGAATTAAGGTAATTTTGGTAAATGTATCGTTAAGTAAGTGTGTAAACTTTCACTGTAATGAATGAATATAGTATAAAGGTTTTGTTTCCATGTCAAAACTATCTGGTTGCATCTTTATAATCCACAGGGAAATAAAGGTTCAAAATCTTTTGTTTTAATTTGCTATAGCGTTAAGATGGACAAGACAGCCCATTCATATGTATTACGTAATGAAGACAAATGGCTGGAAAATTAAAATGTTAAGACTCAACTTTTGCTGAAAACGGGAAGATAAGAGATTTGACATTCTCAAATTAACAGAAAACGTGTTTCTGTTATACAATTATACACCAATTTTGTAATATCCAAATTTAGGATTGTTAAACCACCACATGTTGCCTTTAACTATCAGGATGCCATTATCCACTTCTTTCATCATACTTGATGAAGAACCAACATTATCTGTTATTGGGGAAACAAGTCAGGGCAGTCTATGTGAAGTTGATGAAGCTTTCATTTTCAGGGCCTTACAGGGAAAGTGCTTAGCCAACGATAAGTGTGGGGTCGCCCCTTTCGGGGTGGGTGCTCTGCTTTTAGGCAGGGGTAACCACATAAGCAATTTAGGGATAGATCTTCCCCGATCTCGACTCCACTTCACTAACCCTGATTCCTTATCTGTTACAACTAGTGTTGAGTGAACTTGTGTTTTAAGTTCGGCGTCCAAAGTTCGGGTTCGGATTGTCAAAGAATCCTGTTATGGATTCCTCTACCACGGACCATAACGGAATTCTATGACAGCATTCGCGCCTATAAGAGGCATTCCGTATTGCATTCCGTCATAATAGAAGTCTATGGCCAGCATAGACTTCTATTATGATGGAATGAATTATGGAATGCCTTTTATAGGCTTCCGTGGTGCATGCCATCATAGAATTCTGTTATGGTCCGTGGTAGTGGAATCCATAATTCGATTCTTTAATAATCCGAACCCAAACTTTGGACGCTGAACTTAAAACACAAGCTCGCTCAAAACTAGTTACAACCTGACTGTGAGTAAAAAAATTATCACTAGTATATCACATGGAGAAAGGATACACCATTCTTGCTATGCATGTTATCATATCTGTACCAGTGTTGAGATGGCTCCTGAATTTGTTAACAATTGCTGATATCTCATATGATTTATTTTGCATAGAGTTTTTTATATTATTTTGATTATAAAAAGTTAAGATTTAAAGAGATTTTTTGTGCAACCAGTGATAACCACCACATGCACTAAGTGTCTAGTCATTAAAGGGCATCTGTCAACAGATTTGTACCTATAAAACTGACTTACCTTTTACATGTGCACTTGGCAGAAGAAGGCATCTGTATTGGTACCATGTTTATATGTGCCCACATTGCTGGAAAAAAAAGAGAATAATGATGTTTTATTATATGCAAATGAGTGTCTAGGAGCAACAAGAACATTGCCATCACATATAGAGGCTCTTCTCTCTCTGCAACTGCCACACCCTCTGCACTTTGACAGGCCAAGTAGTGAAAACATCATCACACTTGGCTCTGTCAACCAAAGTAAAGAGGGCACTGCAGTTGCAGAGCAAGCTAGGCTTCTAAGTATAATGACAATGCCCCCGTTACTCCTAGGGGTTTATATGCAAACACTAAAACATAATTTTTCTCAGCAATATGGGCACATATAAACATGGGACCAACACAGATGCCTTCAGCTGCCAAGTGCACATGCAACAGGTCAACCATATTCATAGGTATAAAACAGCTGACATATGCCCTTTAAGGCTTTTTCATTACTGGTCGTTAAAAGGTTAAAGAGTACAGGGCCCAGTAATATTGTGACCCTTATCTGAGTATGTACTGTTATTAGTGACCCTGTATTTTCTATCTCTGGACCAGTTACTCACCCTCAACAGGAGCATAAAGCCATATATAAAAATCTAAGCAAAATCTTACTGCTTCCTTATCTGTTAAGATTCATAATTATAACCATGCGCTGCTAATCAAGTGCACTTGATTTTTCATCTTCAAGACATAGTACGCCTCTGTATAAAAGCTGAATTTTAGATTGTTTGATCCAGAGCTTTCAGGTTTGTATTAACTTCATGGCAAGTAGAAAAGACATTCATTGATCATTAAAAAGAAATTGTGTCTGCTCATCAGTTTATGAGTGTTTTAAAGTTACAAAAATAAAAAATAAAACAATATACTATAACAACATTGCATCTAGGAAGCAGGAAAGGTATAGTGCTTCTGCACAAAGGAAAACTTCTTGGAATCTGGTATAAGGCAGGAATCAGAGGAATAAGGTCTCCTCAACATGACAGTGCAGTGTGAATAGACCCCGTATGGCAGCATGAGTAGGCATCCTGATTGCTTTTGTTTGAGGCATTGTATTTTCAAGCATGTTATGGAACCTGCCTCCTTGTAAATTTAGAGACACAGGAAGGCTATGGCACCATATTCAATATCCACATAATACAGATTTCAAATATCGCCATCTACAAGGGTCTGAACTTGCAAATGCACAATGGATATAAGAATAAACAATAACAGGGGTATTTGAGTTTCTTACTACGAAGTGCTGAAATATATTATATAAATCTGAATGTCACAAACGTTCAGCCTATGGCATTATAACACATAAAATAGACGTCTTCTGCCTGAGTGTGACATTTACAGTTGCCCAGAATAGTTTACTTGCAAAATTGTTTAACTGTTATCTAATGTTCTAATGTATTGTTGGTTAAGAATCCTGACTCTGCTCTTGTAGGAAGCTAGGTGATGCATTTAGGTGCATCCATAGTTGTGCAACTAGTGCTACCTGAGGAAATGAGAGGGTAGCCATATGTACTTTATAGTACTCCAGTGAGTGAAAGAGAGGACCAGGGAGGTGCAAAATCTTCATGGTCAAGCACTGGAGTCAGTCAGTAAAGTAAAAAAGCTATTTAAGGCTGATAGAGACTTTACTGCAGACATTGCTAATACACCCTTCCACACATTCACATGGTCCTGGCCAGCCGTATCTTATTTCTGTACCCCTCAATCTGGTAATTACGGAAAAGATTTGCAAGAACTTTATTGCCAGCCTTAGATTCTGCAAAGAGAGACTTTGAAGAGATAGAGGGAAGGAGTATTATAGCCCTCATCCTTGCTAATATCCATACATACCTTTGTAGGAAGCTTTGCACCTACATCTCCTGCCTTGCACCCGTACAACACTCATAACACTAAGGGCACCCCAACTATCATTAGTCAGGAGCCCCAATATCATGGTGTTCCCTAAGTAAGAAAGGGTGCTCCCTCCTGTCACTGCCTGGCCCTAGGGAGCAATGTGTGAGGATAATTATTGCAGCTAGAGACACTACCACTCCCATCGTCTGGGATTTGAGGCATATACAATGAAGCTTCTGCAAGGCATCACATTCTAATGACACATGTTTGAAGAATGGCGCCTAATGAAATGGATGCCAAATGTATGCAGCTGCAAGCCATGTGTCTTGACATCTAAACGACCATATCGTTTTCAATGGCATCCAATCACATCCCTTTTGTTTGCAGTATAGATTTTTTATAAACCTGGCCTATGGTCTAGAAAACATTAAACTAAAAATCTGCCACTGATTCCCATTCTAAAGAAAAAATGCCTTTTGTGGGATTACCTTGCATTCAAAAATGTAGTTGTCTACATATATTATACCAGTGTATAACAAAAGGACAGTCTTTTGGCATATATTTGGCAATAGAATGAGTGTCTGCATATACTGTATATCAGGAAGTGTTGGCAACAACAGCATGCTGTGTATGTATGTATTTCACACAAATCGGTCGATTGAATCAGAATAATACAAGTCTGAATAAATTCCACCCAATTCGACAGTTTCCCAACTGCTCTGAAAAGTTATGTATTACACTCTGTACTCATGTAGGACTGTATAAAGTCCTTTAAAGCTCTTTAAAACCAAGACAGCATTAGTAACATGAGAAAGACAGCAACATATATGGCTACGGGTGTAATAAAATGTAGGAAACACGTCAGAGGCAAAATCTGAATACAGTGGCAAAGTCAGTGAGGCAGACAAAAGATCAGCGAACCAAAGTAACAAATACAAGACTAGCTATTGAGGTAGGAATACCAGTCACTGGCGACTGTGGCCACCAATTTCCTATTTCAATAGCCTGCCCTAGGGAAGCATGTGATGCTGGAACTGAGCCTGATTTAACCAGGTTTCCTGGCTCCCTGATAGGTCTACCAGTCCCACTTCAGCAAGGCTAGATGCCTTAGCAACAGACTACTGCCTCTGGTCCATGGGGGTTCGGCCACACTCCCTGCAGACACGCAGACTGGTAAGTACAAAGTGACAGCACCCCCCCTTCCCATATACAGGGGACCACTGGACCATCCAGCAAAAGAGCTTGTTTATCAGGGTGAGTTTCATGAAACATTTTGATTAACTTATCAATATGCATAGCCTTTGCTGATACCCATTAACCTCTCTTTTGGACCATAACCTTTCCAATGAACCAGGTACTGCACTGCTCCTCGCACACTCCTGGAATTCAATATTTTGGTGACCTTATGCTCTAGCTCCCCTGAACCTCAATAGGATAAGTTTCCAAGAAGGTAACAAGGAAGTGACATATTTCTTGAATAAAGACCGATGAAATACATTTTGAATCTTAAATGAATCTGGCAACATGATACAATAGTATACAGGATTAATGACTTCAGCCACTTTATAAGGACTAATAAATCGAGGAGCAAGTATACCCAAAGATACGTTCAGTCGCAGATTCTGTATAGAGAGCAATACCCGAAAGTCCCAAACAAAAACCAGAACCCTGAGAGTATTTTTTTTATCAGCCCCCTTTTTTGTATACACTAGGATTTTCTTATGTTCTTGGAGCCCAAATTCTGATTAGCTCTGGTCTCAGATGCAAAATCAGGGAAACTAATGGAAATATCAATACCAGTAGACAAGTTTGGAATCCCGGAATGACTGGCACAGAAACTTCTAGATAAGGCATTTGGGTCCTTATTTCTCCAACTCACTAGAAGTCCAGTTAATTATGTAATTGGAGCCATGGCATACCCAAGATAACATTAGCTTCTAAATTCTTCATTACAAACAGAGGACAGACCTCAGAATGAATAGCAGCAATGAGTATAGAGATATTAGGGGTACAATACTTATACTCTTAGCCAAGAGTGTGGTATCTACAGTGGTGACTCGTACAGGGTTCGGGAGAGTATGTAATAGAATACCCACAGAAATTGCAAAATTCAAATCAATACAATTAGAAGCAGATCCAGAATCAACAAAAGCAAATCCAGATTACTTATAAGAAATACCTAGTGGTAGTAGGATCTTTTTAAAGATCTTGAGAAATACCTCCTTGACTGGGTGGTCTTCCCATGAACCACTTAGGTGCTGACATTTTTTGGTGGTTTTCAGGAGATGGCCAGCATTATCACAAAAGAAGCATAACCCCTTGCTGCTTCGAAATTCCTTTTGTCTTGAGGAGTCATTGTAGAGTCCAACTGCATAGGTTCATCAGTGGAGGCAAACACCTCAGAAGGAACAGACATCATGTATGGTCTGGAATATGGAGCGGGGTGGATTAACACTGTATTCTGCATTCTCTTGGACTCTTTCCACAAGGTCCTGGACCTGCTGTGTGAGATCATGCATTTGGTTTACCAAGGCCTGCATAGATCCATAGGACAATACTGCAGAGAAATCTTTCTGGTTAGCCTGTGATTCTGTAATGAAAGGTAGGGAAGTGCAGCCTTGAACTTCACCCACACCAACAACACATTCCCTGCCTACTTGCACAATCTGCCCTAAATGACAACCCACAAAGTCACCATGAAAAGGCAAGGTTACAAACTAGCAAAGTCTAAAACCAAACAGTGTCCAATATCAAGCAAGGTCAAATAACAAGCAAAGTCAAATACCAGTAGGTCATATCAGAGGCAAAATCAGAATACAGTAGCAAAGTCAGAGAAACAGGCAAAAGGTCAGCGATCCAAAGTAAGGCTGGTGAGACAGGAATACCAGCTGCCTTATTTATTAAGCAGCTGCCAATTTAAATAGCCTGCCCTTAGGAAGTGTGTGACATCGGCACAGAGCCTGATTGGCCCGGTGTCCCTGCTCCCTTATAGGTCGATCAGCCCCACTGTCAATGGGGCTGATTGCCATAGCAACAGATTGCAGTCGGCAGCTCTGCCATAGTGCGGCCAGACTCGCAGTTGGAGTGTAGACTGGTAAGCATGGTAGTGGGTGGTGACATACTGTTTAATAACACACTGCCTGTTGGATTTTTAGGGATTATTAAAATGGTCCAAAAATGATAAATTTTTTGGTAGTAGATTCCTTCTACCTATAAAATGGTGGCTGCTATTTTGAGTGAATCATCCAAAATGAATTTACAAACATTTCTGATTCACTAGATTTGTAAGAAATTCAGTTAATCCAGAATTAGAGATAAGCAAATGATTTTTTTCTTAATAATACGCCACAAAAATGTCTATGAAAGAATGTACGTTCACCGCAAAACAGCTAATAACGCGTGTTTTTTTCTTATCAATACACCACAAAAATGTCTATAAAACAATGTTTGTTCACCGATGAGCGGCCAATAAGTTTAACACACACTTTTTTTTCTTATTAATACACCACAAAAATGTCTATGAAAGAAAATGCGTTCAGCACTTAGCGGCTAATTAGACATACTTTTTTCTTAAAAAGTGTATGTTCACCGCAAAATGGCTAATAACACACCCTTTTTTCACTTATTAATAAACCACAAAAATGTCTATGAAACAATGTACATTCAATGCTGAACGGCTAATAACATGCACTTTTTATTCTTTATTATGCACCACAAAAATGTCTATAAAAGAATGTACGTCCATTGGAAAACGGCTAATAACACACTTTTTTTTTTCCATTAATACACCACAAAAATGTCTATGAATCAATGAACGTTCAACGCTGAACAGCTAATTAGACGTCCTTTTTCCCCCCTTATTAATACACTACAAAAATGTTTATGAAACAATGTATATTCACCGCAAAATGGCTAATAACACACACTTTTTTTCTTCTTAATACACCACAAAAATTTCTATGAAACAATGTACATTCACTGCGGAACGGCTAATAACACACACTTTTTTTTATTATTAATACACCATTAAAAAAAGTCTATGAAACCATGTACGTTCACCGCAAAACGGGTAATAACACACACATTTTTCTCATTAATATACCACAAAAATGTCTATGAAACAATGTACATTTACCGCACAACGGCTAATAACACACACTTTTTTCTTATTAATACACCACAAAAATGTCTATGAAAGAAAATGCGTTCACCGCTTAGTGGCTAATTAGACATACTTTTTTTTTATTAGTACACCACAAAAATGTCTATGAAACAATGTATGTTCACTGCAAAACGGGTAATAACACATACTTTTTTTCCTATTTATACAACACAAAAATGTCTATGAAAGAATGTATGTTCACCGCAAAACAGCTAATAACATGCACTTTTTTTTCTTATTAATACACAACAAAAATCTCTATAAAACAATGTACGTTGACCACAAGACGGCTAATAACATGCACTTTTTTTTCTTATTAATACACCACAAAAATGTCTATAAAACAATGTAGTATATATGCCGCAAGAAAATGATGAAAATGGAGATTTGATTAAATCCCTAAAATGAAAATGGAGATTTGATCAAATCCCTTAGGGAAATTATGAAAATTTAGATTTGATCAAATCCCTAAGGAAGATGATCAATTCACGGAAGATGTTTAAAATAACATCTCTGTGGGATGATTTCCCTAAAGAAAGTAAGTGATTTGGTTCAAATCCCTTAACTGTTTTAACGAAAAGATGAAATAAACAAGTAAGGAGTCCTGGAAAAAAAAGAAAGCAGTCGAAGGACCTTTGATTACCTCATGGACATGTGACCAGTAATATTGCTATGTTACTGGTCACATGGTGATGATGTCATCAAAAGTCCTTTATCTCATAGCTCTCACAGTTCGCTGATAAAAGGCCCTAGCGATAAAAGGCCCTAGTGACGCCCCTGATTCCAGGTATATACTATTCTGGCAGGGGGAACACAGCCAGGCATATTTCTGTGGGGGCACACTACTGGTTGTGTTTCAATGACTATTGTTGTATTACCTACTCTACATTTATTAATGCATGGTTTACTAAATAAATACTTTTAATATCTAAACAATATTATTTCATATTATTATTATATTAGCAAAATATTAAACTTCTCACTAAAACAGTTTTAATGAGATTTAATAATGAAATCACTTACTTTCTTTAGGGAACATCATCTTCCGTGAATTGATCATCTCCTTTAGAGATTTGATCAAATCTCCATTTTCATCTTAGGAATTTGATCAAATCTCCATTTTCATCATTTCCCTGCGACATATACACCGCTGAACTGCTAATTAGACATACGGGTACTTTTTTCTTATTAATACACCACAAAAATGTCTATAAAGCAATGTACAGTACGTTCACTGTTGAACGGCTAATAAAACATACTTTTTTCTTATTAATACACCACAAAAATGTCTATGAAACAATGTACGTTCATCTCTTAACGGCTAATAACACACACTTTTTTTCTTATTAATACACTGCAAAAATGTCTATGAAACAATGTAAGTTCACTGCTGAACAGCTAATAACATGTACTTTTTTTTTATTAATACACCACAAAAATGTCTATAAAACAATGTACGTTCACAGCTGAATGCCTAATTAGATGTTTCTTTTCTTCATAATAAACTACAAAAATGTCTATAAAACAATGTAGTATATACACCGCTGAAATGCTAATTAGACGTACATTTTTCTAATTAATACACCACAAAAATGTCTATGAATCAATGAAAGTTGACAGCTGAACGGGTAATAACACACTTTTTTCCTATTAATACACCACAAAAATGTCTATGAAAGTATATATGTTCACCGCAAAACAGCTAATAACACACTTTTTTTCTTATTAATACACCACAAAAATGCCTATGAAAGTATGTTTGTTCATCGCAAAACAGCTAATAACACACACTTTTTTTCTTATTAATACGCCACAAAATTGTCTATGAAACAATGCACATTCACCGCAAAACAACTAATACGCAGTTTTTTCTTATAAATACACCACAAAAATGTCTATGAAAGAATGTATGTTTACCGCAAAACTGCTAATAACATGCAGTTTTTTTTTTCTCATTAATACACCACAAAAATGTCTATGAAACAATGTATGTTCACTGCTGAACGGCTAATTAGGCATACTTTTTTTTCTTATTAATACACCGCAAAAATGTCTATGAAACAATGTACGTTCAATGCTGAACGGCTAATAACAAGTACTTTTTTTCTTATTAATAAACAATGTAAGTTCACCGCTGAATGCTTAATTAGGTGTATTTTTTTTTCTTATTAATACACCACAAAAATGTCTATAAAACAATGTAGTATGTACACCGCTGAACGGCTAATCAGACATACTTTTTTTTTCTTAATACACCACAAAAATGTCTATAAAGAAATGTCTACACCCCGTAAATGGCTGTATCACACAGCACTTGCACCCTAATAACAAGCAACATTTGCTGGAATTACTGAGCTATCCTATAGTGCAAACCTAAAAGCAGCAGTATAACAGCAATTTGGATCCCAAATTAGTGCAACAAGGTGTAATAGAATCGCTCCTATTACCTAGGCTGTACAGTTTCCTATTGCACCCTGTGCTCCTCTTATAGTGTGGATGATGCCTCCTTATACTTTTCCTACACCTTGAATAATCTTTCCCTGAACTTGTAAAAAAATTTTTTCAGCACAATAAAGTCTTTCCTAATACTGTCCCTAGCGCCTGTCATGTCTCTCCCTGAACTAAGTACACTGGAAATGGCTGAATCAAAGAAGGTTGAGGCTATTTTTAGTGCTGTGACAACACAGGGGCTGGCTGGCTGCTGATTGGCTGCATGCATGGCATTGTGCGTGATCCCTCATTCCAAGAGTTCTTTGCTCCATGTCCTTACATGTCCAGCAGCCGTTTTAGAAAAAAAATGATTTGTTACAATGAAGAGGAAATTCGACTTTGGTGCAAATCCAATTCTTCATGAAATTCGGATGGAATTCCACTTTGTCAACTTCGATTCGCTCATCTCTACTTATAAGCATTGGCAGCATGGAAAAGTTAATGTACAGTATCATTTAGATGCACTACAGCAATGCAAAAAACTGATTTCTAAAACATGCAAGAAAAAAAAAACTAATAGCATTATTATTTTTATACATTCAAATTTGTGATCTGAATGGAAATGTGTAGCACAACATGTGCTAGAATAATACATATTTCAAATAAAAAAATAAAAATGTTCTAATGTATTGCTTGCTGTTTTACTGTAACATTCTAGAATAAAACTCATTTTAGCCCTATTACTCTATGCTGTGAAATATATCTACAGGCAGTCAGCTATTCACATGGAAAGTACCTCAGGAATTTGACTTCAATGTACGTGTTGAAGTGAATCGCTGAAACAGGCACATCCCTATGGATTTCTTCTTCTATTATGACATTTTGAAATGTTACATAGTAAAGCTTTAAAATACAGACATTGAAAACACGGTTTATGTGTGAAATGAACAGTGAAAGTAATACTTATATATGAACCTTGTTCATTTTTATTTCATCCATTCACACCAAAATCTCTACACACATGCATCTGATATTTATTTATTTTTTTGAGTAAAAATAATAATAGAAACAATAATATATTTTTGTAAATGATTATTTGCATCACCATGCTTTTTTTAAACAAGTATATTACCATAATTAAACAAAACTAAAATGATGTTAGTAGTGATCTTAGTGCCTACCAATACAGCGGGGGTGGTTGTGCTTGCACGCTATAGGAAAAAGCGCCAGACTCTCTGGTGGCCGGGACCATGAGAGCGCAAATAGGTACACATGTGCAGCAGCTCCTGTCCAGGACGTAACCCATGGAAATGAGCAGTGTATAATGCAATGGAAAAATCAAGCCAGTTAAGGCTACCTTCACAGTAGTGTTTGAATCCGGTAGCCTGATCTGCCTGAGGATCAGGCTAACGGATCTCAAATGCTGGATATGACCATATACCGTTGGATCCTTATTGACTACAATGGGATTCAGCGGTGATCCAGATGCTTTTCCATCATAAATACCAGGTTTCAGTTAGACAAGAATTGTTGCATGCAATGGTCTTTGGTCTGCTCAATAGCCAGCATTTCTGCCACATCAGGCAGCCAGATCAGCATGTAGATGTGAACCCGGCCAAAAGAGGCAATATGGACAGACACAATATAGTAGTTAGTGCCTTGTATTAGCATTGTCTACATGATAAATGCCATTTGCTGATGTGAGAAACTCCTTTAAGTAAGGGGTGTATGTAGCTTCCCACTCAAGAATGGTGGTGGCAAACAGATGGACAAGGATATAATACAGACAATGGATTTACTGATCTCAAGTGGTGCAAAAAGTCTGGTAGTTACAGCATTCTTATAAGAAGTTAGTTGCTAGTCTCGTGTGGGGAAAAAAGTATATACAGTTGCAAGAAAAAGTATGTGAACCCTTTGCAATGATATGGATTTCTGCACAAATTAGTCATAAAATGTGATCTGGTCTTCATCTAAGTCACAACAATAGACAATCACAGTCTGCTTAACCACCTGCCGCCACGCTAACGCCGAAAGGCGTCATTGCTGCGGCGCTCCCAGGTCACACTAAAGCCAATAGGCGTCATCTCGCGTGAGCCGAGATTTCCTGTGAACGCGCACACACAGGCACACGCGTTCACAGGATCGGAAGGTGAGCGAGTGGATCTCCAGCCTGCCAGCAGCGATCGTTCGCTGGCAGGCTGGAGATGCGATTTTTTTAACCCCTAACAGGTATATTAGACGCTGTTTTGAAAACAGCGTCTAATATACCTGCTACCTGGTCCTCTGGTGGTCCCTTTTGCTTGGATCAACCACCAGAGGCAGCTCATTAATAAGTAGCACCAAACAGCACTACACTACACCCCCCTGTCACTTATTAACCCCTGATCACCCCATATAGACTCCCTGATCACCCCCCTGTCATTGATCACCCCCCTGTCATTGATCACCCCCCTGTCATTGATCACCCCCCTGTCATTGATCACCCCCTTGTAAGGCTCATTCAGACGTCCGTATGATTTTTATGGATCCACTGATACATGGATCGGATCCGCAAAACACATACGGACGTCTGAATGGAGCCTTACAGGGGGGTGATCAATGACGAGGGTGATCACCCCATATAGACTCCCTGATCACCCCCCTGTCATTGATCACCCCCTGTCATTGATCACCCCCCTGTAAGACTCCATTCAGACGTCCGTATGATTTTTACGGATCCACTGATACATGGATCGGATCCGCAAAACACATACGGACGTCTGAATGGAGCATTACAGGGGGGTGATCAATGACGGGGGTGATCACCCCATATAGACTCCCTGATCACCCCCCTGTCATTGATCACCCCCCTGTCATTGATCACCCCCCTGTAAGGCTCCATTCAGACGTCCGTATGATTTTTACGGATCCACTGATACATGGATCGGATCCGCAAAACACATACGGACGTCTGAATGGAGCCTTACAAGGGGGTTATCAATGACAGGGGTGATCACCCCATATAGACTCCCTGATCACCCCCCTGTCATTGATCACCCCCCTGTAAGGCTCCATTCAGTCGTCCGTATGATTTTTACAGATCCACTGATACATGGATCGGATCCGCAAAACACATACGGACATCTGAATGGAGCCTTACAGGGGGGTGATCACCCCATATAGACTCCCTGATCACCCCCCTGTCATTGATCACCCCCCCTGTCATTGATCACCCCCCCTATAAGGCTCCATTCAGACATTTTTTTGGCCCAAGTTAGCAGAAATTATTATTATTTTTTTTCTTACAAAGTCCCATATTCCACCAACGTGTGTCAAAAAATAAAATCTCAGATGAACTCACCATACCCCTCACAGAATCCAAATGCTTAAAATTTTTTAGACATTTATATTCCAGACTTCTTCTCACGCTTTAGGGCCCCTAAAATGCCAGGGCAGTATAAATACCCCACATGTGACCCCATTTCGGAAAGTAGACACCCCAAGGTATTCGCTGAGGGGCATATTGAGTCAATGAAAGATTGAAATTTTTGTCCCAAGTTAGCGGAAAGGGAGACTTTGTGAGGAAAAAAAAATATCAATTTCCGCTAACTTGTGCCAAAAAAAATAATTTCTATGAACTCGCCATGCCCCTTATTGAATACCGAATACCTTGGGGTGTCTTCTTTCCAAAATGGGATCACATGTGGGGTATTTATACTGCCCTGGCATTCTGGTATCGCCGTACTCAGGAGAAGTTGGGGAATGTGTTTTGGGGTGTCATTTTACATATACCCATGCTGGGTGAGATAAATATCTTGGTCAAATGCCAACTTTGTATAAAAAAATTAGAAAAGTTGTCTTTTGCCGAGATATATATCTCACCCAGCATGGGTATATGTAAAATTACACCCCAAAACACATTGCCCAACTTCTCCTGAGTACGGCAATACCAGATGTGTGACACTTTTTTGCAGCCTAGGTGGGCAAAGGGGCCCACATTCCAAAGAGCACCTTTCGGATTTCACCGGCCATTTTTTACAGATTTTGATTTCAAACTACTTACTACACATTAGGGCCCCTAAAATGCCAGGGCAGTATAACTACCCCACAAGTGACCCCATTTTGGAAAGAAGACACCCTAAGGTATTTCGTGATGGGCATAGTGAGTTCATGGAAGTTTTTATTTTTTGTCACAAGTTAGTGGAATATGAGACTTTGTAAGAAGAAAAAAATCATCATTTTCCACTAACTTGTGACAAAAAATAAAAAGTTCTATGAACTTACTATGCCCATCAGCGAATACCTTAGGGTGTCTACTTTCCGAAATGGGGTCATTTGTAGGGTGTTTGTACTGTCTGGCCATTGTAGAACCTCAGGAAACATGACAGGTGCTCAGAAAGTCAGAGCTGCTTCAAAAAGCGGAAATTCACATTTTTGTACCATAGTTTGTAAATGCTATAACTTTTACCCAAACCATTTTTTTTTTACCCAAACATTTTTTTTTTATCAAATACATGTAGAACAATAAATTTAGAGAAAAATGTATATATGGATGTCGTTTTTTTTGCAAAATTTTACAACTGAAAATGAAAAATTTCATTTTTTTGCAAAAAAATCGGTAAATTTTGATTAATAACAAAAAAATTTAAAATGTCAGCAGCAATGAAATACCACCAAATGAAAGCTCTATTAGTGAGAAGAAAAGGAGGTGAAATTCATTTGGGTGGTAAGTTGCATGACCGAGCAATAAACCGCTAAAGTTGTGGAGTGCCGATTTGTAAAAAAGGGCCTGGTCACTAGGGAGGTATAAACCTGTGGTCCTTAAGTGGTTAAACTAATAACACACAAAGAATTAAATGTTACCATGTTTTTATTGAACACACCATGTAAACATTCACAGTGCAGGTGGAAAAAGTATGTGAACCCTTGGATTTAATAACTGGTTGAACCTCCTTTGGCAGCAATAACTTCAACCAAACGTTTCCTGTAGTTGCAGGTCAGACGTGCACAACGGTCAGGAGTAATTTTTGACCATTCCTCTTTACAGAACTGTTTCAGTTCAGCAATATTCTTGGGATCTCTGGTGTGAATCGCTTTCTTGAGGTCATGCCACAGCATTTCAATCGGGTTGAGGTCAGTACTCTGACTGGGCCACTCCAGAAGGCGTATTTTCTTCTGTTTAAGCCATTCTGTTGTTGATTTACTTCTATGCTTTGGGTCATTGTCCTGTTGCAACACCCATCTTCTGTTGAGCTTCAGCTGGTGGACAGCAGCTGGACTTTGTCCATTTATAGACAATTTGTCTTACCGTGGACTGATACTTTTATAACCCTTTCCAGCTTTATGCAAATCAACAATTCTTAATCGTAGGTCTTCTGAGAGCACTTTTGTGTGAGGCATCATTCACATCAGGCAATGCTTCTTGAAAAGCAAACCCAGAACTGGTGTGTGTTTTTTATAGGGCAGGGCAGCTGTAACCAACACCTCCAATCTCATCTCATTGATTGGACTCCAGTTGGCTGACACCTCACTGCAATTAGCTCTTGGAGATGTCATTAATCTAGTGGTTCACATACTTTTTCCACCTGTACTGTGAATGTTTACATGGTGTGTTCAATAAAAACATGGTAACATTTAATTCTTTGTGTGTTATTAGTTTAAGCTGACTGTGATTGTCTATTGTTGTGACTTAGATGAAGATCAGATCACATTTTATGACCAATTTGTGCAGAAATCCATATCATTCCGAAGGGTTCACATACTTTTTCTTGCAACTGTAATTACAGTTTCTCAATAAGGGCACTGGCTTAGTCAGAGGCCACAGACTAGAAAAGTACACTGTCTCTTTACGTTGCAAAGGGCTCAAACTCTCTGTCTTCGCATGCATTGCACCCAGCTCCTGGGCATTGACCCACTGTTTGGAATTCTCTTTCCAGAAGACTTCAAGGAAGATATACTGGCAGCTGACCCCACAACACCCTCTCTCCTTGTGATCCACTACAATACAATCTATCTACAATCTAAGGCTACAATCTACATCATAGTACCTCTCTTTTCACAACAAACTATCTGCACACATTTTCTATACCACTCTACTGCAGGCATTACTTTTGGCAAGCTGTCTGGCCTTTTCTCCTGATCTGGTGCTCCACATATGCCCTGCTGCTTCAGAGTGTGAGAGGTAGGAAGTACAAGGCAACTCCCTTTTTCACAGAAGTGCTCAACTGCTTGACCCTCTTTAGGCCCTGAGGCAAGTCACCAGCATCACTCACCTCTATTTGCTAGGTTGCTATTAAGCAGGAGTTGGCATCTCAATAGCTGCACCATCTTCCAATGCACTGCATGCTCTGGCCATGAGAACTTATTGGGCACCTTTGTTTATCAATTTAAAGGCACTGTGATGTATAACATCTATGCCAACCTCTGATTGAACCCATCATTGCCATGTGTCTGGCTTATTAGCCACATATTCATAGGGCATTTCCACTGTGGGGACAGGTTACAAGGGACTTGTGGTGTCAGATATTTCAGTTGAGGATCCGCATCACTGATAGTTGGACAAACAGGTCCCAGCTATTACCAGGAGACAACGGCTCGGAAAAAATACAAAGCCTATCGGCTGCTGTCTTAGCTTTGCTCTCTAGTGTTGCCCTGACTCTGCCCAGTGTCAGTCTGTAGTCAAAGACCTCAGTAGCCTCATTCCCCTCTGCTGTCAGTTACTGGATAAAATATCTGGAGGAACTGTCCATAAGAATATTTAAAAGTACTTCAGGGCAGAGTAGAAGTAGCACAGAAGTATCTTTGAAATCCACCAGCACAATCTTAATTACAGACTATAGTGAAAGAGGAAGTTGAACCTGAGTTACCCTCCTTACCTGTGGGTGAAAAAAACCAAATGTGTTTAAAGAGCTGTTTTTAGAGACCCTGAATATTGAACATTGGCCTCATTCCTCTGTGCACGTTCTGTGGAAAGATAAAAACAAAAAAACAAAAAAAAATAACTTCCTTCTACGCTATCTTACTGCTTAACCTCAGTAAAGCAGCTTAACCCTTGATTTCTTGGAGACCAGCAATCACATCTGGAGAACTCATGCTTCCAATTGGTGTTCAGCACCCTTATTGGGAAGAAGTTACACTTAAAAAAAGAGTACTCCAAACCGTAAAGGAACTAAAATGTGACTATAGTGGTGTGCACAAGCCCTTACAAATAAGGACCCATATGTGTTAGCATCATTTACTATTGGTTTTGTTTATTGTATATCACTAACCATAATTCTGTGGTGTTCCTTGTATCTAAATAAAAGTTGTGTTCTTTTGGGGAGTCCTTGGTTGAGCCATTTCACAGCCCCTTAGCCACCCAAGTCTCTGTAGGGGGACTGTTTCAAGACTATAACTACAATATGTTTCTTAAAGGGAGTCTGTCATCAGCATTTCACTTTTTTAACCCTTCCCATAACTCGCAAGTGCCCAGGGGCGGCGTTACCCTCGTAGGTGCCCTTCTAGCTCAGCCTTTTTATTGCTTCCCCCCGCCCCTTCCTACCCTCCGCCCGCCCATCCTTTCCCTCTGACTGCTTATCTACCAACTTGTTATTCCGCCGAGATCCCGGGCCTGCGCACTCATTCTTTTGGCCGGCGCATGCCCATTCCTTGTACGGCATCACAGTAATTAATGCGCATGTGCCGATGGACCGCCTCCATTGTTGTGTTTTTGCGTCGTCAGCCAGCGCATGCGCAATAGTTACTGTGATGCCATACAAGGTATGGGCATCGCAGTGCGCATGCGCCGGCCAAAGGAATGAGTGCGCAGACGCGGGATCTCGGCGGAATAACAAGTTGGTAGATAGGCGGTCAGAGGGAAAGGATGGGAGGGCGGAGGGTAGGAATAGGCGGGGGGAAGCAATGAAAAGGCTGAGCTAGCAGGGCACCTACGAGGGTAACGCTGCCCCTGGGCACTTGCGAGCCCTCATTTGCATATGTTATAAAGATCGTTTTTGATGGTTTTATAAATCTAGGATTCATGCCAGAGGTAACGTTTTTATTAACTGTAAGCATGCTAGGGAGCTATGGGAAGGGTTAAAAAAGTGAAATGCTGATGACAAACTCCCTTTAAGGTCCCTTTGCCCTACCTGATGTTTGTGAACATTATTGCTAACAAGCGTTCTGTAAATGTTCATCAGCGATAATCTAATGGTGTAAGGGTGCCACCGATATAATAGGATTATTTGTGCAGGACACCTAAATTGTGCTGTCCAAACTGTACTGCTTCTGGCAAACAAGGATTCTGTATAGGGACAAGCAATGACATTAGCAATCACTCCTCCCCATATTGCGGATAACTGCATGTAAAGCAAGTTATTGTCAGGAAGGAACACTTCTTGCTCCCATCAACATCCTGCCTGAGTGTATCTGACTCCCAGTGAGTTACTGCCTCTGACGTCATCAATGCACTATAAAACTAAGAACATGGCCATATATACAGCCATTTCGCCCACAGTAGTGCAATTACACTTTTACATTTACTCACTGGGATCTCACAGTGGCATAAAGCACATATATCACGTAGCATAACACATGGCAAGCTTATCCATCTTGCTTAGTTTAACAATATTCAAAGCTTGTTACACTGTTGGGTTACGTAACCCAGTGATGTAGGCACTTGCTATATGTCTACATTGCACACTTAAAGGGGTTGTGCCAAGTGCAAAATGTATTCTCTGTCCACAGTAAAAGAAATAATTAGCTAATTGGTGGGACCCCTAGTGATCCCAAGAATGAGAGTCATGTTCCTCCAGGTTGAGCATGTGTAGTAATGATCCATTTATTAACTATGAGACTGCCAGGGTTGGCTGAGACAGCGTTAAAAACATCCCCAAAAAAAGCTTAAAAACTTGAAAAAAAAATAAAAATACAGTATTAGACTACATTCACAAGACTGTATGTGTTTTGTGGCCCTACAAAAAAAAAACGGATGACGTCCTTATGGTATCAGTTTTTTTTTTTTGGCGGATCCATTGTAACAATGCCTATCCTTGTTCACAAAACGGACAGCAATAGGACATGTTCTATTCTTTTTGCGGGGCTACGGAACGGACAAACGGATGCGGATAGCACACAGTGTGCTGTCCGCATATTTTGCGGACCCATTGAAATGAATGGGTCTGCATCCTATCCGCAAAAAAAAAAAACAGAACAGACACGGAAACAAAATACGTTCGTGTGAATGTAGCCTAAGATGCAGATGAGCCGCATACATCTTCTTCTCATTAAATGACAGCATTTTCTGTTGTCCCATTAAAAAAAAAAATGGGCAGTGTGTGCGTGAGTCACATGTCGGTAGCATTTAAACAACTCCTCCAGTAGTTAATAAGACAGCAGACAATAGTGCACTGCTATCCCTCTGCAAGCATTGTCTTTTAATTGCCAACTAATTGCTTTTAATTGCAGCTCAGAGTTTAGACAAAGCAGCTCAGTGCAGAAATGCGTGAGAACCACTGCATCCTCTTCCGCAAGTAATAGAAATCCCTAGAGCAGAACAGCAAAACCAAAACAAACACTCTCAAAAATCACGGAAAAGCTTTGATGTCCTTGGAGACTCTCAATTTTGCCATCTCAACTATTTGTCATCCTCTGCTGAGTGAGATCAACAGTTTTAACACACCGATCAATATTCTTTTAACCTACACCTAATCTAAGAGAGATTCCCCATGTTTCACCTTGGTGTATCCCTGTGTGCTCAAGTTGCCCTTTTTCCCAGCAATAATTTTGTCTGTGTAAGACAGCAATTTTTCATCCTTTGGTCAAAACTGGTGACAAAAGAGGGAATAATAGTTCCTGACATATCAAATGATAGATTTGACACATGGCATGCTGAGCTGGGAGCTTTCACAGGCCAAAGTAGAAAGACAGATAAGCAGCCTAATGGCCTCCTGACATTGCAGCTTCTACATTCCCTCCCCCTTCCATTATAGCTAAACAAGCTGGATTATTCTTTCTCTTTTCTTACTAAAGAACTTTATTCTTCTGCAGCTTGGGACAGGAAACTAAAAAATGCACTGCTCTCAGGCCCAAAATAAATGTTTCCCTGTCCTGTAAAATGATCAATCCATGCCCTTTCCCTCAAGCATAGTGAGGGCAATACAACATTCTGCTAGAGGAAATACTAACAAATATCACAAGGGAAAGGAGAACAGATGGGACTAAGAAATGAAACCAGCAGATTTCTGGAAACTTGTCAAGGAGTATAGGTTTTATTATTGAAAAACAAAACCGCTCTATAATGTTTGTTGCATGTATTCCCATGAAATAGCTCATATACTTACAGGCTACCGGGGAAGAAGGGCACAAAAGAGTCTCTCATCAATTCTGTAAAAGTAAATTAGATCTTACAAAAGCCAGTGCCAGTCTGTTGATGCCTGCCGTGTTAGCTTCTCTTGCGGTGGTACTTTGGGGCAGACACAGTGGACTCTGTACCAGAGGGCATGGCTCCAGGCACAAGATCAGGTTTCCTCCTTACACACAAAAGCCTCATTCAGATCCTAAACTAACAAAACAGAAACATGTTCCCCTTTATTTATCTATAACTCCCTCTTTAGCATGTGTTTGTATTTAAAAACATGACCTGCATGTCTTAAATGTATACATAATATATATATATATATATATATATATATATATATATACTGAACAAAAATATAAACGCAACACTTTCGGTTTTGCTCCCATTTTGCATGAGCTGAACTCAAAGATCTGAAACCTTTTCTACATACACAAAATACCAATTACTCTCAAATATTGTTCACAAATCTGTCTAAATCTGTGTTAGAGAGCACTTATTTTTTGCTGAGATAATCCATTCCATCTCACAGGTGTGGCATATCAAGGTGCTGATTAGACAGCATGAATCCAGTGCACAAGAAAAAGGAAATTGCGGCACTCACTTTCGGATGTAAAAAACTTTCTTTATTCTTCCATTGTTAAAAAATGGGTCGGCGGGACAGACAACATAAAATGCACATGTGAAAGATCCTCAGAGGCGAGGCCAGAGGAAGCGCATACAAGCGCAAAACGGCTGTTGCCGATCTTTTACATGTGCATTTTATGTTGTCTGTCCCGCTGACCCATTTTTTAACAATGGAAGAATAAAGAAAGTTTTTTACATCCGAAGGTGAGTGCCGCAATTTCCATTTTCTTGTGCACTGGATTCTTGAAGATATTGCCTTTAAATGCAGAGCACCACCGGATGATTCACTATATATGCTTTGGTTTGCATTTGTGACGCTATCAGTATAAGACTGTTATGACATTCACGTAGTGCCACTCAAGCTTTTTCTACGGTCTCATTTTCGTTTTATACTCTATGAGACAGCATGAATATTGCACAAATGTGCCTTAGACTGCCCACAATGAAAGTCCACTCTGAAATGTGCACAGTTTTGCCTCCGGGTGGAGGGGGGGGGGGGCAGTAAACCAGTCAGCATCTGGTGTGGCCACCATTTGCCTCACGTAGTGCAACACATCTCCATCGCATAGAGTTGATCAGGTTGTTTATTGTGGCCTGTGGAATGTTGGTCCACTCCTCTTCAATAGCTGTGCGAAGTTGCAGAATATTGGCAGGAACTGGAACACGCTGTCGTATACGCCGATCCAGAACATCCCAAACATGCTCAATGGGTGACATGTCTGGTGAGTATGCTGACCATGCAAGAACTGGGATGTTTTTAGCTTCCAGGAATTGTGTACAGATCCTTGCAATATGGGCCGTGCATTATCATGCTGCAACATGAGGTGATGGTCTTGATTAATGGCATAACAATGGGCCTCAGGATCTCGTCACGGTATCTCTGTGCATTCAAAATGCCATCAATAAAATGCACCTGTGTTTAATGTCCATAACATACTCCTGCCCATACCATAACCCCACCGCCACCATGGGAAACTCGATACACGTTGACGTCAGCAAACCAGTCACCCACACGATGCCACATGCGCTGTCTGCCATCTGCTCTGACCAGTGAAAACTGGGACTCATCCGTGAACAGAACGCCTCTCCAACATGCCCGACGACATCGAATGTGAGAATTTTCCCACTCAAGTCGGTTACGACGATGAACTGCAGTCAGGTCCAGACCCCGATGAGGATGATGAGCATGAGGATGAGCTTCCCTGAAACGGTTTCTGACAGTTTCTGCAGCTGTCCGAGTGGCTGGTCTCAGACGATCATGGAGGTGAACATGCTGGATGTAGAGGTCCTGGGCTGGTGCGGTCACACGTGGTCTGCGGTTGTGAGGCCGGTTGGATGTATTGCCAAATTATCTGAAACACCTTTGGAGGCGGCTTATGGTAGAGAAATGAACATTTATTGCATGGGCAACAACTCTAGTAGATATTCCTGCAGTCAGCATGCCAATTGCACGCTCTCTCAATCATTGCAACATCTGTGGAATTATGCTGTGTGATCAAACTGCACATTTCAGAGTGGCATTTTATTGTGGGCAGTCGAAGGCACACCTGTGCATTATTCATGCTGTAGATTCAGCACCTTGATATGCCACACCTGTGAGGTGGGATGAATTATCTCGGCAAAGGAGAAGTGCTCTGCTCAATAACACAGAATTAGACAGATTTGCGAACAATATTTGAGAGTAATGGGTCTTTTGTGTATGTAAAAAACGTTTCAGATCTTTGAGTTCAGCTCATGCAAAATGGGAGCAAAACCGAAAGTGTTGTATTTATATTTTTGTTCAGTGTGTATATGTATATATTGTTCAGGTCCTCCAAAAGAGCTCTGACCAATCAAGGCTCGACATATGAATGTGTAGGGTTGAGCGAACCCGAACTGCAAAGTTCGGGTTCATACCGAACTTTGCAAGTTCGGGTACCTGGACCCGAACGCGGACTTTTTCACTGAAGTTCAGGTTCGGTGTTCGGGTGATTTTATTATTTTCCATTATAACATGGTTATAAAGGAAAATAATAGGATTCTTAAGACAGAATGCTAAATAAAATGGCCATTGAGGGGTTAAAAATAGAAAAAAAAATCACCTCATCCACTTGATCGCTCAGCTTTGATCGCGCAGTTCCAACTTCATTCAGCAGTACCTGCGGTGACGTCACCGCGCTTACCATGTGAGGACTTCAGATATGTGTGGTTTGGCCATCGGGTCCTTGGCTTCTGTGACAGGTACCAGATGTCAGGGAAGGCAGCCTGATGCCTTCCTTAGGCATTGTGGCTGCCTTCCGGGAGAGCCTGTGAGATCCAGCCCACTGGATCTCACAGGCAGGCAGGCTGTAAGTGTATTACACAGCCAATACATCACAATACAGAAGTATTGTGATACATTGTAAAGAGGATCAGACCCACAAAAGTTGAAGTCCCAGAGTGGAAAAAAAATAAATGAAAAAGATAGTTAAAAAAAAAAGCAAAAAAAAAGCAAAAAAAAAGCATCCTTTTCCCAAAAATTAAGTAAAAAGAAAAAAATTGTAAAAAAAACTAGGGGAAAAAAAAAGTAGACATATTAGGTATATCCGCATTCGGCTCTATTAAAATATCACATGACCTAACCCTAACCGTTGAAAAAAATTAAATAAAACTGTGCTAAAAAAACATTTTTTTGTCACCTTAAATCACTAAAAGTGCAACACCAAGCGATCAAAAAGGCATATGCCCCCAAAAATTGTTTTAATCTAACCGTCGCATCATCCCGCAAAAAATGAGCCCCTACCTAAGACAATAGCCCAAAAAAAATAAATAAACTATGACTCTCAGTCTATGGAGACACTAAAACATAAAAAAATTTGACATATTAGGTATCTCTGCGTCTGTAACAACCTTCTCTATAAAAATATCACATGACCTAACTCCTCGGGTAAACACCGAAAACACAGTAAAATAAAAACTGTGTAAAAAAAATCATTTTTTTGGTCACTTTACATCAAAAGTGTAATAGCAAGAGATCAAAAAGTCATATGCACCCCAAAATAGTGCCAATCAAACTGTCATCTCATCCCACAAAAATGATACTCTACCTACGACAATCGCCCAAAAACTGAAAAAAAATATGGCTCTCAGGTTATGGAGACACTAAAACAAGATTTTTTTTGTTTAAATTGTATAAAACGTACATAAATAAAAAAAAGGATACATATTAGGTATTTCCACGTCCGACCTGCTCTAGAAAAATATCAGATGAACTAACCTCTCATGTGAACATCGTAAAATAAATTAAATAAAAACTATGTAAAAAAAGCAATTTTTTGTCACCTTACATCACAAAAAGTGTAATAGCAAGCAATCAAAAAGTTATATACACCCCAAAATAGTACCAATCAAACCGTCATCTCATACCGAAAAAAATGAGCCCCTACATAAGACAGTCTCCCAAAAAATAAAAACAACTATGGCTTTCAGAATATGGAGACACAAAAATATTTTTTTTTCAAAAATGCTTTATTATGCAAAACTGAAACAAACAACCAAAAAAGTAGTCATATTCGGTATTGTCGCATGCTTAACAACCTGCTCTATAAAAATAACACATGATTTAAACTGTCAGATAAACATTTTAAATAACAAAAAATAAAAACGGTGCAAAAACAGCTATTTTTTTGTTATTTTGCTTCACAGAAAGTGTAATATACAGGTGAAACTCGAAAAATTTTAATATCGTGCAAAAGTCCCTTTATTTCAGTAATGCAAATTAAAAGGAATTGCATTAATGCAGCTTAAAATTAGAATTTTGTCAAAAGGTTCAATATTCTAGGCTCAAAGTGTCACACTCTAGTCAGCTAATTAATCCATACCCCCTGAGCAAAGGGTACCTCAAAATTGAGACTTTCAATTGCACCGCATAAGCACTTGATTGCGGATGCTTGCGATTTTCACGCAGACCCATTCATTTCTATGTGGCCTGTATTGCGTTAAAAAACGTGAAAATCACCGCTCATCTGAACAGCCCCATTGAAGTGAATTGGTCCGGATTCAGTGCGGGTGCAATGCGTTCACCTCACGCATTTGACCCGCGTGAAATTCTCGCCAGTGTGAAAGGGGTCTAAGCCTTCTAACTTCCCCAAAAAATAAAATAGCGTTCACAAAATTATCCAAACATGAAGCAGACATATGGGGAATGTAAAGCAGTTACTATTTTTGGAGTTTTTACTATCTATTATAAAAGTAGAAAAATTGACATTTGCAAATTAGCAAATTTTTCCAAATTTTGGGTAAATTTGGTATTTTTTTATAAATAAAAATTTACTTTTTTGACTCAATTTTATCACTGTCATTAAATACAATATGTGACGAGAAAACAATCTCAGAATGGCTGGGATAAGTAAAAGCGTTTTAAAGTTATTACCACATAAAGTGACACATGTCAGATTTGCTAAAATGGCCCGGGCAGAAAGGTGAAAAATGGCTTTGTCCTGAAAGGGTTAATGGGGTCCTGGTTCAGGGTCAAGTTCGGGTCCAGAACCCGATCTTTGACCTGAAGTTCGGCCAAACCCGGCAAACCCGAACTTCCACGGGTTCGCTCAGTTAGTAGCAGTTAGTAGCAGATCCTTTAAAAGGCAGCTGTCAGCAGATTTGTACCTATAAAAACTGGCATCTATGTTGGTCCCATGTTCATATATTCCCGCATTGCTGAGAAAAATGAAGTTTTGATGTATGCAAATGAACCTCTATGAGTAACAAGGTCATTGTCTCTACTCCTAGAGGCTCTGCTCTCTCTCTGCAACTGCCGTGCCCTCTCCACTTTGATTGCATGGCCATTTGTGATCACATTTATACTGCCTGGCCCTGTATATCAAAGTGGAGAGGGTGTGGTAGTTGCAAAGAGAGTTGAGCCTCTAGGTGACTGACTTTTAGTGGAACATGTGAGATTTTACATCCAGTGTGTAGCCAAGGAGTCTTTAGCTTAAAAGAAGCATCTGTGCACTCTTCATCCATCAAATTCTGTAGGTTGACTCTTAGCTGTGTTTTAATTATTACAGTGTTTATTTGTCAGTTTTTATGCCACTTTAAAGACAGGACTGGATTCAAGGGCATGGGAAATATAAAGGAAGAATTATACTCAGCGCTGTGCTTGGTGAGCAGAAAAAAGGACAGGGTGCCTTCTCAAAACGCTGATTGGCGAGGGGGTTGGATTCCCACCAATTAGATACTGATGACCTATCCAGAGGACAGTTCATCAGTATTAAAGTCTCGTAAAACCCCTTTAAAGTTTCCTGATGTCGTTTGGAAGCCAAAGTAGTAGTGGATCATAAAACAAGAGAAAGTATTAAAGACAGATACTACTTGTCTTCCTTTTGAATTCATGCCTGGTTGTGGCTCCCAAAACTGTATCAAGAAACCTGAACGTGTGGCCGTACCATGTGGTATCTGAATATGGGTTGTTACTTTATTGTATATTTCTGAAGTTTCAAAACAAGTATTATTATTATTATTATTATTTATTATTAAAGCGCCATTCATTCCATAGCGCTGTACATGTGATAAGCGGTGCACATACATAATACAGACAATTGCACTAATCATAAACAAGACAAGTTACAAACTGGTACAAAAGGAGAGAGGGCCCTGCCCGTGAGGGCTTACAATCTACATGGTATGGGAGAAGGACACAGTAGGTGCGAGTTAAGTTGGTCATGGCGGTATAGAGGCAGCAGGGTCACTGGTTGTAGGCTTGTCTGAAGAGGTGGGTTTTCAGGTTTCTTTTGAAGGATTCCAATGTAGGTGAGAGTCTGATATGTTGGGGTAGCGAGTTCCAGAGTATGGGGGATGCACGGGAGAAATCTTGGAGTCGATTGTGAGAAGAGGCGATAAGAGGAGAGGAGAGAAGGAGGTCTTGTGAGGATCGGAGAGTGCGTGTGGGGATGTATCGGGAAAGTAGCTCCGAGATGTAGGGAGGGGACAGGTTATGGACGGCCTTGTATGTATTTGTTAGTACTTTGAAGTGAATTCGCTGGGCAATGGGGAGCCAGTGAAGGGATTGGCAGAGGGGAGAGGCAGAGGAGTAATAGGGTGAGAGGTGGATTAGTCGGGCAGAAGAGTTGAGGATAGATTGGAGGGGTGCGAGAGTGCTAGATGGAAGGCCACAGAGGAGAATGTTGCAGTAGTCTAGGCGGGAGATAATGAGGGCATGTACAAGAATTTTCGCAGAGTCAAAGTAAAGGAAAGCACGGATGCGGGAGATGTTTTTGAGTTGGAGGCGGCAGGTGGTGGAAAGAGCTTGGATTTGCGGTCGGAAGGAAAGTGCAGAATCAAAGGTCACTCCAAGGCAACGGACTTTGTTGACCGGGGAGAGTGTGCAGCCATTGATCATGATAGATAGGTCTGCTGAGGGGGTTGAACAAGATGGGGGAAAGATTATAAATTCTGTCTTATCCATGTTAAGTTTTAGAAAGCGAGAGGCGAAGAAGGATGATATAGAAGATAGACATTGTGGGATTCGTGATAGTAAGGTGGTGATGTCTGGACCAGAGAGGTAGATTTGTGTGTCGTCAGCGTAGGAGTGATACTGAAAGCCATGGGACTCTATGAGCTGTCCCAGGCCAAAAGTGTAGATAGAGAAGAGCAGGGGTCCTAGGACAGAGCCTTGCGGGACACCAACAGAGAGGGAATGAGACGAGGAGGTGGTGCGAGAGTGGGAGATGCTAAACGTCCGGTCTGTGAGGTATGATATGATCCAGAAGAGGGCCAGGTCGGTGATGCCAAGAGATGAGAGAGTTTGCAACAGAATGGAATGGTCAACAGTGTCAAAGGCAGAGGACAGGTCAAGGAGAAGGAGGACAGAGTATTGTTTCTTGGTTTTGGCTGTCAGCAGGTCATTGGTGACTTTGGTAAGGGCAGTCTCGGTCGAGTGGTGGGGTCGGAAGCCAGATTGTAGGCGGTCAAAGAGGGAGCAGGAGGAGAGGTGGGAGGACAGTTCTGAATGGACATGTTGTTCAAGTAGCTTTGAGGCATACGGAAGAAGTGATATGGGGCGATAACTGGACAAGGAAGATGGGTCAAGTGAAGGCTTTTTGAGGATGGGTGTAATGGTAGCATGTTTAAAAGCAGAGGGGAAGACACCAGAGTTGAGTGATAGGTTGAAGAGATGAGTTAGGGTTGGGATAAACACTGTGGTGAGGTTAGGGATGAGGTGGGATGGGATTGGGTCAAGTGCAGAGGTGGTCAGATGAGATTTGGAGAGTAGAGTGGAGAGTTTTTCTTCTGTAATGGTGGAGAAGCAGGTTTTGGGAGAAGAGGACCGAGCAGTTGTGTAGAGGGTCTGTGGGGACTGTGTAGTGAAGCTTTCCCTGATGTTGACTATCTTTTGTTTGAAGTATTTGGCAAAGTCCTCAGCTGAGAAGAGAGGAGAGGCTGGGGGACGGAGAAGGGAGTTAAAAGTGCTAAAAAGTTGTTTAGGGCTGTGTGACAGGGAAGATATGAGAGATGAGAAGTAGGCCTGTTTTGCATCAGCGAGTGAGGATTTAAATATGAGGAGGGATTGCTTGTATGCGGTGAAATGATCTTTAGAATGGGATTTCTTCCATTGCCGCTCAGCAGCCCTGGAAGCTTGTCTGAGTTTTTTGGTCAGGTTGGTGTGCCAGGGTTGTCTGTTGATTTTTCGGGTTTTGTTGTGTGTGAGGGGGGCAACAGTGTCCAGAGCTGTACTTATTGTGTTGTTATATAGGGTGGTAGCAGCTTCTGGGTCTTGGAGGGAGCAGATGGTAAAGAGTGAGAGAAGAGAGTCAGAAAGCAAGCAAAAGTCGAGATGTTTAAGGTTCCTGCGGGGGTGTGTTAGTGTGTGGACCGGGGGAGCAGCAGAAGAGACCAGTGAAGAGAAGGTGAGTAGGTTGTGGTCGGATAGGGGGAGAGGCGAATTAGAAAGGTTAGATAGGGAGCAGAGGCGGGTAAAGATCAGATCCAGAGTGTGACCATCTCTGTGGGTGGGAGCTGAAGACCACTGTGATAGGCCGAAGGAGGAAGAGAGCGATAAGAGTTTAGAGGCGGCCGAGTGGCATGTGTCAATAGGGATGTTGAAGTCACCCATGATGATCGTGGGGATGTCGGCAGAAAGAAAGTGTAGTAGCCAGGTGTTAAAGTGGTCAAGAAAGATGGTGGCTGGGCCTGGAGGGCGGTAAATGATGGCTACTTGAAGGTTAGAGGGAGAGTAGATGCGAACAGAGTGTACTTCAAATGAGGTGAGCGTAATGGAGGGTGGCAGTGGAATTGGGCTGTAGGAGCAGGTGTCTGATAGGAGTAGACCAACTCTTCCACCATGTTTGCAGCCGGGGCGGGGGGTGTGAGTGAATTGAAATCCACTATAAGAGAGTGCAGCAGGGGAGGAGGTGTCAGAGGGTGTCAGCCATGTTTCTGTGAGACCCAGAAAGGAAAGCTTTTGAGAGATGAACAGTTCATGAATGTATGACAGTTTGTTACAGACAGAGCGTGCGTTCCATAATGCTCCTGCAAGAGGAACCAAAGGAGCAGGGGTCAAAGGAATAGTTATTAGGTTTAAGGGGTTGCAGAAATTTGTAGAAGGAGATTTGTAGTGGGACATGGAGGTGATAGTGGGGATTTGATAAGGGGGTCCAGGGTTTGGAGAGATATCACCAGCAGTAAGGAGAAGCAGAGAAAGTGTTAATAGATGAGAATAAGAGAGGGCATGAGGCGTGTGTGTGTGTTTGGGAAGGAAGTGTTTTATGTTGGCAAACAGGTTTGTGCAAGCGGTCAGATGAGAAGGTAAAATGTAGGAAGAGATGAATAGTTCCTTGGTGGGTGAATGGATGTGGGGGTATTTCAGGAGGTGTTGGAAAAGTGGGAAGAGTAAGAGGAAAAATTTAAACATTGTTTGCATTAACTAATGTCTGTATTTACCTGTGGTCCCCTTCTGGTCCAATTCTGGTATAATTCAGTCTGTGCACTTAAGAGTGGCACTTGAGAGATGTGGCATTTGGAAAGACCAGGGGTGAAATAGTATAAAGCAGTTATCATTCAACTGCTGTCTTGATGGACTCACAATAAATCTTATGCTTTCTATTAATGCACAACTAAATATAGATTCCATATGTAGCTGGCGTGCCTTTTCTACTCAAATTCAGGGATATCTTAAATTAAGTGCTTCCTTCTTTTATTGAAGTTCATTTAATTAATACAATTTAATTTTTTTCCTGAGCTCAATATTGAACTTGGGTTGATAGAAGAGTTAAGATTGTACTTGTTGCAGAATAAATCAGATTCATATTAGCAGTAGTAAATGTCGTGTTGGCACCTTTTCTTTATCGCACATTACAGTTTCAAGCTTTTGCTATGAGGAAATAATGAAGTAAAGATATGCACTGCCATATATTGTGAATCTTTTTGGCAGTCTGCATAAGAAATGAATTGTATCTGTTACCAAAGGGGTCATGAGGACATTGAGTTAAGAAGAATGCCTAGTGAAAGGACACGTCAGAGAAAAAGAGATTTTTGAAAGTCTTATACAACATTATGTGATGCTAATTACTTTCTCTTTTAGATAAATTAAGAAAATTCAATCTATTGCACTGTGTTATATCATGTAAATAAGACTAAAGCTGGCCATACACATTAGATGAATGTTAGCTGAACCTGAGAATTCAGTGAGACCGGCCAATCATCCATTGTGTCTCCCAACTCTCCACCAACGGCAGATAAGGATTGAGTGGCTGGATTTCAACTACCCAGACTCTTCTGCCAGTGGCTTCTTCCCCCTCTTCCTACTAAGAATACTTGCTTGCTGAACTGAGCCAAACAGGCATGTGCATGAGGGAATTGGGACTGATAACTGTTGGCTGAATGAACATCAACCAACAGCTATCTTATGTGTATGGCCTGTGTAAAAACAAGAATATACTTTAAAAAAAAGGAACTGTTTCACTCACCCAGTATTTAGTGGTCTCCGTATATTAATGGAACTAAGGTAATTTGGAGCTGTCTGTCCGATAGATACGATCTGAAGATATAATAGTAGTTATCCAGCATTCGTAGCATCAAAAGTCTCTTACTTTACATAGGCCATGGAAGTATAGGTTAAAATCCAGTACCCTTTCTCATAGCATGAAAGAAGTATATTACATGAACTTCATACATACCAGTGACCAGAGAGCGGAGGGCGTGTTTATAAAACTGGTGGCTCAGCATAAATTTAAATAGGAAAATACATGTACAGTACAGACCAAAAGTTTGGACACACCTTCTCATTCAAAGAGTTTTCTTTATTTTCATGACTATGAAAATTGTAGATTCACACTGAAGGCATCAAAACTATGAATTAACACATGTGGAATTATATACATAACAAACAAGTGTGAAACAACTGAAAATATGTCATATTCTAGGTTCTTCAAAGTAGCCACCTTTTTCTTTGATTACTGCTTTGCACACTTTTGGCATTCTCTTGATGAGCTTCAGGAGGTAGTCCCCTGAAATGGTTTTCACTTCACAGGTGCGCCCTGTCAGGTTTAATAAGTGGGATTTCTTGCCTTATAAATGGGGTTGGGACCATCAGTTGCGTTGAGGAGAAGTCAGGTCCATACACAGCTGATAGTCTTACTGAATAGACTGTTAGAATTTGTATTATGGCAAGAAAAAAGCAGCTAAGTAAAGAAAAACGAGTGGCCATCATTACTTTAAGAAATGAAGGTCAGTCAGTCAGCCGAAAAATGGGGAAAACTTTGAAAGTAAGGGCAATTTGACCATGAAGGAGAGTGATGGGGTGCTGCGCCAGATGACCTGGCCTCCACAGTCACCGGACCTGAACCCAATCGAGATGGTTTGGGGTGAGCTGGACCGCAGAGTGAAGGCAAAAGGGCCAACAAGTGCTAAGCATCTCTGGGAACTCCTTCAAGACTGTTGGAAGACCATTTCAGGGGACTACTGTCACGGCTGAGGATGGGGGAAATCCTCAGCCGTGCGATGCCAGGTGCTGTAGGCCTACTCGGCCAGGAGAACAGGATAGGGAGCAGGTCACCTCCTAACAGCGTCCCTACCCTGACCCTAACTCCTAACTGCATGGGCCGACCTTAAAGGTAGGAGGACCCATGCGCAGGAACCTCGGAGCCCTATCTTACCCTCCGCAGATCCCTGCGCTAGGAGTCAGGGTAAGACGACCTACTCCTCCTAGACGCGGAGGAGCAGGAGTCTCACTGGCCAAGCTGTTGGGAAAAAGGGGAACACAAACAGTTTTACGGATATGGCAGGCGAACTAGAAGTTCCTCCAACCTGCCACAGCCTTGCTGACTGGATCCCTGAGCAACAGGAATCCAGAACCGTAAACTGCACAAAACAACATAAGAAAGTCCCAACAAAACATCACATAGACATCACACACAACCTAACATAAAGTAAATGTGACATATGGTTTTATGAACCACAAGGGTGGCTCTCACAGGCAGTAGGTGAACTGAGGAGGTTGCTATCAGCAAGCATGCTGGAGCAACCTACTGAGCCCTGCCAAACACCAAGGCTATATAGGCCTAAGAGGCCACACCCAACAGTCAGACACACCCAGTGACATCACACACACTGGGAAGGGAGTTAACCCTTCCAGAACCACAGGAAAGGGAAAACACCATACAAGGGAAAGTGCACACAAAACACAACACAGTGCACACAACACACACACCTAACAAAAGGGTTGCTAGGTGTGACCGCATGCCAGGGCAGCAAGCTGCCTAGCAACGCTCAGGCTGCTCTGCTGCTAAACCCCAACACTGGTTGCCCGCGGCAACCACAAGTGAGGCCACAGACAAGCGGCCCTCACCCGTGGTTGAAGACCCATGTAAAACCGCCGGCAACTGCATGCGGTAAGAAGTCACGGTCATGGGCCTGGCCGTGACACTCCCACCCCTCAAAGCCCCCCCACCAAAAAAAGGAAACTGGTGAGGGACTCACACAAGGGGATGAGAGAAGGAGACGTCCACTCTCAGGACATGGTTCCCAGGGGTCACTGTCAGCTGCATCCTCTCCCAGCTAACACTAGCCAGTCCGACGAGGCCTGCAGCCCGCACCAGCGACAAGGGAATGGAACCACAGAGAGTGGACGAGGGGACTCTCCACTCACGTCCCCACTCTAGTCGTTGCCAGCAGACCCTCCTAACCAGCACGCAGCTGGACCACTTACGGAGAGCTGCCAGCAAACGACCAGAGATGGGAACATGGAGAGGGACGAGGGATCCCCAACACGGACACGGAAGGTAAGGTGGCGGGGAATAAGCCACCAACCGTGCCGTTAACGGAGAACCCCCAGGAACGCTCTCCCTCCGGAGAACGCGCATGCAGACCACAAGCGTATGGCACTGCATGCTGCACCCTCTTTCGAAGGTATACATAAACACCACGTGTAATAAAATATCAGGGGACGCCAAACGAACACGGTGAGGAAGTGGCGGGGAAAAGCCACTCACCGTGCCGTCAGCGGCGAAACCCCCAGAACGCTCTCCCTCCGAAGAGCGCGCATGCACCCCATCTGTAGACGGCGGTACATGCTACACCCTCTTTCGAGGGAAGCATACTCCCACCCCTCAAAGCCCCTCCCAACAACAAAAGGGGAAAGTTGGTGAGGCATAAAAAACAGTGGGAGGGGGGGAGGGGAAAGACAAACAAAAGGGGACACCAACACGGACAACGGTGAGCGAGGAATGGCGGGGAATGCCACTCACCGCGCCGTAAATGGTGAAAGCCCCATAACGCTCTCCCTCCGGAGAACGCGCATGCACCCCATCCGCAGATAGCGGTGCATGCTTTACCCTCTTTCGAGGGAAGACCATGTGAGGAGCCTTTGTGGTTCATACTGTCACGGCTGAGGATGGGGGAAATCCTCAGCCGTGCGATGCCAGGTGCTGTAGGCCTACTCGGCCAGGAGAACAGGATAGGGAGCAGGTCACCTCCTAACAGCGTCCCTACCCTGACCCTAACTCCTAACTGCATGGGCCGACCTTAAAGGTAGGAGGACCCATGCGCAGGAACCTCGGAGCCCTATCTTACCCTCCGCAGATCCCTGCGCTAGGAGTCAGGGTAAGACGACCTACTCCTCCTAGACGCGGAGGAGCAGGAGTCTCACTGGCCAAGCTGTTGGGAAAAAGGGGAACACAAACAGTTTTACGGATATGGCAGGCGAACTAGAAGTTCCTCCAACCTGCCACAGCCTTGCTGACTGGATCCCTGAGCAACAGGAATCCAGAACCGTAAACTGCACAAAACAACATAAGAAAGTCCCAACAAAACATCACATAGACATCACACACAACCTAACATAAAGTAAATGTGACATATGGTTTTATGAACCACAAGGGTGGCTCTCACAGGCAGTAGGTGAACTGAGGAGGTTGCTATCAGCAAGCATGCTGGAGCAACCTACTGAGCCCTGCCAAACACCAAGGCTATATAGGCCTAAGAGGCCACACCCAACAGTCAGACACACCCAGTGACATCACACACACTGGGAAGGGAGTTAACCCTTCCAGAACCACAGGAAAGGGAAAACACCATACAAGGGAAAGTGCACACAAAACACAACACAGTGCACACAACACACACACCTAACAAAAGGGTTGCTAGGTGTGACCGCATGCCAGGGCAGCAAGCTGCCTAGCAACGCTCAGGCTGCTCTGCTGCTAAACCCCAACACTGGTTGCCCGCGGCAACCACAAGTGAGGCCACAGACAAGCGGCCCTCACCCGTGGTTGAAGACCCATGTAAAACCGCCGGCAACTGCATGCGGTAAGAAGTCACGGTCATGGGCCTGGCCGTGACAACTACCTCTTGAAGCTCATCAAGAGAATGCCAAGAGTGTGCAAAGCAGTAATCAAAGCAAAAGGTGGCTACTTTGAAGAACCTAGAATATGACATATTTTCAGTTGTTTCACACTTGTTTGTTATGTATATAATTCCGCATGTGTTAATTCATAGTTTTGATGCCTTCATAGTCATGAAAATAAAGAAAACTCTTTGAATGAGAAGGTGTGTCCAAACTTTTGGTCTGTACTGTATGTGTTCATGCATAAATACATAATATCATAGTAAAAGAATTGTAAAACATAACAGTAATTTACATCCCTAAAAATAAGTTAGGTCTGCTTTGAGATTGAGGCCATTAGGAAGATGCATATCAAACAGCATAATCCAAAAGACCTCTATCCTCAGAAGTGTATGGCCCCAATAACCTCTTCATCTGGGCTTATTATACCTGACCAAATTGCCTCGATGATTACTGTATTTTTGTGCCCTATAAGACCCACCCGCACATAAGACGCACCTAGGTTTTTAGAGAAGGAAAATAAGAAAATATATATTTTTCATCAGAACTCAGCTCAGACCCCCAATTTTAATCAGACCTCAGCTCAGACCCCAATGTTAATCAGGCCTCAGTTAAGACCCCCAATCAGACCCCCAGTGTTAAATCAGACCTCAGCTCAGACCCCCAGTTTTAATCAGTCCTCTGCTCAGACCCCCAATGCTAATAAGACCCACAATCAGATCTCAGATCAGACCCCTAATGTTAATTAGACTACAGCTTGAATCCCCAAAAAGAATGCAGATAAGAGCCTCAATGTTAATTAGACCCCCCAATAAGACCTTAGATCAGACCCCTAATGTTTATTAGACTGCAGCTTAGACCCCCAATCAGACCTCAAATCAGACCTGCAATGTTAATCAGACCTCAGATCAGATTGAAAATTAATCAACTCACCTCTCCTGTTCCAGACACTGCTGTCAGTCCTAATATCCAGTGATCTTCCTGTCGTACTGTGCTCTGACCCGACATCACACAGCATGAGGTCACAGAATGCACCCATTTCCTCACGCTGTGCGCAGGTTATTGCAAAGCATGCAGCAGCCGGCAGGGAGCGATGAGTACAGATTCACCACAGGGAGCACTGTATTCATCACTCCTCTGTCCTACTGTACTAATGAGTGCTTCTATAATGGAAGAGCTTATTAGTGTTCTCCCTATATGATGCACTAACATTTTTCCCACTTTTGGGGGAATAAAAGTGTATCTAATAGGGCGAAAAATACAGTAATTAAAAAGCTGTTGTGAAGCTCCTGATAAACTTTTTGCTTCTGGTTAATGGATACCTACAGTATTAATTATACTTCTTAACAAATGGGTAGTTTAATCTTTCCACTGTAGCTTACCCTGAGAAGATTCTGCAATGTACAGTAAAACAATAGTACTATACAGTAGTTTAACAAAGTAGATTTTTTTATTGCTTTTGTTACTAGTAGCAACTACCATATAACTTATAGTAATAGTCAGATACTACTTAGCAATGGTTTATTTATAGAAGTTGTTGCTAGAAGAGGTTACCTTAGGTAATACCCTTGCCCCTTCACTGCATTTTCTGTTACTTCTAGAAGGAGAGTATTCAAATGTGCTCCTATAAGTCAATATTTGACCTTTTAAACAGGCCTCGAGACATGATTTGGATAATATTTAAACAACACCTTATCTGCACCCTGTTGTTTCAGTGCGATGGCATCAGTCACTGTGGCTGTGTTAACCAGGATATAGATGCAGTAGTTGGAACACCATGCCTTAGGCTCCAGGAGTGGGGACCAGAGAATCAGCAAGACTGTAGCAGAAAAAAGTGGTATGGATCTGGTAACATACCTCCAGCCTGTCACAGTTAGCTGCAAGTGGACAGGTGTATAGAGATGAGCTGAGATTGTGATGCTAACCAGGGACTATTTCTGTACCAGGAATGTCCCCCTTGGCACTATGATGTTGGTTGCATTGGGTTGTAAGAGATGTACCACTATTAGTGTCAGTGATTATAACTGTTAAGCTTAGTGTGTATTGTTTCCACATGCACCAAACCTATTTGCCCAATGTATGTGGAAGACGTGTAACCACTATAGATTTGTGCACCTTCTGAGCAAAAAGCTTGAAATGTGTGTTTGAAAAGGTGTCTGCCTTTGCCAGCTATCATTTCCAGGCCAGTCCGTACCTTCATCACATGCCCCTTACAATGAAAAATGTACTAGATGCTGCAGGAGACTTTCGGTGTGTCTCCCTACCTCTGTGTCTCTCTAGCAGCTCCTTCTCCTCCTCCCTCTTCCACAGACTTCTAGGTGGTGTAGCAGAAACCTGATATCTCAGTGAACTGCTAATCTATGTTCACTGAAGATGTATATTAGCAGTGAATTGAGAGGGAATCATCAATGCAGAAAGCTGTGGGGAAGCAAGATAAGAGTCTGATACTGTATGTGAAGAACCAGATATTTTATGTAATAAGATCTATTACAAAGTTTATTATCTTAACTTGTACTATTAATTCATAGAAAACATATAAACAATTGACTTTGGGCAATATCTTTTTCTTAGAAGAATTCCCTGATGGCTCTTTTGACCCCTATTGATCAGCAGCAATCTGTGTTGGAACCTGGCATAAAATGTTTGATTTTACTTTAGAGATTAAGCATTGCACAGTTCCCATTGAAATCACAGTGCTGTCTATTAAATACATGGACATACTGGGTCTTACAATTTGAGAGATGCTTTTTGTAGGTCATCTCTGTTCAAGTTAATACTTGGGGCTATTAAACTGAATATTCTCCTCTATTAAGAGCATTTGAAAATATGTTTTATAAACCAACTTGTTTGAAATTGGAGTGACTAGTTACCTACTTTATGTTCGAACACTTTAGACTAAACTACGTAATACAGAATTTAGTTTGATAGTCATGAAATCAGGCAATAAGTATTTAATATAGTGGCACCTCAAGATTCAATTGTCTCAGGGTACAATATTTTTAACATAGAACGAATAGTCGTTCCTGGGCCATCGTTCCTTGAAACTAGACAGAACATATATTTCCTCAAACTCTGATCCAACCAATCAACATATCCATTTCACTGGTAAAACATCTGTATTGGTTGTCTAATAGCTCCTCTGGGGTACTAAATGTTCTGAACTGCCCTCTGCCTGTGCCAGCATAGGCTGCTCCTTTGGATGTTAGGTGAGGGCGACTCCATTTTATGTTTTTTGTATACTGTGTGCTTTACAGGGCACTGCAGGAGCTTCATATTTTCAACTTACTGTACAATAGTCATCCCAGAACCAGTTCATATTGTATCTTCAAGGACCACTGATTCAAAGTTTGTTAGAAAGTATTCATTTTTACAGTTTATTGTTACTAATATAGAGGAAACTCATCTCAGCAGGAATGTTCACAATTCTCAAACACCAAGAAACATATGACTGTTTATTGTGGTTTGTCAGTAATACCAACACTTAGCATGGGTTCCTTTTCGAAGGATGGGATTAATCTAGCAGAAATACATTTTGTCTATGTATTTTATGAAATAGGTAAACCTAATACAAAGAGTATTAGATTAGAAATTTGCTGTACTTGAGCAGGAACCATGATATTGGAAATGTTGCCGGTCTGACATTTATAAAGCATAGAAAAATAAAGATACATTTACATAAATTGAAAATACAGAAGTAGGAAAATATATAGCTCCCACAGTCACCAAAACTTATAAGATGAAATACTGTACAAAAGCAATCGCAGTGATGGAGTAAGAACAGTATTAATTTGTAAGTTATTAGCAAAGAATGATGTACACTATTGGGGCAACTTAATACAGAAAAACTAAATAAGACACTTAACACATTGTCATATACTTTACCCATCTCATCAATATGTTGGAAAAAAAGTAGACATGGTTAAGCAGTTCAAGACTGGGCCATTCGGTTATCTAAATAATTTAGTGTGTTTTTCGATGATACATGAGGCTTTATTTTTATGTTATTTTTTCAGTATTTTTTGTTTTTATTTTTTATAAAATGGAAAAATGTGACAACTGTTTTGATATATGGTAAGTATGGATTATTGTTGCTATGGGCAGGGTTATTTATTTATTTGTCTTGATTTTGACATAATAGCCCCAGTTACAGGGTAAATACAGCCCCCAGAGAGGTTGTAAAGGGTTTTGTAGCCGCATTGCAGAGCTAATCTGGGTCTGCTAAGGCCCAGCAGCTCACGCAGACTCCCAGCCCCGGGTGACCCCTAGACTGCAGCCAGAAACGTCATTGCCACTTCCTGATCTCTAAACACAGCACTTGTTCACTGCTGTGTATAGAGAAATGGGTAAGGCAAGAATGATGAAAAACCTTTCCTGCCATCTCTATGGGGAGCGCTGATGTTATAGCAGGATCCCCACTCCGGCAGCTGCCTGATTAGCACACAACTCGATGCAGAGCTCAGTCATAACCTATATATAGTCAACAGATGGTCAGCAGGTGGTTATGCAGTAGGTAGCATGGTCTCCATTGGCACAAAAGATTTACTATTGTGACAAACATTGGCGATAGTTATAGTGGAAATCTGTGTTTGCAAATAGCAGGGGTAGATTTTATGGTTAAAAACTATTTTAAAGGGTTGTCCAAGTTTTTTTTTTGTTCTTTGAATGTTTCTAACTAAACAAATATAAGTGGGTTTTCAATTCACTTACTTCATCTATAGTGGCCCTGTTCTCCTAGTTAGCTGAGCGTCACATGACCAGTGATGTCAGCTTCTTTCCCCGCTCTGATGACGTTCCTTGCACAAGCTTGAGGGAGCAGGAGGGAGCAAGTCTGCCTCTGCGCACAGAACTTCACTGTGAAGCCTGTGCCGGTTGCATTGACAATCCTCCTCCCTGCACTGCCCGATCTGTTGGCTTAGCTGTCTGTCTTGTGTCTCCCCTCACACTGGATTCTTCAGCAAAGCTTAACCCACAGGGTTGGAAGCTCTGCCTCAGGTACTGAGCAGCTGCAGGGTTTCCTCTTCTCCAGGCACCAAAGAGACAAATGCTGTGCACAGGATCGTCCCTCCCTCCTCACCCTGCAAACACAGAACTGACAAAGAGAAGGAGTTCTCTCCTCTGTACTCTTATGCTGGCTGTGAAGAAGTGTCTGCAGAGCATTGCATAAGAAAAAGTAGGGGAAAGATCCTGTGTATATCAGCAATGTCATTGTACTGTACAGATGGGACTTGTGGTCCCATACATACAACATGAGTAGCCCAGCAGTCAGACTGCAGGCAGGGCATAAATTTAATCCACTACCTCCTCAGAGCAGAGGGAGGGGAAAGGCAGTGTTTGTTGACACCCGCAAATATTCATGAGGAAATCCTCAGAAATTGCTGTTACACCCCCCCCCCCCCACAGCTCTGCAACTGCATGTCAACAAAGAGCCAGAACAGAACTAGCTACATGCGTAAATCTATTTTTTTTTGCCTAAAACTTGCTAATCTTATGCTTATATTGCTGACCATCAGATTTACAATGCTTTATTTTTATTTATTTTTTTACATAACTCAGACAACGCCTTTTGAAATAAAAAAAATAATCACTACTAATACAAAGTAATACTGTTTTTTGAGGTTTGCCAGTAATACCAACACATAGTTTGAGTTTCTCTTCAGTCAAGTGTGGATTAAGACTGGCATAAGAAAAGCAGCAGAGAGGTACTGTACAGGATGGCCCAATAGAAGTCTATGGGTGTCATGTATGGATCTGAATAACTCCAAGGATGCTCTGAGCCATAATATACTTACATGTCTTGCAGTGACCCACTAGGCCACTGCTAGTGATTGGACTCGGTATATTCTATGTAATGTCACATATTATTAATGTTTTCTACTGTTTTCTACTGTGTTATTATCTGTAAGCTGAATCAGATGATTCATTCCAGTCCCAGAGCTATTGGTGTACAAGAAAGGGGCAGAGCTCAGGCCCTTGAGCTTGGCCTCTTCTCTATTACCCCTTTTCTATTAGTTGGTCTGTGCTAGCTGGTTGGAGTGTGCCGTTCAAGCAGCTAATTTCAGTCCTACAGGTATTCTCAGTTGAGTTTGAGACCTGGGGAGAACTCCAGGAAAATCCCAGTAATGGATTGCAAATAAGAGCCCTTAAGTAGATTGAGCAGCCAAAAAGGAGGGAGTGCATACATCAGTTTTATAGCAGTGGGTGTGGAATCATGGTCTCAACAAATTTTACTTTGGGCTAATCCTAAGGACGCTATCCTATTGGTCTCCTGTTTTTCACCCATTACCCCTGTACAGGGATCCCCTGGAGTATTCTCTGTGTGGTTGACAACTGAGCCATGGGGCTCAGAGACACTGGTGCATGGCACTGAAGAGTCAGGCAAAATCATAGTCAGGGACAGGCTGAAATTAGGGCAGGCTTAGTACGTGCTTAACGGTAACAGTCTGAGATCAGGGCAGGCAACACAGGATCAATAGAGAGGTCAGGGTCAGGTCAGGCAGTAGAGGGTCAGATTCCAGTCAAAAAGCAGAAGTCAGTACAAGGACAGGCAAACAAAAACAGCACAGGTTAACTGCAGGGAACTAGCAAGCTATGCAACCTTTTGCTCAGGCATCTTCCTTCCTTTTGGCTGATGAAGATAATGGTACAAGTGTGCTGGCCCTTTAAGAACTGGAGGGAGTGTGTGCACACACCCTTAGAGTACAGGAAGAGAGGCTAAACCAGCATGTAGGCCGCAGCCTGCAAGAAGGAACAGAACAAGCCCAGCTGCCAAGCCAGCTGAAAAGGGGAAAGCAGGAGGTGGGTTTGTGTAGCCGGGAATCTGTGACCCGAGACTGGTAAGAGAAGCAGCAGCAGCCATGGGCCATCACTTTAACAATCAGTCTGTGAAGGTAATGCACATGTAAACGTACTGGACTGCACAGCTTTGATTCTGAAGGCTTCCGACCCCCATTCGTATCAATGTGGCAGCTCGCAGGTGCTACTCTTAAGTAAGCACATTGCAGTCGGAATTGCAGATCCTACATAAGGAATTGCATTCCTCAACTGAATTTATATGTAAAGTATTGTTATTAGAGATGAGCAAATTTAAAAAAAAAATTATTCGGCCGGTTCGATTAATAATTTTTTTTCTTTGACCTGAATTTATTTGCGGCTATTTCCTGGCTGCAGAGATCCTTTATAGTGGTGTAGAACACTGTGCCTTGCAGTAGCATGCTTAGGGAGTCTGCTGTGGTAGTGAAATAATACTGTGAGTCAGTATGACATGCAGATGACAGGCATAGCTCTTAGAATCACTGCACACTTCACTTATTTGGGCAGTCACGGGGACAAAACTTACCAAATAACTCAAACATGAACTCAGCCTTACAGGTCAATGTTAGCGCCAAGAAGAAGTGAGCAGTCAGCAGCTGATTTCACATAGATGTCTACAGAACCTGTTCTATTAAACACTTATACAAGTAGAGCCCCCTGACAGAGTGGAGAGGGTTTCAGCAGTAAGTTTGTGTTGACATCACTGATTATTTTGCCCTTCCTCTGATTCATCAGAACAATAACCCCCCCCCAAAAATTTTTTTTCCACTTTTACACGACACAAAAGGCTTTAGAATATATAACTGCACCGTTGAACGGCAAATAGGGCCTTATTTGTTCCACTTATACACGCCACAGAAGGCTTTAGAACATATAACTGCACCACTGAACGGCAAATATATTTTCCTTTTGCCACTAATACATGACAAAAAGGGCTTTAGAACATATAACTGCACCCCTGAACGGCAAATATATTTTTTCTTTTTCCACTAGTACACGCCGCAAAAGGCTTTAGAACATATAACTGCACCGCTGACCGGCAAATATATTTTTTTCTTTTTCCACTAATACACGCCACAAAAGGCTTTAGAACAGATAACTGCACCGCTGAACGGCAAATATATATTTTCTTTTTCCACTAATACACGCCACAAAAGGCTTTAGAACAAATACTGTAACTGCACTGCTCACCGGCAAATATATATATTTTTTTCCACTAATACATGCCACAAAAGGCTTCAAAACATATAACTGCACTGCTGACCGGCAAATATATTTTTTCCTTTTCCATTAATACACGCCACAAAAGACTTTAGAACATATAACTGCGCCGCTGACCGGCAAATATATTTTTTCTTTTTCCACTAATACACGCCACAAAAGGTTTTAGAACATATATCTGCACCACTGAGCGCCAAACATATTTTTTCTTTTGCCACGAATACACGCCTCAAAAAGTGCTGTAATTTTAGCACTTCACCACACAACGGCTAATAAGCACTTTTTTACCACTAATTCAAGCCAAAAAATGCTTTAGAACATATAACTGCACAGCACAAGGGCAAATAATTTGTAGAAATATTCCCTTGTAATAAACCCTGTTAATGTCTGTTTCAAACAGCACTTGAACCCTAAGTGTACTTTCACATTAGTGGCAAGGAACTCCGGCAGGCTGTTCCGGCGGGTGAACAGGTCATACTTTTATTCCGGCCACCTTTCGGCATGTTTGCCATGCTGCCGCCGGAACTCCGGCCCACCCCCATTATAGTCAATGGGGCCGGAGCGGTAGTCCGGGGGCACGCGTGCACTAGCGGCAGCATGGATCTGACAGGCTGTTCACCTACCCGGAACAGTGTGCCGGAGTTCCTTGCCGCTACTGTAAAACTAGCCTAATAAGAACGGTTTGCTGGAATTACAGAGCTGTATAATGGGAATTTGGATCCCCAGTCAGTGCAGCAAGGTGTAATAGGATTGTTCATATTACCCAGGCTGTAACTTCCCCTACTGAACCCTGTTCAACATAAATGCTGTGGAATGATTCCTCCCTATTCTTTCCCAACACCTTGTAAATCATTTTTTTTTAGCACAATGAAGTTTTTTCTAACACAGTCCCAAGCGCCTGCTGACGTCTCTCCCTGCACTTAGTACACTGGTAAATGGCAGAATCTAAGATGGCTGACACTATTTATATGGCTGTGAAATGACAGGGCTGGCTGCTGATTGGCTGCATGCATTGCTTTATGGGTGATCCCGCTTTCCCAGAGTTCCTTTCTATATCCTCACACGTGCAGCAGCCATTTTAGTAAAAAATGCGGTTCGTTACCACAAAGCGTGAGAAAATTCGGCTTTGGTGCGAATCAAATTTTTCCTGAAATTCGGATTGAATTCCACTTTGTCAACTTCAATTCGCTCATCTCTAATTGTTATATAAAAAAGTGCTAAAAGGGATGCCTGGTGATAACCTATTCATTCAGCCTAGAACCTTTGTTGAAGCTATTTAATAACTTTAGCTAAAGGCTTCAGGGGACATTTATCATTTGCTGTTGTTTCTGTGTCAGTTTTAAATCTGTCTTTGCTTTATGTGCCTGCTCCAAATTTCCTAAAATGGTGCACCTTTATAATATATTTGTTGTGCTTGCAAAGTGGTTAACACCTATATGTGTCAAAGTACACCAGGGGGTTGTCTGGAATGGAGTTGTGACTTTTTTGTGACTTCTACAAAAGTCGCACATGGTAAATGTGTCATAATCCAGGTCTAATCCCACTTTTAGCCCTTAAACATAGACCACTTTGAAAAGTGTTTTGGCTCACCAAATGTCACAAAAAAGGTCGCAATCGCCATGACTTGGCTATAAAACAGACATATCTGATTTGATAAATTCCCTCTTTCATGTTTATGTTAAACTGAAACCTCAAGTCTCTCCATCATCTTTCTTTTCACAGTGCCTCTGGAACACCAAGGGCAGGAGACTTAGACTAGAGTGTACCCCAGGCGAAAACAACTACTAGGTGTACCCCCTCTTCACTGCACAGCACTGGGAGCAAGGGAGAAGAATATCACCAGAATAAGTACTACCACCAACACTACTACTACTCCCATGCTCCCCTCACATTCCCCTCCAAGTTGTTGCAGTAGAAGGTACCAAACAACTGTTAGACATGTCATTACCATGGTCACCATTTTGGTTACTCTTACTGAAGAAAGGTAACAAACTGAATATTTATTATACAGTATACTTTTTCATGTATGGATTTTCAATCAAATGGACAAAGTTTTTGACCTACATAGCAGTTACTACAGTTTTAAGTCTGTGTTTGGAAGTATAGCAAAAAAGATCAATTTCTATTAATAAAGCCCCAAAAGTTGTTTTCTTTAAATGAGAGATAAGCCCTTTATATGTACTTAAGGGAGAAATGTTCCATCAGTTTATATACAGTACACAACTAAGGATAAACTGAGACTAAAACGGGTATAGTAGCAAAATATAAATATACTTTATTAAGTGATACATAAAAATAATTAATTAGACATAATGCAATACATCAGATAAAAAGGTGGACTGCACCTGGGGAGGACATAACGTAGTCACACAAAAATGGGGGAGGCAGCCAGAAAATTCATTTAGACACAGAGAAAATGTAAATATAGTTCTCCAAACATACATATGCATATACAAAATCTATCCAATGTATCTGAAAATGTCGCAACCACCAAGGACCATATTGATATGTACCTATATGTCTTCACATGAGTAAACTACCTATATACCATAGCACATGAAGACATACATGCACATAGCAATCGATCGCTTAGATGATCCCACATATAAAGGGCAATCAATTACTAAAATGGTCTCATACCAATGGTACCATACCCATACATATAGTGTCAGCCGTCTTATAGATGAAGAAACAGACTCTATATGCATGTGTAAGCATGCACAAAAATATCATAAGGCAAATAAAGTTATTGCCAATACCTTCTATAAAGCCATGTATATAATTATGCCACAAAAAAGATGATAGTTGCAACAAAAAGTAGCCTCACACATAAAGTACCATACCCATAAAGATAGAAATCTGTCCAACTCAGGAGAGCCACGTACCCCGATGCGCGTTTCGGCAGCAATGCGCATCGGGGTACGTGGCTCTCCTGAGTTGGACAGATTTCTATCTTTATGGGTATGTTACTTTATGTGTGAGGCTACTTTTTGTTGCAACTATCATTTTACTAAATTAATTTTCTGGCTGCCTCCCCCATTTTTGTGTGACTACGTTATGTCCTCCCCAGGTGCAGTCCACCTTTTTATCTGATGTATTGCATTATCTCTAATTAATTATTTTTATGTATCACTTAATAAAGTATATTTATATTTTGCTACTATACCCGTTTTAGTCTCAGTTTATCCTTAGTTGTGTATGTTTATGTACACTGAGTGGGTACGTTATTGCAGGGTACTCTCTATCACATAGGATCACTATTTGTGAACGCAAATCTATGTGTATTCTGTGACTGTTCTATTTTAATCATTCCATCAGTTTATAGTAGATATCTCTTCCAGCTCATATTGTATTACCTTTTTACATACACAATCATCATGCATCTAGCACATTATTTATATTGAAAATTTTGTAAACTGAACAGCTCATTTGGGATTTAAATGTTGTTCTCTAGAAAAATAAAGATAATATTACATTCAAAAATACTATTACTATGAAAAAGACCCCCCTCCCTTTTGTCTGCAAATTCATTTCTAGTGCATATAATTTAAAGATTACATACACCTTTGGCTGCATTTTTTTTTTTATTATTATTGCATTGTATTCATTTTCATCAAAAAAAATTTCAATTGGTCTTTATTAAAAATGATGAGTCGTTTTTCCTGCACAGCTTTGAGTGTATCTACTAGCAGGATCTGTTTTTTCTGTCTGCTCCATCAGATTGGATGCTGACAGGCTCTGTTTCTATGATCTCTGACATTATAAACACTAATTATAGCTCAATCCTTATCTTCCTGGTAAAAATGTGGATTAAATAAGTATTTATGACCTTTTAGAAATTTAGGGGGTTATTAGATGACTGGCACAAAGGGTAAGAGAAAGTACCACTGACAGAGCTAGAAAAACAGTCAACCCTTTGCGACAGAACGGCTCAATATTTTTAATAAAGACCAATTAAAAAAATATTTTTAGCCCAAAATTCGTAAAATGCAATCATCTAAAAATTGTCCACATAGCCTGTAATAAATATGTGAAGAAAGTATAATTGCATTTTGATTGCTGAGCCATGCAGAGATTGTGCTGTTTAAAGCTACTCACGTGTATAAAATTGTTGTTACTCATCTGTTACAGAAAGATAAACACACAATGGTTACTGAAATAACGTGAAACTAACAAAAGTAATAATAAATAAAAATCAGCTAATGAAAATCAAACATTGCGTTTGAACTGTAGTTCAGTAGAATAATAAAAAAAAACAAAGTAATGAAACTGGTCTGGACAAAAATTATGGTTCCACATAGAAAAGACTGAAAATAATTTGACCATAGGGACATATTAAACTAAGGTGTGTCCTGTACTTACCTTCATAGGTGTCTTCAAACTTGTAATCAGTCAGTGTCCCTATTTAAATGGTGAAAAGTAGTCACTTTGCTGTTTGGTATCACACTGAACATCGACCAAAAAAACTAAGGAGAGAGTTGTCTCATGGATTTTAGACAGAAAATTAGAAAATTATAGACAAATATGTTAAAGTTAAAGGCTATTAGAGCTTCTCCAAACAGCTTGATGTTCCTATTACTACAGTTGCACATATTATTCAGAAGTTTAAGATCTATGGGACTGTAGCCAACCTCCCTGGACATGGCCGCAAGAAGAAAATTTATGAGAAATTGAAGAGAAAGATAACACGAATGGTAACCAAAGAGCCCAGATCAACTTCCAAAGACATTAGAGGCAAAAGCCAAGGTCAAGGTACATCAATGTCAAATCGCACCATCTGTCACTGTCTTAGCCAAAGTGGACTTAATTGAATATGAGGAGGAAACCACTGTTGAAAGCAAATCATAAAAAAGTGAGACTGCACTTTGCCAAAATGCATATTGACAAGCCACAGAGCTTCTGGGAGAATGTCCTTTGGAAAAATGAGACAATATTTGCGCTTTTGGCAACTAAGCCAGTTCTACTTTATACCAGTTTGATAAATCTCCCCCATTGTGCCTACTGTGAAACATAAAGGTAGCTCAGTTATGATTTGGGGCTGATTTGCTGTAACTGGCTCAAGGAGTCTTGAATCTGTGCGGGGTACAATGAAATCTCAAGTCTATCAAGGCATTCTGGAGCTAAATGTGCTGCCCAGTGTCAGAAAGCTTGGTCTCAGTCGCTAGTCATGGGTCCACCATTAGGATAAAGACTCAAAACACACAGCTAAAAACATCCAAGAATGGCTAAGTGTAGAGATGAGCGAACCAGTAGAGATTTGTTTCTTGTCCGGTTTGCCAAATTTTTTAAGAAGTTCGTTGGGCAAGAGGGTTAGCCGGTGTCATAAACTTTTTATGTTCGAACATTTGGGCCACGGAAGCCTGCCTTTTGCCAGATGAACGCGACGACGGCAGGGTGAAAGGTGGAGTGGAGGACAAATGGGAAGAGACAGTAGAAGGAATAGAGGCAGGATGTGGAGCGCTGGGAATGTGGCTTTGTGGGTTCTGACGGCATTGCTCCCACTGGGCTCAGTGATGGGAGGCCAGGTGCCTTCTAAAGGCGATCGTCCCTAGGTCAGTGTTGGGCTTACCGCGACTTATGCATTGACAGCACAGGCTGCGGATGGCAACACTATTTTCAAAAGCTGACACGTTAAAGTTCATCGACACGTCATCATCTTCACCTTCACCACCACTGACATTAGAGATCTCGGAGTAGGCAGCAACAGTGGGTACCAACCTCCTTGGGCTGATCTGGGTACTGTTGTCAGACTGCTTGGTGTCGGATGTTGCTACCTCCTCTTCCTCATCCAATGCCAAGAATGGCTTTGCTTCGGTAGGGTCTGGGAATGGATGGCAAAATAATTCCTCTGACTTGAGAGGAAGTGCTATGGTAGTGGTGGTGGTGTCTTTGGTGATGCACACAGCACAGAGTGAGGAGGGTGCTGATATAGAGGATGAGGAGGGTGCAGAAGCGGAAGACTGAGTAAGCCACTCAACCATCTCTGGTGCGTCCTTTGACTTGATCGCATGCACCTTCTCTAACTTCCCACTTAGTCTCCGGCTGGTGCACTTGCCTGACCCCTACCACACCTGTGGAATGGCCTGCCTCTTCCTCTGCCTGTCATTTTCAAAATGACCCTGTGACAAAGTCCCTATAGACGAGCAGTATTTGTGAACCCATTAATGAGTATTTGCTGGAAGCAGTTATATCAAACCCCTTAATCATTTTTATATGGTGGCAACTGGTATATCACACCAGTTGCAATTAGTTGTTCCAATAGCGTTCGTCCCTCTGTATAGCTACGGTATCTCAGCCTAACCGCACACAAATGCTGCACAATACAAATGCACTATATAGAAATTATATTATAGGTATATCACACATCTGCCTCAATCAGTTTTTTTTAGGGGGCAACTGGTAGATCACACCAGTTGCAATTAGTTGTTCCAATAGCGTTTGTCCCTCTGTATAGCTGCGGTATCTCAGTAGAACCGCACAGAAATGCTGCACAATAAAAATACACTGTATAGGAAGTATATTATAGGTATATCACATCCTTGCCTCAATCAGTTTTTTTTTTTTTTTTTGGGGGGGGGGGGGCAACTGGTCTCAATATCTCACCAGTTGCAATTAGTTGTTCCAATAGCGTTTGTCCCTCTGTATAGCTGCAGTATTGCAGCAGAACCGCACAGAACTGCTGCACAATACCAATGCACTATAATATACTTTGTATAAGAAGTATATCACACCCCTCAGTATGTCACACCTATCGGTAGCACACCTATACCAGTCCTTAAAAGGACTTTGTGGCCCTATTAGCTAGCGTTTGGTATCTCTAACAGTCTGTCCCTGCTCCACACAGCAACTTCTCCCTACACTGGCAAAAGACTGAATGTAAAATGGTGGCCAGATCGGGTTTATTTATATGGTAGGGGGTGTTTCCACGTGCCGAAACATCTCATATTGCTGTCCTGTCCCACCTGATGGATGTGTAATGGGTATAAGTTCGGCACAATGCAAAAGAATATGGCGTCGGCGGACATCCCAACATGTTCATCAACCACAGAAAATAGTGCAAAACACACCAATAATGAACGATTGAAATTAAATATTTATTAATAACCAATTTTAAAAAGGTATATTCACAGTACAACAATAATAAATAAGTGGGGAAAAAAAACACAGTTGCACTACACCTCAGATAGCCGCTCTCCAACATGTGAAAGAATGCAACAATATGACGACCTATAAAGATGGTAGTAACAAACGCTGAATACACAGTATAACAACGGGGTATATATAAAGTGCATGTAAGTACAATGGTGTGCCATAAAGTGACCTATGCGTAGAATGAACAGTACAATACAGACATACAATGTGCTCACTAACTACAGATACAACATGAATGGCAACATACCAAATTAGAAGAGAGACAATGAAAAGGGTGATGGCGCTCCTCGACGCACGTTTCGCGTATAGCAGCTTCCTCAGGAGGAGTGAAAGGTAAGGGGAAAGTAACATGTTTAAAAAGGGGAGGCCTACCAATGAAGGAACAGAGCCGTGAGCATGTGACAGCTCATGAATGTCATCATCACCGGAGCGGCGCATGACCTATCAAAACCCGCCATGTCATACTACTTCCGGCCTTCCCCCAAGGCCGGTGGCGGAGAGGGCAATCACAGCGCCATGACGCGGATTGCCGTCGCCATCACCGCAGCCAAGTGGAGAAAGGGCGGAAGTGGACCAGCGGGCAGAACAGTCATGCGCACTAGTGATGTTATGTTAAAAAACATCAATCGAGATAAAAAATAGGGAAAGCCTAATAGCGATGCGGTTTGGAATGAGGTATATCATTTGATTGCAAAAAAATAACTTCAAAATCACATTAAAATCAAAAAACTTGCACCATACCTTATACACAGAGAATTGATTAATAACACAGCATAAATGGTAAAAGTGCCAAGTGCTATAAAGTGCCAATTTAGTGTAAAATATACTGAATTAATAACAATGGTATATCCATAACTGAGAAAATGTATCTATAAGGATACGTGTATACACTAATGATAATGATAAATAATATAGTTGTGATATATAGTTGCAAGAAAAAGTATGTGAACCCTTTGGAATGATATGGATTTCTGCACAAATTGGTCATAAAATGTGATCTGATCTTCATCTAAGTCACAACAATAGACAATCACAGTCTGCTTAAACTAATAACACACAAATAATTAAATGGTACCATGTTTTTATTGAACACACCATGTAGAAATTCATAGTGCAGGTGGAAAAAGTATGTGAACCCCTAGACTAATGACATCTCCAAGAGCTAATTGAAGTGAGGTGTCAGCCAACTGGAGTCCAATCAATGAGATGAGATTGGAGAAGTTGGTTACAGCTTCCCTGCCCTATAAAAAACACTCACCAGTTCTGGGTTTGCCTTTCACAAGAAGCATTGCCTGATGTGAATGATGCCTGACACAAAAGAGCTCTCAGAAGACCTACAATTAAGAATTGTTGACTTGCATAAAGCTGGAAAGGGTTATAAAAGTATCTCCAAAAGCCTTGCTGTTCATCAGTCCACGGTAAGACAAATTGTGTATAAATGGAGAAAGTTCAGCATTGCTGCTACTCTCCCTAGGAGTGGTCGTCCTGTAAAGATGACTGCAAGAGCACAGCGCAGACTGCCCAATGAGGTGAAGAAGAATCCTAGAGTGTCAGCTAAAGACTTACAAAAGTCTCTGGCATATGCTAACATCCCCGTTAGCGAATCTACGATACGTAAAACACTAAACAGGAATGGATTTCATGGGAGGATACCACAGAGGAAGCCACTGCTGTTCAAAAAAAACTTTGCTGCACGTTTACAGTTTGCACAAGAGAACCTGGATGTTCCACAGCAGTATTGGCAAAATATTCTGTGGACAGATGAAACCAAAGTTGAGTTGCTTGGAAGAAACACACAACACTATGTGTGGAGAAAAAGAGGCACAGCACACCAACATCAAAACCTCATCCCAACTGTGAAGTATGGTGTTGGGGGCATCATGGTTTGGGGCTGCTTTGCTGCGTCAGGGCCTGGACGGATTGCTATCATCGAAGGAAAAATGAATTCCCAAGTTTATCAAGACATTTTGCAGGAGAACTTATGGCCATCTGTCCACCAGCTGAAGCTCAACAGAAGATGGGTGTCGCAACAGGACAACGACCCAAAGCATAGAAGTAAATCAACAACAGAATGGCTTAAACAGAAGAAAATACGCCTTCTGGAGTGGCCCAGTCAGAGTCCTGACCTCAACCCGATTGAGATACTGTGGCATGACCTCAAGAAAGCGATTCACACCAGACATCCCAAGAATATTGTTGAACTGAAACAGTTCTGTAAAGAGGAATGGTCAAGAATTACTCCTGACCATTGTACACGTCTGATCTGCAACTACAGGAAACGTTTGGTTGAAGTTATTGCTGCCAAAGGAGGTTCAACCAGTTATTAAATCCAAGGGTTCACATACTTATTCCACCTGCACTGTGAATGTTTACATGGTGTGTTCAATAAAAACATGGTAACATTTAATTATTTGTGTTATTAGTGTAAGCAGACTGTGATTGTCTATTGTTGTGACTTAGATGAAGATCAGATCACATTTTATGACCAATTTGTGCAGAAATCCATATCATTCCAAAGGGTTCACATACTTTTTCTTGCAACTGTAAATTGATTAATATTTCCATCATATAACCGTGTATAAATATACTTAGTGCTGAACAATCTGTGTGTAAAATAAATACAATGAATACAATAGTAAACAGTTCACAAATAATGGTGCTAAAAATTACAATGCAGTATCGCTACACCCAATGCTAAATAATGTGGGGTGAGCGGGGGGGTTTAGTTATGTACACTGCCGATAGAAAGTTGATGATGTATTCTGATACCAAATTGCTTCATCCAAATACATAAACGCTTCAGGCATGGGCCCCTTTTTTGTAATAAAAGATTTGCTTCCTCTTCAAGGCTGGACATTCATAAAAATGAACAAGTTCATAATGAGTAGGCAAACTAAAAATAATAACAGAGATATATATGTTACTAATAGGGCAATATTAATATGACCTAAAGCAAAAAAAGGAATAAAGACCATAAAACTAAATATTAACCCATTTACCCCTAAAATCATGCCACTGTCTAAAGAAAGGAGCCAAAACTAAGACTTTTATTGAGTCCCTTGGGGGTTAGATTCTTAAGCCTAAATCTCCACTTACTCTCTATTTGTGCCAAGATTTTACTGTAATTGCCTCCTCTTATCTTAAGTATATTATAGGTATATCACATCCTTGCCTCAATCAGTTTTTTTGGTATATCTCACCAGTTGCAATTAGTTGTTCCAAAAGCGTTTGTCCCTCTGTATAGCTGCAGTATTGCAGCAGAACCGCACAGAACTGCTGCACAATACCAATGCACTATAATATACTTTGTATGTTACAAAGTATATTAGAAGTATATCACACCCCTCAGTATGTCACACCTATCGGTAGCACACCTATACCAGTCCTTAAAAGGACTTTTGTGGCCCTATTAGCTAGCGTTTAGTGTCTCTAACAGTCTGTCCCTGCTCCATACAGCAACTTCTCCCTACACTGGCAAAAGGCTGAATGTAAAATGGTGTCCAGATCGGATTTATTTATATGGTAGGGGGTGTTTCCACGTGCTGAAACATCTCAATTGGCTGTCCTGTTCCACCTGATGGATGTGTAATGGGTATAAGTTAGGCACAATGCAAAAGAATATGGCGTCGGCTTACGCGAACAAGCAAAGTTCGCCACAAAACGACCGCTGGGGGAACCGCAAGGCCATCTCTATCACTGAGTAACAATTATAACTAGCTGAACAGCTCTGCATAACATAATGTCCCTGAAACAAAGATAGATCCCTTACCAGATATGCTTTTACCAGGATGGTGGAATTTAAGAAGGAGACATGCATAGGACAGCTCTTTACTGTGTCCTGGAGACTTCTCTTTCCCAGGAAGCTTTGCACTACCACAATGCTTTGCACCACCCACAATGTAGCAGTCTTTGTAACAAGAAAAACAAGGTGCAGTTAATGTGTAGTTAATCACTACAGAAATACCAAAACTGAGAAAGACGTGATCTGTAATAATTTTCCCTAACCCTGCTGTGCAGAACACTCCCCGTCTGGCGTCAACAGATGCCACTACTTGGTCCTTCATTCTTAGCAACCCATTCTGGTCAATGGTGGGATCAAGCTTCATCAAATCGCTGTCCTTAGAAACTGATTGGCCTTTGCTGAGGTAGTCTATTTTCTTAGTATAACATTCATGTTGTATAGTGCAAATTATTATGTTCTTAGCCTTTTTTAGATTAGCAGCGGTAAATGCATTTTTGCAGTGATGTCAACCTTTGCAAGGCTTCTGGCTCACAGGTAATGTCGATGTGTAAGACTGAGCTATATGAAACTACACAGGCTATACCACAAACGAGCAACATTCAAGTGGAGAACCTGTTGAAACGATGAGATTTGAGTTGGTGGTCCGAAGTCACCGTATGTAGAACAGATCTTCAGGTCAGATTTCTTCATTGGCATCTGGGTCTACCAATTCGAATGTGTCGGATCCGATGCTGCAAGACGTTGAATGGAACAGGAATGCAGGATGAGTAAACCATGTTGAAAACTTAAGGTGGCTGGGTGCGATGGATCTAGTTACGTGGTCCGCAGGATTATGCTGTGTAGGCACATAGTGCCACTGTTTAGGACAAGTGGATCAACTGATCCTTAGCACCCGATTGCAGACGTAGATGTAAAAGCGTCTGGTTTTGTTGCAAATATATCCTAGGACTACCTTGCTGTCCGTGTAAAAGTCGACTTCCTCGATTTCCAGGTTCATTCCTGTTGTTATAAGTTCAGCCAAATCCACTGCAAGCACAGCAGTGCAGAGCTCCAGTCTAGGAATCATGTGTTTGCAGAGTGGCGCCAGTTTGGTCCGGCTCATGACAAATCTTATATGGCATTATTCTTTGATGTCAATGGTCTTTAGGTATGGTACGGCACCAATCACCTTGACTGAAGCATCACAGAAGATATACAGTCTTTGCATCTTGACTTCAGTTGATGGCTCAGGAGCATAGGGTCGTGCCAAATGAAGGCTGGTCATAGCTTCGATAGACTTCTTCCAACCTGTCCACAGATCCTTTTTCTCAGTGGGAAGTGGGTCATCCCAATCAGATCTGTTGTGAAGTCTCTTAACATAATTTTGCCTTAGATAGTAACAGGCGCTACAAATCCCAGAGGATCATATAAGCTGTTTATTGTGGACAGAACTCCTCTACGTGTGAAGGGCTTTTCTTTCTTGCTTATTTGAAAGGTGAATGTGTCTGCCTTTAAATACCAGAGCAATCCGAGCCTCCGCTGCATGGGAAGGGAGTCGGTACTAAGATCTAAGTCTTTTAGATCACTTGAATGGTCTTGGGGTGAGAAGGCCTCCATTAACTCACGACTGATTGCAGTCTCGTTCGTGGGTGTGGATTTCAATTAGTTGTCCACATAAAAATCTGACATCTGACCCATACTTTGCTTCACCCTCTCGGTCTGAATGCCTGAGACCATAGATAGTGACTGCAGGGGAAGGACTGTTTTCGAAGATGTGCACTCTTATTCGGCACGCTATAATGTCTTCATTGGGGTCGTTGTGGTACCAGAAGAACTTCAAGTAGATTATATTTTCTTCCTTGACGAGGAAGCAGTGGAACATTTGTTGTATGTCGGCCATAAATGCTACGGAATCTCTGCAGAAGAAAAGAAGTACCTCTAGAAGTCTGGTATTGAGGTCTGGACCAGACTGTAAGACATCATTTAGCAAGACGCCTTTGCACCTGGCGCTCGAGTTGAATTCTACTTGTATCTGCCCTGTTTTTTTAGGATGATACACGCTGAATATGGGTAAGTACCAACACTCCTCAGAGTCTTGGAGCATGGGTGCCTGGAATATTCTTTCCATGAAGGTAAAGAAATGTTCTCTCATTTCTGGTGTCCTCTGAAGTTTGTGTTTGAGGAGGATGAATCGACTGTAGACAAGTTCTTTGTTGTTAGATAAGCGTTGTCTCCGGGGTTTAAACGGTAAAGGTACGAACCAGCTTTTTGACTTGTCTTTTACTATTGCTTTATCCATGATATCCATGAACAGTCTATCTTCTATTGACATTGCGACCCTGTTGTCTTCTTTTGTCCTGTGGAAAACTGTGCACCCTAGGTGAATTTGCTCACCATCCCAGGTGTGATCTTCACAGGAGGTATCTGCAAAAGGACAAGGCACAGGAGCGCCGTGTGGCAATTCTTTTATCAGGAAACTACTGTGACATGGCTGGAATAGGGAAGGACGTTCATTTTCAAGTGTATTGGTGAGCATACTGTTGACTAAGGTCGGCTTGTGTGCTCCTTCTAGACAGATGTCTTCTATGATAACCCATCCTAGGTCAAGTCTCTGGGTGTATGGAGCGTTCTGGGGACCGTTAATCTGTCATCTAGCCTTGTGAACTCGTAGTATGTCTTTTAATAAGAGTAAGACTATCAGGGCTTTTGGGTCCAGTTCCGGTATCAGGTGAGCTACAGCATATGCCTCAGGTAGGGGTGGTATGCCGCTACTTCTGGCGTAGATATCTCAGACCGGTTGTCAGGTATGTGATTGCACTTCAGTATGGTTGGCAGTGATAAGCAGGTCTGACCATCTATGGACTTTACCTTGTACCCAGTTGCTTTCCTCCCCGCTGTCTCAACGATACCTGCACATGTCCTTAAGTAGTAGGGAGAACCGGGCCCTACGATGTTGAAGGTGTCGAAGAAGGTGGATTTAGCTAAAGATCTGTTACTTTGATCATCTAACATGGCATATTCTTTGATCGCCTTTTCTCGGTGGCCAACCGGATAAACTCTGACAAAGCAGATTTTTGAGCAGGACTTCCCTCCTGCGAGTCCTTTACAGATCTCGGTACAGTGAGAAGTGACTACTGCAGTGTTTACGTCAGTGTCTGCTTCCCATCATGCTCCTCTGCTTGGGGTGATACCTGAGAGGGTGGTCCAGGGTGTAAAGCCGTGTTGGGTCCTGTGCTACTGCATTCTGTGCATGTCACACTGACCTTACAGTTCCTGGCAAAGTGTGATGTTGTAGCACAGCACCTGAAGCAGATGTTTTATTTGAGGAATTCTTTGCGGTCCTCTAAAAACTTCTCCCTGAAGGCTCAGCATTTTAGCAGAGGATGTGGTTTCTTGTGCAGAGGGCATTCTTTGGTAAGATCTTTGAGTTTGTTCTCTTCTTGAGAAGACTTAAACGGCCTGTTAGGAGAACCTGTGGAGGCAACGTTAGTTTTGTGGACTGCCACTGATGTTTTATGAGGTTTGACACCAGGGGTGGTGGAATATGACAATGTAAAATCAAAGCTGATCCTTGCCTGTTGAGTAACAAAGTCTACAAACACCACGAAGGGGGAGGAATGGTACATTGTTAACCTGTTTATAATGAGAACCATGCGTGATCCACTTCTCTTGTAGATTATAAGGGAGTTTTGGGACAATCAGATTGACACTTCTGGCGGTATCTAGGAATAATAACCCTGGCAGATCTCCTTCTGCCTGAGCAACCAGTACCTCTATCAACAAGTCAATGAGTTCCCTGAGCTTCTGGTAACCCCTACCCACTATTCTTATATAAAGCATTTTATATAGCTTCTATTGACCCATAACACTCATCAAGTCTTTCCCACACCATCTTTAGGCCTTTGCCCGGATAGTTTATGTTAATGTCTCTGATTCTTTTGGCGTGTTAAGCAGACTTGCTTCCATGCCACTTTGCCAAGAGATCTAACTCCTCACTACAGGAAAGATATAAGTCCCTAATGGTGTTCTGGAAGGAGGCTCGCCATGCCCTGTAGTTCTCAGGGCGATCGGTGAACTCTATAAGTCCTTTGGTAACTGTTTAGCAAAGAACTTAGCAAAGTCCATGGCAGCCTGGCTAGTGCCAATACTACCTGGTGTGTTGTTATGCTGCAAGTGTGGTGTATCATCATACCTTTTAGGGGTTTCTTGCTAGAAAAGTCTGTTGAATACCATTCTGATGCGAACGTTGTTCCTTTAAGTCGAAGCAAAGGTTGTAGTTTTCGTTCCGCAGGGTGGTAGTTGTGGTCAGCATGGTATTGTCGCATACCTTCCTGCTGGAGGTACTGTGGTTCAAAGTAGGATCTTTGACACTCTGTATAGGCTGGCTGATATTCTGGATCTTAGTCATCTTCTGTCTTGGGATGCTGATGGACTTATTCTTAGACACGCTGTGTTGGATCTTGTTCATCTAGGTCCGGCCCAAGTACTTGGCTGTGTTTTTGGATTCGGGGAACTCCAAGGCTTCTAGGAACTCTGCTTTGGCCACTGCGGCTGCCGCTTCTTTCTCTGTGGCGTTTCTCCAGTGACACTTGTAGTAGTACTCTCGCCTTTTCCATTGTAGCTTGACGGCGTACTCTCTCTTCTTCCAGGTGTACTCTCTCCTTTTCCATTGATGCTTGCACGCATGCTCTTTCTGTTTCCTCATCTGCTTGCCTTAGCTTTAGTTGCATCTCTTGTGTGGTAAAGGAAGACCTTACTTTGCACCATCAGCTTCTGCACGGGCGAGAGTAGCCTTTTCTTTTATTAAGGACTTGCTAGAGCAGCTTGCTTGTGATCTGGTCCTGTATGATGATCCCTGGCTAGCAGACATTGCCTTTTTCTTGCTGCTTAATGTCTCAGTGCAGACTCAGTGTATGTAGAAATGGACTTCAGCGTGATCTGGATCATGCTGCACTTACTGGGGGCTGCACTCTCACTTCTTGTGACTGTATGGCAACTGCTGCTATCTTATACACAGGACCGCGTGTGTGTTGGTGGCTCTGCATAGTCAGATTCATTATCACTGGTGACTAGCATCTGTTTTTCTTTTCTGTCTTCATACACGTTCACACAGTGTGCAGTATGACATTCATCATAAACCATTCCTTTCTTCCAAATAAGAGGACTGTTCTTTGTAGTCTAACTTTTTTAATGGTAAAACAGGAGTATTTGATTGATCTATTGGTAAAACTATAAGAATACAAATAACATGAAGAAGTATTTATCATAGCATGTACTAAAACATTTGCATAACACTGAAACACATGGTAAAATGGCTGCCTAACATAGGACTTCATGTCTAACATCTAACAGTTAAAACAACTCCCTGAGTAACAATTATAACTAGCTGAACAGCTCTGCATAACATAATGTCCCTGAAAAAAAGATAGATCTCTTACCAGATATGCTTTTAGCAGGATGGTGGAGTTTAAGAAGGAGACATGCATAGGACATCTCTGTACTGTGTCCTGGAGACTTCTTTCACAGAATGCTTTGTACTCCCACAATGCTTTGCACCACCCACAATGCAGCAGTCTTTGTAACAAGAAAAACAAGGTGCAATACAATTTAACACCACTATATGGTGATATAACCACATTAATCACTACAGAAATACCAAAACTGAGAAAGACGTGATCTGTAATGATTTTCCCTAACCCTGCTGTGCAGAACATCGCTCTCACACTCTCTCATACTGGTCACTGGAAGTTCAACATGGCACCTCATGGCAAATAACTCTCTGAGGATATGCAAAAAAAGAAGTGCTGCTCTACATAAAGATGCATCCAAAAAAATTGTAAGCTAATAGTCATCAAGCAATGGAACAACCGCCCATATGTATCAATACCATGCGTAACACAATCCACTTATGCCTTTGGCAAAGAATATATACCTATGTGCCAATTAAAGATTACCAGACCGCATGAAATATAAATATAATTTATTTACACAATTCATAAATCACAGTCCATACATAAAACCTAGTGCAAGGAAAAGGTGACATCCACATCAGGAGACACAAATGGTGACTCAATCCCACATGTACATAATTATAATGTGAAAGTGCATATAAATTTCCAATACATATAATATACAGAGTCTATTTACCCATTATGTGTCTCCTCTGGGGTGATGATAGGCTATAAGATGGCCTAGGCTATAAGAATATTGCCAACACCGTAAAACTGAGCTGCATCACGGTTGCCAAGACCATACAGCAGTTTAACAAGACAGGTTCAACTCAAAACAGTCCTCGCCATGGTCGACCAAGGAAGTTGACTGCATGTGCTCAGCGTCATATCCAGGTTGTCTTTTCAAAATAGACATATGACTGTTGCCAGAATCGCTACAGAGGTTAAATGTTTGGGAGTTAGCCTGTCAGTGCTCAGACAATAAGCCGCACACTGCATCAAATTGGTCTACATGGCTGTAATACCAGAAGGAAGCCTTTTCTAAAGATGATGCACAAGAAAGCCAACAAACAGTATGCTGAAGACAAGCAGACTAAAGAAATGGATTACTGGAATCACGCCCTGTGGTCTGATGAGACCAAATTAAACTTATTTGGCTAAAACTGTGTCAAGCACGTGTGACAGCAGCCAAGTGAGTAGTAGAAAGACAAGAGTGTCTTGCCTATAGTCAAGCATGGTGTTGGGAGTGTCATGGTTTGGGGCTGCATGAGTGCTGCCGGCTGTGGGGAGCTACAGTTCATTGAGGGAACTGTAATGGATCTCCTGGCACCCCGACTGGGTACCTCCGTTGATGGATGCTCCTAGTGCTTCCCGAGGGCTCCAAGCACTCCACTTCACACCGTAAGCACTGCAGACCCCACGAACTGCCGCAGCTTGGTGTGGTCTCGCCATCTCCTTCCCACCCTGGACCTACGACAAGGCTCCAGGCTCAAGTGGGTGAACCTCTCTTACTTCAGAGAGCAATGCAGGAACAAGAAACAGGTACAGCTCTTACAAGAGCTAGGGGTTATAGCCAGGGGCGTATACAGCATATAGCAATCCCCACACACATGAAACGAGGCTCTATGTTGAAAGCAAAACAGGAACTCACTTTATTGAAGACAAACTCAGTATATTTACAGTTCAAGAAGTCTAACAACATAAATCAATAAACCATGAACAACATGCAAACAGACATCTTCACCCCCTCCATAATGAAAGAATAGGGAGAGAGGAGACACATGTGATGGGATTATCTCCTGGGTGTATCATAGGGTGATCTACTCATCTAGGAGTCGGCTGCTCCTAGAGTCAGCTATCTTAATCCCATCACACACAATCAGTGGGAGTCTCAGTACAGAGTCAACCCTTTTTGTGTTGCTGAATTCACACCCTGCACCTTTAATGGGCAATAGGAAAAATGTGCATATAAATTGCACACATAAATCAGGGTTCATAGTTCCTTGTAACCCCAAAAGGTCTGAGGGTGTCTCCATAGTTCTGGGTCCAAAGTCCGTAGGAAGGAGGCTGGCCTCAGGCTTCTCCAGCAGCCCCAGTGACAGTTCAGTCCGTCACAGGAACCATTAATGACAACATGTACTGTGACATACTGAAGCAGAGCATGATCCCCTCCCTTCTGAAACTGGGTCGCAGGGCAGTATTCCAACATGATAATGACCCCAAACACACCTTCAAGACTGCTACTGCCTTGCTAAAGAAACTGAGGTTAAAGTGTAAATGTCATATTTTCAATCAAAATAAAAATTTTATATATGTTGTTGATGCTGTGGTGATAATCCATAATCACAAATTATTGTGCTCCCATACCACTTGTTTAATAAGATTCCGTCCATAGCAACCGCTCCTTGAAATACTGATGGCCGCCGATGCCCTTACCCTGAGGCTAAGGCCGCCCTCCTTAACTTCCCAGAATTACTTTGGCTTATCTTGGGAACGCGCAGCCTCACCCCCCAAAAAATCAGCTTTCTCCACAGTTAAACATGCCCTCTTCCTCCTGAGAGCGCATGTATTATCATCTGCATTAAAAAAAAATGGCAGTTTGTGGGGCATTATTTCATTTACTTAAATAAAACAGCAGTGTCTATTTTATTCATTTTGTCTTGTGGCTGGGTACCTGGTCTAATAGAAAAGGCTGTGTTAACTAGAGGCCGTTGTAGCTTGGCGCTTTATTAGAAGAAGAAGAAGAAGAAGAAGAAAATCCTTTTATTGTCCCTCAGTGGGGAAATTTTGGCATAACAGCAGCAATCATATTCACAACAGGAGCAAAAATAAGAGTAATTAGAAATTAAAGAGTAAAATACAAGAAAAACATAACACATAATTTACTTTAAAAATTCACTACTGGGTTTCTGGGAACAGTGGTGGTTATTAGTGATGAGCGAGCATGCTCGAACACCTCCTTCTCGCACGTTTTGCAGCTGCTAAGTAGCCAATAAACGTGCAGGTAAGTACTGCCATCACTGTAATGCCGGTAGCCATGTTGGCTGCTGGCATTACAGTGATTGGCTGGCCGGAACGCGTCATCAGGTGCTATATAGCACCCGATGACACGTGCTCGGATCAGTCATAGTCAGAGAGAGCAGAGGGTAGGAAGGGAAAGGCAGTGTAGGGAGCGAAATTCTCAGTTATTATTCGAAGACAGCTTTTCAAAGACCCAAAAGTCCTTTTAAGGACTAATGTGTGTGTGTGTGTGTGTGTTTCAGAGCAATATAATTTTACCTGCGCTAAATCGATCAGTCTCAGGGACATCCGTGCTGAGGAAGGGACAGATAGTGAAGGGAGAGAAATGTGCGTTTTTTACTACCAAAAGCTTTTTAAATACCCCAAAGTCCTTTTAAGGACTACTGTGTGTGTGTTTGACAGCAGCAAGATATTTTTCTTTAATACCTATTAGTGACATATACTGTACATCATTCGCAGACTGTTTTTTTGTGTAAAATTCAAATAACCAGTGCCACATTTGGTACCGTGCTGGAGAGCCACATGCTGGAAATCAGGCGCCCTAAAGCCTGAGGTGGACGCCTGTGGACTGCCGCGGATAACTCAGCCTGCCAGGTGACATGTTTGTTCTGTGGACTTTGTGCTGTGTGAATTAACACCAGGACTCTGCAAAGTGTTTGTTTTACTTTTTACCTTTTGTGTGAATAAACACTGAACTTTTGATTTACTACTGTGTTCTTGCCTCTGTACTGCGTCCTCTTACCCTGCCTACCAGAGCAAATCCCTACAATATTCTGTGGGTTTCTGTGACATATAATGTCCTGCATCCGAAAACTGTCTTTAGCGGACTGTAAAACAATCTGCGCCACATCTATTGACAAAACCATTAATATCAAGAAGGCGAGCACTAAGGGACGGGGAAGTGGGCGTGATGCTGATGGTGCACGCAGAGCCCGTGGCCCTGGGCGCAATGAAACTGTGCCTGCTGCAAGTGCACCAGAAAAAATATATATATAACATCCAATGTACCAAGCTTCTTGTCCAACTTAGCTGGGCGGCGCAGGACAACACTGCGAACAGGTGGTCGGTTGGATTGCTGAAGATACTTCCATACTTTTACATACTTTTTCCATATACTGTGCTTGTTGTGAACTGTGACATCCGTGCCACATCTTGTGTGCCAAGCGTGCATATAACATTTAATATGAAGAAGGTGAGCATTAAGGGACGGGGATGTTGCCGTGATGCTGATGGTTCGCGTAGAGGCCGTGGCCCTGGGCGCATTGAAACTGTGCCTGCTGCCAGAGCACAAGAAAAACAATCATCCAAGATACCTAGCTTCATGTCCCAGTTTAAAAGGCGGCGCAGAACACCACTCTTGAAGTCAGACCAGTGCGAACAGGTGGTCGGTTGGATTGCATCAGATAGTGCTTCCAGTCGGCTAAGCACCACCCTATCTTTCACCAAGTCCAGTCTCTGTAGCCAAGAGTCTGGTCAACCAAATCCTCACTCTTTCTTCTTCTCACTATGGGGAGGCTTGCCAAACGAGTGATCCCACACTCGGATATTCCAAGGAGCTCTTTCTAGCGCCACTATTACATTTGGCCCTTGCAGATAATGATGAGACACAGTTGTCAATCACTGAGGTTGTTGTTAGGTCAAGTCAGGAGGATGAGCAGAGTGAGTAAGTGGAAGAGGAGGTGGTTGACAATGAGGTCACTGACCCAACATGGGAAGGTGAAAAGCAGAGCAAGGACAGCAGTACAGAGGGGGAGGTATCCGCAGCACCGCAACAGGCTGGAAGAGGCAGTGTGGTTGCAAAAGAGAGAAGTCGGACCACACCAAACAGGCCCACAACCATTACACCGAGCACCCCTATGTGTAAATCTACCTTGCCAAGGGGTAGGTGTTCCGCAGTATGGCGATTTTTTGAGGAAAGTGGAGACGACAAAAGAGTGGTAGTTTGCAACCTATGCCGTACCAAAATGAGCCAGGGCGTGAACACTAGCAACTTCACCACCACCAGCATGATATGCCACATGGCATTCAAGCACCCTAATAAGTGGGCCGAACGCCTGGGTCCACAATCTTGGTCTGCGGGTCACACCACTGCCTCCTCTTCCCCTGTGTTGCGCACTACTGGCCAATCCCCTGTCGAACACAGTCATTTGAACACAAGCGCAAATACCCACCCACAGGCCATCGCACTAAATGCGCAACTTTCAAAATTACTGACCTTTGAAATGTTGCCATTTAGGCTTGTGGACACTAAGGCCTTTCGCAGCCTGATGTCGGCAGCCATCCCTCGGTATGCAGTCCCCAACCGCCACTATTTTTCACGGTGTGCCGTGCCCACCTTACACCAGCATGTGTCCCAGAACATCACCCGTGCCCTGACCAATGCAGTTACTGGGAAGGTCCACTTAACCATGGACACATGGACAAGTGCTGATGGCCAGGGACGCTACATTTCCCTGACTGCACACTGGGTGAATGTTGTGGAGGCCGGGAGTGAGTCGTACCCTGGGATGGCACAGGTGCTACCCACGCCCAGGATGGCGGGCCCTATGTCCATCAGGGTCTTCGCCAGCAGCTATGTTACTGGCTCCAACCCCCACTTCTTCTCCTTCGCTGCCTCCTCCTCCACTTCCACCTCCAGCAGCAATCAGTCGCTAGCTGGAAGCAGTGCAGCACTGCTGTGGGTAAGCGTCAACAGGCCGTGCTCTGCTTAGGGGACAAACAGCACACTGCCACAGAGCTGTGGCAGGGTATAAGGGACCAGACCGAGCTGTGGCTCTCGCCACTCAACCTACAACCAGGCATGGTTGTGTCTGATAATGGCCGTAACTTGGTGGCGGCTTTGGAGCTCGGAACCTAAGACACATCCCATGCCTAGCCCACGTCTTAAACTTAGTGGTTCAGTGGTTTATCAAAATCTACCCCAATTTGCCAGAGCTACTAGTGAAGGTGTGCCAAGTGTGTGCCGATTTCCGCAAGTTGTCCACAGCTTCAGCCAGTCTGTCAACGCTGCAGCAGCGCTTGCGGCTTCCAGCTCACCGACTGTTGTGGGAAGTGATCATGCGCTGGAAATCTACGTTCTACATGTTGGCCAGGCTTTGTGAGCAGCAGAGGGCAGTTGTGGAATACCAGCTGCAACATGGTGCAATACCAGAAGTTACTTGTTGAGAGATTGCTCCAAAATTTGCCATCTGACAACTCGGCCGGCAGAGTCCGTACTTCCTTAGGCAACCGAGAAAGGGAGACAAGGGGAACACTTAGCAGTTCCAACAAAGGCAGGGCAACACTCTCCAAGGCATGGGACACTTTCATGACACCCCGCCAGCAACCTCACCCTGAAGCGTGGCCTAGTGGTACAAGGAGGAAAACGTTTTGGAAGATGGTGAAGGAATACATAGCAGACCGTGTCAACATCCTAAATGATCCCTTAGTGCCTTACAACTACTGGGTGTCCAAGATGGACACGTGGCACGAACTTGCGCTCTACGCCTTGGAGGTTCTGGCCTGCCCTGCCGCCAACGTTTTGTCTGTGTGTATTTGGTGTTGCTGGTGGCATTATAACAGATTTATTTATTATTTTATGCACTTATATAGCGCTACTATATTCTGCAGCGCTTTACAGACATTAGCATCAAGCTGTCCCCAATGGGGTTCACAAAACAGATAAGCGTATCCGCTTGTCCACTGGCAATGTTGACATGTTGACTCAGATAAAAATTAACAAGGCCTGAATTGCCCCTGACTACTCAACTCCACCAGAGGAGCTGAGCTGATGATAAACATAAAGGCAATTTCAATCTATCATTTATAATGTATTCAATCTACTGTAGTGTATTCCCATGCATCTTTTCCACCACAAAAAGAGTATATGGTTGAATCTTGTTTTCTCCTCCTCATCCAGATTGTATATATTCCCTCCACTCAAATTTTTTTAATAGGGTCAGCTCAACTGCAGGCCCTCAACTCAATTTTTGTATATAGGGTCAGCTGAACAGCATGCACTCGCATATAATGTTTTAGAGCGTCTTCTGTACAGCATGCACTCACATATAATGTTTTAGAGCATCATTTGAACAGCAAGCACTCGCATATAATGTTTTAGAGCGTCAGCTCACCTGAAGGCACTTACAAATAATGTTTTAGAGCGTCAGCTGAACAACATGCACTTGAAAATAATATTTAGAACATCAGGAGTAGAGCTTGCACTCGCATATAATGTTTTAGAGCATCATTTGAACAGCAAGCACTCGCATATAATGTTTTAGAGCATCAGCTCACCTGAAGGCACTCGCAAATAATGTTTAAGAGCTTCAGCTGAACAACATGCACTTGAAAAAAATGTTTTAGAGCGTCAGCTGTACAGAATACACTTGCATATAATGTTTTAGAGCGTCATTTGAACAGCATGCACTAACATAATGTTTTAGAGCGTCAGCTCACCTGCAGGCACTCGCATATAATGTTTTAGAGTGTCAGCTCAGCAGCATGCACTCACATATAATGTTTTACAGTGTCAGCTCATCTGCAGGCACTAGCATATAATGTTTTAGAGCATCAGCTCAGCAGCAGGCCCTCGCCCCTCATGTTTTGGATGGTCAGATCAGCAAGCCCTTGCTCCAAATGTTTTTGAGGGTCACCAGCAGGCCACCAATCATAATTTTTCAAGGGTGTGTATGATGCCCTCTTTTATGTGTAAAAAAGGGTTTTTTAGAATGCCGGTTCCTTGTAATTTTGCCAGTCCTTTCACTTAGTGCATAGGCTTTATGAGTGTAGGACTCCCACTACCTGAACTATTGTACCATAATGTGAATAAGGCCGTCCTTTATGTGTATATGGTTGAATCTTCCTTTTCTCATCCTCCTCCTCCTCTTCCACTATATCAACATGCTTATTTATCGCATATAATGCCCTCGCATATACTTTTTTCAGGGTCAGTTCACCTGCAGACCCTCGCATATAATGTTTTACAGGGTCAGCTCACCTGCAGGCCCTCGCATATAATGTTTTACAGGGTCACCTCACCTGCAGGCCCTCGCATATAATGTTTTACAGGATCAGCTCAACTGCAGGCCCTCGCATATAATGTTTTACAGGGTCAGCTCACCTGCAGGCCCTCACATATAATGTTTTACAGGATCAGCTCAACTGCAGGCCCTCGCATATAATGTTTCACATGGTCAGCTCACCTGCAGGCCCTCACCTACAATCTTTTACAGGGTCAGATCACCTTCTGATAACGACAGCAAAGTCTTGCCTGTTGGTACTCTGGCACACATGGCTGACTTCATGTTAGGCTGCCTTATTCACGACCCGCGGGTTATACACATTTTAGACAACACAGATTACTCGTTGTTCACCCTTCTCGACCCCCGCTATAAAGAGAACTTCTCATCTCTCATTCCTCTGGTGGAGAGGACAAGCAAAACGGTGCTATACCAGAAGGTCCTTGTTGAAAAATTGCTCCAAAGTTGATAGGGCAGACATCGAAATGGATCATTACTGTCACGGGGATATGTGATCACCTAGAAGTTATCTATAGTCAACAAAGCGGCAGCAGGCCCTCACCTACAAGTCCAGTCTCAGTAGCCAAGAGTCCGGTCAAAAAAATCCTCACCATGATGGCACACTGGGTGAACGTTGGAGGCCGTACTTGCCCTCCAATAGATCCTCGTTAACGGAAAGTGTACTTATTCCAATAACAGGGCCGCTTAAGAGTGCTGTATTGTTATTTATCGTCTCTACCTCCCCGAGTCGGGAGTGGGTAATTGCTGCACGCCTGCTGCCTTCCTTGGATTCTTGTGCTTTAATAACTTGACCCACCCCCTCTGGGTGGTTCACAATTAGGAAAAAAAAGGGACAAGGCAACAACAGCCAATCAGATGTCAGCCATTGACCTCCCTTGGATGTGGTAGGCGCAGAAAAGAACATCAAAAGTTGATAGGGCAGACATCCAAATGGATCGTCACGTTACAGGGACTTGCAATCACCCAGAGGTTATCTAGAGTCACCAATGCGGCAGCAGGCCCTCGTTCCTAAGGTTTTAGATGGTCAGATCAGCAGGCCCTTGCTCCAAATGTTTTTGAGGGTCACCAGCAGGCCATCAATCATAATTTTTCGAGGGTGTGTATGATGCCCTCCTTTATGTGTAACAAAGGGTGCATTGGAGTGACGGTTCCTTGTAATTTTTGGCAGCCCCTTCACTTGCATAGGCTTTATGAGTGTAGGAGTCCCACTAACTGAACTATTGTACCAGAATGTGAATGAGGCCCTCCTTTATGTGATATACAGGCTGTTTCGGAGTGCCTCTTGCTTGTAATCTTTTGCAGCACTTGCACTTTATATACAATTAATTATAGAGGAAAGAATGTTTCCTAACAATTTTTAAAATAGATTTTTTGGGGGGGTTTTGTGCGTATTTTTGTCAGTCTGTAAAAGTAGCGTACAACTCAGACAACATAGTTCCCAGCAGAGAGCTGGGAGTCCAAGATGCATCCAGACATCGTCCCCATGCTGTTCCCGATCCATTTCGGTGGTGTTTCTGTCACTTTCTGACTTTTTACAATGGACCTAGGCACCCTCCCCTCTTCAGAGCAGAGGGTGCCTGGTTGTCTCCCATTGACTTCCATTATACTCGAGTGCTCGGTCGAGCACACGAATATAGCAATGTGTTCGGGCCGAACACCCGAACAGCCAAATACTTTGGTGCTCGATCATCACTAAAAAGAACACTTCTCCACCCATTAAGCGTGGAGGTGAATCAATCATGCCTTGAAGTTATGTTGCAGCCAATGACATGGGGAACATTTCATGGGTAAAGGAAAGAATGGAGTCAATGAAATTCCAGCAAATTCTGAAGTAAACATAACACAAAATGTAAAAAAGCTGAAGCTGAACAGAGGATTGCTTCTACAAATCCATAATGATCCTATGCAAAACCTCAAAATCCACAATAGACTACCTCAAGAGGCGCAAGCTGACGGTTTTAGCATGGCCCTCACAGTCCTCTGATCTGAAAATCTGATCTGTGGATAGACAAAAGAGCAGACTTGGAAGACTTTTGCAATTGCATTGATGAAAATCCCTCAAACAAGAATTGAAAGACCCTTGGCTGGCTATAAACAGCATTTACAAGCTTTGATATTTGCCAAAGGGGGTGTTACTAGGTACTATCTATGCAGAGTGCCCAAAGTTTTGCTTCAGGCCTTTTCTTTTTTGTTATTTTTGAAAATGTAAAAGATGAAATTGAAAATATGTTTTTGCTTAAAATGCAAAGGGAAAATGTGAACTTTATGCCTTTTAAAGATCATTCAATCTTCAACTTGGTTAACTGTTCACAGTAACAGTCATTTTAACCAGGGGTGCCCAAACTTTGACATTCCACTGTACAAATATGGTGCATGTATCTGTATTATTTTATTTTTTATATATATATACAGATGTAGTAGAGTTAACTAGTTTAGGTAATGCATCCATTTAAGCATGTGTGTTACCCATACTACATCTGTGTGTATATATATATATATATATATATATATATATATATATATACACACATACATACACACACACACACACACAGTATATATATACAAACCGGATTCCAAAAAAGTCGGGACACTAAACAAATTGTGAATAAAAACTGAATGCAATGATGTGGAGATGGCAAATGTCAATATTTTATTTGTAATAGAACGTAGATGACAGATCAAACGTTTAATCCGAGTAAATGTATCATTTTAAAGGAAAAATAAGTTGATTCAAAATTTCACGGTGTCAACAAATCCCCAAAAAGTTGGGACAAGTAGCAATAAGAGGCTGGAAAAAGTTAATTTGAGCATAACGAAGAGCTGGAAGACCAATTAACACTAATTAGGTCAATTGGCAACATGATTGGGTATAAAAAGAGCTTCTCAGAGTGGCAGTGTCTCTCAGAAGCCAAGATGGGTAGAGGATCACCAATTCCCACAATGTTGCGCAGAAAGATAGTGGAGCAACATCATAAAGGTGTTACCCAGCGGAAAATTGCAAAGACTTTGCATCTATCATCATCAACTGTGCATAACATCATCCGAAGATTCAGAGAATCTGGAACAATCTCTGTGCGTAAGGGTCAAGGCCGTAAAACCATACTGGATGCCCGTGATCTCCGGGCCCTTAAACGACACTGCACCACAAACAGGAATACTACTGTAAAGGAAATCACAGAATGGGCTCAGGAATACTTCCAGAAACCATTGTCAGTGAACACAATCCACCGTGCCATCCGCCGTTGCCAGCTGAAACTCTACAGTGCAAAGAAGAAGCCATTTCTAAGCAAGATCCACAAGCTCAGGCGTTTTCACTGGGCCAGGGATCATTTAAAATGGAGTGTGGCAAAATGGAAGACTGTGGTCAGACGAGTCACGATTCGAAGTTCTTTTTGGAAATCTGGGACGCCATGTCATACGGACCAAAGAGGACAAGGACAACCCAAGTTGTTATCAACGCTCAGTTCAGAAGCCTGCATCTCTGATGGTATGGGGTTGCATGAGTGCGTGTGGCATGGGCAACTTGCATGTCTGGAAAGGCACCATCAATGCAGAAAAATATATTCAGGTTCTAGAACAACATATGCTCCCATCCAGACGTCATCTTTTTCAGGGAAGACCCTGCATTTTTCAACAAGATAATGCCAGACCACATTCTGCATCAATCACAACATCATGGCTGCGTAGGAGAAGGATCCGGGTACTGAAATGGCCAGTCTGCAGTCCAGATCTTTCACCTATAGAGAACATTTGGCGCATCATAAAGAGGAAGGTGCAACAAAGAAGGCCCAAGACGATTGAACAGTTAGAGGCCTGTATTAGACAAGAATGGGAGAGCATTCCTATTTCTAAACTTGAGAAACTGGTCTCCTCGGTCCCCAGACGTCTGTTGAGTGTTGTAAGAAGAAGGGGAGATGCCACACAGTGGTGAAAATGGCCTTGTCCCAACTTTTTGGGGATTTGTTGACACCATGAAATTCTGATTCAACATATTTTTCCATTAAAATGGTACATTTTCTCAGTTTAAACTTTTGTTCCGTGATTTATGTTCTATTCTGAATAAAATATTAGAAGTTGGTTTTTATTCACGATTTGTATAGTGTCCCAACTTTTTTGGAATCCGGTTTGTATATATATATATATATATATATATATATATATATATATACACACACAGTCAGGTCCATAAATATTGGGACATCAACACAATTCTAAAATTTGTGGCTCTATACACCACCACAATGGATTTGAAATGAAACAAACAAGATGTGCTTTAACTGCAGACTGTCAGCTTTAATTTGATAGTATTTACCTCCAAATCAGGTGAACGGTGTAGGAATTACAACAGTTTGCATATGTGCCTCCCACTTGTTAAGGGACCAAATGTAATGGGACAGAATAATAATCATAAATCAAACTTTCATTTTTTAATACTTGGTTGCAAATCCTTTGCAGTCAATTACAGCCTGAAGTCTGGAACGCATAGACATTACCAGAGGCTGGGTTTCTTCCCTGGTGATGCTCTGCCAGGCCACTACTGCAACTGTCTTCAGTTCCTGCTTGTTCTTGGGGCATTTTCCTTTCAGTTTTGTATTCAGCAAGTGAAATGCATGCTCAATCGGATTCAGGTCAGGTGATTGACTTGGCCATTGCATAACATTCCACTTCTTTTCCTTAAAAAACTCTTTGGTTGCTTTTGCAGTATGCTTTGGGTCATTGTCCATCTGCACTGTGAAGCGCCGTCCAATGAGTTCTGAAGCATTTGGCTGAATGTGAGCAGATAATATTGCCCGAAACACTTCAGAATTCATCCTGCTGCTTTTGTCAGCAGTCACATCATCAATAAATACAAGAGAACCAGTTCCATTGGCAGACATACATGCCAACGCCATGACACTACCGCCGCAATGCTTCACTGATGAGATGGTATGTTTAGGATCATGAGCAGTTCCTTTCCTTCTCCATACTCTTCTCTTCCCATCACTCTGGTACAAGTTGATCTTGGTCTCATCTGTCCATAGGATGTTGTTCCAGAACTGTGAAGGCTTTTTTAGATGTCGTTTGGCAAACTCTAATCTGGCCTTTCTGTTTTTGAGGCTTACCAATGGTTTACATTTTGTGGTGAGCCCTCTGTATTCACTCTGGTGAAGTCTTCTCTTGATTGTTGACTTTGACACACATATACCTACCTCCTGGAGAGTGTTCTTGATCTGGCCAACTGTTGTGAAGGGTGTTTTCTTCACCAGGGAAAGAATTCTTCGGTTATCCACCACAATTGTTTTCCGTAGTCTTCCGGGTATTTTGGTGTTGCTGAGTTCACCGGTGCGTTCCTTCTTTTTAAGAATGTTCCAAACAGTTTTTCTGGCCACGCCAAATGTTTTTGCTATCTCTCTGACGGGTTTGTTTTGTTTTTTCAGCCTAATGATGGCTTGCTTCACTGATAGTGACAGTTCTTTGGATCTCATCTTGAGAGTTGACAGCAACAGATTTTAAATGTAAATAGCACACTTGAAATGAACTCTGGACCTTTTATCTGCTCATTGTAATTGGGATAATGAGGGAATAACACACACCTGGCCATGGAAAATCTGAGAAGCCAATTGTCTCATTACTTTTGGTCCCTTAACAAGTAAGAGGCACATATGCAAACTGTTGTTATTCCTATACCGTTCGCCTGATTTAAATACCCTCAAATTAAAGCTGACAGTCTGCAGTTAAAGCACATCTTGTTCATTGTATTTCAAATCCATTGTGGTGGTGTATAGAGCCAAAAATGTTAGAATTGTGTCGATGTCCCAAAATTTATGGACCTGACTGTATATATATATATATATATATATATATATATATATATATCTTACATGTGCTCCATTTTGGTTACTATAGCCTGTGGATACGGCATTGGTCCTTTTAAAAGCACAGTAAGAACAAGTCACAAAATATTTTTTAACAAGGTGTAAGTTCTCAAACATTTCATCAAGACCATAAAACTAATAAAATAAAATATGCGTGTTACCATTACCGACAGAAATGCTGTTATATTCTATATTCTAGGCTGAGGATTTTCAGTACCCCTATAGTATGTACATTTGCTTTAAAGAAGTGTTTAAAACCTAAAATATACATAACAGAAAAATACACCGTTTCTCCTATAGCTAGGATAAAACACACAACTGTTCTGTCTAAGCTGCCATATAGTGCCAAAGAAAACAGCAATGTTCCTCTAGGATATGGGAAGTCAAACAGAAAGCGCAATGAATCTACTGCTGATGAATATAAGTTTTTCTCCATGAAGTCCTGCATGTCAAAAATTATTATAGAAGCGTTTCTGTAGTTTAGGATTTTCCCAAGACGGGTTACTCAGTGTTATGTAAATGACAAATGACTATTAAAAAAATACTTGGCATGAGTAAACAGTTTTTGGTCCATAAAAAAGCTTAATATTGCACTGACTAGCACATCTGAAATAAGTTCTTGTTTAAAAAGTAACACTTTGATAGCTTACATTGACAACTAAAAGGCTGAATAGCAGCTTTAAATTTCATCCTGTGTGGGGGTTAAAACTTACTTCTGTTAACTCTAGTTCCAGATTTGCGCCATAGGAATGGTGTTAGATTATCTATCCAGGTGCAGTGAATAAGTGTGTGGCTATTGGTTTGAAAATATTATTCTTTAGCCACTGCAATTTTTATACATGACTACTTTCAATGATCTAATTGAGTAACATTCATTTCATGGGTTCAACAATTTTAACATCTCATAAATGCTTTAGCACACCATATAGAACATAATGCTGAATGTTAAAAATGTACAGTACATGTAATAAATGTGCTAATTGTCAAACTAGCATTTTTTATAACAATCTTCAGTTTTTTTACTTGTTACAAATTCTATTCATTCAATATATACCAATTGACAAAAAAAAACAAAACAAAAAAAAAAAAACACCCAGATAGAAATGTTGGATTGCTGCAAAACTCAGCATGCAGATATATAAATGATTATAAGTGTTGTCTGATTAGACACTGGGTCTTGCCACAAGAGTGCTTCCTCAGATGCCCTATAAAAAGTCTCTCAGAGGCTACTTTTGGGTAATGTACCTCTTGCTGAGAGATCATTGACTGCTAGGTATGCCTCTCACACACTTTGGAAGTTGATATACATTAAGAGGGGGCACATTATTGGACTGTAAGAAGAAGGGGTGTCTAACAGTTTATTGATATGTGCAAGACATCCTGCGGCCACATGTGTTGCTGCTCATGGTAGGGCTTCCAACTGCCATTTTGTTAGCAGGATAATGCTCACTCACATACATAGCAAGGGTTTCCCAGAAATATCTTCACCAGATTGTAACACTTTCTTGGTCTGTCCAGTCACTAAGTTTATAGCCAATCGAGTATTTATGGGACCATCTGAGAAATCAGCTTTGGCAATCAAGTGTGCAGGATCTACAAGCACAACTGCAACATATGAGGGAAATGTGCTGCCGAATAACATATAGAGATCCTTGGGCTAGGAGACGACCGGTTCATCCACGACACGGATAAACCAGAGTCTCACACAGGCCTAGGAACTAGGAAGGAGCAGACAGCAAGCAAAACACATAGCAGCAGGTAAGAGCCTATCACAAAATGACAAGCACTGGAACAACAGCACTTACCTGCCACAACAACTGGGTGTAACAATTGCTGCTTGCTGACTTGTGGATCCCCCTCCGAGGAACTCCTGGGACGCCCTCACCGGAGGTACAGACAAACAAGGGGATGTCTAGCAACCATGCCGGGCAATACACCAAACATACCAGACATAGAACACCAAACTAGACATAACAACTAATCCCCAAAACAAACCCATATATAACATAACAATAGGTAAGGTAGGGAAAAAAGAGGAGAACATAGGGAGACATCTCTAAAGACCTTGATGTTCCACAAGGAGGCCCTCACGGACAGGGGACAAATCCAGAGAGGAGCAAAGCTCCTTCTCCTACAAAGGCAGACAAACAACTGACCTCCTTCTCATAACTCCAAAATAAGAATAGCCATGAGGCCACACCCAGCTCCACCTTGCACACACCTTAACCCCGTACACACCAAAATAGGAAGGAACACCAGACTTAAAGGGAAAGTGTCCAAACATGCTAAAACAACATGTTGCCACCGGCAACAAGCATGCGCGGCACAAGTGTCACGGCCCCACTACCACCAGACCATGACACAGTTATGACAGATGTTTTATCAGTTGCATTGACTACTACGTAAGGAAATTAGTATGTATTTATTTTTCCATGGAATTATACTGCCAAATTAAGAAGATAAACAGCCCAAAAATTATTTAAAAAAATTGTCTTTTATTAATAGAGTTCAAAATGAAGGAAAAATCTGCAGCAGGCCACTAAACTTTGTTATAGTTATAATACCTGTGCCTCTGAGCCCCCTTAAACTCCATGGAACAGGTAAGACTAAAAATACTGCATCCCCTTTAAATGAGCTCCTTTATGCAGGAAATGAATTGATTTTTTAGAAAAATATGATGGCTCGCCCTGTCAGTAACACTGGAGTGGGTGCTGTAAAGCCTAATGACTCACCCAGTCAAAAAGTGTGTGCAAATAGGTATTGATTAAGGCTGAGCACTCACCACCTGGGCCATAGAAGACAATGAAGTTGTAAAACACCTGGGTAGTTTATTATTAAAAAATTCACATATATTGCATAAAATACAGTGAGATAGATAAGATCTAAAATATAAAATCATGCATAGCAGTGCTGGAATGAATACATATAGTAACGGCATAAAATAATCAAGGGGATGAGCTTGAGTTGGATCACTAACTCGATTTTTGTAGAGCAGTGTCCAATACATCAATGTTTTTATACTGTCCGATCCTGGAACGTGAATGCTGGGTAGTGACCAGGGCCGTTTGAAGGAATTTGGGGGCCCCAAGCAAAATAGACATGGAGGCCCCCCTCCACGCCCTCCCCACCTTACGCACGCAAAGCGAACCACAGTATAGCCATACAGTTTAAGTTCACCCACACTTTATATAAATAAAAAAGGAGGTTTACAGTGCAAATACTGCTGTTGCATTTAATGTGCATGAAATTTGAACAGTGCCATCCGCAGATCCCGCTCCCCTAAACAGTGCCATCCACAGATCTCCCCCTAAACAGTGCCATCCACAGATCTCCCCCCTAAACAGTGCCATCCACAGATCCCCCCTAAACAGTGCCATCCACAGATCCCCCCCTAAACAGTGCCATCCACAGATCCCCCCTAAACAGTGCCATCCACAGATCCCCCCTAAACAGTGCCATCCACAGATCCCCCCTAAACAGTGCCATCCACAGATCCCCCCCTAAACAGTGCCATCCACAGATCCCCCTAAACAGTGCCATCCACAGATCCCCCCTCCCCTAAACAGTGCCATCCACAGATCTCCCCCCTAAACACTGCCATCCACAGATCCCTCCTCCCCTAAACAGTGCCATCCACAGATCTCCCTCCTAAACAGTGCCATCCACAGATCCCCCCTCCCCTAAACAGTGCCATCCACAGATCTCCCCCCTAAACAGTGCCATCCACAGATCCCCCCTAAACAGTGCCATCCACAGATCCCCCTCCCCTAAACAGTGCCATCCACAGATCCCCCTCCCCTAAACAGTGCCATCCACAGATCTCCCCCTAAACAGTGCCATCCACAGATCCCTCCTCCCCTAAACAGTTCCATCCACAGATTCCCCCTAAACAGTGCCATCCACAGATCCCCCCCTAAACAGTGCCATCCACAGATCTCCCCCTAAACAGTGCCATCCACAGATCCCCCCTCCCCTAAACAGTGCCATCCACAGATCCCCCCCTAAACAGTGCCATCCACAGATCCCCCTAAACAGTGCCATCCACAGATCCCCCCTAAACAGTGCCATCCACAGATCCCCCCTAAACAGTGCCATCCACAGATCCCCCCCTAAACAGTGCCATCCACAGATCCCCCCTAAACAGTGCCATCCACAGATCCCCCTAAACAGTGCCATCCACAGATTCCCCCCTCCCCTAAACAGTGCCATCCACAGATCCCCCTCCCCTAAACAGTGCCATCCACAGATCTCCCCCCTAAACAGTGCCATCCAAAGATCCCTCCTCCCCTAAACAGTGCCATCCACAGATCTCCCTCCTAAACAGTGCCATCCACAGATCCCCCTCCCCTAAACAGTGCCATCCACAGATCTCCCCCCTAAACAGTGCCATCCACAGATCCCCCCTAAACAGTGCCATCCACAGATCCCCCTGCCCTAAACAGTGCCACCCACAGATCTCCCCCCTAAACAGTGCCATCCACAGATCCCCCTAAACAGTGCCATCCACAGATCCCCCCTAAACAGTGCCATCCACAGATCCCCCCTAAACAGTGCCATGCACAGATCCCCCCTAAACAGTGCCATCCACAGATCCACCCTCCCCTAAACAGTGCCATCCACAGATCCCCCTAAACAGTGCCATCCACAGATCCCCCCTAAACAGTGCCATCCACAGATCCCCCCTAAACAGTGCCATCCACAGATCCCCCCTCCCCTAAACAGTGCCATGATGGCACTGTTTAGGGGAGGGGGGATCTGTGTATGGCACTGTTTAGGGGGGATCTGTGGATGGCACTGTTTAGGGGGGGATCTGTGGCTGGCACTGTTTAGGGGGGAGATCTGTGGATGGCACTGTTTAGGGGAGGGGGGATCTGTGGATGGCACTTTAGGGGGATCTGTGGATGGCACTGCCATCCACAGATCCCCCTACAGTGCCATCCACAGATCTCCCTCCCCGACGCTCACAGCAGTATATTTATAAACTAATCAGTAACTACTTTAACTTTAATCATTGCTCATTGCTGAGCTCTTTACTTGGATTATTTGGATATCTTATCTTACTTTGTCTTAGCTCCGGTAATAGCAGGCAGTGCGGGCGGGCGGCGCTCACTCACTGACGTCACGCGCCTGCGCCGCCTAGTGGGAGGAGCAGGCGCGTGACGTCAGTGAGTGAGCACCGCCCCCCGCACTGTCTGCTATTACCGGAGCTAAGACAAAGTAAGATAAGATATCCAAATAATCCAAGTAAAGAGCTCAGCAATGAGCAATGATTAAAGTTAAAGTAGTTACTGATTAGTTTATAAATATACTGCCCTGTATATTCTAACTCCCAGGCAAGCATCCCTGTCACCATGGGAACGCCTGGGGGTTAGAATATACCATCGGATTTGAGTTTTTACGATCTCACTGAGCTCGTAAAACTCAGATCCGATGGTATATTCTAACCCCCAGGCAAGCGTCCCCGTCACCATGGGAACGCCTGGGGGTTAGAATATACCATCCCGGGCCAGCTCGGGGCCCCAGGCCAGCTCGGGGCCCCAAGCAATTGCTTGTTTTGCCTGTCCGTTAGCGACGGGCCTGGTAGTGACTTTGATGGTAACTTGTAAATGTCACATATATGGATCCCAATTGTGTTCTCTCCTGTGTATTGGAGGCAATTTTGTATACAGTAAATATATTACACAGAAAAGTTATGCATAAATCTGCTGACACATAATGATATGGTTTAACTCTGCGGTATACACGTAACCTTAATGTTTTAATGAATGGTGTGATATGCAACCTGCGCTCACAGTGGCGTCCCACGTGGCTGCAGTGTCGGATACAGCGGTACCTGTCTGCGAGTTGTCAGCTGGAATGGCTTAATGGTCGCTTGTCTCTGCGGTATTTGGCTTCAATATCCCGCTGTTACTTTGTAAACAATCTCCGACCGTTGCAATTGTTTGTGTGACGTCTCCAGTGTCCTTCAAAACCGGAGATTCAGGTCACAGCGCTCCATTTATGCTGAGTGGGAGGTAAGGCTGGTTTCTATAGTGGTTGACCATGCGTAGATGAAAACCCAAAAGCAAGGTAGATGAGGGGATATGTGTCCATCAGCTGATGTGCGGGTCTCCTGTTAACCAGGGACAGGACTCATCTCAAGTTAATTTGCATAAGTATCAAATCGTTTTTTTTACACAATAAAAGCACACAGAGCTATGGGGACTGGGTATTGCGGATGTGCTAGAGGCCATCTAGCAACCCATGTCCTCAGCTCTATACACAAACCCGGTGGCAGATTCCCTTTAAGCTTTTTCTTTACACAGCCAAGGGTTGTGGAGTCCAGAGGCCATTATACATTCATTACCATCACAATCTGCTTCACCACATGCTACTCTGAAGCTGCTCAACAGTTCTTTTTCCCCACACTCAGTTAGGTATGTTCCCTGGAGTTCTTCTCTGGGCCCCAAAATCTGACATTGTAGGCCACAGGACTCAGAACAGCTCACTCCACAGGAAAGAGACAACCAAGCTTTGGGCCCTCCCTTCCCCAGAGACAGTTGTCAAAGACCATGTTATGATTTAGCCAGAAGTTACCTACAACTCACATAACATAGTATAACACCTAATAATATATAAAACCTGCAAAACCCTGTTATTAGCAGTGGTGTCCTGGTCACTGCATATGTACTTGTTACCTTTACCTTATGTCAATGGAAAACACAGCAATGATAGCTTGACACAGTGCGTGTCTTCTGGAGTAAATTACAATATTAGGCTCTCTTCACACTTCTGTATTTTTTCTTTTAATCTGCACTGTCAGAGAGCCAGGGAATGGAAAAAAATATTGACTTATGCATCAACTGATGAACACCATTGGTGCCTGCCAGACCTCATTGCTTGCCGAATACCTCCCCCACCCCCTTCCTGACACGTATGAGGGAATCCCTGTCAGAGGCTGTAAGTGGAATTAAACTGATTTGAGTGAATGAAGTTGAGCTGAAATACTAGATATGGACTATGAACAAAAGTGGTGCTGCTTCTATTATAAAGCAGCCATGTTTTTCTCATCTCAAATGAGTTTTAAGGATGTGGTGATTAGTGATGAGCGGCAAGGGGAAATATTCGAATTTGCGATATTTCGCAAATATTTTGGTGAATATTCGTCATAAATTTGCGAATTCGAGAATTTACAATTATTTTCTTGATTGCGAAAATTGGCAATGTAATATTTGCGTAATTCGCGCACAAAACAGGCGTCGGTCACTTTTGCTACATTATTCAAGCTGCTATAAGTTTCCTGAGACTGGAGTAAATGGTTGTCACTGCAGAGCATTACAGTAGCTTTATATGTAGAGTACTCCAATATATTCTCAATTTCGCAAATCGGCAATTAATGATGTGCATATTTTTGCGCAATACGTGCAGCCTCATATTTTAGCAGGTCTGACTACATATTACTGATTGGTGCACTAAGTATTGTTGTGAACTTGTGACATCAAAGCACTATGTCTGTAGCATGTATATATGTACAGCAGAACCTATAACACTACCTAACACCCTGCACTGGAACCTATCAGTTACACTATATACGGTTCTAACCTACACTGACTATCTGTATTATATATAAGCTAACTAACTAACTAACTAACTAACTATGTAATGTAATTAAACAGTAAAGCACAGAGCACAGCAAAGACACTGCTGTCTCTATCAGAACTCCATAAAACTACAGAAAATGGCTGCTGGGGAAGTTCTTATATAGTAAAGGGGTAGGCAACTTTCCTATTGATTGCTAGGAATGTTGCTAAGCTCAGACAAAGACATTGCAACCTTCTCATTGGCCCACAAGCAAGAAGCAGGAAGGGATCATGTGTTCAAGTAAAAAGAAATCTAGAATATTCAAGAATACGAATATATAGAACTATATTCTAGATATTCGTGAATTCTCACGATTAAAATTTGCGATACGAATATTAGCACCCAACACTAGTGATAGAGGTATCCAGACGTTATTTAATGCAAGGTGTCTCTTATTTTTGGATGACAGAGAGCTGATAGAGGGAGGTCCAGCGTGACCCTGAATCTGTTGGTGATCATCACAAAGGAAATAAAACTACACTGCTCAAAAAAATAAAGGGAACACAAAAATAACACATCATAGATCTGAGTTAATTAAATATTCTTCTGAAATACTTTGTTCTTTACATAGTTGAATGTGCTGACAACAAAATCACAAAAAATAAATAAAATGGAAATCAAATTTTTCAACCCATGGAGGTCTGGATTTGGAGTCACTCTCAAAATTAAAGTGGAAAAACACACTAAAACAAGTCAAAATGAGGCTCAGTAGTGTGTGTGGCCTCCACGTGCCTGTATGACCTCTCTACAATGCCTGTGCATGCTCCTGATGAGGTGGCGGACGGTCTCCTGAGGGATCTCCTCCCAGACCTGGACTAAAGCATCTGCCAACTCCTGGACAGTCTGTGGTGCAACGTGACGTTGGTGGATAGAGCGAGACATGATGTCCCAGATGTGCTCAATTGGATTCAGGTCTGGGGAATGGGCGGGCCAGTCCATAGCATCAATGCCTTCGTCTTGCAGGAACTGCTGACACACTCCAGCCACATGAGGTCTAGCATTGTCTTGCATTAGGAGGAACTCAGGGCCAACCGCACCAGCATATGGTCTCACAAGGGGTCTGAGGATCTCATCTTGGTACCTAATGGCAGTCAGGCTACCTCTGGCGAGCACATGGAGGGCTGTGCGGCCCTCACATTGATGTGCCATCCTGGATAAGCTGCACTACCTGAGCCACTTGTGTGGGTTGTAGACTCCGTCTCATGCTACCACTAGAGTGAAAGCACGGCCAGCATTCAAAAGTGACCAAAACATCAGCCAGGAAGCATAGGAACTGAGAAGTGGTCTGTGGTCACCACCTACAGAACCACTCCTTTATTGGGGGTGTCTTGCTAATTGCCTATAATTTCCACCTGTTGTCTATCCCATTTGCACAACAGCATGTGAAATTGATTGTCACTCAGTGTTGCTTCCTAAGTGGACAGTTTGATTTCAAAGAAGTGTAATTGACTTGGATTTACATTGTGTTGTTTAAGTGTTCCCTTTATTTTTTTGAGCAGTGTATATTCCATTAATATAATTATCTTATTTAAAACATTACTTTTCTTATTATACAGTGCATTCAGAAACTCTTCAGACCTTTTCACTTTTTTCAAGACAAAGTGAAAATAGAATGTTTGAAATCTTTGCTAAAAAATTAAAAACTAAAATCTTGCATTGACATAAATATTCAGACCCTTTACTCAGTACTTAGTTGAAGCACCTTTGGAAGTGATTACAGCCTCCATTCTACGGATTACATCCTTTTAAGCTCTGTCAGGTTGGATAGGACCGTTGGTCGACATTCATCCTTAGGTCTCTCCAGAGATGTTCGATTGGGTTCAAGTCTGAGCTCTCACTGGAACACTTTAAGATAGATAGCGTTAGGAAAAAACAAAAAATATTTTATTTTGAAAATTTCGTATAAAAGGCTATCTGCCCACTAAATCATACTTATTTTAAAAGGATAGGAATTCAATCATCACCCTATATAGTGTATAGCTAAGTTGACACCTCTGACTGCTTGAGGTGTGTTTAGTTCAGTTAGATCAATAACACCTCCATTCATCCCATTCAGAGCCACAGCATTGTGGCATATCGTTCAACCAGCACACACTATATTCAAGGGTGAAGCTGACAGACATATGCAGGGTCAAGTACAGAACTCTGCACCTATCTGTGACCTCTCTACTGTATTGTCACTAGGTACACTGATATTCGGTGCAGTCCTACTTTCCCTGGCTGTCACGATAAATTCAACCTCCTATCACTGAGGCTACATCTCAAAACTCTCCTAAATGCTCTATGCATTTCATTGTTGTTACGAGAAACAATAACTCATGAGGAGCAACGTGGAGAAACGAATAAGGATAGATTGTATCAATCAAACATAATATCGCTGTGCGCCTCTGATGGCGTGCACACAGCTAAACAGAGCCTCCAGCACTATGACGGCCGTGAGTGCGGCCGCCCAACGCCGCAGCTAAATAGCAGCAGCCACACCTACAGGGTGAGCCTGCCCACGGGAATGTCCAATCATTTGGGAAGGCAAAGAAAACTACGCCTTCCCCCCGTGAGTTAGATCATCGGATTGCTCCCGGTTGAGAATGATATACAGTATATATTTTCAGGGTAAGTCACTAGCGGCTTCATAATATGTCTACTATATGGGACACAGCTTTACAAAGTAGCTTGGCATATATAGGGAGGTCATCATCATACCATAATGAATACCTGACACCTTCTTTCCAGTGGACAGTACTGGAGACACAAAAAATCAGATGTCATCATACATGGTTCCGAATACTAAAATATACAGCACAATGTGGCATGTACTTAAGTTATATTTTAGCGTACATCCTCAAGCTCCAGTCGATATAACGACAAAGTGTTACCTGGACCATCATACCCACAGTCCATTAAGGGAAAAGTTAAGGAAACGGAAAACTAACCAGCAAATATCTTAAAGGGGACCCCTATATAAAGAATGTGTATGAAATTAATAAATTTAGGCCCTTAGGTTTCACAGTATGTAATCTGTAGGTCCATTCCTCCTCCTTATGTAGTAGGAGATTATCAACATCACCCCCTCTAGGGGGCGGTCTCACGTGCTCAATTCCCTGGAAGTTCATACACTCTGATCTTCCTGGATGGAATGTCATGATGTGCTGTGACAATGGGGTCTCATTCTGTTTGGCAATATCAGAAAGATGCTCCCCTAAATGTCTTCTGAACTCCCTCTTCGTTTTCCACACATATTGCTTGCAGCAAATACATGTGGCCATGTACACCACCCCACCGTTCTACAGTTAATAAAGGTTCTTATATTATAACTGCGTCCAGTAACGGAGCTAGTTACGATGTCGCCTTTATGAATCACCTTACAGGCTGCACAGTTGCCAAATTTAAATGTGCCCGGTGGTCTCCTTGGGAGCCACGTACCACTGATCGGAGTGTTAAACATACTGTGCACCAGCCTGTCACCCAATTTTCCCCCTCTCCTCTATGTGATTAGTGGGTATTCTCCCACCAAGTCACCCACAACAGGGTCTGATTGGAGGATATGACATAAATCGTATAGGGTCCTTCGTATTTCATTGTGAGCCACATCAAATGTCCCTATTATCCTCATTTTCCCATCCTCAGATGTTCATTTTTTAGGATATAAAACACTATCTCTGTCACAACTTGCAGCATTTTGAAAGGCCGTCCTTAGGGATGATTCAGGATAACCTCTCTGCCTGAATCTCCTGACCAGGTCATCTGCTGCTACTCCAAAGTCTGTCCATTCAGAGCAATTCAGCAGCGCTCTTAGATACTGGGGATTCCTCGTTTGCGTGGCAATAGATTGTCCACTATCCCATTGGAGCAGGGAGTTTGTGAATGTCAGCTTACGGAACATTTTTGTGACTATTCTCTTGGTTTGATTAACACTAGAGTTGAGCGAACACCTGGATGTTCGGGTTCGACGAGTTCGGCCGAACTTTCGAAAAATGTTCGGGTTCGGGATCCGAACTCGACCCGAACTTCATCCCGAACCCGAACCCCATAGAAGTCAATGGGGACCCGAACTTTTGGGCACTAAAAAGGCTGTAAAACACACCCGGAAAGGGCTAGAGGGCTGCAAAAGGCAGCAAAATGTAGTTAAATCCCCTGCAAACAAATGTAGATAGGGAAATGATGAGTTAACATAAAATAAATAAAAATTAAACAATATTAATTGGAGTGAGGTCCCATAGCACAGAATCAGGCTTCAAGTCACCCACCAATGGAGAAGGTCACTTACTATTATTTTGACCACAGCACCCAGACAAAGGAGAGAGGTCCCACAGCAGAGAACCAGGCATCATATCACCCACCACAGGAGTAGGCCACCATTTAGTTACTTTGACCCCTACACCCAGACGGAGGAGAGAGGTTACACAGCAGAGAATCAGGCATTTAGATCACCCACCACAGGAGTAGGCCACCATTGAATCAGACCCCGGCAACCATGTCAGATGGCACAAGCATAAGCTTTATATCAATCAGCACAGGAGAAGGCGACTTTGACAGACTTTGACCCCTACACCCGGACGGAGGAGAGAGGTTTCAAAGCAGAGAATCAGGCATTTAGATCACCCACCACAGGAGTAGGCCCCAATTTAATGGGACCCCGGCAACCATGTCAGATGGCACAACCATCAGCTTCATATCAATCAGCACAGGAGAAGGCGACTTTGAAAGACTTTGACCCCTACACCCAGACGGAGGAGAGAGGTTTCACAGCAGAGAATGAGGCATTTAGATCACCCACCACAGGAGTAGGCCCCCATTGAATCAGACCCTGGCAACCATGTCAGATGGCACAAACATCAGCTTTATATCAATCAGCACAGGAGAAGGCGACTTTGAAAGACTTTGACCCCTACACCCAGATGGAGGAGAGAGGTTTCACAGCAGAGAATCAGGCATCATATCAACCACCACAGGAGAAGCCACCATTTAGTTACTTTGACCCCTGCACCCAGGAAGAGGAGAGAGGCACCACAGCACATATTCTGGCATCATATCAGCCACCACAGGAGAAGCCACCATTGAGTTACTTTGACCCCCGCACCCAGGAAGAGGAGAGAGGCACCACAGCACATATTCTGGCATCATATCAGCCACCACAGGAGAAGCCACCATTGAGTTACTTTGACCCCTGCACCCAGGAAGAGGAGAGAGGCCCCACAGCACATATTCTGGCATCATATCAGCCACCACAGGAGAAGCCACCATTGAGTTACTTTGACCCCTGCACCCAGGAAGAGGAGAGAGGCCCCACAGCACATATTCTGGCATCATATCAGTCACCACAGGAGAAGCCACCATTTAGTTACTTTGACCCCTTCACCCAAACAGAGGAGAGAGGTTCCACATCAGAGAATCAGGCATCATATCAACCACCACAGGAGTAGGCCACAATTTAATGGGACCCCGGCAACCATGTCAGATGGCACAACCATCAGCTTCATATCAATCAGCACAGGAGAAGGCGACTTTGAAAGACTTTGACCCCTACACCCAGACGGAGGAGAGAGGTTTCACAGCAGAGAATCAGGCATTTAGATCACCCACCACAGGAGTAGGCCCCCATTGAATCAGACCCTGGCAACCATGTCAGATGGCACAACCATCAGCTTTATATCAATCAGCACAGGAGAAGCCACCATTGAGTTACTTTGACCCCTGCACCCAGGAAGAGGAGAGAGGCCCCACAGCACATATTCTGGCATCATATCAGCCACCACAGGAGAAGCCACCATTGAGTTACTTTGACCCCCGCACCCAGGAAGAGGAGAGAGGCACCACAGCACATATTCTGGCATCATATCAGCCACCACAGGAGAAGCCACCATTGAGTTACTTTGACCCCTGCACCCAGGAAGAGGAGAGAGGCCCCACAGCACATATTCTGGCATCATACTAACCACCACAGGAGAAGCCACCATTGAGTTACTTTGACCCCTGCACCCAGGAAGAGGAGAGAGGCCCCACAGCACATATTCTGGCATCATATCAGCCACCACAGGAGAAGCCACCATTTAGTTACTTTGACCCCTGCACCCAGGAAGAGGAGAGAGGCACCACAGCACATATTCTGGCATCATATCAGCCACCACAGGAGAAGCCACCATTTAGTTACTTTGACCCCTTCACCCAAACAGAGGAGAGAGGTTCCACATCAGAGAATCAGGCATCATATCAACCACCACAGGAGTAGGCCACAATTTAGTTTATTTGACCCCTGCACCCAGGAAGAGGAGAGAGGCCCCACAGCACATATTCTGGCATCATATCACACACCACAGGAGAAGGCCTCTTTCAGTGATTTAGGCCTTTGGACCCAGACAGAGGAGAGAGGTCAGAGATTAGCTTCATATCCCCCAGCACAGCAGAAGACCGCTTTATTTGACTTAGGCCTCAGCACCCAGACAGAAGACAGAGGTAGCATGGCAGAGGTTATGGCTTCATGTCACCCGTTAGTTTAACCGGCCACTTTCATCTGGTTAGGCCCCGGCGCCCAGACAGAGAAGAGTTTCATTCAACTGTGGGTTTCATAAAATTTGTATCAAAAAAAAGAAGTGGCCCGTAGCACAACAAGACATGTTTTAGGCAGTTAATAAGGACTACTCTGCACAAGGGAGGGACAGGTCCTGTGGGATCCATGCCTGGTTCATCTTTATGAAGGTCAGCTTGTCCACGTTGGCTGTGGACAGGCGGCTGCGCTTGTCAGTAATGACGCCCCCTGCCGTGCTGAATACGCGTTCAGATAAAACGCTGGCCGCCGGGCAGGAAAGCACCTCCAAGGCATAACATGCTAACTCTGGCCACGTGGACAATTTCGAAACCCAGTAGTTGAATGGGGCCGAACCATCCGTCAGGATGTGGAGGGGTGTGCAGACATACTGTTCAACCATGTTAGTGAAATGCTGCCTCCTGCTAACACGTTCCGTATCAGGTGTCGGTGCAGATAGCTGTGGCGTGGAGACAAAACTTTTCCACATTTCTGCCATGCTAACCCTGCCCTCAGATGAGCTGGCCGTGACACAGCTGCGTTGGCGACCTCTTGCCACTCCTCTGCCTTCACCTTCCACCTGTTCCCCTGTGACATGTGGGAATGCTCTCAAGAGCGCCTCTATCAGCGTGCGCTTGTACTCGCGCATCTTACGGTCGCGCTCCAGTTCAGGAATTAAAGTGGGCACATTGTCTTTATACCGGGGATCCAGCAGGGTGGCCACCCAGTAGTCTGCACACGTTAAAACGTGGGCAACTCTGCTGTCGTTGCGCAGGCATTGGAGCATATATTCGCTCATGTGGGCCAGGCTACCCATGGGTAAGGACAAGCTGTCCTCTGTGGGAGGCGTATCGTCATCGTCCACCGTATCCCCCCAGCCACGCACCAGTGATGGGCCTGGGCTGCCACCCCGCTGTGAACTTGCGTCATCCTCGTCCCCCTCCACCTCCTCCTCCTCATCCTCCTCGTCCTCCAGTACAGTGCCTTGGCTGGCGACTTGTGAACCTGTCCTCTGCTGCTTAAACAAACCTCCCTCTGAGCCACTTCGAACAGACTGGCCCGAAAGTGTTAGAAACGAGCCCTCATCCTCCTCCTCCTCCTCCACCTGGGCCACCTCCTCTAACATCATTGCCCTAAGTGTTTTCTCAAGGAGACATAGAAGTGGTATTGTAACGCTGATAACAGTGTCATCGCCACTGGCCATGTTGGTGGAGTACTCGAAACAGCGCAGCAGGGCACACAGGTCTCGCATGGAGGCCCAATCATTGGTGGTGAAGTGGTGCTGTTCGGCAGTACGACTGACGCGAGCGTGCTGCAGCTGAAACTCCACTATGGCCTGCTGCTGCTCGCACAGTCTCTCCAGCATGTGCAAGGTGGAGTTCCACCGGGTGGGCACGTCGCATATGAGGCGGTGAGCGGGAAGGCCGAAGTTCCGCTGTAGCGCAGACAGGCGAGCAGCGGCAGGATGTGAACGCCGGAAGCGCGCACAGACGGCCCGCACTTTATGCAGCAGCTCTGACATGTTGGGGTAGTGGTGAATGAACCTCTGCACCACCAAGTTCAGCACATGCGCCAGGCAAGGGATGTGCGTCAAACCGGCTAGTCCCAGAGCTGCCACGAGATTTCGCCCATTATCGCATACCACCAGGCCTGGCTTGAGGCCCACCGGCAGAAACCACTCGTCGGTCTGTTGTTCAATACCCCGCCACAACTCCTTTGCGCTGTGGGGCCTGTCCCCCAAACATATGAGTTTCAGAATGGCCTGCTGACGTTTACCCCGGGCTGTGCTGAAGTTGGTGGTGAAGGTGTGTGGCTGACCGGATGAGCTGGTGGAAGCAGTGGAGGAGGAAGCCGAGTAGGAGGAGGAGGCTACAGGAGGCAGAGAATGATGCCCTGCGATCCTAGGGGGCGGAAGGACGTGCGCCAAGGAACTGTCCGCCGGGGGCCCAGCCGCCACTACATTCATCCAGTGTGCAGTTAGTGAGATATAGCGTTCCTGGCCGTGCTTACTGGTCCACGTATCTGTGGTTAGGTGGACCTTGCCACAAATGGCGTTGCGCAGTGCACACTTGATTTTATCGGACACTTGCATGTGCAGGGAAGGCACGGCTGTCTTGGAGAAGTAGTGGCGGCTGGGAACCACATACTGCGGGACAGCCATGGCCATCAGCTGTTTGAAGCTGTCTGTGTCCACCAGCCGGAATGACAGCATTTCAAAGGCCAGCAGTTTAGAAATGCTGGCGTTCAGGCCAAGGGCTCGAGGGTGACTCGGGGGGAATTTGCGCTTCCTCTCTAAGGTTTGAGATATTGAGAGCTGAACGCTGCTGTGTGATATAGTGGAGACGCTAGTTGACGGTGGCGGTGGTGGTGGTGTCGGTGGCACATCCTCTGTTTGCTGCTCGGCAGGTGGCAACATTCCTCTCGAGGCGGAAGCCGAGGCAGCAGCGGTAGAGGGAGCAGGGGGAGCCTCAGCGAGTGCCTGGTTTTTAAGGTGTGTACCCCACTGCAGTTCATGCTTTGCATGTAGATGCTTGGTCATGCAGGTTGTGCTGAGGTTCAGAACGTTAATGCCTCGCCTCAGGCTCTGATGGCAGAGCGTGCAAGTCACTCGGGTCTTGTCGGTAGGACATTGTTTAAAGAAGTGCCATGCCAGGGAACTCTTTGAAGCTGCCTTTGTGGGGCTGGGTCCCTGTTGGCGATGTCCAGTAGCAGGCGAACTCTGGGGGCGGCGGCTCGTCTGCTTTGGCCCCCTGCTCCCTCTTTGGCTTCGCTGTTGTCACGGTCTCACCACTACCTCTTCCTCTGAACTGTGAAAGTCATCGCCACGACCTTCAGTCCATGTGGGGTCTAAGACCTCATCGTCCTCTGCATCGTCTTCCACCCAGTCTCCCTCCCTGACCTCCTCCTGTTCAGTCTGCACACTGCAAAAAGACGCGGCAGTGGGCACCTGTGTTTCGTCATCATCAGAGAGTCGGTGACTCTGCTGTGGTGGTATTCCCATGTCCTCTTCATCTGGAGACATAAGTGGTTGTGCGTCAGTGCATGGTATGTCTTCCTCCACTGGGGAAGGGCTAGGTGGACGCCCCTGGGAAACCCTGGAAGCAGAGTCTTCAAACAGAAGAAGAGACTGCTGCATAACTTGTGGCTCAGACCGTTTCCCTGATATGCTTGGGGGTGATGTGACAGACTGATGGGCTTGGTTTTCAGGTGCCACCTGTGCGCTTTCCGCAGAAGACTGGGTGGAAGACCATGTGGTGAACGTGCTGGAAGCACTGTCGGCCACCCAATCGATTAATGCCTGTACCTGCTCAGGCCTTACCATCCTAAGAGCGGCATTGGGCCCCACGAGATATTGCGGTACATTCTGCCGGCTAGTTGAGGGAGTTCGTTCCCTACTGTGTGCGCCTGGGGCCGAACGGCCACGTCCTCTACCAGCAACAGAGGCTCCACGGACACCACCACGACCGCGTCCTCGTCCCTTAATAGTATTTTTCTTCATTGTTGCGATTCAACTCGCACCACAATGAAATATATTATTTTTTATAAGCAAAATCCCCTCACTGGAATACTTTCAGTCTTTTGACTGTATGGATTACAGATGGAATGACTGTTATATGTGAGTACCGCTTTCTTTGACAGATTCTAGTATGGGTACATATATGTTTTCCCAACCCCAGCACATTAGTTTGCTAATTCCAGATGTATGAAACGCAGGCCTAACTGTATCTAGTATATTGAACGCCAGATAAACTAACTTGGCCTTTTTTAAATAAAAAAAATCCCCTCACTGGAATACTTTCAGTCTTTTGACTGTATGGATTACAGATGGAATGACTGTTATATGTGAGTACCGCTTTCTTTGACAGATTCTAGTATGGGTACATATATGTTTTCCCAACCCCAGCACATTAGTTTGCTAATTCCAGATGTATGAAACGCAGGCCTAACTGTATCTAGTATATTGAACGCCAGATAAACTAACTTGGCCTTTTTTAAATAAAAAAAATCCCCTCACTGGAATACTTTCAGTCTTTTGACTGTATGGATTACAGATGGAATGACTGTTATATGTGAGTACCGCTTTCTTTGACAGATTCTAGTATGGGTACATATATGTTTTCCCAACCCCAGCACATTAGTTTGCTAATTCCAGATGTATGAAACGCAGGCCTAACTGTATCTAGTATATTGAACGCCAGATAAACTAACTTGGCCTTTTTTAAATAAAAAAAATCCCCTCACTGGAATACTTTCAGTCTTTTGACTGTATGGATTACAGATGGAATGACTGTTATATGTGAGTACCGCTTTCTTTGACAGATTCTAGTATGGGTACATATATGTTTTCCCAACCCCAGCACATTAGTTTGCTAATTCCAGATGTATGAAACGCAGGCCTAACTGTATCTAGTATATTGAACGCCAGATAAACTAACTTGGCCTTTTTTAAATAAAAAAAATCCCCTCACTGGAATACTTTCAGTCTTTTGACTGTATGGATTACAGATGGAATGACTGTTATATGTGAGTACCGCTTTCTTTGACAGATTCTAGTATGGGTACATATATGTTTTCCCAACCCCAGCACATTAGTTTGCTAATTCCAGATGTATGAAACGCAGGCCTAACTGTATCTAGTATATTGAACGCCAGATAAACTAACTTGGCCTTTTTTAAATAAAAAAAATCCCCTCACTGGAATACTTTCAGTCTTTTGACTGTATGGATTACAGATGGAATGACTGTTATATGTGAGTACCGCTTTCTTTGACAGATTCTAGTATGGGTACATATATGTTTTCCCAACCCCAGCACATTAGTTTGCTAATTCCAGATGTATGAAACGCAGGCCTAACTGTATCTAGTATATTGAACGCCAGATAAACTAACTTGGCCTTTTTTAAATAAAAAAAATCCCCTCACTGGAATACTTTCAGTCTTTTGACTGTATGGATTACAGATGGAATGACTGTTATATGTGAGTACCGCTTTCTTTGACAGATTCTAGTATGGGTACATATATGTTTTCCCAACCCCAGCACATTAGTTTGCTAATTCCAGATGTATGAAACGCAGGCCTAACTGTATCTAGTATATTGAACGCCAGATAAACTAACTTGGCCTTTTTTAAATAAAAAAAATCCCCTCACTGGAATACTTTCAGTCTTTTGACTGTATGGATTACAGATGGAATGACTGTTATATGTGAGTACCGCTTTCTTTGACAGATTCTAGTATGGGTACATATATGTTTTCCCAACCCCAGCACATTAGTTTGCTAATTCCAGATGTATGAAACGCAGGCCTAACTGTATCTAGTATATTGAACGCCAGATAAACTAACTTGGCCTTTTTTAAATAAAAAAAATCCCCTCACTGGAATACTTTCAGTCTTTTGACTGTATGGATTACAGATGGAATGACTGTTATATGTGAGTACCGCTTTCTTTGACAGATTCTAGTATGGGTACATATATGTTTTCCCAACCCCAGCACATTAGTTTGCTAATTCCAGATGTATGAAACGCAGGCCTAACTGTATCTAGTATATTGAACGCCAGATAAACTAACTTGGCCTTTTTTAAATAAATAAAAAATTCCCTCACTGGAATACTTTATGGCTTTTCACTGTATGGAATACAGGTGGACTGGTATTAGTAGGGGTGACACAAGCACACCCAAGTCCCTGATGTAGGATTTCTATGGCACAGACCACTATTACAAGTGATTAATGGACGTTGGGAGAGATTGTGCTGCAGCACTAGTCCCAAGATGGCCGCCGCCTATCAGCCCAGTAACATGTGCCACAAAATGGTCTGCACAACCTTTAAAAAAAATAGCCTTGGACTGTGCTGCTAAATCGCTATTGGTCTGAATCCCAGGTGTAGATGTCTGACTTGTTTGGAGCTTTGGAATGCACACTGTGGCAGCTTCTGCTGCAGCACTACAAGTCGCAAAATGGCGGCCGGCGGTCAGCCCAGGTACATGTGGATGGAAAAATCACTCTGGCCACTCTAAAAATAGCCAATCCCTATCAAAAAAGCAGCTCAGCTGCAGTTGTTCAGATGAATCACAGGTGGAGGAGAGAAATTTGCTTCCAGTTATTCAATTATCCCTGCCTATTCTCGCCCTAGCATCAGCTGCGTCTATCCCTGTTCTATTCACATCGGGAGTGAGCACGTCCCGACGTGCGCACAAGCTTATAAAGAGGCTGAGTCACATGCTGCACTTGGCCAATCACAGCCTTGCCAATAGTAGGCATGGCTGCGATGGCATCTTAGGGCAAGTAGTATGATGCATGTTGATTGGCTGCTTTGCAGCCTTTCAAAATGCGCCAAAATACATGCCGAACGACGAACCCGAACTTTTACGAAAAAGTTCGGGTTCGGGTCCGTGTCACGAACACCCCAAAATTCGGTACGGACCCGAACTATGCTCGAACTGTTCGCTCAACACTAATTAACACTGATGGAGAGGTCCAGGAAGGTGAGGTGAGACTCTCTGACTGGAACACTCAATCATATTCACATAGTTGTCCCTAAGTCACTCCTGTATTGTCTTGCCTGTGTGATTAGAGTAATTGTCTTGTTGAAAGGTAAATCCCCAGCCCAGTCGGATGTTCAGGGCAAATTGAATCAGGTTTTCTTTAACTATATCTCTGTACTTTGCTCCATTTAGCTTTCCGTCAACCGCGACCAGTTTCTCTTTCCCAGCTGCCGAAAAACACCTCCACAGCATGATGCTGCCACTATCATGCTGCATTGTTCAGATGGTATTGGTGGTGCCTGGTTTCCTCCAAACATTTAGAATTGAGACCAAATAGTTCAATCTTGGTTTCATAACATCCAATCAACTGAATTTATCACAGGTGGACTATAATCAAGGTCTCAAAGATGATCAAGTTAAATAGGAGGCCCCCAAAGTAAAATTTCAATTGTCATAGCAAATGGTCTGAATAATTATGTCCATAGGAAAGCGAGAAGGTCTAAAAACTTTCTTAATATACTGTATTAAAAAAGCACTCCAGGATTTTTTTTTCTTTGCCTATATAGTTCAGGTTAGACCATTATTAAAATAAGATATATGCTTTTGTATATTCCTCGTGTATACCTGTTTTATTTGATGTGCCATTTGTGGATTGTCAGCCATATTGATTCTTTATCTCCTCATATATGGTTTTCTTAAGGAATCTTACATTTCCCAGCATGACTGGCTTTGCAGAGACAGAAGGGGAGGAGTTTCACCAAACTGCACTGTTCTGTGTCCTCTTAGGGCAGCCATGACAGATTAGTGACATAGAGGTGCTGTATAGGGTTGAGCGAACCCAAACTGTAAAGTTCAGGTTCATACCGAACTTTAGGGTTTTTTGTACAAGGACCTGAACCCGAACATTTTCGTAAAAGTTTGGATTCGAGTTCGGTGTTCGGCGATTTAATGACGCTTGTTGAAAGGCTGCAGGGCAGCCAATCAACAAGCATTTAACTCGTGTGCCCTTAGAAGCCATCACAGACATGCCTACTAATAGCATGACTGTGATTGGCCAAGTGCAGCATGTGACCCAGCCTCTATTTAAGCTGGAGTCACGTAGCGCCGCACGTCACTCTGCTTTTACTAGCTGTAGGGATAGGATGCTGCTGTGAGGGAGAGATTAGGAAAGACTCTGATATCTGCACTTGGTGTGAAGTCTGCGATCTACAGCTTTTTTTGTTTGGGGGTGCAATGCAACATTTTTGTACCCTGCCCTGAGCCCAGTGAGACTGAAAAAAATGTTTTAATCTGTCTGTTAGTTAGGTGGGCATCTGCAGCCATTTTGTGCAACAGCAGTGCACCAGCACTGAATATGTGCCAAGGACAATCATTTAATCCTGTTCTTGTAGTACAGTGGCCGACATATACCCATTTTTAAAGTGCACCTGCACTGCATATGTGCCAAGGGAAGTGATAATAATACTGTCTATAAGTTCAGGGACCCAGTGGGGGACATATCCTCATTTTTATATGTAAAGTACTCCTGTGCTGCATTTCTGAGAGTGAAATATAATCAGTTAAATCCATCTGTTCCATTGTGGGGTGACATATTTAAATTTTTTGTTGTAAAGTACCTCTGAGGACTGCACTGCATATGTGACAGGCAGGCACATAAATTCAGCAAATCAATCTGTTCCATTGTAGGGGTGACATATCCACAATTTTGTATGTAAAAAAAACCCTGTGCTTAATTTGTGATATTGAAATATAATCTCAGTTAAATCCATCTGTTTCATTTATGGTTAAATAAACCCTTTTTTTTTTGGGGGGGGGGGGGGGAAAAAAGTACCTTTTTGCCCTGTACTGCATTTCTGACAGTCCAATAAAACCATCAAATACTGCAGTTACATTTTTTGTTGAAAAATGAAATTTTTTGTTGCTAGAACATACATTTGCGGCCTACCCTAAGTTCCTGTCAGTCAAATAAAACCAGTAAATACCGCTGTTACATTTTTGGGCTTCAAATTCCCATTTTTGGGTGTAAAGTACCTCTGAGGCCTACACATGTTACAGGCAGGCACATAAATTCTGCTAATCCATTTGTTCCATTGTAGGGGTGACATATCCACCATTTTTTATGTAAAAAAAAAACCTGTGCTTCATTTGTGAGAGTGCAATATAATCTCAGTTAAATCCATCTGTTTCATTTAGGTTTAAACCTTTTTGCCCTGTGCTACATTTCTGGTAGTTAAATAAATACAGTTAAATCTATCATTGTGTGCGAGAAAAAAACTTTTTTTGGGCAATAAAGTACCTTTGCTGCCTGCACTGCATAGCAGAGTAATTTACGGCACTCAGAATTTGATATGAATAAAGTAAATAATTTTATTTTAAATGCCACTGGTGATTGTCAGTTTACATAGGCCAACGTTTCGGTCCTCCCGGACCTTGTTCGCGGCTTGTTAATTATAACAGCACATAATCAATATATGGGAAAAAAAAAGGGAAAATAGCAAAGAACTACAATCATATAAAGGCAAATCTATCCATGTATATATACATAAATAGTATCCTATACTATATTAATATTTTAGTCTGCAAAAATAGATGGTCTATTTTTGCAGACTAAAATATAAATATAGTATAGGATACTGTTTATGTATATATACATGGATAGATTTGCCTTTATATGATTGTAGTTCTTTGCTATTTTCCCTTTTTTTTCATATATTGATTATGTGCTGTTATAATTAACAGGCCGTGAACAAGGTCCGGGAGGACCGAAACGTTGGCCTATGTAAACTGACAATCACCAGTGGCATTTAAAATAAAATTATTTACTTTATTCATATCAAATTCTGAGGGCCGTAAATTACTCTACAATATTACTTTGGAGATTACCTCCATCACTGAGCACCGAAGACGATACTATATTCAGTAGAGTGCCAGCCATCCATTGTGTGCACTGCATAGCAGACCAGAAATAAGTTAAAAAAATTTGTCTGTTCCATTGTTGGGTGACATTAACCCATTTTTCCCATCAAAAAAACCCTGCTCTGCCTAGGTGACAGGGACCTAAATTTCAAAAATTTGTCTGTTCCATTGTTGGGTGACATTAACCCATTTTGGCCGTCAAAAAAATCCCTGCTCTGCATTGTTCACAAGGAACTTAATTTAGTAAAAACCTCTGTAACTTCAGTGGGTGACCGCAAAAAATGAGGAGAGCATCAAACAAGGGACGTGGCCCTGGTCATGGTGCTGCTGGTGTTGGTGGAGCTCCTGTTGCAGGGAGAGGACAAGGTCGATCTGTGCTAGCTACACGCCCAATTGAAACATCTTCCTCAGGTGCGAGTAGGCGACAGAACCTTCAACATTATTTGGTAGGGCCGAATGTGGCTCTATGAATGGTGAGGCCAGAACAAGTAAAGGCTATAGTAGATTGGGTGGTTGACAGTGCCTACAGTTCCTTCACATTGTCTCTCACCCAGTCCCTTGCTGAAAGATCAGAGTTGGCACCTGCAGCCCATGGCCATCAGTATTTCAGCTCACCCCCTTGCAAATCAACCAAGCAGTCTGAGCCCCAAGTCATGGGGCAGTCTCTTATGCTTTTTGATGACTCTACTGGCAGGGTTTCCCAGGGCCATCCACATAGCTCTGCCTGAGAAGTGGAAGATATTCAGTGCACCGATGCCCAACCACTTATATTTCAGGATGAGTACATGGGAGGATCACCGCAGCACGTCTTGGATGATGACGAAACACAGGTGCCAGCTGCTCCGGCTTTCTGCAGTGTGCAGACCAACAAGGAGGGCAAGGGTGCTCCTTCTTTTGCTGTGCTGGTGGCTCTGTGCAACCACTGCCTCTTCCTCCGAACTACACAAGTCACTTGAATGACCTTGATTCCATGTGGGGTCGAGGACCTCATCGTCCTCCACATCATCTTCCACCCAGTGGAAGATGATGTGGAGGACGATGAGGTCCTCGACCCCACATGGAATCAAGGTCATTCAAGTGACTTGTGTAGTTCGGAGGAAGAGGCAGTGGTCGCACAGAGCCACCAGCACAGCAAAAGAAGGAGCAGGGTGCAAAAGCGTCTGTTACATTCTTGGCTGACATTTTACCATTTTTGCCGTGAATAAACCCCTGCTCTGCATAGGTCACAGGGACCTAAATTTCAAAAAATCGTCTGTTACATTCTTGGGTGACATTTTACCATTTTTGCCGTATACAAACCCCTGCTTTGCATAGGTGACAGGGACTTAAATTTTGTAAAATCGTCTGTTCCATTGGTGGGTGACATGAACCCATTTTTGCCGTGCATAAACCCTTGCTCTGCATAGGTGACAGGAACCTAAATTTCTAGAAATCGTCTGTTACATTCTTTGGTGACATTTAATCATTTTTGCCATATACAAACCCCTGCTCTGCATAGGTGACAGGGACCTAAATTTCTAAAATTCGTCTGTTACATTGATGGTTGACATGAACCCATTTTTGCCGGTGAAAACCCCCTGCTCTGCATTGCTGACAGGGAACTAACTTTAGTAAAAATGTCTGTTACTGATCGGAAGATGCGCGACTACTAGCGCACGCTGGTAGACACACTGCTGATGGCATTCCCACCTGACAGCTGGGGCTCAGTGGAAGCACAAGGCGAAGGCTGAGGAGGAGGAAGAGGTCACCAACGCAGCTGGGGAACCACCAACACCTCAGAAAGCAGGGTTAGCATGGCCGAAATGTGGAAAAGTTTTGTCAGCACGCCACAACAACCAGCACCACCACCTGATATGGAACGTCTTAGCAGGAGGCAGCATTTCAGCAACATGGTGGAGCAGTATGTGTGCACAAGCCTACACGTACTGACTGATGGCTCTGCCCCCTTCAACTTCTGGGTCTCCAAATTGGGCCCATGGCCTGAGCTTACCCTTTGCGCCTTGGAGGTGCTGGCCTGCCCTGCAGCCAGTGTATTGTCTGAACGTGTGTTTAGCATGGCAGGAGAGGGTTATCACAGACAAGCGCAGCCGCCTGTCCACAGCCAATGTGGACAAGCTCAAGTTCATTAAAATGAAACAGGCAGGTATCCCACAGGACTTGTCCGTACCTTGTGCAGAATAGACATGTATACCGGCCTCACCCAGCCATTGTTGTACTCCAGTGCACTTTCTCTTTGTTTTATTTTTTATATTTCCCAATGATTTGGGGTCTACCCAAATGTAAAAAATATATAAAAATAAAATTATTAAATAAAATTCAAAACCAAAAACCAGTGTTGGCTACCTCCTCCTCCTCCACCGCCGCTTCCACCTACACCGCCACATCCACCGCCTCCTCAACCTCCTACCCCATATGGACCTTCTCCTCCTAGATCAAGATTATTATTTTTATTTTTTATGTTTTTTATGTTATTTTAAGTCATTTCCCTATCCACATTTGTTTGCAGAGCACTTGCTATGCTCTTAACCACATTTTGCTGCCTTTTGCAGCCCTCTAGTCTTTTCCATGACTTTTTTTGAGCCATTTTAGTGCTCCAAAGTTCGGGTCCCCATTGACTTCAATGGGGTTCAGGTTCAGGGTTAAGTTCAGGTCAAGTTCAGGTCCCGAACTCAAACTTTTTTGTGAAGTTCAGCCAAACCCGTCGAACCCGAACTTCCAGGTGTCCGCTCAACTCTAGTGCTGTAGTCTTACACTGTAGGATCACCATGTTTTCTTATGTGGCACAGATTGAGTCTGTCTGCCATCTCAGCCTTGTCATCTCTCTCCCATGTTAGCTCTTACATGCAGGAGGCAGGGAGACCAGTGTGAAGCTACATCTCTAACATCTCATAGAAATACACTGAAGAGTCAGCATACACAGATGGCATAGACTGTCAGCGTGAGTCACGATGTTTAAATAAAACTGTTGCTAATCACTATATACACTCATCTGTATACACTTATCTACTATATATTTGCACTCCAGGTCCTTTAGGGAAGATATGAGAGGGACTGAGTTCCTGTTTATACATTAGAGTAAGTTCTGGACTGATGGCCACACTTAAGGTCACATGACCAGATTCCCATAATTCTATTATCTCCTATTGTGTCCCTCCACTGTTCTTTTTTGTTTTTAAATGTATTTTATGATGTATGTGACATGTATGGCTGTTATATACACAGTTTTTAACATATTTGTCTATTCAATAAACCATTTTTTTTTGTAATTTAGTAGTATTGTTTTTTTCTAATTAGTTTGTTTGGAGTACCCTATTATGGTGTTTACTACAGGATAACTTATATTGTATATGAGTTGGCCTCTGTGGAGTGTAATTTTATTCTGAAATTATAGCTTTAGTACTCAGTTTCAGAAATGCTACATTGAAACTCAGTGTAAAAAAAGTAACGACCCTTTGTAAGATAGCATGATGCTCAACCTAACGGCACACTGGTGCATCAAATCTATAAAGTATTCTTTTGTTACTGTGACTAAAAGTTCTTAGATCTTGACACCTATCAATTAAGGTGTATTGCCCTGCTTGTGTGAAAAGGAAAAGTTAGAAGAACTATTATAATAAGCAAGCTTTTTCTAAATAGAATGCTATTGTGACAAACGTGAATGGAGGCAAGCCATCCATTAATTCCCATTGTTATGTGTCAACCCAGCTGTGGAATTAGAAATGGGAGGTGTGTTCACCACCTTGGACCTTAATTCCACTATACAAATAGCCTTCCTGCTTGTCAGTTTGTATCCTTGCCCTTATGCAGCTGAATAAGTCTTTTTGTCCAGATTTCACTATAGCGTTAATATGGAATAGAATGCTTTCTGACCTCTACGTGCTGACCATGAAGCACATAAACTACAACCTACAATCTGCAAATGGTGAAAGAAACTTGGATTGGAAATAGGTCATTTTCCCACAGGCTTACATGCACTGCAATTACATACCCAACAACACACAGCATGGGAAAGCAACCCACAGATATTAGTAAAACCATTAAACCACTAATTCTCCAGACTTGTTTTCCAGCCTCTATATGACCACCGTGGTTACATTAAATCACACTAGTAATTTTCTCTTTTCAAGAGACCTGTGTATAATTCTCTTTGCTACCTTCCTGTTGGAAAAGGAAAATCTACTTACATATTGGATGCTAAAGGATTATAATATCATTATATAGTTTGTGTTGTATCGTACACCAAGACAGTTTCATGTCGGTGTTCAGTTTTCAAGATTCATGACCTAAAATAATTATAATCTTTAGATAATAATTAGAGATGAGCGAATTAGAATAATTAGAAATGAGCGAAATTTGAATCGGCCGGTTCGCCAAATTTTTCAATTTTTTGGGGGGTTTGATACTAATTTATTTGTGGTGAATTCCTTAATAAACTGCTATTTCCTGGCTGCAGAAAGCCTTTATAGTGGTGTAGAACACTGTGCCTTGCAGTAACACGCATAGAAAGTCTGCTGTGGTAGTGAAACAATACTGTGAGTCAGTATGCCATGCAGATGACAGGCGTCGCTCTTAAAATCACTGTACACTTCACTTATTTGAGCAGTTACGGGGCCAAAACTGACCAAATAACTCAAGTGTGAACTCAGCCTTACAGGTCAATGTTAGCGTCAAAAAGAAGCGCACTCCTTTTGCACTGTCGATAGCTGATTCCACATAGATGTCTATAGATGTTCTATTAAACGCTTATACAAGTAGAGCCACCCCAAAAGAGTGGGGAGGGTGTCAGCAGTAAGTTTGTGTTGATGTCACTGATTATTTTTCCCTTCCTCTGATCTATCAGAACAATAAGCCACAAAAAAACTGAACCTGTCTGTGGAGCATCCGCCATTACTCGGTCAGCATTTGGTCAGTAATCCATCAGAATTGCTAAAGCCCCCCAAAAAACAGGAGTGTATCCAAAACAAAGATGACACGTGAATGGAATATTTGCATGTCTTCTGTGTTTGGTACCCACTCCTGCTTTTGGCTACTAAATCATAAGCCAATGCTGATGCAAAATAGCGACCATGTCATGCAGGTTTAACAGCTGTTACATAGACAAGATCCGTTGTGCGTCTCATTTTTCCTTCCTTATGACAGATCAGAAGAAGGGTCAAATAAATAATGATGTCAGACAGGCCAAAAGGCAAAATAGTGGCCCAGTCATGAAGTGGGGAGGGGGGGAACAGCATGAAAAGTCCACAGAGTCGCCCTATGACATAGTGGTGAGGTGGAAGAAACATAAGACCACAGAGTGGCCCAATGACAGAGTCTGGAGGAGGCAGCAGCATCAGGAGGAGGCACAGAGTGGCACAATAACAGTGTGGAGGTGGTAGCAGCAGCATCAGGAGGCCACAGAGTGGCACAATGACAGTGTGGAGGTGGCAGCAGCAGCATCAGGAGACCTGAGTGGTGAGGTGGCAGCAGCATCAGGAGACCACAGAGTGACCTGTTGACAGAATGGGGAGGTGGGTGGCAATACCATCACCAGCTGAAGATGATGGGGGAAAGAAGGAGCAGTTGGCAGCAGATATGTGGCATCAGGCAGATGACAGCATCAGAATAGTAGCTGAGGCAGGTAGCCAGAAGAAACCGGTCTCTTTTGTCAAAGAGTCTGATGCATCAGGAATTGGTGGGTTGAAATCCTGGATGATCCACGCCTAATTCATCTTGACAAAGGTTAGTCTCTCCACATTTTGGGTGGACAGGCAAGTTCTTCTTGGGGTAACTATGGCCCCCGCAGCACTAAACACCTGCTCTGATGCCACACTACTGGCCGTCAGAACAGCTTTTCCAGGGCAAACTCTGCCAGTTGCGGCCACAAATCCAGTTTGGCTGCCCAATAGTCCAGCGTATCTTTAATGTGGGGTGGCAGGGTGCTGTCCAAGTATGCCACCACCTGCTGGTTCAGGTCCTGCTCCAGGTCTAGCTGCTGCTGCTGGTGAGTAGTTTCTTCACTAGGTGGGTGAAGAAAGCTGCTCATCAGAGATTCTAGATTCAAGCTGCAGCTGATGGAGCTGGAACTGCTCCTACACCCCCCACCCTGCCACAGCAGCTATCACAGAGGAACGTGAGCACAGAGGGCCCCCCTGGTCAGACCTGCGAGAGGATGGACGATGGTGCATATAGACAGCGGCCAACTTACTACATAGGATGCCTCTACAGTAGTTCAATTTGTCCCTCTCTCAGCGGGTGTAAAAAAGGCCCCCATTTTGGACTGGTAGCGAGGGTCCAACAAGGTGGAGAGCCAGAAGTCATCCCTCTGCTTAATGGTGACAATTCAGCTGTCACTACGCAAGCAAGTGAGTATGCATTGGACCATTTGTGCAAGTGACTCGGAGTGACTCCCTGCCTCCATCTCCACTGCATAATGCCACAGTTTGTCTGGGTCCTCTGCCTCATCTTCCTCATCGTCCTGTAGCTCCTCTCTCTGCTCCTGCTCCTTCTCTTCTGTCAGCTGTGTAGAAAAACCACCCATTTTGCTGCACATTGCTTGTGCTCCAATGTACTCCTCCTCCTCTTCAGCCCCCACAGAGCTCATGTGGCCACGAGATGTAGACGCCACATCTCTAGTCCCCTGACTAGACAGATTTACCAGCATCTGTTCCAAGACATGAAGCAGTAGAATGACGTTGTTCATCCCGTAGTCCTGGCGACTGACAAATAACGTGGTTTCCTCAAAAGGTCTGAGCAAACGGCAGGTGTCACGCATGAGCTGCCATTGGCTGACATCGAAGTTTCACAGGGGAGTACTCCTGTCCACTTGGATCATCAAGAAATCGTTTATGGCCTTTCTCGGTTCATATAGTCGGTCCAACATATAGAGGGTGGAATTCCAAAGGGTGGAAACGTTGCATATCACCCTATGTTGGGGGATGCCGTTCTGCCGCTGGAGCTCAAGGAGGGTGTGCTTTGGGGTGTACAAGTGGCCGAAGTGCATGCAAAGTGTCCTGGCCATTTTTAGGATGTTTTGCAGATTGGTGGAAGACTTCAGAAACCGCTTGACAACCAGATTAAACATGTGTGCCATGCAGGGCGCATTGCTCACCCCTCCTCGAGACGCAGGGCCGACACCATGCTCTTCCCGTTGTCAGTCACCATAGTTCCGATTTTGAGTTGTCGCGGAGAAAGCTAGGATTCGATTTCTTGGTGAAGGACACGAAGCAGTTCCCCCCTTGTGTGTCTCAGTTCACCCAGGCAAACGAGGTGCAGAACAGCGTGACACCGCCATGACCTGCACATGTGGTATGTTGGAGGGGCACTGTGAATTGTCCCTGCAGTGGAGGCGGCAAATAATATATATTTTTTTGCCACTCATACACGTCAAAAAGGGCTTTAGAACATATAACTGCACAGCTGAACGGCAAATATATATTTTTTTGCCACTAATACTCGCCAAAATGGGCTGTCATTTTCTCACTTTACCACACAACGGCAAATACTTCTTTTTATGCCACTAATACACGCCAAAAAGGGCTTTAGAACATATAACTGCACCGCTGAACGGCAAATATATATATTTTTTTTGCCACTAATACATGCCAAAAAGGGCTGTAATTTTCTTACTTGACCAAACAACGGCTAATAAGCCCTTTTTTCCCACTAATACAAACAAAAAAATGCTTTAGAACATATAACTGCACCGCACAAGGGCAAATAAGAGGTATAAATATTTCCTTGTAATAAACCCTGTTAATGGCCGTATCAAACAGCACATGCACCCCAAAAACAAGAACTGGAATTACAGAGCTGTATAATGGCAATTTGGATCCACAGTCAGTGCAGCAAGGTGTAATAGGATTGTTCCTATTACCCAGGCTGTAAACTCCCCTACTGAACCCTGTTATGCTTCAATACTATGGGATGATTCCTCCCTATCCTTTCCCTGAACTTCTATACAGCAAAATAAAAGTTTTAAAGTGTTTTCTACCACTGTCCCTAGCGCTTGCTGACGTCTCTACCTGCACTAAGTACACTTGAAAATGGCTGAATCCAAGATGGCTGGGGCTATTTATAGGGTTGTGACATCACATGGCTGCTGGTTGGTTGCATGCATGGCATTGTGGGTGATCCCTCGTTCCCAGAGTTCCTTGCTCCATGTCCTAACACGTGCAGCAGCCATTTTAGGAAAAACTGTGCTTCGTTACCACGAAGCGTGAGGAAATTCGGATTCTGTGCAAATCAAATTTTTCCTGAAATTCGTATTGAATTCCACTTCGTCAACTTCGATTCGCTCATCTCTAATTATAATGTATATGTTTTTATTTATTTCTTTATGTGTATATATATACCTTTTGTAAATCTTCAATGTTACATTCGTTCTTTTATGCTTCAAGGAAATTATTGCCATTTAGTATCATAGCACAATACAAAATATTATATATATACTCTATTTTAGGGATTTGCTCTGGTAGGCAGGTTAAGCGGACGCAATACAGAGGCAAGACCACGGTTGAAAAAACAAAAGTCCAGTGTTTATTCACACAGAGAAGGCAGAAAAGATGCTTTACAGGGTCCTGGTGTTAGTTCAGACAGCAAGAGTTCCCAAAATAACATAAATCACCTGGCAGACCACAGCAGGCTTTAGGGCGCCTGACTCCCAGCAGGCGACTCTCATGCAGCTCTCAGCCTTGCAGTATGGCGGATCGCCTCAGCTCCTAAAAACACAGAGCTTCCACATCTCCACTATCACTTGGAGGATCATACCACACCAGCTGAGCTGCTGGCTGGGTTTTTAAACCCAGCCCAAAACCTGGCCTGGACATGGGGAACAGCTATCCACCCTGCTCTTTGGCTGCTCCCAATAAGAACCGGCCTGGATTGGCTTTACAGCCACACTAAGTAAAACAGTGTCAGCAATCACTAGCTGCCGCTGACACACAAAATTACCGGTTCTTATCTCACCGAGGCCAGGAACCTCGGTGACACGTACCTTCCGTCAATGACGGACCCTTGCGCCTTCCTACATACCTCCCCCTTTATTCAACCCTGAGGGGGTAAACACACGCCAGACAGTGTACTCGGGACAGGGCATCCGCGTTTACCTGTAACCGGCCTGCCTTGTGTTCTACTGTGAACTTAAAGTTTTGCCGAGACAAGAACCACCTGGTGACCCGAGCATTCCTCTCTTTGGCCTGGCTCATGCATTTAAGAAGGAAGTGATCGGTCACCAGACGGAACTTCCTCCCCAACAGATAATAGCGGAGAGACTCGAGTGCCCACTTGATGGCCAGGCACTCTCTCTCCGCTATACTGTATCGGGTCTCCGCTGGAGTGAGCTTACGGCTGAGGAAGACAACGGGATGCTCCTCCCCGTTTACTTCCTGAGACAGTACCGAACCGAGGCCTACTTCGGAGGCATCAGTCTGTACCACAAATTCCCTCTTGAAGTCCGGCGTCACCAAAACCGGGGACCCACACAGGGCCGACTTTAAAGCAGAGAAAGCATTTTCCGCCTGGTTATTCCAGCGGACTATCACAGATTTCCGTCCCTTTAAGAGCCCTGTCAATGGAGCCGCTAAAGTGGCAAAATGGGGAACAAATCTTATGTAATAGCCCACGATTCCCAACGACTTTACTTGTCTAGAGGTGGCAGGTAGGGCCCAATTCTGTATCGCCTCTATTTTGCTTACTTGGGGTTTGATGACTCCACGCCCAATGACATACACAAGGTATTTAGTCTCCTCTAACCCTATCGCACATTTCTTTGGGTTAGCTGTTAGTCCCGCCTTTCAAAGGGAGTCCACTGCGGCCTGTACTTTGGGCAGGTCACTTTCCCAGTCAGTTCTGTGAATGATAATATCGTCCAGGTATGCTGAGGTGTACCGCCGATGTGGACGAAGTACAATATCCATTAGACGTTGGAAAGTGGAGGGGGCACCCTGCAGGCCAAAGGGTAACACCTTATATTGGTACAGCCCCTCTGGTGTAATGAAGGCAGTTTTTGCTTTGGCAGCCTCCGTCAAGGGTAACTGCCAGTACCTTTTGGTGAGGTCCAAAACAGAAAATACCTGGCTTGGCCTAACCTTTCAATAAGTTCATCTACCCGAGGCATGGGATAAGCATCGAACTTAGATATTTCGTCCCGTCTGGCATGGGAATTAAGACTATAGGACTGGCCCACTCACGTTTAGGCTCCTCAATGACGTCAAGCCGCAACATGAGCTGCACTTCCTCCGAGATGGATTTTCGCCAAGCCTCGGGTACCCGGTATGTCTTTAACCAGACTTTTGCCTGAGGCTCAGTGACAATGTCATGTTGGATTGCGGAAGTGCGTCCAGGGAGGTCTGAGAACACATCCGTGTTCCGACTAATGAACTCCCTGGTTTCCTGAGCCTGTTTAGGGGAGAGGCTGTCAGCAATTTTTATTGTGGCAACCCCTTCCTTTGCATCAGACAGAGGAGCCGGAACCTCTTCCCCTACAAAGCCTGGCCGCGGGCTGTCTTCCATACAGGTTTCCCTATCCTTCCAAGGTTTTAGTAAATTAACATGGCAAACCGGCTCCGGTTTTCGCCTCCCCGGCTGGTGTACTTTGTAATTTACCTCTCCAATTCTTTTACGTACCTCGTAGGGCCCCTGCCACCTGGCTAGGAACTTACTGTCCACGGTCGGTACCAGAACCAAAACCTGATCACCCGAGTTAAAGATCCGGGTCGGGCCGGCCGATTATAGATCCGACTCTGGGCTCGCTGAGCGGCCTACATATGCTCCCTGACAAGGGGCAGAACGGTCTCTATCTGCTGTTGCATCTTGGTAACATATTCAAGGACTCTTTTATGCGGAGTAGGTTGTTGTTCCCATGCGTCTTTGGCTACATCCAACAAACCACGAGGATGTCTGCCATATAGCAATTCAAAGGGCGAGAACCCAGTAGAGGCCTGGGGTACCTCTCGCACTGCGAACATGAAGGTCCCAATCCTTTCCATCTTTGGACATCACCCTTTTTAATATGTTTTTTAGAGTTTTGTTAAACCTTTCAACCATTCTGTCCGTTTGTGGATGGTACACGGACGTCCATAACTGTTTATTACGCAGTAACTTACAGAGTTCCCTCATGACCTTGGACATAAAAGGGGTCCCCTGGCTAGTCAGGACCGCTTTAGGTAACCCCACTCGGGAGAACATTTCCATTAGCTCTTTAGCTATAAGTCTCGCTGATGTATGACGCAGTGGCACTGCCTCCGGGTACCGAGTGGCATAGTCAAGGACAACCAAGATGTGTTGATGTCCCCTAGCGGACTTCGGTACTGGGCCTACTAGGTCCATAGCGATTCGCTCAAATAGTACCTCGATGATCGGGAGAGGCACCAAGGGACTGCGAAAAAGGTGCTGGGGGCTAGTTGCCTGGCAGGTCGGGCAAGACTTACAGAACTCGTCCACCTCCTTAAACACACTGGGCCAGTAAAACCATTGTAGTATCCGGTTCTGTGTTTTCTGAATTCCCAGATGACCCCCGAGAACATGCTGGTGAGCTAACTCTAACACGAGTTTGCGATAAGCCTGGGGCACCACCAACTGTTCAATGAATTCCCCTCGCAGCTGATTTACCCAATACAACATATCCTGATGAACTACAAAATGGGGGAACACCGACTCTGCCCCTGGTTGTTGTGGTTCACCATCTACTGTTAATACATTTTCCCAGGCTCAGGATAGGGTTGGGTCCCGGTGCTGGGTGGTACCAAAATCTTCCCCGGAGACATTGAGGTCTGCCAGCTCAGGACCCGGTGGCAAGTCCTCCATGTCTCCCACCATCACACTTAGCGGGGTTGTCTCCCCCTCTTCCACCAAAGTGGCAGTCACCCCTATCGCTGGCCCTTCGAACTCAGGTTCCCAGGGTTCTGGTCTCCCCCCTGAGCCGGGCCATTCTGCTAGGGTTACCCCTGTCTCATGGGTATCAGTCACTCTTGTAACCAGCCACAGTGCCGGGAAGCCTCTACCTATTATAAGTTCATAGTGTAGGTTGGTTGCGACAGCCACATCATGGGTCCACCTGCCGGAAACCGTGGACAGAGACACCATAGCAGTAGGGTAGTAAAAGCTTGGATAAAATAGAACATGAAATAATTTCTATAAAAACCAAGAAAATTAATCATGTTCTAAAATATAACTACAGTGAGGACACTCATAATATGACTCACCTCCCGACAGTAAAAGATAGAAGCAAAATAACTACTAGTAGAAACACAAATGTAAATTATGAACCACAACCTATGCGTGAAGAAATCACTATACCCACGAATAATAGATATGAAACACTGTCTGAGCACTATTTTTTAGACTATACCCCACCCCACCACAGAACACGGGCATGACAGAAATCAAAACATACACCAACACGACAAATACTGACACGGACTCAACATGTATCACCTGTAAACAACCACACTTACAATTTGAGACAACGTCACTACAACACGGATTCCTATTACACCACAGAACACCAACGAGAAATGAGGAACACGAAAGAACAAACGACACATCACCAAACACCAAGGAGGAACTACATGTCTCAGCAATACAGAGAAAGAAAAAATTACGGAGGGGAAAACGGCAGAAACTTTCGAGACAATTATCCACAACGATAGAATCATTAAATTCTATTGTAAATTTGAGCACAAAAATTCTGACTAAATCACAAATAAACCTGCTAAATAAAGGCTTGAAATCTGCACCAAACAATAAATTAGATAAATTCAACACATATATCGGGGTTGAAAAATTTATGAGAAAATTATGCCTCAAAAAATATCATGTGAAGAATCCAAGTACAATTACTCTGCCGGAATCTGCACCCAAAAATGACAATTTTAGACTTACAGATCTCAGAATGAAATCGAGAAAACATCCTAGACAGGAGATCAGTGCAGAGATGTCGACCTTCCGCCTATCAGTTAGAAAATTATATTGAAAAGATGAAAGATAAACAATACTATAATAATTTATGAGATCAACGCTATTAAAGAACTACAACGGGATAATAATATAGTGATAAGACCAGCAGATAAGGGAGGGGATATAGTTATAATGGAACTCAAAAAATACAATGAGGAATGTTTGAAACAATTATCAAACAGACACCTATAACAAGCTACCAGCTGACCCTACTCAAGAATATTATAAAAAACATAGACATACAACCTCAGAGCAAGAATACAACTATATTATATAGTTATCAGAGCAAGAATACAACTATATTAAAAATACACAACAACGTATACCAGTGTTTTATTGCCTGCCAAAACTGCATAAAAATGCCAAATGCCCGCCGGGACGTCCAATTATATCTGGAATAGGATATATGACAGCTAATCTATCAGAATATATAGATAGAATTCTACAACAAACGGTTAAAAAGATTCCATCGTATATCAAAGATACCACCCAAGTCATACAAATAATAGAAAACATTCATTACCACTCAGATTGGTTTATTGGAACACTGGATGTGCAGTCATTGTATACTGTAATAGACCACCAACTTGGAATTCAGTCTATGAGTAGACAATTACAAAAAGAAGGTAACTTACCAAAGGAACAGATAGATTACATAATGGACTGCGTATCATTCATACTAAATCATAATTATTTTTATTATGAATCTAATTTTTATTTGTACACACGCGGGACCGCCATGGGCACCAGGTTCGTCCCCAGTTATGCTAATCTATTTATGGCACAGTTGGAGGATGAGGTCATTACACCAAGGCTGGGGACGGACCTGGTGCTCTGGCGTAGGTATATCGATGACGTTGTTTTTATTTGGAAAAACAATGTGGAAACACTGAATACCTTTTTGAAAGAGATAGATAACAACCAATATAACCTGCATTTCTCTGCCACCACCCGTCAGACGTCTTTGGTATTTTTAGATCTGGAGATTCTGGTGGGTGAGAATAGCTTGTCGTGTAAAATACATCAAAAAGAGGTATCCAAAAATAGTCATATCCTCTTTGATAGCTGCCATTTACCTCAATGGCTCTTGAACATCCCGCAAGGCCAATTTAATCGAATTAGAAGAAATTGCACAGACATTGAAATTTTTGAGATAGAAGCATTAAAAATTAAAAATCTATTTCAGGAGAAAAAATACCCACCACTATTGTTGGAGAAATCAATGGAGACAGTCGGCCAACTTGACCGTAAGTCTTTCTTTGAAAGTAAAAACAGAAAAGAGTTACTGACAGAGACTGATGATAACATTATTAGGTTGATATTACCATTTAATCCCCAACACAAAAGGATTAAGTCTATTATCCAAAAACATTGGCATTATATCCAGAACGACAAACGTTAGGACATCTAATGCCAAATACACCCAATATCACATTTACAAAAGCCCCCAGCTTAGGCCTAATAGACAAAGAAAGGGATATCCACTTATAGATGGATGGGTCCATCTGGGATATCCACTGGATAGATGGATGGGTCTGTCTGGCTTTCGGCGCTGCGGTAGATGTGTGGGTTGTAAATTATTAGTGTTTCCCAAAACAACCCATTTGATCTCATCCACAACTAATGGCCATCTTCACTAAATAAATGATTTTCTGACATGTGACACTAATAGTGTCATATACTTGTTTCAATGCCCTTGCAAGAGACAATATGTAGGGAGAACCAAAAGGCCACTCAAAAAATGTATAGCAGAACATGTTAATAATCTTAAGAAGGGATACGAGAACCATTCCCTATCAAAACACTATAAAATAGCACATAATCAAGACCCCTCTGGTTCATTATTTACTGCTTTGAAGAAAGTACCGGTACACTAGAGAGGAGGTAATCATATACTCAGGATGTCTAGACTTGAATCTAGAAGAATCTTTGAGATGGGTACCCTCCTCCCCAATGGACTGAATGCAGAACTTGAGATTTTTGGTAGAAGTAGAAAAAAAGAGAGAAAAAACGAAAAAAATGAAAAATATGGGAAAAATGGAAAAGACGCATACAAACCGCAATGAAAACCGCATATGGGATTTTTAGTAATTTTTATAATTTTTATGTCTTTATGGTTTTATGTGTTCATAGAATATTGTTTTTATCAATTATTTATGATGAGTTATAATTGTACCCATATATTGGAAGCCACATAAATAATATGTATACATAGGAACATTCACTCCGGACCAGATTTTCTGGATGATTAGGAAGGAGGATCCAGGATAACTATAAAAGGCAGTTCATATGTGGGGGTCTCTCTACCACTGAGGAAGGAGACAGGTGTCTCCGAAACGCGTCTGGTATAATAGGACCCCCAAACAGATGACATTGATATAAAGCTTTGATCCGGAGGAAACTTACGATTATTTCATCTCCCCTATCCAAAATTCCTGCCTATGGCTACCAGAACTATTCGTGTTCAATATTAAATGATCCGACACCTGGACACTGACTACGTAGTATCCGGAACAGGAGCAAGACGATAAAGAGCAGGAGTCTACATGATTACATACACGTGGGACGCCACGATCATATACTCCGCCATTTGCCACACTTAGTGCACATCCGCAATACAAGGATAAGGGGATAAGAAAGTACCGCACACGATTACACCTACACCGATTGCCACTCTCACTATTCATAAAGAGATGACATCCAATTGTGAGTAATACAGCGACATATCTATATAAATGAATATTAATGCAAAGGTTTGGATCAAAGTAACATTATTCCTAATTTGTGGATACTGTTGCAAATCTGCGGATACTTTAAAAGACAATAACGGGACCTGAATACTAGACTAACTACAGAACTACAGTCTAAAGGACATAAGGTCACGACCGTTCTGGGTTAGTAAAATTGGTACCTTATCACAGCCACCTATATTAAGTGTGGAGGGGAACATCGCAGCCCTATACAGTTCATTACATCGATGACAACTTCTATTGAATAGAGAAAGGAACAGACCTCTCATCTATACTTATATCAATGAAATAGATTTTGTATGCATCGATATAGCTTACTTATTTTGGACTGTTACAATATGTTGGTGTGAGAAGAACACAAGCAATCGGCTTGTGATACAAGCGAACACACTACCCGTTCACCCCTCATATACCAATATATACCATCAGTGTCGGACTGTGATACCTAAGGCCCACGAGTAAAATTTATTTTGGGGGCCCACCGTACAGATACATTCAAATATAATAAATATTTTAACAAGTTTTTTATATGAACATAGGCTGGTTGAGGTGCTCTGCATTGAATAAATGTATGTAGAGCAGTAAATCTACTGTGTTATGTGCCACTTGTGCAGGGGGTGGGAGACTAGGGGACCACCTTGCTCAGGGGCCCACCGGGGGATTCCCCTGTACCCCTGGGGGCCAGTCCGAGCCTGTATACCATATGGGTCCAAAATACATGTCTAAACAGACATATGGTTTAGCTCATTAAATGTTTGAATGCTTTTATCTTATGTTATTGCGCGCACATATGTGTATATGTTTTATGTTCATAATTTTATACTTATAATATTGTTGTAATAAAATCGATAACAATATAGATCTATCCATAGTTAAAATTGTTTGCACTGACAATATCATTATAAGTTGATAGGCCAGACATCCGAATGGATCATCGCCATCACGAGGACGTGCGATCGGCCCCAGGATAACTAGAGTCACCAAAGCGGCAGCAGGCCTTCACCCATAATGTTTTAGATGGTTAGATCAGCAGGCCCTTGATCCAAATGTTTTTGAGGGTCACCAGCAGGCCATCAATCATAATTTTTCAAGGGTGTGTATGATGCTATCCTTTATGTGTAACAAAAGGTGTATTGGATTGCCGTTTCCTTGTAATTTTTGGCAGCCCTATCACTAAGTGCATAGTCTTTATGAGTGTAGGAGTCCCACTACATGAACAATTGTAACACAATGTGAATGAGGCCCTCCTTTATGTGATATACAGGTTGTATTGGAGTGCCTCTTCCTTGTAATTTTTGGCAGCACTTGCACTTTATATACAAGTAAATATACAGGAGAGAATGTTTCCTATCAATTTGTCCTCTAGTGAGCTGACAATTTCAAGCGCTGCTGCCGCGTTGACAGACCGGCTGAAGCTGTCGGTGACTTGCGGAAATGTGCACACACGCGGCGCACCTTTTCCAGTAGATCTGGAAAATTGGGGTAGGTTTTGAGAAACCGCTGAACCACTAAGTTTAACAAGTAGGCTAGGCATGGGATGTGTGTGAGCTTACCGAGCTCCAAAGCCGCCACAAAGTTACGGCCATTATCAGACACAACTATGCCTGGTTCTAAGTTGAGTGGCGAGAGCCACAGCTCTGGTCTCTTATCCCCTGCCATAGCTCTGTGGTGGTGTGCTGTTCTCCCCCTAGGCATATCAGCTTCAGCACGGCCTGTTCCCGCTTTCCCACTGCAGTGCTACACTGCTTCCAGCTACCGACTGATGACTGACTGGTGCTGCACATGGATAATTTAGAGGTGGAAGTGATGGAGGAGGCGGAGGAGGAGAAGTGGAGGTTGGAGCCACTAACATAGGTGCTGGCGGTAACCATGATCGACGTAGTGCCCGCAATCCTTGTGTCGGTAGCACCTGTGCCATCCAAGGGTACGACTCGCTCCCAGCCTCCACAACATTCACCCAGTGTGCCATCAGGGATATGTAGCGTCCCTGGCCGAATGCACTTGTCCATGTGTCCGTGGTTAAGTGGACCTACCCAGTAACTGCGTTGGTCGGGGCACGTGTGATGTTACGGGACACATGTTGGTGTAAGGCGGGCACAGCACACCTTGAAAAATAGTGGTGGCTGGGGACTGCGTAATACAGGACTGCCGCTGACATCAGGCTGCGGAAGGCCTCAGTGTCCACTAGCCTAAATGGCAACATTTCCAGGGACAGATTTTAGAAGCTGAGCATTTAGTGCTATAGCCTGTGGGTGGGTGGCTGGGTATTTTCGCTTGCGTTCAAAGGCATCGGATAAGGACATTTGGATGCTGCGCTGGGACACAGAAGTGGATGTGGTCGCTGATGGTGCTTGTGAAGGTCCAGGTGCAGTATGGAAGGCCTCCGGGCCTGGCCTTCGACAGGGGATTGGCCAACACTTAACATAGGGGAAGAGGAGGCAGTGGTGTGACCCACAGGCACAGATTGTGGACCAAGGTGTTCGTCCCACTTATTACGGTGCTTGGATGCCATGTGGTGGATCATGCTGGTGGTGGTGAGGTTGCTAGTGTTCACGCCCCAACTCATTTTCATATGGCACTTTCTTCAAAAAAGCGCCAGACTGTGGAACATCTACCCCTTGGCAAGGGAGATTTCCGCAAGCGGGTGCTGTGTGGAACAGTTGCAGGCCTGTTTAGTGTGGCCCGCCTTCTCCCTTTTGCCACCCCACTGCCTCTTCCAGCCTGTTGCTGTGCTGCAGATCCGTCCCCCTCTACTGCTCTCCTCTCTCGACTTGCCACCTTCCTAGGTTGGGTCAGTGACCTCATTGTCCACCACCTCCTCTTCCACTTCCTCACTCGGATCATCCTCCTGATTTGTTGACCTAACCACAACCTCAGTGATTGCCAACTGTGTCTCACCAATTCATCAACCTCCTGAGACAGTAATTGCGGTTGACTCATTGGCAACTGTGTCTCATCATCATCCACCTCATTAAACTCTGATTGCTGTTCACCACTGTCATGTTCTTGTGACTGTGGATGCTCAAGAGGTTGGGAATTAGGGCACAAGATCTCATGTCATCTGGACTTTGTGGAAGACAGGGTGGTGCTTAACCGACTGGAAGCATTATCTGCTGCAATCCATCCGACCACCTGCTCGCACTGGGCTGACTTCAAGGGTGGTGTCCTGCACCGCCCTGCAAACTGGGACATGAAGCTAGGTATCTTGGATGATTGTTTTATTTGTGCTCTGTCAGCAGGCACAGTTTCTCCGCTCCCAGGGCCACGGCCTCTGCGTGCACCATCAGCATCACGGCCATTTTCCCGTCCCTTACTGCTCGATTTCTTCATTATAAATGTAATATATTATTGAAAGTATGTCACACGTACAGTAAAGTAGGATTTGGAAGTGTATGTGCAAAAAAATGTACAACAGTATTTGTGATTAGGAAACATTATACAGGACAGGTACCACAGGTAATATCACAGTGTCTACAGAAAAACTGCACTGGATGTCACTGATATTTTAGGGATGCGCACACTTTAGACATTAGATGTGGCACGGATAATTTAACAGTCAGCAGCGGACACCGTATACGGAAAAACTGCACTGAATGTCGCTGATATTTTAGGGATGCGCACACTTTAGACATTAGATGTAGCGCGGATAATTTAACAGTCCGCAGCGGACACCGTCTACGGAAAAACTGCACTGGATGTCACTGATATTTTAGGAATGCGCACACTTTAACCTCCCTGACGGTATTCCCGAGCGTGACTCGGGGTTAATTTTCGCTGCCAGGAGCGATAACACTGAGTCACGCTCGGGGTAACATTACAGAGTCCCTTCACCTTCTGCCGGCGATCCGGCGATGTCCTCCTCTGAGAGCGCCGGTGTTCTGCCAGATCTCTACAGTCCCTGACAAAAGTCTTGTCGCTTGTGTACAAATTGACCTGAAGTGCAGCTAAAATATATTTCTAATCAAGATTTTGTTCCATAAAATCTGTAATTTTAATCCCAACAGCTATTGTAATAATGTTTCAGTGCAAAATGAAACTGACAAAAAGTATTCTAATATTCACAGCTTGGTAAAGCCCATTGAGTCCATTTTTGCCAAGACATAAGTGTTGTCGCCTTGTCATATGAGCTTCACCTGTGACTAATAATGGATCAATTAGGTCTCAGGTGTGCATAAAAAGAACCCCAGTACACTAGACCTTCACATCAACAGCAACTAGACCTCTGCAAACATGCCTAAGATTCACCTGGAGACTAAAGTGTTGATTATCAAGAGGCTGAAGACCAGATCCACTGCTGATGTGGCAGACACCTTCAATGTGTCTCAGCGTCAAGTTCAGAGGATAAAAAAAAGATTTGAAGAGACTGGAGACGTTTAGGACAAGGCCAGGTCAGGCCGACCCTGCAAGACAACTGCTCGAGAGGACCGTTTGTTGGCTCGAAAATCAAAGGCCAGCCCATTTTTCACTGCAGCAGAGCTCCACGAGACCTGGTCACCTGAAGTCCCGGTGTCAACCAGAACAGTTTGTCGGATTCTGTCTCGAAATGGCCTCCATGGTCGAATCAGTGCCCATAAGCCAGCACTAAACAAAAGACAATTAAAAAAACGTGTGGCATTTGCCAAGGGCCACAGCCTGCTAAAAGGATGGACGCTGGAAAAGTAGAAGAAGGTGGATTTTTCAGATGAATCTTCTGTTGAATTACACCACAATCGCCGCAAATATTGCTGGAGACCTACTGGAACCCGCATGGAGCCGAGATTTACCCAGAAAACAGTGAAGTTTGGTGGAGGCAAAATCATGGTCTGGGGTTACATCCAGTATGGGGGTGTGCGAGGGATCTGCAGGGTGGAAGGCAACATCAATAGTCTAAAATACTAAGAAATCTTAGCTACCTCTTATATTCCCAACCATAAAAAAGGCCAAATTCTGCAGCAGGATGGTGCTCCATCGCATACTTCCATCTCCACATCAAAGTTCCTTAAAGCGAAGAAGATCAAGATGCTCCAGGATTGGCCAGCCCAGTCACCAGAAATGAACATCATTGAGCATATGTGGTGTAGGATGAAAGGGGAAACATGGAAGACAAAACCAAAGAATATTGATGAACTCTGGGAGGCATGCAAGACTGTTTTCTTTGCTATTCCTGATGACTTCATCAATAAATTGTATGAATCCTTGCCAAACCGCATGGATGCTGTCCTTCAAGCTCATGGAAGTCATACAAGATATTAAATTTGGATCTCACAGCACCACTACTTAATTTGCTGACATATTTTTGGATTTGCAGTAAAGTTGTTCAATTTCTGTATAGGCGACAAAACTTTTGTCTTGCCAAAATTTGACCTTTCTGTCTTGATTAAATAATAAATCTTTTTTCAGTGAAACTAATTTATTTCAGTGCATTAAACATCATTTTGGAGGGCTTTAGCTTTTCATATGAGCTATTTCTAACACCAATTAATTAATTAAAAGTCTGGTTAATAGCAGGAGTTTCTACAAAATAGAGAAGCGACAAGACTTTTGTCAGGGACTGTATAGGTAATGGCTAATTACTATATTCGGGAAGGACCTGCTGATGTCATAACATCACGTGGCACTTCTAGATCACGTGGATCGGAAACATGTATAATGGAGCTCGCTAGGGTCAGCAGCGCGGGGAGTGAACTAAAAAACTCCTGCAGCGTTGTAGAAGTACGCGGAACCTACTGATTTAGTAACTTATTTTGTACTGAAACTGTTGGTGATGTGCTGTGAGGGATTGTACACCGCGGGGGGCAGCTGCATGGATGCTGAGGGAGGGGGCATCTTGTTGTATGTGGGGGGCAGCTGCATGGATGCTGATGGAGGGGGTATCTTGTTGTATGGGGGGCAGCTGCATGGATGCTGTGGGAGGGGGTATCTTGTATGGGGGCAGCTTCATAGATGCTGTGGGAGGGGGTATCTTGTTGTATGGGGGGGCAGCTGCATGGATGCTGAGGGAGGGGGTATCTTGTTGTATGTGAAAAGTCTATACCTGAAGTGACGCGGCCGCACAGGTATCAGCTGCAGGAGGGTGTGCGCGGCGCTGCACAAGCGCACATCCACTGGCTTAGGAAAGAATCGTTGCAGCACCGAGATAGAAGTACTTTGTGCACCGCTCGTGCGCACTTAGAGGTATAGAGATTTTGCAGCGCACAATGTTGCATCAGATCTCCCTACCCCTGAGTGCGCACAAATCATCAGTTGCAGTTCATCCTTATTTGATCTGATGATTTGTGCGCGCGTGTGCACTCAGGGGTAGGGAGATCTGATGCAACATTTTGCGCTGTGCAGGGCACACCCTCCTCCAGCTGATTCCTGTGCAGCCGCGTCACTTCCGGTATAGACTTTTCGCAAGGTATAGAGATCTGGCAGAACACCGGCCGGCATTTGACTTCCTGGTTCCGTTCCCTACGAGCAGCAGCTGCGCATGGGAGCGGAACTGGGCGGGAAATTGAAATAAATATAAACATAAAAAGTGACAAACACACATAAAAGAGGTTATACATTGTAATCTGAGAGGATTACACTGTATAACCTCAGATCTGACATTTGATGACTGTACAGTGCCCCTTGCCTGCCATTTTACTGTCATTTGTGCCTATAAAATATTTATGCAAAAAATTGTACCACTTTTGGTACAAAATTCCTGACATAATCATACCGCCAGGGAGGTTAAACAGGAGTTGTGGCGTGGATAATTTTACAGTCTGCAGCGGACACCGTCTACAGAAAAAGTGTACTGGATGTCCTTGATATTTTAGGGATGCGTACACTTCAAACAGGAGATGTGGCGCAGATAATTTAACTGTCTGCAGGGGACACCGTCTACGGAAAAACTGCACTGGATGTCACTGATATTTTAGGGACGCTCACACTTGAAACAGGAGATGTGGCTCGGATAATTTAACAGTCCGCAGCGGATACCATCTACTGAAAAACTACACTAGATGTCACTGATATTTTAGGGATGCACACACTTGAAACAGGAGATGTGGCGTGGATAATTTAACAGTCCGCAGCGGACACCATCTACGGAAAAACTGCACAGGATGTCGCTGATATTTTAGGCATGTGCACACTTGAAACAGGAGATGTGACGCGGATAATTTAACTGTCTGCAGGGGCCTATTACACGGTATTTAGCGCTGGATGTGCTAAAAGTATATATTGCTGCTGTCACACACAATAGTCCTTAAAAGGATTTTTGGGTCTCTGAAAAGTTTTTTGTATGAAATGTTTTTTTACACTTATAATATTCGATTACACTCCCTACACTCTCTGTCCCTTCCTGTCCTCAGTTCTCCCTGACTTAGAATGAGCAGAACACGCTTCATCGGGTGATATATAGCACCCGATGACGTGTTACGGCCAGCCAATCACTGTAATGCCAGTAGCCAACATGGCTACTGGCATTACAGTGAGGGCAGTACTTACCTGCATGTTTATTGGCTGCTTAGCAGCCACGAAACATGCAGGCAGGAGACTCGAGCATTGCGCTCGAGCACATGTGGTACTCGGCCGAGTGCCTCCATATGCCGAGCATAGCGATGCTCGAGCCAAACTGGTATTCGGCCAAGCATGCTCGCTCAACACTAACTAAAATCCCCCCAAAAAAGTATACATTTTAGGTATCGCCACATTAGTAATAACAGCTGTATTAAAATATCACATGACCTAACCCCCAGGTGAACACCGTAAAAAAAAAAAACTGTGTCAAAAGTCATTTTTTTGTCACCTTACATCACAAAAAGTGTAATTCCAAGCGATCAAATTTTTAGTAAATTTGGTATTTTTTTAAATATAAAAATTTAATTTTGAGAATGATTTTTACCATTGTCATGAAATACTATATGTGACGAGAAAACAGTTTCCGAAATTGCCTGGATAAGTAAAAGCGTTTTAAAGTTACTACCACATAAAGTGTCACATGTCAGATTTGCTAAAAATGGCCTGGCCAGAATAATGAAAAATGGCCCGGTCATTAAGCGGTGAATTTGCATATGTTATGAGTTTTGAGTTGTTCGTCTAAATTCTGAACATTGTGTGATTACAGGGGTTCCACTTCCTTCAGTCCGTCGCAGGTAGTCGACGGACGAGATGGAAGTGGTGGTGGTTGTGGTGTCCGGTGAGGAGGATGAGGTAGACCAGGCCGGACCCTCCCAGCAAGACGCACCACCAACACCACCTGAAGTGGGTGAGGAGGTTGTGTTGGAAGAGTCTGGTCCCTCCCAGAAGCCAGATTCCACACACCCGACTCCTGATGAGGAGGAGGAGGTTGTGACCAGCTCCTGCCAGGAGGGTAAATATGCTCACACAGCAATATCATTTGGTATCCATGCATCTTAATGTGAATTGCATTTAATTTTTAATTTTTATTTTCTATTCTAACAATACTAATGCAGTTGCAAAAAAAAAAATGGCCCAGCTGGAAGCCCAATACGATGCAGGCATGCAGGACATACGGAGGCGGCTGCAGAACATGCAGAGGCAGCTGTGAAAGATGGAGGGGCTGCATGGTAAAAAAAAATGAAGGAAATGTCAGACCTCCATGAAGTGTTGAAAAAGTTGCCTTTGAGGCCTGTTTGTAAATAAATGTAGTTTTTCTGTTAGAACGTGTGACTACGTTTTTTTAATATTTTTATGTTGTCATGTAATTTAAACCGATAACGTTGCAGTAAGGACCATTTAGTCCAGGGTAAAACTTATCAGGATCAGGTAACAGCAGCAGCTAAATGGTAACATGGTAGTATAAGGTCTACACATAGCTCCACCACACTCATCAGGACAAACATAAGCAGGTAAATGGTAATGGTGTAGTATAAGGCCTCCACATAGCTAAGCCAGACACATCAGGACAGACAGAAGCAGGTAAATGGTAATGATGTAGTATAAGGCCCTACACATAGCTGGACCAAACTCGGTCAGAGCAGACAGGAGTCGGTTCTTTGTTTGTACGATGAATATGTACCCACAAATGGGCCCCCGCCAGACGGGGGCAATCGGAAAAATAATCTTCTGACAGCAGCATATTTTTAGTTGGCAGCAGGAATGTGTTCCCATGCATACACATTTCAAAATATAGCATTTTTCAGATTGTAAAACTCACAAGAAATTTTAAAAAATAAAATAAAATATATACAGCCTCAAGAAAATGTGCGTTTATTCAACCTAAAGGGTTGTGGCAGTCCACACAGTGACAAAAGTGAATGGTGCCAACTACAAATACAAACTCAGGTGATTATTTAATGAAAACTATTAATAATAGAATTTGATTTAGGCCAAGTTCACACGAACGTATGGCTTTTATAGTTTTTTGCGGTCCGTTTTTCACGGATCCGTTGTTCCGTTTTTGAGTTCCGTTGTGTTTCCGTTTCTGTTCCGTTTTTCCGTTCCGTTTTTCCGTATGGCATATACAGTGTACAGTAATTACATAGAAAAAATTGGGCTGGGCATAACATTTTCAATAGATGGTTCTGCAAAAAACGGAACGGAAACGGAAGACATACGGATGCATTTCCGTATGTGTTCCGTTTTTTTTGCGGACCCATTGACTTGAATGGAGCCACGACCCGTGATTTACGGCCAAATATAGGACAAGCTCTATCTTTCAACGGAACGGAAAAACGGAAATACGGAAACGGAATGCATACGGAACACATTCCGTTTTTTTTGCGGAACCATTGAAATGAATGGTTCCGTATACGGACCGTATACGGAACACAAAAAAACGGCCCGTACACCCGCAAAAAAAACGTTCGTGTGAACTAGGCCTTAATGTGTTAGATTCGTATTGTGTCTAAAAATAAAAAAATAATGTAAAAAAAAGCAATAATATACTAGTATACATACTGTGGAGAAATTAATAACTTTCATTAACGTATGTGAATTCATATTATCTGCTTAATTCATCAAATTACAATATTAACCCCTTAAGGACTCAGCCCTATTTCACCTTAAAGACCCGGCCATTTTTTGCAAATCTGACCAGTTTAACTTTAAGTGGTGATAACTTTAAAACACTTTGACTTATCCAGGCCATTCTGAGATTGTTTTTTCATCACATATTGTACTTCATGACACTGGTAAAATAAAGTAAAAAATAATAATTTATAAAAACAAAAAACAAATTTAATGATACAAAAAATTGCAAATTTCCAAGTTTCAATTTCTCTACTTCTATAATACATAGTAATACCTCCAAAAATAGTTATTACTTTACATACCCCATATGTCTACTTCATGTTTGGATCATTTTGGGAATGATATTTTATTTTTTGGGGATGTTACAAGGCTTAGAAGTTTAGAAGCAAATCTTGAAATTCTTCTGAAATTTTTAAAAACCCAATTTTTAGGGACCAGTTCAGGTCTGAAGTCACTTTGCGAGGCTTACATAATAGAAACCACCCAAAAATGAGCCCATTCTATAAACTACACCCCTCAAGGTATTCGAAACTGATTTTACAAACTTTGTTAACCCTTTAGGTGTTCCACAAGAATTAATGGAAAATAGAGATACAATTTCAAAATTTCAAATTTTTGGCAGATTTTCCATTTTAATAATTTTTTTACAGTTACAAAGCAAGGGTTAACAGCCAAACCAAACTCAATATTTATGGCCCTGATTCTGTAGTTTACAGAAACACCCCATATGTGGTCGTAAACCGCTGTACGGGCACACGGCAGGGTGCAGAAGGAAAGGAATGCCATACGGTTTTTGGAAGGCAGGTTCTGCTGGACTGTTTTTTTTGACACCATGTCCCATTTGAAGCCCCCCTGATGCACCCCTAGAGTAGAAATTCCATAAAAGTGACCCCATCTAAGATACTACACCCCTCAAGGTATTCAAAACTGATTTTACAAACGTCGTTAACCCTTTAGGCGTTCCACAAGAATTAATGGAAAATAGAAATACAATTTCAAAATTTCACTTTTTTGGCAGATTTTCCATTTTAATAATTTTTTTCCAGTTACAAAGCAAGGGTTAACAGCCAAACAATACTCAATATTTATGGCCCTGATTCTATCGTTTACAGAAACACCCCATATGTGGTCGTAAACTACTGTACGGGCACACGGCAGGGCACAGAAGGAAAGGAATGCCAAACGTTTTTTGGAAGGCAGATTTCGCTGGACTGGTTTTTTTGACACCATGTCACATTTGAAGCCCCCCTGATGCACTCCTAGAATAGAAACTCCAAAAAAGTGGCCCCATTTTAGAAACTATGGGATAGGGTGGCAGTATTGTTGGTACTAGTTTAGGGTACATATGATTTTTGGTTGCTCTATATTGCACTTTTTGTGAGGCAAGATAACAAGAAATAGCTGTTTTGGCACAGTTTTTATTTTTTGTTATTTACAACATTCATCTGACAGGTTAGATCATGTGATATTTTTATAGACCAGGTTGTCACGGATGCGGCAATACCTAATATGTATATATTTTTTTTATTTATGTAAGTTTTACACAATGATTTCTTTTTTGAAGCAAAAAAAATCATGTTTTAGTGTTTCCATAGTCTGAGAGCCATAATTTTTTCAGTTTTTGGGCGATTACCTTGGGTAGGGTATGATTTTTGCGGGATGAGATGACGGTTTTATTGGCACTATTTTGGGGTGCGTGTGACTTTTTTATTGCTTGCTATTACACTTTTTGTGATGTAGGGTGACAAAAAATGGTTTATTTAGCACAGTTTTTATTTAAATTTTTTTACGGTGTTCATCTGAGGGGTTAGGTCATGTGATATTTTTATAGAGCCGGTCGATACGGACGAGGCGATACCTAATATGTATACATTTTTTAATTTATTTAAGTTTTACACAATAATATCATTTTTGAAACAAAAAAAAAATCATGTTTTAGTGTCTCCATATTCTGAGAGCCATAGTTTTTTCAGTTTTTGGGCGATTACCTTGGGTAGGGTATGATTTTTGCGGGATGAGATGACGGTTTTATTGGCACTATTTTGGGGTGCGTGTGACTTTTTGATCGCTTGCTATTACACTTTTTGTGATGTAAGGTGCCAAAAAATGGTTTATTTAGCACAGTTTTTATTTTTTATTTTTTATGGTGTTCATCTGAGGGGTTAGGTCATGTTATATTTTTATAGAGCCGGTCGATATGAACGTGGCAATACCAAATATGTATACTTTTTTTTTATTTATGTTAGTTTTACACAATAACAGCTTTTTTAAAACAAAAAAAATTATGTTTTAGTCCTTAAGGACTCGGGAAACATGCCGTACCGGTACGTCATAAGTCCTTAAGGGGTTAAGCAAATATATCAAAGAGCAATTTTGTCACTTAAATATCAGGTGTAATGATTAAAAACTTAATGGAGGGGGCCAAGAATTAACCAGCATGGATCCAATATAACGTCCCATTTGGTTAACTGTGCATGTTGGTGCATTGCTTCCGCATTACATAAAGAAAATTGTGATGCAATAATATGATCGCATTGAAGGAGGAACACACACAGGCCCGAGTGTTCATAGACAGGGCGTTCACATGATAACAGATAACGTGTTCGCACCAGAAAGTGAACGCAAGTGGAGCCACAAAAGCATCCAGTCTATGTGGTCACATGACAGCAAACCTTGGAAAGGATCAGAATAACTCCCAAAATGTTGACATGGCTGCAACAATATTATACAGTATATACCACATTTGATATTGTAAAATGCATGTGCACATTATCATTACATAGTTGTCAATAAGTAACATCAAATAAAAATGTATATATAGATATATACATGTGGCAATAACACTCCATTCCCAAAACAGGATTATCACATGGATGAGTATAACGCCAGTAACACCCAACCATGTGGAGAAGTCAACGTGGAAGTCAGGCATCCTATTCAGGACGACAGACAACACCATGTTCGAACCTATATCCTGATTAGTGATGTACGAACATCTGCTGGGACGGTTCGCAAACGCGATCGCGTAAACGCGATAAAATTTTCGCGAACCACAAGTTCGCGGTGGGTCCCATTCATTTTAATGGCAGGCGAACCTGAAAAACCTTTAGCTCATATTTGCAGCCAAGAAATAATTACTAGAAGTGCACATATAGTCCCACAACATGGACAGTGACATACCAGATGTATTATTCGAATTTGCGATCTCCATTCATTATTTTTCTCAATGCGAAATATCGGCAATGTAATTTTTGCATACGCGCATGCGCAAATTCACTATACAGTACCCAAATGCACTATAAAGTAAGTACAGTATATTGGTATATAACACCCCGCTTCAATCAGTTTTTTGGGGGGGCGACTGGTATATCACACCAGTAGAAATTATTTGTTCCAATAACGCTTGTCCCTCTATATACCTGCAGTATCGCAGCAGAACTTCACACAACTGCCGCACAATACAAATGCACTATAATATACTTTCTAACATAGAAAGTATATTATAACATTGTACAAGGAAGGCAATCCATTACAATATACTGTACATAAAGATAAAACGTAACCTTTAATAATGTTACTATGAGGGTCCATTCACACAAAACACGGACACCGGCAATGTGCATTCCGCAAATTGTGGACCGCACAGCGCTGGCACTATAATAGAAAATGCCTAATCTTGTCTGCAATTGCAGACAAGAATAGGACATGTTCTATTTTTTTGTGGAAACGGAAGCACAGATGCGGAAGTGCGGATCCGCAAATGCGGATGCAGACAACACATTCCGGCCCCATTGAAAATTAATGGGTCTGCACCCGTACTGGAAAATTGCAGAACAAATGCGGACCCATTTTGCGGACGTGTGAATGGAAAAGATATCCCTCAAAATGGAAATAAATTAAATTATTAAAGTTAATCAAAAAGCATAGATGTGGTAGGTAATAACAAGTGCTCAGCGGCACTAAATCAGGTGCTCGGCGGCACCAAATCAGAAACCATATGTCCTACCACAATCCGGGGGGTTCCAGTGCACATCCATGAATCACAGAGGGAAAGCAAAAAACATCTATCCCTGGGCTAGATGATGATGTGGTATTGAAGGACTGGGTGGGCAAAGAACTGTCCCTGATATTGCCCTACAGGGGGTGCTATTCTGGCCCTGATAGCCGAACCACAGACCACCCGCCCTGATAAGAGCGACCCCGTCTGGAACCTTACCCTATATAAAAATGGCCCAAGTAAGCCCCTAGCCCCTAGGCCCCTGACTTCCAGGTGATCACTATATAGATCTATGTGTTTTTGACTCATTATAAAAGTATGTTATAAGTATATCACACCCCTCTGTGTATCACACCTATCGATAGCACACATATACCAGTCCTTAAAAAGACTTTTGTGGCCCAATTAGCTAGCGTTTGGTGTCCCTAACAGTCTGTCCCTGCTCCACACAGCAACCTCTCCATACACTTGCAAAACACTGAATGTAAAATGGCGGCCAGATCAGGTTTATTTATAAGGTAGGGGGTATGTCCATGTGCTGAAACGTCTCAATTGGCTGTCCTGTACCACCTGATGGATGTGTCATAGATCAAAGTTCTTCACAATGTAAAAGAATATGGCGGGCGCAAATATCTCCATATGTTCGCATGTTCGGCGAATCGCGAACACCCAAATTTCGCCGCGAAACGACCGCCGGGCGAACCGCAAGGCCATCTCTAATCCTGATTAAAACAAACCAGAAAATAATTAAATAATAAAATTAAATTAGGGTCCTCAAACAGTCCTGTACAATGTTAACTGCACAAGAACTTTTGAAAAGGGAAGCCCACATGCGGTTCCCACCTAATTTTAGTAAGAACCACAATTAGGGCCACCCAAAAGCCAAGTAAAGAAAAATTATAAATTTATAAATTTAAAAAACTTTTTTGGGTGAATGAAGCGTACCACCACATATCTTAATAGATGAATATATGCCACTGTGGCCCAATAAATTTATTATTTTTTGTACTACTGGATGTGCTGTCCTTTTCCGTCTATATATATATATATATATATATATATATATATACAGTACAGACCAAAAGTTTGGACACACCTTCTCATTCAAAGAGTTTTCTTTATTTTCATGACTATGAAGACATCAAAACTATGAATTAACACATGTGGAATTATATACATAACAAACAAGTGTGAAACAACTGAAAATATGTCATATTCTAGGTTCTTCAAAGTAGCCACCTTTTGCTTTGATTACTGCTTTGCACACTCTTGGCATTCTCTTGATGAGCTTCAAGAGGTAGTCCCCTGAAATGGTCTTCCAACAGTCTTGAAGGAGTTCCCAGAGATGCTTAGCACTTGTTGGCCCTTTTGCCTTCACTCTGCGGTCCAGCTCACCCCAAACCATCTCGATTGGGTTCAGGTCTGGTGACTGTGGAGGCCACGTCATCTGGCGCAGCACCCTATCACTCTCCTTCATGGTCAAATAGCCCTTACTTTCAAAGTTTTCCCAATTTTTCGGCTGACTAACTAACCTTCATTTCTTAAAGTAATGATAGCCACTCGTTTTTCTTTACTTAGCTGCTTTTTTCTTGCCATAATACAAATTCTAACAGTCTATTCAGTAGGACTATCAGCTGTGTATCCACCTGACTTCTCCTCAACACCACTGATGGTCCCAACCCCATTTATAAGGCAATAAATCCCACTTATTAAACCTGACAGGGCACACGTGTGAAGTGAAAACCATTTCAGGGGACTACCTCTTGAAGCTGATCAAGAGAATGCCAAGAGTGTGCAAAGCAGTAATCAAAGCAAAAGGTGGCTACTTTGAAGAACCTACAATATTATATATTTTCAGTTGTTTCACACTTGTTTGTTATGTATATAATTCCACATGTGTTAATTCATAGTTTTGATGCCTTCAGTGTGAATCTACAATTTTCATAGTCATGAAAATAAAGAAAACTCTTTGAATGAGAAGGTGTGTCCAAACTTTTGGTCTGTACTGTATATATATATATATATATATATACACACAACACAGAGCACATGCACAAAAAATTAAGCATGCACAACGGTTTAAGAGAATTCTAATACTCGATAGTTGATAAAATCCAAATAGATGTTATGGGTATAGTATAAGGCCTACACCTAGCTAGACCAAACTTAGCAGGAACAGAACATACAGCAGCAGGTAAATGGTGTAGTATAAAGCATATACAGTCGTGGCCAAAAGTTTTGAGAATTACATAAATATTGGAAATTGGAAAAGTTGCTGCTTAAGTTTTTATAATAGCAATTTGCATATACTCCAGAATGTTATGAAGAGTGATCATATGAATTGCATACTGATTCTTTGCCATGAAAATTAACTTAATCCCAAAAAAAAACTTTCCACTGCATTTCATTGCTGTCATTAAAGGACCTGCTGAGATCATTTCAGTAATCGTCTTGTTAACTCAGGTGAGAATGTTGACGAGCACAAGGCTGGAGATCATTATTTCAGGCTGATTGGGTTTAAATGGCAGACTTGACATGTTAAAAGGAGGGTGATGCTTGAAATCATTGTTCTTCCATTGTTAACCATGGTGACCTGCAAAGAAACGCGTGCAGCCATCATTGCGTTGCCTAAAAATGGCTTCACAGGCAAGGATATTGTGGCTACTAAGATTGCACCTCAATCAACAATTTATAGGATCATCAAGAACTTCAAGGAAAGAGGTTCAATTCTTGTTAAGAAGGCTTCAGGGCGTCCAAGAAAGTCCAGCAAGCGCCAGGATCGTCTCCTAAAGAGGATTCAGCTGCGGGATCGGAGTGCCACCAGTGCAGAGCTTGCTTAGGAAGCAGGCAGGTGTGAGCGCATCTGCACGCACAGTGAGGCGAAGACTTTTGGAAGATGGCCTGGTGTCAAGAAGGGCAGCAAAGAAGCCACTTCTCTCCAAAAAAAAACTTCAGGGACAGATTGATCTTCTGCAGAAAGTATGGTGAATGGACTGCTGAGGACTGGGGCAAAGTCATATTTCAGGGGACTACCTCTTTCCGATTGTTTGGGGCATCTGGAAAAAGGCTTGTCCGGAGAAGAAAAGGTGAGCGCTACCATCAGTCCTGTGTCATGCCAACAGTAAAGCATCCTGAGACCATTCATGTGTGGGGTTGCTTCTCATCCAAGGGAGTGGGCTCACTCACAATTTTGCCCAAAAACACAGCCATGAATAAAGAATGGTACCAAAACACCCTCCAACAGCAACTTCTTCCAACAATCCAACAACAGTTTGGTGAAGAACAATGCATTTTCCAGCAAGATGGAGCACCGTGCCATGGCCTGGAAACTCCCCAGATCTTAATCCCATTGAGAACTTGTGGTCAATCCTCAAGAGGCGGGTGGACAAACAAAAACCCACTAATTCTGACAAACTCTAAGAAGTGATTATGAAAGAATGGGTTGCTATCAGTCAGGAATTGGCCAGAAGCTGATTGAGAGCATGCCCAGTCGAATTGCAGAGGTCCTGAAAAAGAAGGGCCAACACTGCAAATACTGACTCTTTGCATAAATGTAATGTAATTGTCGATAAAAGCCTTTGAAACGTATGAAGTGCGTGTAATTATATTTCACTACATCACAGAAACAACTGAAACAAAGATCTAAAAGCAGTTTAGCAGCAAACTTTGTGAAAACTAATATTTGTGTCATTCTCAAAACTTTTGGCCACGACTGTACATAGCTGGGCCTAACTCAGCAATATCAGGAGAGATAGCAGCAGCTGGAAAATGGTAACACTGTAGTGTCAGGCGTACACATAGCTGGGCCTAACTCAGCAGGAACAGAACAGACAGCAGCAGGGAAATGGTAATGCAGTAGGAAAAGGCCGATACATAACTCATCAAGATCAGGACAGACAGCAGCAGATAAAGGTAACGGTGGAGTATAAGGACAGAAGCAGCAGGTACATGGTAATGGTTGAGTCTAAGCTCGGTCTAGCTCAGCAGGAACAGACAGCAGCAGGTTCTTTGTTTGCAGCAGGAATGTGTTCCCAAGAATGGGCCCCCACCAGACCTGGGCAACAACAAAAATAAACTTAGACACCTCTGACAGCAACAGGTTCTTTGTTTGCAGCAGGAATGTGTTCCCAGGAATGGACCCCCAACAGACTTGGATAACAACAAAAATAAACTTAGACACCTCTTACAGCAACAGGTTCATAGTCTAGAGCAGGAATGTGCTCCCATGCACACAAAATGCAATATTTTCCTTTGAAAAATAGTTTATTAATTGCATTTTAAGCTTGTACAGCCCACAATAAATGAGTACAACATTAGCTACACACGCTGCCCGCACCGGTCTGCTCTCAGTTTCCATATTGGGCACATTGAGTCTAGAGAAGAACACTGTGGTAACGCAGCCTGCCGTGCCATGTGCTGATTTCTCCAAGCCAGAGGGCAGCAGGACTGGCAGGGTTTAGCAGTGGCTCTGTCATCCTCCTTCTGTCTGTGAAAAGAAATGCTTCCCACGGATCGCACGACCCATACATGATTAGTGCCACACACACGCCGTGGTCCAGCCATCGACATCAACCAGCCATCCTCTGCCTGTCAGAGCACAGAAGCCAGTGAGGAACCAGCTTGCATCGGCCCGGGTGTGGAAGTGTTCCTGGCTCTGTTCACCTTTCCCTCGGTGATGACTCTGTCACAGTCCCTGACTGCTGGCGGGGTCCTCGAAGGCTTCCTCCAGTGCACAGCACGGAATCATCAATCGCAGGTCATGCTCCATAAAAAGCCTTTAGCTGCTAGCCTTGGCTACACACGGGGGGCAGTGTCACACAGCCGGGGGCTGTCATTTTGATAAATGTCAGTCTGTCCACAGAGTCAGTGGGCAGACGGATCCGCTTGTCGGTGACCACCCCACCTGCCACGATAAATGTCCGCTCAGACAGTACGCTGGAGTGGGGGCAAGACAGTACTTCCAGCGCATACACTTCCAGCGCATACTGAGCGAGCTCACGGCAGGTGTCCAGCCTGGCAACCCAGTACTTAATGAGGTGGTCTGTGCTCATGCTGTCGGAAGCACAGACGGACCCCATGTAGTCTGCCACCATGTGGGCCAGCCGCTGGTGGTGACTGCTGCTGCTGCTGCTACTGGATCGCACAGGCTGGTAGAACAGCTTCATCTCGCCCATATGATCACCTGCTCGGCTAGAGGTGCTTGGGCCAGCCACCTGCTAGGTGACATGGGTGGGAATAACAGAAGTGTGAGGCTGAGGGTTAGCCTTCCCCAGCCAGAGGAGCAGACAGGCCTGCAGGTTTTGCATACGGGCCTCCCTCCGGCTGGCTGGGATAAACTGCTCCAGTTTCCCCTTGCAGCGAGGGTCTAAAATGGTGGCCAACCAAAACTCATCCCTTTCCTAAATTTTCCTAATCTGGGGGTCCTTTCTGAGGCATCGCAGCATGTGGGCAACCATGCAGAAGAGGACAGCCCACTGTGACTCTTCTCGACTGCCTGGGACCATGACATCTTGGTCCTCCTGCTGCTGCTGCTGCCTGTTGGAGCCGCCCCACCCCTGGACTAACGGTCCCCCCCGCACTGGCTCTCCCTCCTGACCAGGCCCTGACTCCTGGACGTCGGCAATCTCCTCAACAAATTCTTCCTCCTCCTCATCCTGGGCCTGGTCTTGGTGGAGCATTGTTGCCTCTTCTTGCTCCACCAAGGCACTCTCCCCAGCCTCGAGCAGGCGATCTAGTGTCCTGTCCAGCAGGAACACTATGGGGAGCACGTCATTGAGGCCGACATGCTCCCCGCTGACCATCTTGGTTGCCTGCTTGAATGGGGCCAGCACGTAGCAGACCTGGTGTATCTACCCCCACTCCGCATTGGTGATGTAGGTGAGGTGGCAGACTGTTGTCCTGCTTCAGTTTGGACAGAGATGCGGTGGAGGTTAGGGAGCGTAGGAAGTGACTGGCAATCCTACGTACCCTTGGCACGATGTCGCCCAACCTTGGGTATGTGCGTAGGAACTTCTGTACCATAAGGCTGAGGACATGTGTCATGCAGGGCACGTGTGTGAGACTGCCAGCATGGAGGGCAGAGAGGAGGTTGCTGCCATTGTCACAGACATCCATACCTTCCTGGAGCCTTCGGGGTGTCAGCCATTTGTGGACCTGAGCCTGGAGGGCAGCCAGAACATCCGGTCCAGTGTGTCTTCCATTCCTCTAAGCTCACAAGCTAGAGCATGGCCTGGCAGCAGACGTGCCCCACACTTGCATAGCTACGTGGATACTTGCTGGTGGGCTCAGCAGCGGTGGAGACAGTGGCTTGAGGGAGATCAGCAGTTCTCCCCTGTACACCCCAAGACGGCACCACAAACTGAGATGCCGCCACATCTGATGATCCCTCCCCGGAGCCTCGGAGGAACACCCAATGGGCAGTAAAGCTTATGTATCGTCCCTGCACATGTCTGCTGGTCCAGGCATCCATTGTCAGATGTACCCTGTCACTGACATCGTGATCCAGCGACAGGGATATATTCTGCACAATGTGCTGGTGTAGGGCAGGGACGCTGGTCCTGGCAAAGAAATGGCGGCTGGGGACATGCCATCTGGGTTGGGCCTGCTCCAACATCTGCCAGAATGGATTGCAGTCCACAATATTAAAGGGCAGCAGATGTTGGGCGATAACCCTTGCCAGGAGCCCATTGAGTGAACGCACTTGTCGGTCCCCGGGGAGTAGGGCGTGGTGCGTTCAAATGCGTCGGCTACCGATGGCTGGCGCCGGATGGCAGTGGAGGCGATAGAGGAGGGTGCAGAGGAGGCAGAGGTCTGGCTGCCAATACCAGTACCTCTAGGAGGGAGTGGGGGAGTGGGAATGCATTGTTGGAAGGGGTTGGTGTGGCTGTAGGACAGTGGCAGGAGATGCTGTCCTCTGCGCACTGCTGCTGGTGCTGCTACGACCACGCTGCATCTGTTTCCACTCCCGCCAATGGTTGACTCTCAGGTGCTAAGTAAGGGCAGTGGTATCCAGCCAAGCAACAGACCTCCCTCTCCTCATGCTGGCATGGCTTAGCTAACAGATGGCAATTTTCATATCATCTGCTGCTAGGGTGAAGTAAGCCCAAAGAGGTGACTTACGGACCGACCTCCTGTCAGATGGGGTGGTGCTGGCTTTCACCTGTTCGGGCTCGGTGCGCACAGGTGGAGCCAGCACCTGCTGCTGTTGCTGCCTCCTGCTGCCATTACCAATGGAGCCCCTGCCACTGGGCTCTCTGGTGACCTGGCGCACCGTTTGCCTCAGGTGTCAACTTCCTCATCAGTGCTGCTGTCACCTGACAAGGGAGGTGGCACCCATTCAGAATCACCCTCCTCTTCATCGCTTGTAATGTCAGACCCAAGGTCGACCAGTCCTGGCTCCGCTGTCCCCTCGCTGACACCTGGGTCTGACTAGGTGCAGGGGTTCTGTGGCTGAAACCACCTGCTCCAGTTGGAAGGGATGTCACTGGGGTACTGATGGACAGTACCCCCTCCTTCTTCTCCTCCTTCTCCATCCCTTCCAAAAGGTCCTGACTGTCTGGACCAAGCTTGAGCTCACTCTCCTGCATTACCACCCCCAAGATGTCCCTCTCACTGTCACTGTCAAACAGCATCAGGGTCGAATCTTGGGGTCTGGGGGCTGGTCCTGCAGTATGTGGATAGCTGCTGCTGCTTAGAGCTGGAGCAGAGGACTCCATGCCACTGGCTTGGGTCACAAATGACACCACTGCCTTGGCGTCCTGAGATGATATGGGGCGTCTGACATGCCCAAAAAAATCATGGATCAGGTGGACGCCCCTGCCACCTGTGCTCGCCCCTCTGTGGGTAAAAGAGCGGCCCCGTGCTGGCAGTGGTCCAGCACTGGAACCAACTTCCCTACCACAACCACGGCTGCCGGCACGACCACGTCTACTCATTATTTCACCAAATGAGTTAATGACCACAATGTTTTTAAACAAATATAGAAAGAAAATAAGAAACTAAACCTAAAAATGCAACACTAAAACACAGGCAAAGCCTTTTTTTTTTCTTTTTGTTTACAGAAAAAAGACGCAGACAATAAATCCCTCCTTAACAAATGAAGCTCTAAAACTATTACACTAAAACACAGGCAAAAGACGCAGACAATCCTAGCACACAAAAACCTAAAACACAGCAAAATACTTTTTTTTCACAGACTAAACAGACAGCCAAAGGCTACACTATACTATATCTCCAGGTAAATGAAGAAAACAGTGCCCGGAGACAAATGGAGTTCCTCTATCAGCTCTTCTTTATTGTTCACATAAAATAGACAGACATCACCACCTCCTACATGGCATGACGTTGACGCGTTTCGGGTTGGCACCCTTAGTGGTTACGACTAAGGGTGCCAACCCGAAACGCGTCAACGTCATGCCATGTAGGAGGTGGTGATGTCTGTCTATTTTATGTGAACAATAAAGAAGAGCTGATAGAGGAACTCCATTTGTCTCCGGGCCCTGTTTTCTTCATTTACCTGCAGCTTGCCATGGGAACACTCCCCTAGAGCCTTTGGAGCCAGGACCACACATTCCACCAGTGAGGTGAGCTGGATTAAGTTTTCCTTATACTATATCTCTATCTTACCTACACTACACCCTGCACTAAACCCTATCAGCTACACTTTTAACTAACTAACTAACTAACTAACTAACCTACATTATCTCACACTAACTATCTGGATTATATATATGACTGAGCTACGTAACTAATGTACCTAACACCCTACACTGGAACCTATCAGCTACACTAACTAACCTACACTATCTACCACTAATTATCTGGATTATATATATTATTGAGCTACCTAACTAATGTACCTAACACCCTACACTGGAACCTAATCAGCTAACCTATTCCTTAATAGTGTTGATTACGAATATTCAAATTGCAAATTTTTATTGAGAATATCGGCAGTTCGAGAATTCGCAAATATTTAGAATATAGTGATATACACTCACCTAAAGAATTATTAGGAACACCTGTTCTATTTCTCATTAATCTAGTCAACCAATCACATGGCAGTTGCTTCAATGCATTTAGGGGTGTGGTCCTGGTCAAAACAATCTCCTGAACTCCAAACTGAATGTCAGAATGGGAAAGAAAGGTGATTTAAGCAATTTTGAGCGTGGCATGGTTGTTGATGCCAGACGGGCCGGTCTGAGTATTTCACAATCTGCTCAGTTACTGGGATTTTCACGCACAACCATTTCTAGGGTTTACAAAGAATGGTGTGAAAAGGGAAAAACATCCAGTATGCGGCAGTCCTGTGGGCAAAAATGCCTTGTGGATGCTAGAGGTCAGAGGAGAATGGGCCGACTGATTCAAGCTGATAGAAGAGCAACGTTGACTGAAATAACCACTCGTTACAACCAAGGTATGCAGCAAAGCATTTGTGAAGCCACAACACGCACAACCTTGAGGCGGATGGGCTACAACAGCAGAAGACCCCACCGGGTACCACTCATCTCCACTACAAATAAGAAAAAGAGGCTACAATTTGCACGAGCTCACCAAAATTGGCCTGTTGAAGACTGGAAAAATGTTGCCTGGTCTGATGAGTCTCGATTTCTGTTGAGACATTCAAATGGTAGAGTCCGAATTTGGTGTAAACAGAATGAGAACATGTATCCATCCTCTGATGGCTACTTCCAGCAAGATAATGCACCATGTCACAAAGCTCGAATCATTTCAAATTGGTTTCTTGAACATGACAATGAGTTCACTGTACTAAAATGGCCCCCACAGTCACCAAATCTCAACCCAATAGAGCATCTTTGGGATGTGGTGGAACGGGAGCTTCATGCCCCGGATGTGCATCCCTGAAATCTCCATCAACTGCAAGATGCTATTCTATCAATATGGGCCAACATTTCTAAAGAATGCTATCAGCACCTTGTTGAATCAATGCCACGTAGAATTAAGGCAGTTCTGAAGGCAAAAGGGGGTCTAACACCGTATTAGTATGGTGTTCCTAATAATTCTTTAGGTGAGTGTATATTCGGAATTTCGAATATTTTTTTAATCAGTACACATGATTTCTCCCTGCTTCTAGCTTGTGGGCCAATGAGAAGCCTGCAATATCTTTGACTTTAGGAATAGTGCTGATCGCAAATTTTCGTAATGCAAATTTTCGTAATGCACATTTTTTGCGCAAATTTTTCAATTGCCAATTTCTGCAATCTAGAAAATAATGACTGGAGATAACGAATTATCGAATTCGCGAATATATGGCGAATATTCGTCCAAATATTCGCTAAATATCACAAATTTGAATATTGCCTCTGCCGCTCATCACTATTCCCTAACTAATCTAAACTATCTACCACTAAATATCTGGAATATATATGAGGTATCAGAAGTATTATAAAACAGCAATTCAGCACAATTATCACACTCCTCTCTCACAACTGCATGAAACAGCACAAAAGGGCTGTTGGAAATTTTCTTATATAGTAAGGGGTAGGCAACTTTCCTATTGGTTGCTAGGTATGTTGCTAAGCTATGACAGAGATAGTGCAGCCTTCTCATTGGCCCACAAGCTAGAAGTAGAATACTGAGTACTGTGGAAAAAAAAATAATGAAAATGAGAATTTACGCTATATATAGCGCTATATTCTAAATATTCGCAAATTCTCAAAGTGCCGATATTCGCTATTAAAATTCGCTATTCGAATATTCACGCTCAACACTAGTCACCTGACATTAATATTTGCTGACTTTGAAAACACCAATCACAATAAAATAATATACATACTGTATGTACAGTACAGACCAAAAGTTTGGACACACCTTCTCATTCAAAGAGTTTTCTTTATTTTCATGACTATGAAGGCATCAAAACTATGAATTAACACATGTGGAATTATATACATAACAAACAAGTGTGAAACAACTGAACATATGTCATATTCTAGGTTCTTTAAAGTAGCCACCTTTTGCTTTGATTACTGCTTTGCACACTCTTGGCATTCTCTTGATGAGCTTCAAGAGGTAGTCACCTGAAATGGTCTTCCAACAGTCTTGAAGGAGTTCCCAGAGATGCTTAGCACTTGTTGGCCCTTTTGCCTTTACTCTGCGGTCCAGCTCACCCCAAACCATCTCGATTGGGTTCAGGTCCGGTGACTGTGGAGGCCAGGTCATCTGGCGCAGCACCCTATCACTCTCCTTCATGGTCAAATAGCCCTTACTTTCAAAGTTTTCCCAATTTTTTGGCTGACTGACTGACCTTCATTTCTTAAAGTAATGATGGCCACTTGTTTTTCTTTACTTAGCCGCTTTTTTCTTGCCATAATACAAATTCTAACAGTCTATTCAGTAGGACTATCAGCTGTGTATCCACCTGACTTCTCCTCAACGCAACTAATGGTCCCAACCCCATTTATAAGGCAAGAAATCCCACGTATTAAACCTGACAGGGCACACCTGTGTAGTGAAAACCATTTCAGGGGACTACCTCTTGAAGCTCATCAAGAGAATGCCAAGAGTGTGCAAAGCAGTAATCAAATCAAAAGGTGGCTACTTTGAAGAACCTAGAATATGACATATTTTCAGTTGTTTCACACTTGTTTGTTATGTATATAATTCCACATGTGTTAATTCATAGTTTTGATGCCTTCAGTGTGAATCTACAATTTTCATAGTCATGAAAATAAAGAAAAATCTTTGAATGAGAAGGTGTGTCCAAACTTTTGGTCTGTACTGTAGGTCAGTGGGTTATTTTACAAATACAGGTCAGTGTTGTGAGGATGCTTAGAAAGTAAGTTAAGGAATACAAATGAATGCAATGGTAAGCTGGTAGATAATATTAAATGGTCAAGTTATCATACTACAGTATGTGCTGGGCTTATAGATGCAGGAGTGAAATGGAAATATAAATTCTACAGTTAAATGTTTGCTTTATATTTTTATACAGTATATGAAGAATATATGAATAAGTGAAGGAAGACAAAATAAGGTAACCTATAAAGCCATGTCCACATCTGCAGAAGGCATTTTGGTCTTCTCTTCAGGCAGAGGGACACAATACCAGAATTTCCATATCTAGCGTAGCTGCACACCGATTCACTCTAATGGGGTCCTTTGAGTTTTTTGCATGGATGTCAGCATTCTGTGGTAAAATAAAATGCTCCATGCATAACGCTAAGGCCCCTTTCACACGGGCGAGTTTTCCGTGCAGGTGCAATGTGTGAGTTGAACGCATTACACCCGCCATGAATCCGGACCCATTCATTTCTATGGGGCTGTGCACATGAGCGGTGATTTTCACGCATCACTTGTGCGTTGCGTGAAAATCGCAGCAAGCTCTATTTTGTGCGTTTTTCACGCAACGCAGGCCCCATAGAAGTGAATGGGGCTGCGTGAAAATCGGAAGCATCCGCAAGCAAGTGCGGATGCGGTGCGATTTTCAAGCACGGTTGCTAGGAGACTATCGGGATGGGGACCCGATCTTTATTATTTTCCCTTATAGCATGGTTATAAGGGAAAATAATAGCATTCTGAATACAGAATGCATAGTACAATAGGGCTTGAGGGGTTAAAAAAATAAAAATAAAATTTAACTCACCTTAATCCACTTGTTCGCACAGCCGGCATCTCTTCTGTCTTGTTCTGTGAGGAATAGGACCTTTGATGACGAAAGACATAGAGGATCTCATTGATTTGAAGACCATACCTAAACATTTTAAGCTTAATCATCAAAGTAATCCCAATGGATTATGATTCAGGGGCATTGACCGTGTACATTTTGGGATTAGAGGGGGCAATTACTGTAAAATCCTGGCAAAGATAGAAAGCAAGTGGATATTTAGGCTTAAGACCCTGACCCCTAAGGGACTGAATGAAAGTCTTGGCTTTGGCTCCTTTCTTTAAACAGTGGCATTATTTTAGGGGTATATGGGGTTATATGTAGTTTTAAGGCTTTTTTATTTTTTCACTTTTAAGTAACAGTGGTATTGCCTTATGACTAACACATACATATTACTGTCATTTTTCAATTTTAAGTTTGCCTACTTACTATGAACTTGATTATTTTCATGAATGTCCGTCTTTGGAGGAGAAGCCAATTGTATAACTGGATGAAACCCCTTTGTTGTTGGGTATCAGAAAACGTCATTAATCCTATATCGGCAGTGAACAACACTAATCTTTAATTATTAATTTTGAATTAATTCTGTATTTGTGTTTTTTGGCACTTGGTGTAGTGATATTGTACTGTATGTATAATTGGTACTCTGTCCAGTTTATGTTCAGGTATCAGGAACACAGGGTGTTTAGTATTTTATAGTACTGGACCTTGATTATATTATTCAATTATTAATTAATTTTTGTATCACGATAATATGAATTGGTATAATGGTACTTATTTATCTATTTATATATTACAATTCTATCAATTGTTATCATTGCATTACTATTAATGTATATATGTTCTGTAATCACGGATGTATGATTAAATAATGTAGCACGTCTGTTATTTAATAGGTATACTTTAGCACTTATGCACTTTCACTAATCATGTGATGTTTATAATTCATGTATTATGTATAGGATATGGCGTCATTTTCTTTGACTTGTCTGGTTTGAATATGATTTTTTAGCCGGTTCTTAGTCATTTAAGGATATGCCCCATTCTTAATTTACCTAATTTTACAATCTAACATATTTCTCTTGGCTTTCTTTACTTCTGATCCCAATCGCTGCTTTCAACATAGACGTCACTTGTGCGCATGACTGTTCGGCCTGCACGTCTGCTTCCGCCCATTCTCCGCCTGGATGCGATGGTGGCGAAGGTGATCCACGTCATCACGGTTTGACCGCCCTCTTCTCCACCGGCCTCAGGGGAAGGGTGGAATCTGCATGACACGGCGGGTGTTGATTGTTCATGCGCCGTTTGTGTGGCGAGGACACCTGTGAGTTATCACATGCTTATGGCTCTGTTCACCCATAGGTAGTCTTGCCATTTTAAACCTTTCATTTTCCCCTGACCTTTCACTCCTCCTGAGGAAGCGATCACACGCAAAACGCTCGTCGAGGAGCGCCGCCACCCTGTCTTTACCTCTCTTCTTACTGGTATGTTGCCATTCATGTCACATTTGTAGTTTAGCGAGCATACTTGTTTGTTACTTCGCTGCTCTTAATATGCACTATTCACTTTTTGGCACATTTTCAAATGCATATGCACTTTATATAAACTCGACCGCTCTACCCTGTATTGGGATTTGTTATTAACATATTTAGTGGTCGTTTACATTGTTGCAACTTGTTATAGCTGAGAGTCCACAATTGAGGTGGTGTGCAACTGTGTTTTTGTCCCTGCTCATTCACAAGCTAGTATTGTGATATCATTTTTAACTATTGTTATCAATAAATATTATATTTTATGATTCATTAATGGTGTGTTTTGCACTCTTTTTTTGTGGTTGATCTAAGTATTGGGAGTGTACCGTTTATTTGAGACCGTATGGTGATTTGACGTCACTACGTTCATTACATGGTCCGTCACATGATCCATCACCATGGTGATGGATCATGTGATAGACCATGTGATGAACGTAGTGACGTCATCAAAGGTCCTATTCCTCACAGAACAAGACAGAAGAGTAGATTAAGGTGAGTTAAATTATTTTTTATTTTTTTTTTAACCCCTCAAGCCCTATTGTACTATGCATTCTGTATTCAGAATGCTATTATTTTCCCTTATAACCATGTTATAAGGGAAAATAATACAATCTACACAACCTTGAACCCAAACCTGAACTTCTGTGAAGAAGTTCGAGTCTGGGTACCACATTCAGTTTTTTATCACACACGTGCAAAACGCATTGCACCCGCGTGATAAAAACTGAACAACGGAGCGCAATCGCATTTAAAACTGACTGCAATTGTGTACCTACTCGTGCAGGTTTGCCGCAACGCACGCTCGTGTGAAAGAGGCCTACGAGCATTTATAGAAGTGCAGAGAAACCACATATTTAGAGGCATGTAGAAGATTAAATAGTGAGCTGGAAAGCTGTGTCTGTAAGCAAAGCCAACAAAATGTCTGTAGTTAGCTAGCAAATTGAGGTGGTTAGTATTAGTTGTAAGAATACAACATATCAGGGCCTCAGAACAGGTTAGTATTGCAGATAAGTTGACATCAAAACTGAGTGGTAGTTTTAGTCAGCTAAGGCCTGTAGAAGAGACAGGCCAGTAACCAAAATCAGTCAGCCTACAGCCTGCAAACTGTGCACAGTGGTTGTAAGGACAGAAATAATACAAACCTAGAGGTGTCTGTTAGAGACTGTGCAGAATGTGCAGTATTTTGTGCCATGTGGGAGCTATCTAACATAGTAACATAGTACATAAGGCCAAAAAAATACATTTGTCCATCCAGTTCGGCCTGTCATCCTGCAAGTTGATCCAGAGGAAGGCAAAAAGTCCAGAGGAAGGCAAAAAAATCTATGTTGATAATAAGAGATAAAACTATCTTCAGTAATGCCTTTCTGAGGAAACCAGAGTCAGGCAAAAGGTAATGTGACAAACCAGAGCTAGGCCATAAGGTTTTTTGTAGCTCTCACAGTTCACTGCCAACTGGCACATGGCCTTGCAATCTGAAATATTGGCAAGTCATGGTGCAGATGACCATTAGTAGTTAATTGCAAGCGCTACTCTCGGCTACTGACATTAATGTGTAGCAGTGTTCTTATGAATTGACACCCTCTTCAACAAAAAATAGGCTTTGTACATATGCTAAATGTATACGTACTAAAGTTAACTGTGATATTTACAGACCTTCAATATTTAAATCAATTAATTAATTTTTGAGGATCTGCTAAAGATTATTTTTATTCTTTATTTTAGCACTGATAATGCATAGATGGCATAAATGCAAAAATATAGAATAGATTAGTTTTGTATGATTTTTTTTTTTAAAGGGAACCTGTCACTACAAAATGCAGTACAATCTGCAGGCAGCATGTTATTGAGCATGAGAAGCTGAACAGATCGATTTATAATTTTGTGGCAAAACATTAAGTAAAACTTAAAACAAATTAATTAATTTAAACCTCTGCTCTTTTTATGCTATGGAGTCATGTGGGTGGTGTCACTCAGTGATTGTGGGCAAACTTCTCTTCACAAAGCATATAGACGAGACTGTCAATCACTGAGTGGCACCACCCATATGACTCTGATGCCTAAAAAGAGCAGAAATTGAAATGAATAAATCTTTTTCCACAAAATTATTTATCAATCTGTTTAGGTTCATCCTGATCTACATTATAACATGGTGCTTGCAGATTGCATTGCGTTTCGTTTTTTTTTGTGGGCAAATTATAAATACATGCAATGTACATATGTCTGGTTGCACATTGTATTCTGTAGCTTTAAAAAACACATGTTCAATGTGAGTCGGCATTTGAATGACTTTTTTTTTGCATGGTGTTTTTTGTACCAATGTATTTTCACCATACTGTTCCACAGAGGACGTGACATTAAAGGGGTTGTCTTACTTCAGCAAGTGCCATTTATCATGTAGACAACCCCAATACAAGACATGTACTAATGTATTGTGATTGTCCATATTGCTTCCTTCACTGGCTGTATTCATTTTTCCATAACATTACACACTGCTTGCTTCCATGATTATGACCACAATCCTTCTTCGGTGGCCGTGCTTGCACACTATATGAAAAAGTGCCGACCACTCTGGTGGTCGCGACTGTGGGAGCACACATAGGCTGGTGCTTTTTTCTATAATCTGCAAGCAAAGCCACCGCTGATGAAATGTATGGTGGTCGTAAACATGGAAACAAGCAGTGTATAATGTGATGGAAAAATTAATCAAGGCAGCAAAGGCGGCAATATGGGCAATCACAATACATTAGTAAGTGCCTTGTAGTAACTTTCTCTACATGATGAATGCCATTTTCTGAATTGAGACAACCCCTTTAAATGGGGAGTACATACTTTACTATAAAGAAAAATGCAAGACATACAAAAAAAGTCAAACGGCAAAACATTCTATGGACACTTTCATGCAGCCAGTATTTTATTCATATTTTTATTAAAATGTGTAGATCAAAACCAGGAAAGGGTCTAAAATACAGAAGAGGTACAAATGTTATAATTATAGTTTTTCTATTAGTTGCACTCCTTTTTTTTTTTTTCTGTTTTTTTTTTTCTTTTCTTACAAATACTGATGCAAAATACTGTGAAAGTGGCCTTTATGGGTAAATAAAAAGGCTACCAAATTTTTTTAGGCTTTTATGTGGGCCTCAAAAAATGCACAATGCAAAACTTTGTGTGGCAGCACCTTAATCTGCATCCAAAACTCCTCTAAGAAACCTCAGATTCATTTCAAAGGGAGGCTGAACTTGCTGTTTTTTGCCATGCTGAAAAAAACTGTGTGAAATAAAGAAGCAGCTTGCTCTGTTTTGAAGCAAAATCCATGCTGATTCTCCTATTGAAGTCAATGGGAAGCTGAAAAATTAGGAAGCTAACAAAAACTCACCAAAAACAGTACCAAAACAAGGCAGAAAATGCTGGTTTTTTTTAAGCGCGTTTTCAAAATCCATCATGTGAACATCCCCAAATACAAATTACAGGCAAAATACTGTGTACACAAGTAGAGGTACATTAGAGTATCAGGTTTTCGTATTAGAATATAGGGTTTTCATATTGTTATGGCTCAATAGTCTCATTTTGCTATCGAGTATTTATTTAAAACCCCTACAAATTGTGCACTTATAATATTAATATCGCTGTACATCATAAATTGTACTTATGGCACTTCACAGAAATAGTATCTCCTTAACCATAATAAAAGCTTCCGCTAAGTACAAATAGGAGTCTCTTCAGTTCATATTATCCCGCAAATAATTACAGCCATTTTTGCACAGAATCCCCTTAAAAGTTTTAGCTAATTACCTATAGTTTTGATAATGTTATAATCGGCCCTGCATCCAGCTAATGCAGACACAATATTCTGTTTCTTCAATGCATAATGTATTCAACAGCTTCCATTCACACCTGACACCAATTTCCTTTGATGTTCACAATCTAAATGAGAATGCAGCAGCAAGCTGTATTTCGTGAAATATACAAGATGCCTTTAAAATGATGGCAGGTATTTTCCTCATTAAAGCAGCCATAACAGATAGTTAGATATGATGCTGTCCTTCACCTTCTTGCTAATTAATGACTATGATTGCAACCCAAATAAGATCAGGCAATTAAATGTGATAACATTTCAGAAAAGGGGAATATACATTCCTAGAAAAGCTGCAGGTAAAATGGTACAATGGTGAAATTAACATATAAATGCACTATTCTATTGAAAGGCAAATCTTATAAACTGATTAATATAGTAGTGTAGCTATCAATTGAAACCTAATGTATTCAAGTCATTAAGTAAGCACAGCAAGTTTAGGGTACAGAAGCTGCTTATTTATTACCATATTTTACCTCCACTATAAAACAACAATTCATAAAGAAGAACAAGGTAACGCAAGTAAAAACATAAAAATATATGTATGTATGTGAAATATCTTCAACATTGTTAAAATCCCAGTGCTAGACTTTGTAAAGAGGCTACTCATGAAAATTGTAATCAAAGTAAAATGCACAATTAACTCATACAAAATAATCCATGACACTTAGGTTATCAACAGATATGATGAAGTGCTAGTGCCAAGAGGTAATAATGCTACAGGGAGCTACAAGAATATTGTATCCTAATGTAATTAATGCATCTCAAGAATACCAATAGAGACTATTGCGCTATACAAATTGTTAATGGGTTGTGTACAATGGAGCATTCCATTCTGTATTTAGCCTTTTTCTATTGCTGCTTTATGGGGTTTATGAAAAAGACACCCCAGATCAAGAGAATCACCCCTAAATTGCCTTTAAATTACCCTTATACTGAGCAAAGAAATATTTGTAAGTCCTTCAGGGTAGGTTTACACATTTAAAAACCACAACTGGAGTGCATTGTAAAAACATGTTTCGTGTTCTTTTTTTAACAGGTGAAAAGTGTTAAATCCATGCATTCCACCTATAAAAACACATTTTTGCAGCTTTTTTTTTTTTTTTTTACTATGACAAAAACATGTCAACCTAGCCTAAGAGTATATTCACAAGTAGCAGTTAAGGTGCAGTTAAGTTAAATGGAAAATGGCTTATTATTTAAATCATATTTGTGGCGAAGCTAACCTCGCCACTGGGTTTTTTGGAGGGGCCTGTTTGCCAGCCTCTTGCCCCTTGGCCCTCTCATCAGCCCATGCTAAACTTAAACCCCATGGCGATTTGACTGTGTTTGTGGCATCTGAGCGCTGTTCGGATATACTGAGTGCTCAGATCCAAGCCATCTGGGGATAAGTTGAATGTGGGGTTTCTGTTCAGTTTGATAGGAGTTATGTATTTTTGTGTAGTTTTGCTGTTGTGAATAGAGGTATTTTCTGTAACTAGTTGGCTTACCACACCCAGTTAAGCCAATTATCTCACACAGCCTAAGGCTAAGTTCACACGAACGTGTGTGATCTGTGGCCGTATTGCGGCCCGCAAATCGCGGGCCGCAATACACGGCCACAGTTCCGTGTGAATTCCGCATCACGGATGCGGACCTATTCACTTCAATGGGTCCGCAAATCCGGAATCGCGGAACGGCCGCACGGGACGGGACCCCTCGGAAGCACTATGGAGTGCCTCCGTGGGGTTACATCCCGTACTTCTGTTCCGCTAAAAGATAGAACAAGTCCTATCTTTTTGCGGAACGGCCGGATCGCAGACCCATTAAAATGAATGGGTCCGCGATCCGATGCGGCTGCCCTACGGCCGGCTATTGTGCATTGTGGCCCGCTATTTACGGGCCGCAGAACAGGCACAGGTCACACACGTTCGTGTGAACTCGGCCTAACTCTGTAAAAACTGGTTCTGGGCAGAAAAGCCATGCTTCCTTTGTTCACAAAGGACTTTTACTAACTTTTGAACCCCTGGTCTAATTCGTGCCATTTGGGATATGTTAAATGTCTATGTGTACTGTAAAGGGTGGGACATTGTATATTTGAGTAGTGATGTCTGTCCTATTGTCCCCACGTGTGTATTGGTGATTTCCCTTTGTCCTGAGAGATAATTTGATTTACTACTCGGTTGTCTCCAGGACAGAAGACATTGTGTATTCTCCTGCCTGTGATAATTACATCAACCCATTGTGTAAGGTAATTGTATCACAGGCAGAGGGGAGGATTTTGTGTGGGAGTGTTTTACTGTATTGTACGTGTTTATTGGTTGTTTTACAAAACCCTGTGGGTGGTACTAGTGTGTAACAATGTTATATAAGAACAATAAACGCACAGCTCTGGGTGTCCACTGCTTGACCCTCAACACGGAGCCTCGTCTCGTTCTTGGGGGGATTCACTGTATGCTGTTAGAGACTGATTGCTAGGAGTATAAGCCGCTTGGGTGCGTTTCCTATTCGCCTGCTAGCAGCTATTCGTAAGGTTCCGTTCGGGAGTTTGGAGCATAGCCTTGTATGCCGTTACAATTGGTGGCAAGCGGCGGGATCGTTCTCACAGCCCAGAAGGACAGCTACAAAGAAACATCATTCCCTGGAATTACAATTTGAGGGCAACGCATGTCCCAGTACAGCGACCCTGACAGCAGCAGGATGGAACCAGCAGTGGCATACGATGAGGAAGACCTGGATGGCCGGGATGCATTAAGGAAAGGCATCTGGTACCAGGCCCTGGATAATGTACAATACCAGCGAGGCGAGTGTCTACCCAGTGAAGAGCAGAGATTGCAGAAGCAAGTGGAACTGCGGATGCCCTTTCTGGGAGAGCAGTCCCTGGAGGAATGGGTGAAGGAACTAGAGCACCGGGTATGGCAGGAACTATGGCTGGAGGATGCCTACCAGGCGCTCTGGTGGTATATGGCACAGTATATACCCTGGACAGCTGAGCATAACAAGCCAGAGGGAGAGGAATTTGATGGTCCTGGCTTGTTATGGGAGTCCTTTGCAGAGCCAGACTTCGGGAGCCCTGCACAGTCCAGACTTCAGGACATTTTCTATGAGAGGGAGGCTAAGCAGGATTGGGATGACCCCCATGAGGTAGAGAAAGACTTGGCTCACCTAGCAACCCTGGAGTGGGAACTGGAGCAGGACTACCAAGATCTCTTCCACTCCATTGGGAAGGCTCAGCAGGACAGCAAGAAGTCAGACCCAGGTCCAGAGCCCTTCAGCTGGGAGGATATTGTGGATGTTTACTGGGAAGAACCCCAGGTGGCTGGTGGAGATGGGACCGAGGTCTTGCCACTGCTCCTGCAGGGAATTGGGAGCCCAGTCTCCATTCCCCAGCGGCAGGCTGAGTTATAGGGGGCAGAGACAGTCGGTCCTGTCCCCCAGCGGCAATGGGAGTTATTGGGAATTGGGAGCCCAGTCTCCATTCCCCAGCGGCAGGCTGAGTTACAGGGAACAGAGACAGTCGGTCCTGTCCCCCAGCGGCAGAGTGTCCTACAGGGAATAGAGAGCCCAGTCTCCTTTCCCCAGCAACAGAACACTGTATTGGGAGCGGAGACAGTCGGTCTCCCTACCAGAGGCTGGAAGTATGTATGGGAGAGGAGCTTGCTACCCCCTCTCAATATTGGCAGTGTGAATTGCAGGGAATTGAGAGCCCAGTCTCCATTCCCCAGCGACCTTGTGATTTAAAGGGAATTTGGAGCCCAGTCTCCATTCCCCAGCGGCTGGGCAATTTACAGGGAATTGGGAGCCCAGTCTCCATTCCCCAGCGGCCGTATGATTTATTAGGAATTGAGAGCCCAGTCTCCATTCCCCAGTGGCAGGCTGAGTTACAGGGGGCAGAGACAGTCGGTCCTGTCCCCCAGCAGCAGATTGAGTTGTTGGGAAATGGGAGCCCAGTCTCCATCTTACAGCAATAGAAGGATTTGTTGGGAATTGGGAGCCTAGTCTCCATTCCCCAGCGGCAGCCAGCGGGAGCTTAACTTATCAGGGGGAGACAGTAAGCCCCACAACCGTGCAGATGGGACTGTGATCTCTGCACTTATAGCACAGGGGGTAGGGACAGTCGGTCCTGTCCCCCAGCAACAGGGCTGTTTAGCCAAAGGGGAGACAGTCGGTCTCCCCCTCCAGCAGCAGAGCTGGGTATCCAAAGGGGAGACAGTCAGTCTCCCCCTCCAACAACCAGGCTCCAACCAGGCTTCTTCCATTTTAGCGCTGGCACTAGGGCAGCGTACCGCTGATCCGTGCCCACAAAGCAACCTCCACTCCAAGCCAGGGAGCAACACAGAGACCGGGAGTACCAGTTACCAACATAACCTTGGTGGACTCACTGTACAGAGACAGGCTACCAAATTCAACAGGTCCAGTATTTGGTTGTGGGTGGACTGCCAGACTAACTCAGATACCGACCGGCGTGAGGTCAGGTATCTGGTAGTCTTCCCTGGGAGGAAGAGGTGTGTGGCAAAACTAACCTCGCCACTGGGTTTTGGAGGGGCCTGTTTGCCAGCCTCTTGCCCCAAGATTATGGGCCCTCTCATTAGCCAATGCTAAACTTAAACCCCATGGTGATTTGACTGTGTTTGTGTCATCTGAGCGCTATTCGGATATACTGAGTACTCAGATCCAAGCCATCTGGGAATAAGTTAAACGTGGGGGTTCTGTTCAGTTTGATAGGAGTTATGTATTTTTGTGTAGTTTTGCTTTTGTGAATAGAGGTATTTTCTGTATCTAGTTGGCTTGCCACACCCAGTTAAGCCAATTATCTCACACAACCTAACTCTGTAAAAACTGGTTCTGGGCAGAAAACCATGCTTCCTTTGTTCACAAAGGACTTTTACTAACTTTTGAACCCCTGGTCTAATTCGTGCCATTTTGGGATATGTTAAATGTCTATGTGTACTATAAAGGGTGGGACATTGTATATTTGAGTAGATATGTCTGTCCTATTGTCCCCACGTGTGTATTGGTGATTTCCCTTTGTCCTGAGAGATAATTGACTTACTACTCGGTTGTCTCCAGGACAGAAGACATTGTGTATTCTCCTGCCTGTGATAATTACATCAACCCATTGTGTAAGGTAATTGTATCACAGGCAGAGGGGAGGATTTTTGTGTGGGAGTGTTTTACTGTATTGTACGTGTTTATTGGTTGTTTTACAAAACCTTGTGGGTGGTACTAGTGTGTAACAATGTTATATAAGAACAATAAACGCACACTTCTGGGTGTCCACTGCTTGACTCTCAACACGGAGCCTTGTCTCGTTCTTGGGGGGATTCACTGTATGCTGTTAGAGACTGATTGCTAGGAGTGTAAGCCGCTTGGGTGCATTTCCTATTCGTCTGCTAGCAGCTATTCTTGAGGTTCCGTTCGGGAGTTTGAAGCATTGCCTTGTATGGCGTTACAATATTTTTATGTTAAATATTATTTTTTTTTTATTTTGTGATTTTTTTTTAATTAAAAAAGTATCTAATCCTGCAATTTTCACACTGGACACTAGGTCCAATAATAGGTGATGATTCCTGTTGTGTACAGGGGACTTTTCAGTAGCCATTATCACCACAGGCAAAATTACAATGACAAGTAACCCTCTGTATGATAACACTGGTTCAACCATTCACAATAGGTAATATCACAGCTTATCAGCCTACTTCTAAACTCTGCACAGGTCACAGAACATGGCTAGAAAACTCTACCATGTAGGTCAATGGAGTCCCCTCCTGTCCCCTGTGTCTATGACCCATGGACCTGTTCTCAAAATAAAACATAATTTAGGACTAGTGACCAGTATGACAAAAATTGACTAAAAATGCTAAAAAAAAATATAAAGAGGACCTTTCATGGGTCCAGACATTATAAAATAAGTAGGTTATCTAGGTCTTAGTCCATGTATGTAAGATCGCTTACTATTTTTTTGGGTGCCACTCCATTCACCAGCTGTGCCTCTGTTCACTTCTCCCGCCTGGTATGCTAATGGATAGCATTGGTTCAGGGAGGAGGAGACTGCCCTGTTTCTCAATGGGCGTCTCCTTCACCCTGGTTGTAGCGCATTCCAATCACAGCAGAGAGCGTCACAGCCAGGGAGAAGGTGAGCTTTTTTTCTCCCTGGCTGTGACGCTCTCTGCTGTGATTGGACTGCGCTAAAGACAGGGTGAAGGAGACGCCTATTGAGAAACAGGGCAGTCTCCTCCTCCCTGAACCAATGCTATCCATTAGCATACCAGGCGGGACAAGTGAACAGGGGCACAGAGGGCGAACAGAGCGGCACCCAGAAAAAATAGTAAGCGATCCTACATCCATGGACTATGCCCTACATAACCTGCTAGTTATTTTATAATGTCTGGACCCATGAAAGGTCCTCTTTAACATAAAAACATGATTTAAACAGCAGGTAATTTCTAGTGACACATTTCCTTAAAACCATAAATAGACAAAATACATGCAGTTTTGTTGTGTTTTTCAAAGCGGTTGTGATTTTCAAAGGAGAAAAAAGTTAAATAAATCATGGCAAAACTGCATGCGTTTTTTTTTCCTGTGCATTTTAGATGTGGTTTTATCCACACCTCAACTGCTATGTGTGAATATACCCTAAGGCCTCATGCACACGAATGTATTTTCCATCTGTTTGCTGACCCATTCATTTCTATGGGGCCATGCACACATCCCTATAATTTGCACTCACTTGTGGCTGTTCTGCAGATTATAGAACATGTGCTATTCTTGTCCGCATTGAAATAGAGGCATGGCCATGAACCCCCCCCCCCCCCCCACCCAAGATTGTGCGGAGACAGAATAGTGAGATCAAAACCAAGACATTCAGAAAACCAACCGCAACCAACTCATTGCTAAGCGGGGATAGTCGTCATCCTTAAGCCTCATGCACACGTCCGTGGAACACGGACCGTGTGATACCAGCCTGGATTTCTTCTGAGTGCAGAAGCTCACGGCGTCATTGGTTGCTATGACGCAGTGCACTTCCTGCTGCCGCCGCAGTACAGTGATACACTGCTATACCCAGCAATGTTACCCACAAAAAGTACTCCATTAAAAGCTTCATTAATTGTCGTTCAAAAGGGATCATCTATAAAGCGACCTGTGAGTGTGGCTTGAAATATGTAAGGAAGACGACCCGAGAATTTCGTAGACTGGCCGGAGAACACTTGGGTGATGCTAGACATGCTAGAGAGACTCCACTGGCAAAACCTATTGAGGTTGGACATAAGGGGGATTTTTCCAGTTTGCGGTTCATGGCCATTGAACTGGTTCCCCCTCTGAAGCGAGGAGGGGACTGGAACAGGAGGATATTGCAAAGAGAGACATGGTAGATATTTGAATTAAAAATGATACATCCTAAAGGCCTTAATAAGCAACTTCTTCTCCCCCTCTCCCTCCTCCTTTCTTCCACTAGAATAGTTTGCATTCACTGTAAATTGCTACTTTTATCTATTATAAGATCTATGACAATACAGGTCATAATAGTGTGTTATATATTATCAGGGCCGTCTTTAATATTGATTGGACCCTGGGCAAGAATTTACTTGGGCCTCCTGGATCCCGCCTTCCCACACCTTAGCAGGCAATCACGCCCTCCACCACAACACACACAAAAATAAAAATCCACACACCTGGTAGAATACAGTGAATGACTGTAAATACTTCCAGTTCTGAAGACTCCAGCGGCTCAGGATCAGTGCTCAGGGCTGGAAGTGGGCACCGCTCTGCAGTTCAGGAAGGAGACCGGGGCACGGCTCACCCTAGTGTTACAGTGCACCCCAGCACCCCACAGTATGCAGTATAGCACCTTATAGTATACAGAACCCAACAGTATGCTAGCAGTATAGCACCCTATAGTATACAGCACCCCACAGTATGCAGTATAGCACCCTATAGTATACAGCACCCCACAGTATTCAGTATAGAACCTTATAGTATACAGCAACCCACATTATGCAGTATAGCACCCTATAGTATATAGCACCCCACAGTATGCAGTATAGCACCCTATAGCATACAGCACCCCACAGTATGCAGTATAGCACTCTATAGTATACAGCAACCCACAGTATGCAGTATAGTACCCTATAGTGTACAGCACCCCACGCTGTACAGTATACAGCACCTCATACTATACAATATACAGCACCCACAGTATATAATAGAGCAGTATAGCACCCCACAGTATACAGCTCCCCACAGTAAACAGCACCCCATAGTATACAGTATACAGCACCTCACCGTATACAGTAGAGCAGTATAGCACCTCACAATATACAGCACCCCACAATATACAGCACCTCACAGTATACAGCATACAGCACCCCAAACTATACAGTATACAGCACATCACAGTATACAGTAGAGCAGTACAGCACCCCACAGTATACAGCACCCCTCACTATACAGCACCCCACAGTATACAGGACCCCACAGTATACAGCCCCCACAGTATACAGCCCCCCACAGTATACAACACCCCACAATATACAGGCCCCCACAGTATACAGCCCCCACAGTATATTGTAGAGCAGTTTAGCACCCCACAGAATACAGCACCCCACAATATACAGAACCCCACAGTATACAGCACCTCACGGTATATAGCACCTCACAGTATACAGTATACAGCACCCCAAACTATACAGAATACAGCACCTCACAGTATACAGCACCCCACAGTATACAGTAGAGCAGTATAGCACCCCACAATATACAGCACCCCACAGTATACAGTAGAGCAGAATAGCACCCCACAGTATACAGCCCCCCACAGTATACAGACCCTCACAGTATACAGCATCCCATAGTATACAGTAGAGCAGTATAGCACCCCACAGTATACAGCACCCACACTATATGCAGCCCCCCACAGTATACAGTATCCCACAGTAAACATCACCCCATAGTATACAGTAGAGCAGTAGAGCACCCCACAGTATACAGCACCCCACAGTAAACAGTAGAGCAGTATAGCACACCACAATATACAGCACCCCACAGTATACAGCAACCCACAGTATACAGTAGAGCAGCATAGAACCCCACAGTATACAGCACCCCACAATATACAGCCCCCCACAGTATACAGCCCCCCACAGTATACATCACCCCATAGTATACAGTAGAGCAGTATAGCACCCCACAGTATACAGCACCCCACAGTATACAGTATACAGCACTCCACAGTATACAGTATACAGCCCCCCACAGTATACAGCACCCCATAGTATACAGTAGAGCAGGGATGCTCAACGTACGGCCCTCAAGCTGTTGTAAAACTACAACTCCCACGATGCCCTTCTGTAGGATGATAGCTGTAGGCTGTCAGGGAATGAGGGGAGTTGTAGTTTTGCAACAGCTAAAGGGCCGCAAGTTGAATGTGCAGTAGAGCAGTATAGCACCCCACAGTATACAGCACCCCACAGCATACAAAAATGCCTGATCAGTCAGAAAAATGCATTGAAATGCCGGATCTGAGTCATGATTTCTCCTTGCTTAAGTTGCTTGTGGGACAATGAGTCATTAGCCCACAAGCAAGAAGCAGGGAGGAATCATGTAATCAGCAGGAAAAAATGATGAATATTCTAAAAACTAATATATAGTACTACATCTATAGTGCTATATATTCGTTTTTGATCCACGCCTGTATTGAGCGCGTAATATTCACATATTACGCGATCATTACCTTGCCGATTTTCGTGTAAAAAAAATAAAAAAAAGTAGAATGTAACGAATATATGAATTTATGAATATATGACGAATATTCTACAAAATATTTGCGAAATATCACGAATTCGAATATAACCCCTGCTGCTCATCACTACTAATAATGTTAGGGATATTATCTGCTTAAATATACGCTAGTCTTTATTCCTTGTTTTTTGTTTCTCTGTTTATCTGTGGAAGGGATGTTATTTATTGAAAATATATGTTCAGTACTTGTTATGTAACAATATACTGACTGTCACCAGTTGGCTCTGTGGGCCTTTAGCTTTAAACCCTAACTCACCCTGTTTGTAGCCACCAAACTGCGCAGGCATACGAAAATTGGTATGTTGAGTTACCGTATTAAACCATAGTGAGAGCTCCGGAGTGCGTAGCTATCTACCCAGGGCGTCTCCGTGAGCGCTTACCTAACCACACCTCTTTAAAGTGTTATCTGGAGTACGGGACACGTGAGGGGGTCCGATCACATGATGGTTCACATGATCTGTCATGTGCCTAGAGGGGGTGGGATTATCGGCTGTCTGGATATGTTAAATTGGGCTACCTGGATGCTGACCAGTTTGCTGCTACACGCACCATGATGGAGGCCCCACCGCATATTTAGTAGGATCTTTCGCTACCTGCTTACCGGTAGTAAGGGCTCACTGCTTAGGACCGTAGCAAATGACCAGCGCTCGGTCTCTGTTCTTATTGTATGGACTCTAGCTTATGAATACTACTAAGTCCATCTACACTTGATTCCCCTGATGATTTGACCCTAGGCCAATGAAACGTGTTGGAACATGTGAGTTATATATTCATACTAAGATTTTCCTGTTTGTCCCCTGATGAATATAGGCAGTCACTCGGCTGCATAGGGACAACCAGGGATACCTAGATAGTTAGGAACGGCTCAGTGGGGACGCCCTTTTAAGGGTGAGCATATTACTCCCTGGGCACTATAATTTAGCTGAGGGTAAGTAGGGAAATATAGAGGAAGAGACCCAGCATTGGACCCCTCCACCCTTCTATTATTCTAGTCACCACTAGACTACAGGACGACCCTTGGTAAGACCGTTTCTTTTTATTCTTAGCACTGATAATTATTCACATCGTGCATCACTTTTATTCTATTTGATACCTTATTATGGGCTATTATTTTACATGAAGTATCTATTAAAAGTTATGTTTTAACCCCTTACGGACACATAACGTACCGGTACGGCAAGGTTCACGAGTCCTTAAGGACCCATGACGTACCGGTACATCATGTGTTGTTCCGATCACCGCCGCCCGGCGGGCGGTGATCGCAACAAGGTGCCTGCTCAAATCATTGAGCAGGCACCTCGGCTAAATGCGCGGGGGGGTCCTGCGGTTTGTGGCTTTTACTTGCGGTTGCGGCGGTGATAGGGCATGCCATCGGGTCCCCATGCGGCTGTAGGGGGGACCCGATGGCATGGAAGGCAGCGCGATGCCTTCCTGAGGCATCTGCGCTGCCTTCTGGTGAAGAGCCTGTGAGATCCAGCCCCCTGGATCTCACAGGCCCCGGAAGCTGTATGGAATGCATTGTAAAGGAATATACCCCCAAAAGTTCAAGTCCCAAAGTGGGACAAAAAATAAAGTGAAAAAAAAAGTTGAAAAAATAAAGTTTTTCCCCAAAAAAATTTAAAGTTTCAAGTAAAAATAGACAAAAGCATAATTTTCCCAAATAAAGTTAAAAAAAATTGGTAAAAGATAGGGGGGGGAAAAAAAGTATACATATTAGGTATCGCCGTGTCCATATCGACCGGCTCTATAAACATATCACATGACCTAACCCCTCAGATGAACACCGTAAAAATTAAAAATAAAAACTGTGCTAAATAAACCATTTTTTTATCACCTTACATCACAAAAAGTACAACAGCAAGCGATCAAAAAGGTGTTTGCCCACCAAAATAGTACTAATCTAACCGTCACCTCATACCGCAAAAAAGTAGCCCCTACCTGAGACAATCTCCCAAAAAATAAAAAAACTATGGCTCAGAATATGGAGACACTAAAACATCATTTTTTTTTGTTTCAAAAATTATATTATTGTGTAAAACTTACATAAATAAAAAAAAGTATAGATATTAGGTATCGCCGCGTCCGTATCGACCGGCTCTATAAAAATATCACATGACCTAACCCCTTTGATGAACACCATAAAAAATTTAAAATAAAAACTGTGCTAAATAAACCATTTTTTGTCACCTTACATCACAAAAAGTGTAATAGCAAGCGATCAAAAAGTCACACGCACTTCAAAATAGCGCCAATAAAACCGTCATCTCATCGCGCAAAAATCATACCCTACCCAAGATAATCGCCCAAAAACTGAAAAAATTATGACTAAACACTAAAACATGATTTTTTTGCTTCAAAAATGAAATCATTGTCCAAAACTTACATAAATAAAAAAAAGTATACATATTAGATATCGCCGCATCCGTGACAACCTGGTCTATAAAAATATCACATGATATAACCTGTCAGATGAATGTTGTAAATAACAAAAAATAAAAACGGTGCCAAAACAGCTATTTCTTGTTATCTTGCCTCACAAAAAGTGTAATATAGAGCAACCAAAAACCATATGTACCCTAAACTAGTACCAACAAAACTGCCACCCTATCCCTTAGTTTCTAAAATGGGGTCACTTTTTTGGAGTTTCTACTCTAGGGGTGCATCAGGGGGGCTTCAAATGGGACAAAAAGTCCAGAAAAATCTGCCTTCCAAAAACCGTATGGCATTCCTTTCCTTCTGCGCCCTGCCGTGTGCCCGTACAGCAGTTTACGACCACATATGGGGTGTTTCTGTAAACTACAGAATCAGGGCCATAAATATTGAGTTTTTTTGGGCTGTTAACCCTTGCTTTGTTACTGAAAAAAATGGATTAAAATGGAAAATTTGCCCAAAAAATTGAAATTCTGAAATTTCATCTCCATTTGCCAATAACTCTTGTGGAACACCTAAAGGGTAAACGATGTTTGTAAAATCTGTTTTGAATACCTTGAGGGGTGTAGTTTCTTAGATGGGGTCACTTTTATGGAGTTTCTACTCTAGGGTTGCATCAGGGGGGCTTCAAATGGGACATGGTGTCAAAAAAAACAGTCCAGCAAAGCCTGCCTTCCAAAAACCGTATGGCATTCCTTTCTTTCTGCGCCCTGCCGTGTGCCCGTACAGTGGTTTACGACCACATATGGGGTGTTTCTGTAAACTACAGAATCAGGGCCATAAATATTGAGTTTGGTTTGGCTTTGTAACCGGGAAAAAAATTATTAAAATGGAAAATCTGCCAAAAAAGTGAAATTTTGAAATTGTATCTCTAATTTCCATTAATTCTCGTGGAATACCTAAAGGGTTAACAACGTTTGTAAAATCAGTTTTGAATACCTTGAGGGGTGTAGTTTCTTAGATGGGGTCGCTTTTATGGAGTTTCTACTCTAGGGGTGCATCAGAGGGCTTCAAATGGGACATGGTGTCAAAAAAAACTGTCCAGCAAAACCTGCCTTTCAAAAACCGTATGGCATTCCTTTCCTTCTGCGCCCTACCGTGTGCCCGTACAGAGGTTTACAACCACATATGGGGTGTTTCTGTAAACTACAGAATCAGGGCCATAAATATTGAGTTTGGTTTGGCTGTTAACCCTTGCTTTGTGACTGGAAAAAAAATATTAAAATGGAAAATCTGCCAAAAAAGTGAAATTTTGAAATTGTATCTCTATTTTCGATTAATGCCTCTTTCAGACGGGCGTTGCGGGAAAATGTGCGGGTGCGTTACAGGAACACCCGCGATTTCTCAGCGCGAGTGCAAAACATTGTAATGCGTTTTGCACTCGCGTGGGAAAAATCACGCATGTTTGATACCCAAACCCGAACTTCTTCACAGAAGTTCGGGCTTGGGATCGGTGTTCTGTAGATTGTATTATTTTCCCTTATAACATGGTTATAAGGGAAAATAATAGCATTATGAATACAAAATGCATAGTTAAATAGCGCTGGAGGGGTTAAAAAAATAAATAAAAAATTTAACTCACCTTAATCCACTTGCTTGCGCAGCCCGGCATCTCCTTCTGTCTCCTTTGCTGAACAGGACCTGTGGTGACGTCACTCCGGTCATCACATGATCCATCACATGATCCATCACCATGGTAAAAGATCATGTGATGGATCATGTGATGACCGGAGTGACGTCACCACAGGTCCTGTTCAGCAAAGGAGACAGAAGGAGATGCCGGGCTGCGCGAGCAAGTGGATTAAGGTGAGTTAAATTATTATTTATTTTTTTTAACCCCTCCAGCGCTATTTAACTATGCATTCTGTATTCAGAATGCTATTATTTTCCCTTATAACCATGTTATAAGGGAAAATAATAATGATCGGGTCTCCATCCCGATCGTCTCCTAGCAACCGTGCGTGAAAATCGCACTGCATCCGCACTTGCTTGCGGATGCTTGTGATTTTCACGCAACCCCATTCACTTCTATGGGGCCTGTGTTGCGTGAAAAACGCAGAATATAGAGCATGCTGCGATTTTCACGCAACGCACAAGTGATGCGTGAAAATCACCACTCATGTGAACAGCCCCATAGAAATGAATGGGTCGATATTCAGTGCGGGTGCAATGCGTTCAACTCACGCATCGCATCCGTGCGAAATACTCGCCCGTGTGAAAGGGGCCTAATTCTTGTGAAACACCTAAAGGGTTAACAAAGTTTGTAAAATCCGTTTTGAATACCTTGAGGGGTGTAGTTTATAGAATGGGGTCATTTTTGGGTGGTTTCTATTATGTAAGCCTCGCAAAGTGACTTCAGACCTGAACTGGTCCCTAAATTTTATTTTTTTACACTTCTGAAAAATTTCAAGATTTGCTTCTAAACTTCTAAGCCTTGTAACATCCCCAAAAAATAAAATATCATTCCCAAAATGATCCAAACATGAAGTAGACATATGGGGAATGTAAAGTAATAACTATTTTTGGAGGTATTACTATGTATTATAGAAGTAGAGAAATTGAAACTTGGAAATTTTTTACAAATTTTGGGTAAATTTGGTATTTTTTTTATAAATAAAAATGATTTTTTTTTTACTTCATTTTACCAGTGTCATGAAGTACAATATATGATGAAAAAACAATCTCAGAATGGCCTGGATAAGTCAAAACGTTTTAAAGTTATCAGCACTTAAAGTGACACTGGTCAGATTTGAAAAAAATGGCCTGGTCCTTAAGGTGAAATAGGGCTGAGTCCTTTAAGGGGTTAAGAAAGTCACCCTTTATTATTTTGGTTTGTCCAACCCCCCACCCAATCTTGCTTTTTCATGCAATTTTATCCAAAGTTAGCAGGTGGTCATATACACTTCGCTTTTTAGCTCATATTCAGACACCAAACTACAGAGGAGCAGAGGATACAGTAGTAGGTTCTTGCTACCACACCTTTGATTTAGAGCTCATGCACATGGCTGTTATTGCAGTGGCGTAGCGTGGGTTGGCAGCACCCTGGGCAAGCCGAGTATTGCGCCTCCCCCAACCTGTGACCACGCCCCTTTTTACAAATAATGCAGTAGATGTCACCTGCAGTCCTACGTAACACCACATGTAACACAGTGATAATTCTCTAAATACAGATAATGTAGTAGATGGGCGTGAGGCCCCAGAATTCAGAACACGAGCAGTGTGACCTGTAGTCTGATGTAAGGCTTCGGCAGTGTGGCCCAAATTCTATATCCACCCCCCCCAAACAGATATTTGGATGGACATAACATACATTGCTATGAAATATACAGGAGAATACAGCACCATACCTGTTACATCCAGTGACATATCCTGTGATGTAGACTTTCCTCAGCGTCTTCATTAGGAGATGCGACCGTCATGATAACTTCTTTCAGCTGAGTCTCTGTAGAGTTTCACAGAAAATGTTTTAGATTTCTCACTTTACTATCATCCTCAGATAACAGACCTCCCCTCCCCCCATAGTGCCCATAAGTATAATGCCCTCTGTATAATTATAATATATACTGGCCCCTCTGTATTATTATTATTATTATTATTATTATTATTATTATTATTATTATTTCCCCCTCTATATTATTATTATTATTATTATTAATATTATAATGGCCCCCTCTGTAGTATTATAGTAATAATTATGCCCCCCTTCAGCCCCTTCGAGCATACAGTCCCATGTAAGATACAACCTTCCCCCTGCCTTCAGCCCATCCAGCATGCAGTCCCATGTAAGACACATTACTTTCCTGCCTTCAGCCCCTCCATCATACAGTCCCATGTAATATACATCACTCTCCTGCCTTCAGCCCCTCCAGCATACAGTCTCATGTAAAATACATCACTTCTCGCCTTCAGCCCCTCCAACATACAGTCCCATGTTAGATACATCACACCCCTGCCTTCCAGCCCTTCTTGCAAACAGTCCCATGTAAAATTAATCACTCGCCCTGCCTTCAGCCCCTCCAGCATACAGTCCCATGTAAAATACATCACCCCCCTGCCTTTAGCCCCTCCAGCATACAGTCCCATGTAAAACACATCACTTCCCTGCATTAGCCCCTCCAGCATACAGTCCCATGTAAAATACATCACTCCTCGCCTTCAGCCCCTCCAACATACAGTCCCATGTAAAATACAAAACTCCCCCTGCCTTCAGCCCCCGCAGCATACAGCCCATGTAAATATTATCACCCTCCCTCTCTTCGCCGCTGGCCTTCAGCCCCTCCAGCATACAGTCCCATAAGATAAATCACTCCCACTGCCTTCCAGCCCTTCTTGCAAACAGTCCCATGTAAAATTCACAACTCTTCCTCCCTTCAGCCCCTCCAGCATACAGTCCCATGTAAATAATATCACCCTCACTACCCTCTCTTCAGAACCCCCTAACATACAGTCTCCAGTACAAGAATTATTCCTTCTCCCTTCAGCCTCTGCAAAAATCCCCCCAAGTAAACATACCAGTCAATATTCTTCTCCACACACTGACCTGCAGCCTCTGATCCTCTCTCCAACAATGTGCTCTGTAGAATCTCCTGCAAATATTGAGGCCACGCCCCCTGGATGACGAGACTCTGCCTCTTCCCCCTACATCATACCTCCGAGGAGCAACTCCATTTTAGTTACTACGGTCGCTCTACTGCCTCATAGACTTCAGGCCACTAGCCTGAAGCCTATGAGGAAGAACGGAGGGGACGGGAACCATAGGCTCCCGTGGCCCTTAATTGAAGTGCTTGCTGCCTGGCGCCCCCTGCAATTTTACAACAGCCCCTACACCCCCCCACCCTACGCCACTGTGTTGTTGGCCTGTGCCCATATTGCGGCCCGCAAACAGCGTGGACCCATTCACTTGATTGGGTCCACAATCCGGACGGTGCGGTGTGGAATGGAGGCACAGAACCCCATGGAAGCATTATCATCGGATGTGGATCGCAGACCCCACTGCTATTTACTGTTGTTAAAAAGCCACAGCGCTTGCAACATTAAAACACAGACATACTACTAATTAGGCTTAAAAGGATTTTCTGGAAGTAGCAAAATGCCACCACTGTCTAACTATATTTTATAATATATGAATAAAGATATTTAAATACCTTTACTGCTGTTTTGTCTTTTTTTTGCCACCCAATTCATCTGACGCATGCTCCTTGATGTGCTTTGGCATTCATCCCTCTACTACAGCTCCCAGATTGCAATGTGCTAGCAATCTCATTCTGCTCAGTATCCTCCAACCACACTTCCTAGCTCTATCATCTAATGCCTATTGCACCTCCTAGCTCCAGGGGCAGACTGGGAACTTAAAGTGGCCCTGGAAAAAAAAAACATAAAAGTCGCCCTTGTTGTAGGGGTGTCAAAATTAACAGAAGGTGTAACAACACAATTAGGCAGGGTCAGCAATACCATAGCGCAAAACACCGTCCCAGCAGAACCATATACCACAGTGTAGCACAACATATTTCCCCAAAAGCTACCCTCTGTGGTGGCCATCAATAGCTGCCATTTTCTGTTCTCCTCCAGTTGTCTCTGATTAAGATATGGAGCAGGGGGCATAGGAGGTTAGATGCAGGGCCACAGCAGTTGAATTCAGGCGGGCATGTGCGGTCACTAGCAGGGTACGAGTACCTACTTCTCACAGCATTTATTACTGCTGAGAGCTCATTATGTATCTGGCCAGCGGCATAGAAGAGGGCTTGTGTTTCCCTGTAAGGTCTATGGCCAATCTGCCCATGCCTAGCTCTCTCCATCAGTTCATTGGAAGGAGCCAGGAATGATTTGTTCTCAAACAGACCCAACAGATTACGATGGATACTTTTGACTTCTAATGAGTTCAGACTTTTTTCTGAGAGAAACCAGTGTTTTAGTAGAAAAGAATAGAGAATAGTTCTTAGGCCTACACTATTCTTATTGTGAAAAAACAATCGAAACCCAGATGAAATGGAACATAGCTTCAAAGTAAATAGAGCCCAATCCTAGTTCTATCCCTTTTGACCAGGGCTCATAAATGAGTGGCTCAGGAGCAACATTTGGCTCTTTCCCCCCCTGTTGGGTGGAAAGTTGCATGTATTTATAACTAGTGATGAGTGGCATAGGCAATATTCATTTTTGCGGCATAGGCAATATTCATTTTTGAGATATTTTGCAAATTTTTTGCATAATATTCGCAATACTTTCGCAAATTCTAGAATTCATGATCTCGTCATTATTTTCACGATTGCGCAAATCGGCACTAATGATGCACATATTTTTTGCTCAATACGTGCAACTTCACATTTTATCAGGTCTGAGTAGATATTGTTGCGACATCACAGCACTATGTCTGTAGCATGTATGGACAGCAGAGAAACAGTAATTCCTATCACACTACCTAACACCCTGCACTGGAACCTATCAGCTACACTATATCACTATCTAACCTACACTGACTATCTCCCACTAACTATCTGTATTATATATATGAGTTAATGTCACTGCTCTCTCTCTCTCAGAACTGCAAAAAAACTGCAGAAAATGACTGCTGGGGAGTTTCTTATATAGTAAAGGGGTAGGCAACTTTCCTATTGGTTGCTAGGGATGTTGCTAAGCTCTGACAAAGATAGTGCAGCCTTCTCATTGGCCAACAAGCAAGAATGGAGGTTACTGATGAAAAAAAAATCTAAAATATTCGCTATTACGAATATATAGCACTATATTCTACATCTTCGCGAATTCTCAAAGTGCCGATATTCACGATAAAAATTAGCGATTAGAATATTCGTGATCAACACTATTTATAACCACCACTGAAATTTAGGACTTTACAAAGACCTGGCATCAGGGTTCAATATTAGTGATGAGCGGCAAGGGTCATATTCGTTATATTCTACATTCTTTTTTTTTAATGCAAAAATAGGCATGGTAATCATTACTTAATATGTAAATATTGCACGCTCAATACAGGCGCAGGTCAAAAATGAATATATAACACTATACAATATAGTGCAGCGCTTAATGCAGAATACAAGAGTTTTTGTCCACCAAAATAATTAAAAAAAGATTTTACCGCATATAACTGCAGCGCTTAACGCTGAATACTTTTTTTTTTCCCAACAAACTAAATCACACAAGATTTAAGCATCGCTGAATACAATCTCCTGCGAAGGTCATGGATTATCCGCTGAAGGATTATTTTGAAAGTGTGTAGAAGACACACAGGGGTCCCACACTGCAGATTTATCATAGAGACATCATGGAGATTTTACCACATATAACTGCAGCGCTTAACACTGAATATAATTTTTTTCCCACCAAAATAAGTCACAAAAGATTTTATCACATATAACTGCAGCACTGAACGCTGAATGAAATTAGTTTTTCTACCAAAATTATTTTACCATATGTAACCAGATTTTACCACATATAATCGCCGCACTGACTGACTGCTACTGCCGGTACTTTCATGAACCCCTGCTACTTCACCGGGTATGTAGGCTGCTGCGAAGCAGGTGCTCTACCCCGGGCACGATTAGCTCCCGACCTCCCACTGCTGCCACCATGCAGAATGCCAGCCATGCTTTCAACACATATAACCGCCAATGTGAACTGAGAATGTATTTTTCTGTTTGTACTGAATTAGGCCACTAAACACTTATAACACATATAACCGCCGCCGACATGAACTGACAATGTATTTTTCTGTTTGTACTCAAATAGGTCACTAAACGCTTTCAACACATCTAATCGCCGCCGACATGAACTGAGAATGTATTTTTCTGTTTGAACTGAAATAGGCCACTAAACGTTTCAACACATATAACCGCCGCCGACGTGAATTGAGAATGTTTTTTTCTTTTTGTACTGAAATACAAAATAACTCATATAACCGCCGCACTGACTGACTGCTACAGCCGCTACTTTCGTTAACCCCTGGACCACTACTTTCCGGGCAAGTAGGCTACTGCGAAGCAGGTGCTCTACCCCGTGCAGATTTGGCTCCCGACCTCCCACTGCTGCCACCCTAATGACTCTCAGCCATTCTTTCAACACATATAACCACCGACGTGAACTAATATTTTTATTTTTGTACTGAAATAGGCCACTGAACGCTTTTGCCACAAATAAGCGCATCAGTGAAATTCTTATATATTTTTCTTTTTTTACTGTAATATGCCCTTATACGCTTTCAACAGAAATAACTGCAGAAGTGAACTGGGAATATATTTTTCTTGTTGGACTGAAATAGGCCACTATATGCTTTCACCTGAATTAACTTTAGAAATGCACTGAGAATAGAGTCGAGCGGACACCTGGAAGTTCGGGTTCGACGGGTTCGGCTGAACTTCACAAAAAAGTTTGAGTTCGGGACCCGAACTTGACTTGAACTTGAAGTCAATGGGGACCCGAACTTTGGAGCACTAAAATGGCTCAAAAAAATTCATGGAAAGGGCTAGAAGGCTGCAAATGGCATCAAAATGTGGTTAAGAGCATGGCAAGTGCTCTGCAAACAAATGTGGATAGGGATATGACTTAAAATAACATAAAATACACAAAAATAAAAAACAATAATCTTGATCTAGGAGGACGAGGTCCATATGGAGTAGGAGGTTGAGGAGGCGGTGGATATGGCGGTGTAGGTGGAAGCAGCAGTGGAGGAGGAGGAGGTAGCCTACACTGCTTTTTGGTTTCATTCTTTTATTTTTTCCTCTTTATGACAGTGAACTTAATTGTTGACTATTGGTGGTTACATTGTCGCCTGACAAAAACCATCTGCACCCACAAAACAAAATTGCTGTAGATTTAGAGTTAGCAAGCACTTCTGATAAAAGATTCTTTCCTGTTCTCTCCCTCACAGCAGCAACATCCTATCCCTACAGTAATAAGAGCAGAGTGACGTGCAGCGCTACGTGACTCTAGCTCATACAGGGAGTGCAGAATTATTAGGCAAGTTGTATTTTTGAGGATTAATTTTATTATTGAACAACAACCATGTTCTCAATGAACCCAAAAAACTCATTAATATCAAAGCTGAATATTTTTGGAAGTAGTTTTTAGTTTGTTTTTAGTTTTAGCTATTTTAGGGGGATATCTGTGTGTGCAGGTGACTATTACTGTGCATAATTATTAGGCAACTTAACAAAAAACAAATATATACCCATTTCAATTATTTATTTTTACCAGTGAAACCAATATAACATCTCAACATTCACAAATATACATTTCTGACATTCAAAAACAAAACAAAAACAAATCAGTGACCAATATAGCCACCTTTCTTTGCAAGGACACTCAAAAGCCTGCCATCCATGGATTCTGTCAGTGTTTTGATCTGTTCACCATCAACATTGCGTGCAGCAGCAACCACAGCCTCCCAGACACTGTTCAGAGAGGTGTACTGTTTTCCCTCCTTGTAAATCTCACATTTGATGATGGACCACAGGTTCTCAATGGGGTTCAGATCAGGTGAACAAGGAGGCCATGTCATTAGATTTTCTTCTTTTATACCCTTTCTTGCCAGCCACAATGTGGAGTACTTGGACGCGTGTGATGGAGCATTGTCCTGCATGAAAATCATGTTTTTCCTGTACCACTGCTTGAAGAAGGTGTCTTCCAGAAACTGGCAGTAGGACTGGGAGTTGAGCTTGACTCCATCCTCAACCCGAAAAGGCCCCACAAGCTCATCTTTGATGATACCAGCCCAAACCAGTACTCCACCTCCACCTTGCTGGCGTCTGAGTCGGACTGGAGCTCTCTGCCCTTTACCAATCCAGCCACGGGCCTATCCATCTGGCCCATAAAGACTCACTCTCATTTCATCAGTCCATAAAACCTTAGAAAAATCAGTCTTGAGATATTTCTTGGCCCAGTCTTGACGTTTCAGCTTGTGTCTTGTTCAGTGGTGGTCGTCTTTCAGCCTTTCTTACCTTGGCCATGTCTCTGAGTATTGCACACCTTGTGCTTTTGGGCACTCCAGTGATGTTGCAGCTCTGAAATATGGCCAAACTGGTGGCAAGTGGCATCTTGGCAGCTGCACGCTTGACTTTTCTCAGTTCATGGGCAGTTATTTTGCGCCTTGGTTTTTCCACACGCTTCTTGCGACCCTGTTGACTATTTTGAATGAAACGCTTGATTGTTCGATGATCACGCTTCAGAAGCTTTGCAATTTTAAGAGTGCTGCATCCCTCTGCAAGATATCTCACTATTTTTGACTTTTCTGAGCCTGTCAAGTCCTTCTTTTGACCCATTTTGCCAAAGGAAAGGAAGTTGCCTAATAATTATGCACACCTAATATAGGGTGTTGATGTCATTAGACCACACCCCTTCTCATTACAGAGATGCACATCACCTAATATGCTTAATTGGTAGTAGGCTTTCGAGCCTATACAGCTTGGAGTAAGACAACATGCATAAAGAGGATGATGTGGTCAAAATACTCATTTGCCTAATAATTCTGCACGCAGTGTATAGAGGCTGGGTCACATTCTGCACTGGCCAATCACAGCCATGACATTAGTAGGCATGGCTGTGATGGCTTCTAAGGGCACACGAGTTAAACGCTTGTTGATTGGCTGCTCTGCAGCCTTTCAAAAAGTGCCATTAACTCGCCGAACACTGAACCCGAACCCGAACTTTAACTGAAAAGTTCAGGTTCGGGTCCGGGGTCCAAAAATCCTAAAGTTCGGGTTCGCTCAACCCTAACTGAGAATATATTTATTAATTTTTTTACTGTAATACGCCCTATACGCTTTCACCAGAAATAACTGCAGCAGTGTGTATATATTTTTATTTTTTTATTGAAATACGCCCCTATACGCTTTCACCAGAAATAACTGCAGAAGTGACCTAAGAATACATATTTCTTGTTGGAATGAAATAGGCCACTATACGCTTTAATGAGAAAACAATTAAATAGTGCAGTACGTATATATTTTTCTTATTTTACTATAATACACCGCTATATGCTTTTAACAGAAATAACTGCAACAGTGAAGTGGATATATATTTTTATTTTATTAGTGAAATACGCCCCTATATGCTTTCACCAGAAATACCTGCAGAAGTTACTTGAGAATATATATTTCTTGTTGGAATGAAATAGGCCACTATACGCTTTAACCAGAAAACAATTAAATAGTGCAGTGTATATATATTTTTCTTATTTTACTGAAATACGCCCCTATACACTTTTGCCAGAAATAACTGCAACAGTGCAGTCTGTATATATATATATTTTTTTTATGAAATACGCCCCTATACGCTTTCACCAGAAATAACTGCAGAAGTGACCTGAGAATATATATTTCTTGTTGAAATGAAATAGGCCACTATACGCTTTAATCAGAAAACAATTAACTAGTGCATTGCGTATATATTTTTCTTATTTTACTGAAATACACCCCTATACGCTTTCAACAGAAATAACTGCAACAGTGCAGTGCATATATATTTTTCTTTTTTTAATGAAATACACCCTTATACACTTTCACCAGAAATAACTGCAGAAGTCACCTGAGAATATATATTTATTTTTGGAATGAAACAGGCCACTATACGCTTTAACCAGAAAACAATTAAATTTTGCAGTGCGTATATATTTTTCTTATTTTACTGAAATATGCCCCAATACGCTTTCACCAGAAATAACTGCAACAGTGCAGTGCGTATATATTTTTAATTTTTTACTGTAATACGCCTCTATACGCTCTTAACATAAATAACTACAACAGTGCAGTGCGTATATATTTTTCTTGTTGTACTGTAATACGCCCCTATACGCTTTCAACAGAAATAACTGCAGAAGTGAAATGCAATTTTTTTTCTAACATAACACTTGCAGCCTAAAAACAAAAAGCTGGAATGACAGAGTTGTCTAATGACTATTTGGATTCCCAAATAATCGTTCCCTGCACTTGTAAATAACTTTCCTATCAATGTCCCTAGCGGCTTATGACGTCTCTCCCTGCAGTAAGATGCTGTGAAATGATTCTTTCCCTGCACTTATAAATCCTTTTTTCAGTTTTTTTTTTTAAACATAGAGGTTTTTCCAATAGCTGTCCCTAGCGCCTTCACACGTCTGTCCCTGCACTCTGAACGCTGGAAAATGGCAGAATCTAAAATGGCTGCTGTATTTATAGGGCTGTGACATCACAAGGCTGGCTGGCTGCCGATTGGCTGCATGCAGGCATGTCAATCTGGGTGATCCCGCCTTCCAAGAGTTCCTTGCTCCATGTCCTCAGTCCTCACACATGTAGCCGCCATTTTAGGAAAATAGCAATTAGTTACCACGAAGTGCGAGGACATTCGCATTTGTTGCGAATCAAAGTTTTCCTGAAATTCCGATCGAATTCCACTTCGTCAGATTCGATTTTATCATCTCTAATAATGTTGGTTTTTGACAGAACAACTGAACATGTTTTTGCATCAGAGATACTATGGAGACAATTGTAATGCAAAAAAAATTATTTCTTGATATTGTTACATCGATATAAAAAGTACTATAATAATTAAAATAACTGGAGTGGAAATTATGAGGACAAATAACCCACAAAACCGTAATAATAAGAGCAATATAATTTGTTCAAGCACAGATCATCTTATTTACATCAATAACACTAAGCTCTCTCTCTATTAAATTTGCTTTTCCCTTAAACAAAATTATCTTTTGTTTGTAATCTATCTTGTTAGAAGTGCAATGTAATCACTCTGACTACAGTACTTATAGATATATAGAACTGTACATTTCAAGTAAAAATATAAAAGGGTAATATAACCAATTTACACCAGATCCATTTCGAGATGTGTTTTGACATTTTTGCTGTATTTTTAAGTGAACAAAGATGAGGGAAGGTCATACAGCCCACTACTAAAGCACTTTGCAAGGTCCAAATCCCGGGAAATGTGACGGTGTACAGAGAAGCCGCTCCGGAAACAGTTTAATACTGATAAGAGAAATCCAGAACTGTGTCTAGATAAAACAATTCTTGTTGGTCCTCTTAAAAAGATCCATAAAATGCAAATTCTCATGCTATGCGTTTCAGACGAACGCATGTTGTCCTTCATCATAACATCAAGTATTTTGTAGTAAAGGCCTGTCAGGTCATCTGTCAAGTCTGCTTAAAGGGATTTTTAAGTTTGTGTCAACATCTTAAAAGATGTTGACACAAACTTAAAAATCCCTTTAAGCAGAATAATAATGTATGAAGGTAGCTATAATTTTGCAATTCATTTATTTTACCCTTATTGCTCCTATCTACTGTGTCCAGGCAGCTTTTTCTTATTTCCCATAATGTTATGTCCATGGGCATGTCAAAACAGTAACAGGGGCAGTGATAGGGGAAGGCCTATGTAAATAGCTGATTGGGAGGGGATATAAACTAGCTGGGCGTTGTTATAGATGGTGCTGGAGCTGTGGAAGAGAAAGGAGAAGTGCATCATGGGTTTGGTTGGATACAGTAACAAGAAATTCTACGTACAGAATGTAAACAAAATCCGAGTGATGTGTTTGAATGGTGAAATCTGGTCAATAGTTGAAGCAAAAATATATGGGGAAGATGTACATGAATTAAGCAACTACATGAGTATAGAGAAGAGAGAACAAAAAGAATGTGAGAAGAAAGGATCTGTTGTTGGTCCACATGTCTGTTTTGTGCCCTCTGTCTGTCATCTGTATTCCACATTCATTGCTAGGCTGAAAGGAATTTCCAGAGAATCTCCTATCAATGGTCAATGAAAACCACTGAAAGAACAATGGATTCCATTGGTTTTATCTGACCCATATACTTCAATGGGTGTGTTTGGTCTGCAACACAGACCAAAATAGTACTTGTTTCCATTGTTTTTCCACTGGTCCATCCAAGGATGCGTGAATAAACACATAAAAATCAATGTATACATGTGCTGGCAGTGGAAAACATGCACACATTTGTGAGTCGCTGATGTGTAAACAATCCATTAGCAAATACTTGTGTGTCCCATTTAATAAATCTGTTGGAGCATCTTTTCTTAAAACTTTGGGGGTGATGTAAGAAAAGCTTTAATCCAGCATTTATAGCTGTTTTGTCTAAAAACAGGTGTAGGAAATGTGACAAATTGAATGAGCCAAACAGCGGCTCATTGAACTTTATTGAAATATGGAGATTTATGGGATGCAAAGATATATGGTTGCCCATATTCAGCAAAGAAATAATAAATAAAATAAAAAGACAAACACATAAAGATAAAAATTGAATTCATTTGAATCCACATAAAAATAAAATCCTGGTGAAAAACAATGTTTATCACTTCCTTTCTTTCAAGGGTATTTTTTTTTCTGTGCAGCTACAAAGATGCTGTAACTTTAGAGAGAATGCACTTGGTCAATATTTAACTAGCGTAATAGGTAGGTCCCTTGATAATATTTTTATGCACTTAGAAATAGCACAGTGTGGAGCTTTGGATACCAATTGTTTAATTTTGAGAACGCTGCAGAGGGTCTGGGAAAGATTGAAAATTACTCTGCAGGTGTCACATGTTTTTTATTTTACCCTGTTGTGGGGAAATCAGAATTTACCGGAATTCTTGAAAATAATTGATCACACTTATTGGAGTCGTAGGGGTATAACTAGAGTGGCACATTTGTTTGTGGCAGATCGTTTTAAAGTCTTAGGGGACTTTATTTTCACAAATATTTCGTTTCTAGACCAATTTATGTATGCACGTTTAAAACATGCATAAGAAGAACAACATTCATTTTTTGATTATTGTTTTTGTTACTCAGGGAAAAAGATTAAAATGATCAAGTAAGCTGGTTGAAGGGCTGCCTGATTGCAAAGGCTCTGATAGTGAAGAGATGGGGCTCCCCCATGTCTCCCGTATTTAAGAAATGGAAACGGATTATGTCCCAAATTAAGCTTTATGAGCATGTTGAGAGGCGGAGAAGACAGGGTTCTCGATATTCCTCTGTTTTGCAGTAGTAACTATCTCGGTTTGTTGGATGGAGTATGTGGACGGGTATGGGGCGGGGAGTATGGGGTTCGGGCCATCAGCGACAGCAGCTAAGGGCAGGAGGGGGGAAATTTGGGATTAACGCTAGTAGGTTTGAGTTTATAGAGCTGGGCTTATTGTTGGCGTTTGTGACGATGTTAAAAAAAAGATAGTAACATCCTTTGTATATGTGTATAGGCTCTACTTTGCTTGTTCTTTTTTTTTTTCTTTTTTTTCTGCTCTGTTTTAAATGTTTTGTAACTAGTACTGAAGAAAATAAAAGATTCTTATTATATAAAAAAAAAATATGTTTTACTGTTGCATAGTTACATAGTTAATACGGTTGAGAAAAGACATAATCCATCAAGTTCAACCAATGGATAGGTGGGGACGCACATCCCAGAAGGAAGATTTCTACACATTTTCATAAGCATTAATGTCATTTGCTTTCAAGAATTCATCTAAACCCTTTTAAAACTGTCCACTGTTCCTGCTGTGACCATGTACTGAGGAAGTCCATTCCACGGATTCACAGTTCTTACAGTAAAGAAGCTTTCATGCTTCTGGAGACTGAACTTTTTCTTCTCCAGTCGGAGGCAGTGCCCTTGTCTTTTGAGGGCATTTTACATGGAGCTGTTTTTCACCATATTTTTTTGTATGGCCCATTTATATATTTGTATAGGTTAATCATGTCCCCCCTTAGATGTCTTTCTCAAGACTAAATAAATTTAATTATTTTAATCTTTCTTCATAACTAAGACCCTCCATGCCTCTTATCAGTTTAGTCGCTCTCCTCTGTACTTTTTCCAGCTGCAGAGCGTCCTTTCTATGGACTGGTGCCCAGAACTGAACTGCATATTCCAGATGAGGCAGCACAAACGCTTTGTAAAGTGGTAGTATTACATTCCTGCCCAGCAAGTCCATGCCACGTTTAATGCATGACAAAATCCTGGTGGCCTTAGAAGCAGCTGAATGACATTGTATGCTGTTATTTAATCTACCATCTACAAGGACACCCAAATCCTTCTCTATAAGTGACTCACCCAGTGTTACATAAACTAGGACATATGAAGCACAGAGATTATTACTACCAAGATGCATATCTTTACATGTATCCACATTGAACCTCATTTGCCAAGTTGATGCCCAATCTTCCATAGACTGCACAGTACTACATACACTCACCTAAAGAATTATTCGGAACACCTGTTCTAACTAACCTACATTATCTCACACTAACTATCTGGATTATATATATGACTGAGCTACCTAACTAATGTACCTAACACCCTACACTGGAACCTATCAACTACACTAACTAACCTACACTATCTACCACTAATTATCTGGATTATATATATTATTGAGCTACCTAACTAATGTACCTAACACCCTACACTGGAACACTGGAACCTAATCAGCTAACCTATTCCTTAACCCCTTAAGGACCGGGCTCATTTTCACCTTAAGGACCAGGCCATTTTTTGCAAATCTGACCAGTGTCACTTTAAGTGCTCATAACTTTAAAACGCTTTGACTTATCCAGGCCATTCTGAGATTGTTTTTTCGTCACATATTGTACTTCATGACACTGGTAAAATGAAGTCAAAAAAATTATTTTTTTTGCACAAAAAAATACCTAATTTACCAAAAATTTGAAAAAAATTTGCAAATTTCAAAGTTTCAGTTTCTCTACTTCTGTAATACATAGTAATACCCCAAAAAATTGTGATGACTTTACATTCCCCATATGTCTACTTCATGTTTGAATTGTTTTGGGAATGATATTTTATTTTTTGGGGATGTTATAAGGCTTAGAAGTTTAGAAGCAAATCTTGAAATTTTTCAGAAATTTACAAAAACTCAATTTTTAGCGACCAGTTCAGGTCTCAAGTCACTTTGCGAGGCTTACATAATAGAAACCACCCAAAAATGACCCCATCTAAGAAACTACACCCCTCAAGGTATTCAAAACTGATTTTGCATACATTGTTAACCCTTTAGGTGTTGCACAAGAGTTATTGGCAAATGGGGAGGAAATTTGAGAATTTCATATTTTTGTCAAATTTTTCATTTTAACCCATTTTTTCCACTAACAAAGCAAGGGTTAACAGCCAAACAAGATTGTATCTTTATTGCCCTGACTCTGCCGTTTACAGAAACACCCAATATGTGACCGTAAACTACTGTACGGCCACACAGCGGGGCGTAGAGTGAAAGGTGCGCCGTTTGGTTTTTGGAAGGCTGATTTTTATGGACTGGTTTTTTGACACCATGTCCCATTTGAAGCCCCCTGATGCACCCCTAGAGGAGAAACTCCCTAAAAGTGACCCCATCTAAGAAACTACACCCCTCAAGGTATTCAAAACTGATTTTACATACGTCGTTAACCCTTTAGGTGTTGCACAAGAGTTATTGGCAAATGGGGATGAAATTTGAGAATTTCATTTTTTTGCCTAATCTTCAATTTTAACCCATTTTTTCCACTAACAAAGCAAGGGTTAACAGCCAAACAAGATTGTATCTTTATTGCCCTGACTCTGCCGTTTACAGAAACACCCCATATGTGGCCGTAAACTACTGTACGGGCACACAGTAGGGCGTAGAGTGAAAGGTGCGCGGTTTGGTTTTTGGAAGCCAGATTTTGCTGGACTGGTTTTTTGACACCATGTCCCATTTGAAGCCCCCTGATGCACCCCTAGATTAGAAATTCCATAAAAGTGACCCCATCTAAGAAACTACACCCCTCAAGGTATTCAAAACTGATTTTACAAATTTTGTTAACCCTTTAGGTGTTGCACAAGATTTAATGGAAAATAGAGACACAATTTCAAAATTTCACATTTTTGGCAGATTTTCCATTTTAATATTTTTTTTCCAGTTACAAAGCAAGGGTTAACAGCCAAACAAAACTCAATATTTATGGCCCTAATTCTGTAGTTTACAGAAACACCCCATATGTGGTCGTAAACTGCTGTACGGGCACACGGCAGGGCGCAGAAGGAAAGGAATTCCATACGGTTTCTGGAAGGCAGGTTTTGCTGGACTGTTTTTTTTGACACCATGTCCCATTTGAAGCCCCCCTGATGCACCCCTAGAGTAAAAACTCCAAAAAAGTGACTCCATTTTAGAAACTACGGGATAGGGTGGCAGTTTTGTTGGTACTAGTTTAGGGTACATATGATTTTTGGTTGCTCTATATTACACTTTTTGTGCAGCAAGGTAACAAGAAATAGCTTTTTTGGCATGTTTTTTTTTTTTGTTATTTACAACATTCATCTGACAGGTTAGATCATGTGGTATTTTTATAGAGCAGGTTGTCGCGGACGCGGCGATACCTAATATGTATACATTTTTTTTTATTTATGTAAGTTTTATACAATAACTTCATTTTTAAAACCAAAAAAATGTTTTAGTGTCTCCATAGTCTAAGAGCCATAGTTTTTTCAGTTTTTGGGCGATTATCTTGAGTAGGGTCTCATTTTTTGCGGGATGAGATGACGGTTTGATTGGCACTATTTTGGGGTGCATATGACTTTTTGATCGCTTGCTATTACACTTTTTGTGACGTAAGATGGCAAAAAATGGCTTTTTTTACACTGTTTTTATTTTTATTTTTTTACGGTGGTCATCTGAGGGGTTAGGTCATGTGATATTTTTATAGAGCCGGTCGATACGGACGCGGCGATACCTAATATGTATACATTTTTTTTTATTTATGTAAGTTTTATACAATAACTTCATTTTTAAAACCAAAAAAATGTTTTAGTGTCTCCATAGTCTAAGAGCCATAGTTTTTTCAGCTTTTGGGCGATTATCTTGAGTAGGGTCTCATTTTTTGCGGGATGAGATGACGGTTTGATTGGTACTATTTTGGCGTACATGCGACTTTTTTGATCACTTTTATTACCTTTTTTGGGAAGTAAGGTGGGCAAATTTCAATTTTCTCATAGTTTTTATTTTTTTATTTTTATGGCGTTCACCGTGCGGGGAAAGTAACATGACCATTTTATAGATCAGGTCGTTACGGACGCGGCGATACCTAATATGTGTAGTTTATTTTATTTTTTTAATTTTTATTCAGTGATAAATGTTTTTTTTTTTATCTTAACTTTTTTCACTTTTTTTTACATTTTTGTGACCCAGACCCACTTGGTTCTTGAAGATCCAGTGGGTCTGATGTCTGTATAATACAGTACAGAACAATATATATTGTTCTGTACTGTATTTTACTTACACTGAACAGATCTGTGCTTTTAGCACAGATCTGTTCAGCACCATGGACAGCAGGACGCCTGAGCAGGCGTCCTGTTGCCATGGGAACCCTCCCCGTCTGCTCAGAACTTCGCAGACGGGGAAGGGTAAGGAGGGGGCTGAGGGGGGCTCTCTGGGGGCTCTCTCCCTCTCCATCGGGGGGCTGCAAAGGCACAGCAGCCCCCCGATGGAGAGGGAGGGAGCTCCCTGACCGATGACAGTTAACTTTTTCCATACAGCGGTCCGTACGGACCGCGGTATGGAAAGGGTTAAACGGCTGACATCTTCACAGATGTCAGCCGTTTATACCAGGGTGCCAGCAATGTGCTGGCACCCTGGTACAACCACTAGAAGCCAACGATCGTTCATGGGGAGGCGGGCGGGGGATCGTGATCCCGCCTGCCGCACCGCCCGCCTCCCGCAACGCCCCCACCGCCTGCGACACCCCCCCCGCACCACCCTCCGGCATAAAATCGTGCAGGGGTGCAGGGGGGGGTGAAAAATATTTATTTTAGCCACTCTAAAGTTTCTGATCCCGGCGGTCAGGGACCGCGGCGATCAGAAACTGCAAAAAGCGCAGCAAACCGCAGGTCTGAATTGACCTGCGGTTTTCTGCGATCGCCGATGCGGGGGGGTCAAATGACCCCCCCCTGCATTGTTACGGGATGCCGGCTGAATGATTTCAGCCGAAATCCCGTTCCAATTAACCCCTGGGGCGCCGGAATACAGATTTTAAGTCAGGACGTACCGGTACGTCCTGGGTCCTTAAGGACTCGGGAAATAGGGCGTACCGGTACGTCCTAGGTCCTTAAGGGGTTAATAGTGTTGATTACGAATATTCAAATTGCAAATTTTTATCGTGAATATCGCCACTTCGAGAATTCGCAAATATTTAGAATATAGTGATATACACTCACCTAAAGAATTATTAGGAACACCTGTTCTATTTCTCATTAATGCAATTATCTAGTCAACCAATCACATGGCAGTTGCTTCAATGCATTTAGGGGTGTGGTCCTGGTCAAGACAATCTCCTGAACTCCAAACTGAATGTCAGAATGGGAAAGAAAGGTGATTTAAGCAATTTTGAGCGTAGCATGGTTGTTGGTGCCAGACGGGCCGGTCTGAGTATTTCACAATCTGCTCAGTTACTGGGATTTTCACGCACAACCATTTCTAGGGTTTACAAAGAATGGTGTGAAAATCCAGTATGCGGCACTCCTGTGGGCAAAAATGCATTGTGGATGCTAGAGGTCAGAGGAGAATGGGCCGACTGATTCAAGCTGATAGAAGAGCAGCGTTGACTGAAATAACCACTCGTTACAACCAAGGTATGCAGCAAAGCATTTGTGAAGCCACAACACGCACAACCTTGAGGCGGGTGGGCTACAACAGCAGAAGACCCCACAGGGTACCACTCATCTCCACTACAAATAGGAAAAAGAGGCTACAATTTGCACGAGCTCACCAAAATTGGACTGTTGAAGACTGGAAAAATGTTGCCTGGTCTGATGAGTCTCGATTTCTGTTGAGACATTCAAATGGTAGAGTCCGAATTTGGCGTAAACAGAATGAGAACATGTATCCATCCTCTGATGGCTACTTCCAGCAGGATAATGCACCATGTCACAAAGCTTGAATCATTTCAAATTGGTTTCTTGAACATGACAATGAGTTCACTGTACTAAAATGGCCCCCACAGTCACCAGATCTCAACCCAATAGAGCATCTTTGGGATGTGGTGGAATGGGAGCTTCGTGCCCTGCATGTGCATCCCTCAAATCTCAATCAACTGCAAGATGCTATCCTATCAATATGGGCCAACATTTCTAAAGAATGCTATCAGCACCTTGTTGAATCAATGCCACGTAGAATTAAGGCAGTTCTGAAGGCAAAAGGGGGTCCAACACCGTATTAGTATGGTGTTCCTAATAATTCTTTAGGTGAGTGTATGTGACTAACAGGTTGCAGTAAAGTAACACAGAACTTGACATAGGAGCACATGTCAGGTTAGGTATAATATACTTATTAGTTTAAAAAACAACTTTGCAACCGTTTTTGGAAAAAAATGCATGGTCCAGCGAAGCTATGAAGCATAAAAATACATCAGCCAGTACATTCATGATTTTATGTTAATTGGGCTGCTAGCTGGCTCCTACACATTAATAAAAAATTGAGTACTTTTACTTTATATATTGATTTTCAGTGCAACCAGAGCCTCAGTGGATGGAAATAGCTACAGCACAGTGACACACACTACAATATATGGACCATGCCCTGTCCCCAGCAAAAAACTTGCTTTTGTCTATCAATTAAATCTAACAACCTGTTTTCTTCCCTAACACTGTCCTGAATTGTGTGGCTGAACATAAGCTTTTTTGTCTCTTACAGATATCCTTCCAAACTAAGCATACTTTTTTTGCGATTTAATTTGTGCAAATCACTAAAAATGGCATCCTCCATTTCATATATCACAGTGCAGCAGTGAGCATAGGAGAGCAGGGAGGATGATGTTGGAGAATTATATGACCCAGGGTGGGGGGCCCATAGTGCCTTGCAGTTAGTCTAAGCCACTCAGGATGTCATAGGCATTATAATCCAAAACAAGAAAATTAAGTCTTGTGAGCTTGAACATTGATGAGTCAGGACCTCTCTGTCACATATAAAGCAAAAAAAGACAGTTATCTTTAGATACAAAACCAATACAGCAAGTTCAGGAAAAGATTTAGTGATTTATTTTTATAGATTGGTTTAATCAATTGATTGATATACCACATGACATGTTTTCCTGCATCACAGTTACCATATATTGTAGCGGACTCTGTCCAATTGACAATTGTTTTCTGTAAAACTGTTGCTTGGGAGTAGGTGATGCTACTTATGTACTGTCAGAGAGTGTGTTCAGGAAGGCAGGTGGTTTTGTCACACTGAAGCAGACAAAATGATCTTCTACAGGTGTGAAAAACACTACATTTGTGAAAATGAATCATGTATGGATCCATGACAGTTTTCCCACACTTCTGGTTGAGGTCAATGAATAGATTTGTCATTGCTGACAGTGACTCTTTATCACCTACTCAATGATGCCACCGCTACTGTCTGCCTGTCCATCATATTCCATACTGTACTGCTGAAGCTACTGCTAACCCTACTGCCATTACTACTACTGTTTCATAACCACACATCTAATGCCTTGTTCATGATGCTCCATACTGTACTGCTGCTGATCATAAAAAATGTATAATTCTGGACTGATTATTTAGACATTGCTTTTTCTGATATTACCATGTACGTATGTAAAAACATGGGCAAACATATGCTGCCATTAATGGATCATTTTTGGAACTTCTATTTTCACATTATAAATGTGTGTGTGTTAAAGAGCTTAAAAGGGATTTAATATTCCACTAGGAGACCCCAGAGTGTCACAAAAAGACAATCTGCTCTATTTTGATTCATATTGAATTTGTTGTTCTGTCATATTAATGTACAAGCTGAGAATACACATGGCTTCCCTAGTTGGGATCATATATTGAGCCCATGACATGAGTCAGTAAAGTACTTCCTAATTGGCTGAGACTCACTGTAAGGCAACATGGATAAGGGCCCCTGACCAGGGCCCCATCAAGGGTCATGTGACCCTCCTCACTGCTCTGATGTGCTGTTATCTGATCTGTAAAATGGCAGATACTATTTTGAGAGATTTGCCCAAGTCGAATCACAAATACCTTAGATTCAGAAATGCTTTTTTTCTAAACAATTTCAATTAGTTTAGAAACAATCTGCTCATCTCTAGCCCTGACCCAGTGAGGCATAGATTCCACATGTAGAAAAACAACGAAAGATGTCCAGCACTTCTTCACATGGACAGCGGTAACAACACCAATGCGTTTCAATCTAAGAGATCTTAATGATGGTATGCCATACCATGATTAATATCTGATAGATCGAAACGCATTGGTAATGTTAACGCTGTCTATGTGAAGAAGTGTATTCTTTTAAATTTATGAAATAAAGATTGAAGATTTTTATCCATCTCAGTGCTGGACATTTTTCGTTGTTTTTCTGGATTAACCCCGGATAATATGGGGAGTGCTGGCTTCCTCCTTTGACTCTTACATGGATTCCACATGACCTTTGAAGGTATCCTGTGGTATGTGGCAGAAAAATGTTAGCCACAAAGACATGCAGAGGACATGTGGCTAATGTCCGTGACTGGCAATAATGGAGATTGCGGACATTAGAGATTTTAGATGCCGTATTCAAGTGTGATCACGGCATCTAAAGGGTGAAAAACCCAGAAGCGCCTGCTTCTAGCTTTAGACCTGCATCCCCGTGTGGCGATTGGGGATGTAAGTCATTATTTCTAATAGGCTGAGTCTCTCTGAAGAGACCCAGCATAATAGAGCTACAGTTCCTATGTTGGAAAGCAGGTGGCAGGCCAACATAGATGTTCTGCAATTAGAGAATTGCCTCACTCCTTATGGAAGTATAGTAAATTTACTCTAAAAAGCAAAGTAGTGAACATTCTAGCCTCCTAGAGGTGCTACAAAAAAATTTAAAACATGTATGGCTCTGAAGCTATGGGCCAACATGGCACCCGCTGCATGGCCAGCTGGTCTTTGCTATTAGTGATGGACGAACATCGGCAGAGACAATTTGCGAACGCACTTTCGTTGTCAAATGTTCGCGAACCGTGCATTCGCAGCGGGCCCCATTCTCTTTAATGGCAGGCGAACCTGAAAAACCTTCAGGTCATATTTGCAGCCAGCAAACACTTACACTTGTAGAAGTACACAAATAGTCCCACAACATGGACAGTGATATACCAGAGGGGGATCATTGGCAAAAATTCCCCCCAAAAATATGTATTTTAATCAGGCGACATTTTTATGCATCTTAAAGGGAAACTGTCAAAAATGTGCCCTGCCATTTTTTATTCTACCATGGAACTATATGATGACGCCACTTTGAGATCAGTCTGAGGCATCTGTTAATGCATACATTTTTGGTATGCATTAAATCGATGGCAAAAATAGGATGTGAACCCAGCCCTAGTGTCAGAATAAGCACCAGTACACAGCGGAGCAGTGTGGCGGAGAGGGGGGGCCGCCATGTACTGACAGAGCGCTTCATGGTCCTGGTGGTCAGGGATGAGGACTGTGTTTCCCAAGGATCATTTTCTACCCGGAAATACAGGGCACAGTATACACTAGAATCTATATAATATAAAGAAATTAGCCCTACCCGGAATAATAATACAATTAGGTGGTCATTTATTATATAGAAATACGTCTATGTTAGGCATATTTCTGACACAGATTGTGGTGCAAAGGTCCTTAGCACCACAATCTGCATATTTTTCCCGCTCATGCCAGATCTAAAGAAGGATGGCGTGGGCAGGGAAAGGGATACAGTTATGGCCATCCAGTTATTGGATACCACCGCCATACATTGACCGGATAACACTGCCATACCGTGACCGGATAAAAGGGTGCAAGAGGGCACAGTACAGGGAATGACTAGGGGCACTGCACAGGGTGTGGTAAGAGGACACAATGCAGGGTATAAGGGGGCACAGTACAGGGTGGGGGAACAGTCACATGACACTGTGACATTAGAAGGTCCTTATGGTGAATACGGTTCATAGGCAACCATAATGTGAGGCAGAGGAGTGAGACATGGATGTGATTATGTGGATAGATTAAAAAAAAATTAACTGTCGGCCAGTACAGGCCCCAAAAATTAGACAACAGGCATTTACCTGACAGCAAAGAACTTTGGATTCTGCGGCTGGAGGTACATTAGGCGGTCACATGATAAATATGTAACTGTCGGCCAGTAGAGGCCCCAAAAATTAGGCAATAGGCATTACCTGACAGCAAAGAACTTTGGATTCTGTGGCTGGAGGTACATTAGGAGGTCACAGGATAAAAATGTAACTGTTGGCCAGTACAGGCCCCAAAAATTTGGCAACAGGCATTCACCTGACAGCAAAGAACTTTGGATTCTGTGGCTGGAGGTAGATTCGGCGGTCACAGGAAAAATATGTAACTGTCTGCTAGTACAGGCCTCATAAATCAGGCATTTACCTGACATAAAAGGCCTTTTATGCCGCTGTATATACATACATAAGGCAAGAACCATTCTTTGTTCTGGGTGTTGGCAGATATGTGTGGGCTGGCATGAGGAAATTCAATTACAGGTGGTCATCACAGGTGTCGAATTCCTCTGAGATCTATGCCTCATTCATTTTTTTAAAATGTGAGGTAGTCCACACTGTCGCGAACTAGGCGAGTGCGCTTATCGGTCACTATCCCCTCTACTGCACTGAATGTAATTTAGGACAGGACACTCGACAAGGGGCAAGCCAAGAGTTCCATGGCAAATTGTGCCAGCTCTGGACATAGGTCAAGCCTGCACACCCAGAAGTCAAGGGGTTCCTTGCTTCTCAGAGTGTCCACATCGGCCGATAACCTGATGTAGTCGGACACCTGTCGGTCTAGGCATTCCCTGAGGCTGGATCTGGAGGGCGGCTGTCGATGGGTTGGCTGCAAGAAGGTTCTCATATCCGAATGACCAACACATCTTCAAACCTCCCTCTTTTTGCAGGCGCAGTAGGATTGGTACCCGCACCTGTTTCGCTGTGGGTGGAAATTCCTCTGCCAGTGCCCACAAAAGCAGAATGCAGCATCTCTCGCAGCAAGGCCTGGAAATTCTGTATTCTGACAGCCCTCTGTGATGCTGGTATTATGGAATATTGAGACAAAATGGATACCTGTTTGTTGAGAACTATACTTTAGCTAAAATGGCGGCCAGGCACCCAGCCAACGCCTAGAACAAGAATCTTACTTTCATGCTTCACTATGTACCTCAAGACAGTTTCTGTTCATCTCAAGAAAGCAGCTTCCCCCATCTGGAAGGGGAAGGGAGGAACTTCCTCTTGCACATAGATGAGACAGAAAATACAGAGTTTATAGCCAATAGAAAAGATATACACCACCTTACACCCCCCACTCCTTCCTGTTCTATATTTACTGTCATATATACTGTCTGTTGTTTCAAAATAAACCAGAGATCTTGCTTTGACTCCCACCTGTGTGTGTTTCAGTTTGATCTTTCCGTGCACGTATTCCTTTAACATTGATTTGGAGCAGTACATCAACCAAACTGGCAGTTTGACCAGATCCAAAACAGTTGGCAGCCCAACGTGGGTCTCGAGTATAGGATCCCCTGATCCAGCACCCCCAGAGACCAGACGAGGAGGACCTCACTAACGGACACCGGAACTGCAGGCCCGTGATAAGAGGTAAGAAAACTGTCTTATAATACCTCCATGTGTCCTTTGGTGTATTAGTCCATCCGTGCCTGTCTTAGGGAGGGGTGCCGTGTAAACTTGGGGAATCCTCGAGGGCATTAACGTAAGAACCCCATGTGTTTTAAAGTCTTGATGTACTGTGTTTAAAAACTGTGAAGAATCTGTTGACAAGTATCACCGACTGAGAGTCAGGGAGTTCTCCTATTTGCCTCTATCGGAGAGCAGCCCTTTTGTCTGACTTGATCATAGAAGGGGGAGGAGTGGTCCGCAGCAGCCCAGAGGTGTGCTTGTCTGGTACTCAAAACTTTATCAGGTCTAGTGATTACTCTATACAGAGGTCTCTAGAGGGCTCCACTAGGTGAGGGAGATGATGGGACATTGCGCAAGGGTTCTTTCTGTATTGTGGTTTATTGTTTTTAATGTGCAACCCTTTGTAACGGAAACACAGACTGATAGAAACCCAAAGGTCTTCTAATGTGCCTGTGTCAATCGGTCACCCCGGTGTTTTGACCGAGAGATGACAGAAGGGAGGAGACCGGCCAGTGTCTACCTAGAGTGTGTGAAGCATTAGGCTCAACATGTTATATCAGGTTTCTGTGTTGTCCAGAACAAAGTGATGGTTCCCGAAAATGGGAAATGAGGAAAGGCTACTGTTCACCCGAACAGTACGTGGCAGACCGGAGAGGCAAACGCCATGTTAAATGTTTGAACAAGTTAGAAAAAAATGTATAACATACCAAAAGGTGGCACACTGTGCCCTGCTACGTGGCAGAAGTTGTTGAATGAGAAAAGAGGGAAGTTGGAGGACGAAAAGTTATTAGATACCATCCGTGTGTGGTTGGACTGTAACAGAGAATTTGAAAAGACGGGGTGAGAACAAAATTATGATGAAAGCAGCCGGAGATACTACTGTAAACCCGGTATACTAACTGGGCGCGAGCAGCCACCACCCTATAATGGCGCCGTCAGACAGGAAAAAGGCTGGACTTGTAAACTGTGCAGTCAGCAGAATTTCGCCACCAGTAATATGTGCCTAGCCTGTGCTCCACGCTCACATAACCACACCTCCGTAGTTCCCCAGCACGTCTCATCAGACCCCACTACGGCGCCATCTTTTCCACCTTTAATATCCTTTGGCCCGGATCACCCTGTCACCCCTAGTGTCCCGGTGGTCTCTATGCTGTACCCGATGATAAACCCGGATGTCACTTTTATGACTCCCCGTCAGATCACGACCCCCACACCCATAATGGTGGGAGGTCAGACAGAAGAGCCCGATCAAACGCAGTCTGATGAGGCGGTAGAATCTGTGTCGGGCACATGGACTCCCACCCCTCCCCAATTGGCACCATGGAACGAGGGTAGCCCTGCTGCACAGAACCCAAACACCGCCCTCCAGTGTCAGATTACTACATTCCAAAGAAACATGCAAGATCTAGAGAGAGGCAATTACAAAACCCTTAGGGAAGCTCTGGCACTAACGAATCCCCAGGGCCCGCCCAAATATGTGTCCTTCAATTCACAGCAGTTATTCACCATAGTGAATCTCTTGCCAGATCCTGATACTCACCCAATGCCATTTTAAAAGAAATTGTCTCAAGTGCATCAAACATATGGTTGTACGTGGTCTGATTTGCAAAGTATAGTGGAGAATGAGACCTGTGAATACTCACCACTGATATTAGATCACATCCATAAACCCGTTTTAATGGGTGCAAATTTTGACCCTAGGGACCCAGAATCTGGGTTACCTTTAATAGAACAGTTGCAGAAGTGGGCAAAGGACAGACTGGCTGACCAGTCCACCACTCTGCAAGACATAACACAGGAGAAAACAGAGACCGTTAAAAGAATTGTACAAAGAATAAAACAAAACTATAAAGACATAGGATTCAGCCCAAATGAACCCGTACATCTAAGACTCCTAGCGCGGTCTTTTGTGGATGGCCTTAAACCAGACCTTAACAAAACCCTAATAACCTGCCGTCCTGAATAGAAGTCTTTGCAACTGGATGTGTTAGAACAAATTGCAAAGGGGTTAGAGAGTAACACAAAGAAAACTTGTGCTGCTGTGATAGCAATAATGTCAGGAGAAGATGGTGGAGAACGCTTGCCACCTCGTGTCTGTTATGGGTGCATCAAGCCTGGGCACGTCAAACGGAACTGCCGTAGCAGACATCGGTGGCCAACCAATCAACATCGACGGGGGGGGGGCACTCTGCCTCCTTAATCGCACTAGGACGGTGGCAAACCAGTGCAGTGAGGGGACACTCCATATATGACAGTCACAACAAGATGCTATTACACTCCAAGTGCAGGCCCTCCTGCAGAATGGGGCAATCAAAGTAACTACCTCTACCTGTAACTCGCCCCTTTACCCAGTCTGGAAGAAGAGAGAGAAAGGACAGCCTCTAACGTACCGCATGGTGCAGTACCTCTGGGTTGTTAACGAGGCCACTGTCCTCGAGACGCCTATTGTCCCCAACCCACACACCCTCCTCGCTGGTGTCCCGCCCACTGCCCCTACTTTCACCGTCATTGATCTGGCCAATGCATTCTTTTCTGTTCCCTTACACGAGGACTGCCAATTCCTTTTCGCTTTTACACATGCTGGCAAATAGTACACCTGGACTGTTATGCCTCAAGGGGCCCAAAACATCCCTTCTTGCTTCAGCAAGGCTATGTCCTCTGTTGGTGCAACCCTGGCAGTCCAATCACCCGGAAGTGGAACTCCTGCAATATGTGGATGACCTACTCCTCTGTGCCGTCTCTCCGCAAGTCTGCCTATCCATGTCTGTTTCCCTTCTCCAGTTCCTGGCTTCTGCTTGCTGTCGATTCTCACAAGCCAAATTACAGCTGTGTCTCCCCAAAGTTGTCTTCCTAGGTCATTGCATCTCTCAAGGTAGCAAACAACTCACTGATGCCAGGAAAAAGGCAATCTCTGACATCCAACTCCCAGACTCCTCTCATCAGCTGCAAGCCTTTCTGGGCCTCATCACCTACTGAACACCCTGGATCCCTGATGCTTCAGTCCTAATGCAGCCCCTATATGACTGCATACCTCACAATGCTACTACACCTTTCCAGATGACAATGGAGGCAGGAGAAACCTTTCAGTCATTGAAGGCCGCCATTGCATCTGCCCCTGCTTTTGGCATCCTCAACTACAACCTTCCCTTCTACCTGTATATCATGGAATGTCAGGGCCACATGACTGGAGTACTTACTCAAACTCATGGTGGCCGCAATAGACCCCTGGGTTACTATTCTAAGTGCGTTGACCCCGTATCCAGAGCCTCCCCTTCCTGTGTCATAGCCGTCCATGCTGCCAGCTCTCTTCTGGACATCACATCAGACGTTATACTTGGTCACCCCCTCACTATTCTGGCTCCCCATGACATTTCTGCCATCCTTCAGCAGACTCAACTTAAACAGCTCACTGCACAACGCCACCTCCAGCTCCAGTGTAGTCTGCTCCTGCCAGAGAATGTTACCATTCAGAGATTCTACATCCTCAACCCTGCTGCACTCCTTCCTCTTCCAAGGGGGGGAGTATACTGGAGATTCTGAAGATTTTATTGATCTACATGCTGAAGAGGATCTTCAGGAAAACTATGGGCCTCAACCGATTCTCTTTATAAGGAGAAAGAACATAATTGCATCACAATGATGGAAGCTGAAGTAGGGACACCACCATCAGTCCAAGACACTCCACTGACAAACCCACATTGGACTCTCTTTGTGGACGGCTCAAGGAACGCCGTTGACAAAGGGAAGTTCCATACAGGCATGGCAGTCATTAGTGAGCATGACGTGTTGTGTGCAAGACAATTGCACCAGACCAGTCAGCACAGGAGGCTGAACTCATTGCCCTCACTTAAGCCTGCCTCATGGCAAAACACTCTACCGCTAATATCTACACAGATTCTAGATGTGCCTTTGCAGTAGTTCATGACTTTGGAATCATATGGAAGGCCCAACTTCAGCAGAGGACCCTGTCAGGGAAGGGTTATTATCTATAACAACACTGATGCCTAACTGGCTACTAACCACTCTTGTCCCTGACACAAAAACTTAACTTTTACTTCTTTATTAAAACAAGTGAAAAAATATAACAAGTGAGCTAGCTGAAAGATTAAAACTAGCTATACCCCATCTAAAGATGCTATTAATGACTGATATGAAATGTGTATATGCAGGCGGGGGTGCACTGACCCGCAGTGTCTTTCAACACAACCCTGCTGCATTCACTAGGGTTTAACACTGTGCTTGATATCTAATTACCATCACAATTCGGGTGTAAATTGTGGAACAAGCCTGTTCACACTCAATGTTATTGCATTAAGCACACCGATTTCAGTCTATTAACAGAGGAGTACAGCAAATTAAAACCTAGATTCCGCGCCCAACATGTTTCGCCAGCTAATCTGGCTTCATCAGGGGTGATGGGCAGACTTGAATGACCAACGCTGGTTTAAAGGATTTATAGGCTACCATCTCACTAACTGTGATAAAAGGAGCCAATACGGCATCTAGGTATCTATGCCTATACCATTTACCCAATGGGGATGTATGTTATAACTATGGCGGGCTCGATCGTCACCCGCCAAGAGGTGTTGCTATGTGACCCGCTGCGCAGTAGAAAACGGCACACAGACTTACCTTCCATACACGTCAATTATTCATTAATGTGCATGCGCCACGACTTAGTAATTCGGAGCCAGCTGCACCTGCACTTTGTCCTTTTATGACGATACTTATTCTGCGCATGCACCCGGACTTAGTAGTTTGAGGACAGACTGTAAATAGTAGTGCGGCACCGCCTACACTATCATACTTCTTCTTTCCTTATTTCTATTGCGCTCTGCGCCAGTACTTAATTTTAGTCTCTGTAGAAGTGTATTGTGGTCACTTTTCCTATATAGATAATTTTATTTAAATACATATATTAGATACTACACTTTTATATGGGCTAGATGGTTACTCTTCTAATTGCTGATATCTCATATTGTGAATCTTGCATTTGGTACCCTTATCAAGTTAGTGTTCTCCAATCTCTTTTAACAATCGACTAACTGATCTATTATACTCGTTTATCGGACCATATTTATTCCTCATATCTATGATCATCAATGTGTGGATTATTTGTATCCACCTAGTCATAACTATAAACTTAATAAGTACTACCAGCGTTATTGATATGCTCACACTATATTCAAGTCATTCAAGTCTGCCCATCACCCAGGAGCCGGAGCCACCCATAAGCAAGGTACGCCACCGCGTAGAGCGCACTCTTGCTGGAGGCGCCAGCCCGCGGCGCCGCCTCCTAGCTAATTTATTCACTTCATTTACCTCTGTTTAATCTCGCACAGGCGCACTGGCAGAGGCATCGTCGAGCGAAGTGCGCATGCACTGTCTTCCAGCGCACCTCATTCGACGATGCCTCTGCCAGTGCACTTGTGTGAGATTAAGGCGCTTCTCTGCAAATACACAGAGGCAAGTTAAGTAAATAAATTAGCTAGGAGGCAGCGCTGGGCAGGGAGGGGATCTGTGGATGACATTTATGGGGGTCTGTGGTGGATGACACCTATGGGAGATCTGTGAATGACACTTATGGGGGATCTGTTGTGGATGACATTTATGGGGGATCTGTGGATGACATTTATGGGGGATCTGTGGATGACACTGATGGGGATCTGTGGGTGACACTTATGGGGATCTGTGGATTACACTTATGGGGATCTGTGGATGACACTGATGGGGATCTGTGGATGACACTTATGGGGGATCTGTGGATAACACTTATGGGGGATCTGTGGATAACACTTATGGGGGATCTGTGGATGACACTTATGAGGATCTGTGGATGACATTTATGGGGATCTGTGGATGACATTTATGGGGATCTGTGGATGACACTGATGGGGATCTGTGGATGACAATGATGGGGATCTGTGGATGACACTGATGGGGATCTGTGGATGACACTTATGGGGATCTGTGGTTGACATTTATGGGGATCTGTGGATAACACTGATGGGGATCTGTGGATGACACTGATGGGGATCTGTGGATAACAATGATGGGGATCTGTGGATGACACTTATGGGGGATCTGTGAATGACACTTATGGGGGATCTGTGGATGACACTTATGGGGATCTGTGGATGACACTAATGGGAATCTGTGGATGACACTTATGGGGATCTGTGGATGACACTTATGGGGATCTGTGGATGACACTGATGGGGATCTGTGGATGACACTGATGGGGATCTGTGGATGACACTGATTGGGATCTGTGGATGACACTGATGGGGTCTGTGGATGACATGGTATGTAGCTGGAGGGAGAAAACGTGGCCATACCACAATGAAGGGTACAGTCTGTATAAATAGGTGGCCAACAGAAAATGGGCGGGTCAAAGGGCGTGGTCAATGTGCGGAGTCAATGAGGTTGGCAAAATTAGCTTTTGCCTAGGGTGGCAAAAATCCTTGCACCAGTGTCACAGCGGACAGTGGCGGAAACCTCCCGCCGTGCGATGTTAAAGGGATAATGGGAAGCTGCTAGGCCAGGACAGGAATCAGGGAGCAGGTCACCTTCTAATGCGTCCCTAACTCTGACTCCTAAACGTATGAGCCAACCCAGATGGTAGGAGGGCTCATACTCCGGAACCTCGGGTCCCTACTAGCCCTCAGGAGATCCCTAGACTAGGAGCAGGGTAAGACGACCTGTTCCTCCCAGACACAGACGAACAGGAGTCTCACTGGCCAAGCTGCAAGGAAAGGGGAACATATACAGCATATGGCAATGGCAGGTAAGTGAAACTAGTACCACACCTAGCTGCCACAGACACACAGCCTGGAACCCGTGCACAAGTGCTGATGTCCACACCAACATAAAAGGACACAGCACACACCACACATCACACAGGAACCCAGGAAACCATAGCTGCAAAAGGTGAGACACCACAAGAACATAAAGTTAACATCTTAACATATTCTTAACATCTTAACGTCTATGACCAAAAGGGTGGCCCTCACTGGATAGATGGCATAAGAAGACCAGGAGGATGACTCCATCATACAGCATGGCTGGAGTACCCCTCTGCTTCAGGCATCCAGCAGAAGCTAAATAGCCCAAGTAGCCACACCCACACAGACACACACTAGGAACGGAGTTAACCCTTCCAACACCAGACAAAGTAAGGTAGCCACTTAAAGGGGAAGTGCATATGCAACTTAATCCCGTGCATACCAAACAAAGAAAGTGCACACACACAAACACACGTTGCCTGATGCAACCGCATGCATAGACAGTGGACCGCCTAGCAACCAGCTCAGACTGCTCCACTGCCCACAACCTCATGTTGCCAACGGCAACCACACGTGAGGCAACATACTAACAGCCCTCACCTGTGGTTGACAACAAAAGCAGACCGCGGGAAACTGCATGCGGCTCAAGGAGTCGAGACCATGACCATGGTCGTGACAACCAGTCCTGCCATCACCCCTGATGAAGCCAGATTAGCTGGCGAAACATGTTGGGGGCGGAAACTAGGTTTTAATTTGCTGTACTCCTCTGTTAATAGACTGAAATCAGTGTGTTTGATGCATTGAGTGTTAACAGGCTTTTTCCCCAATTTGCACCCCATTTGTGGGGGAAATTAGATATCAAGCACAGTGTTATACCCTAGCGAATGCAGCAGGGTTGTGTTGAAAGACAGTGCGGGTCAGTGCACCCCCGCCTGCATATACACGTTTCATATCAGTCATTAATAGCATCTTTAGATGGTGTATAGCTAGTTTTAATCTTTCAGCTAGCTCACTTGTTATATTTTTTTGCTTGTTTTAATAAAGAAGTAAAAGTTAAGTTTTAGTGTCAGGGACAAGAGTGGTTAGTAGCCAGCTAGGCATCAGTGTTGTTATATGGAAGGCCCGGGAATACATCACAGCTTCAGGAACCCCAATCAAGAACGCTTCAGCAGTAGCGGCTCTAATGGCAGCAGTACTCCTGCCCACCCAAGTGGCAGTGATCAAGGTAAAGGCCCCTACTCGAGCTGACACCTCTGAGGCCAGAGGAAATTACCTAGCTGACCAAGCTGCCAAGAAAGCAGCAGTGGAAGAGGAAAGAGTCTAATCAGACCAGATTATGGTAGCACAGGAAGACCTGGAACAAAAAGAAGTCACATGTGACCTACTGAAACAAATGCAGAAACAGGCCACTCCCAGTCAGCCGTTGAAGAAGAATCTAGACTATGGACACAAGGAAAGAGAGTGTGCCTACCCAGAGCCCTCTATCCCCCAATAGCCCCACCCACCAATCTAAAACCATTATGAATGAACTATCTGACAAAATATGGGTGGCCCCAGGAATCACCCCGGTCCTGGTAAGACATACCCAGTCTTGCCTCATCTGTGCCGAATGTAACCCCTGCAGAACCGAGCCCACGCCCCGGAAATGTCTCCCAAAGGCCTTATATCCCTTTCAGAGGATACAAATTAACCACATATAGATGCCAATGTGCCAAAGGTTTCAATATGTGCTAGTAGTGATAGACTTGTTCTCTGGGTGGCCAGAAGCCTACCCCATGCGAAACCAGACAGCAACCACTACTGCTAAGAAACTAATGCAGGAAACTGTTTTATGGTTCAGGGTACCTCAGGTCATTGAGTGATCAGGGCCCAGCATTCACTGCTAGTATAACCCAAGAGGTCTGGAAGATGGTAGGGTCACACCTAGCATTTCACACCCCTTACCGACCTCAAAGTAGCGGCAAAGTTAAAAGACTGAACAAGGTGTTGAAATAAAAAATGCTGAAGATAACCCGGGAGACAGGGTTGCGTTCAGTTCTTTCCTATAACACTCTTTTCAGTTAGGCACACACCAAGGCCCCCACACAAACTGACCCCATACGAGATCATCTTTGGGACAGGGCCAAGAATGGGACAGTATTTTCCTCAGCAGCTACAAATGCATCATGAATCTGTTGCAAAATATGTGATAGCATTGAGCAAACAATTGTCTAACATATATGCACATATAAGTTTTCTCTTCCATTCCAGATCCACACTCCCTAGAAGGAAGCCACACTCTGAAACCTGGAGAGTGGGTGGTAGTCAAGAAACACGTCAGAAGCACCCTTGAGCCATGATACGAGGGACCCTACCAAGTGCTGTTGACTACCCCAACTTCCGTGAAACTCGAAGGGAGACCCATCTGGATCCACGCCTCACATTGTAAAAGATTAAAGGCCATTCTTACGACCCCGGAACAATAAGCCATGAGGATCCACCTACTTATCAGGACTTTGACCCATATACCAATTTAAATCCAGTAAAGATAAGGACAGGGAAGTGTCCTTGCCTGTCGCAGGATGGGCAGATGCCCCATGGCTCATGATAAACAGACCAGGACCCTCGATAGATTATAGCTCTACCCCCTGGCAAGAGGGATACTGGACTAATATCACATGTTTTCCTAGCTGGACTCACTGTTATTGTCTCCAAGTACAAACCAAAGGCATGACATTTAGTCCGCACATACACTCAGGTTGCAATGACTCAAAAACCGACAGCCATGTGCAGTGTATTGGTGTAGATGCCGTGAACGGAAAATACCTACCCTGTAACAACCGTACTGTACAGGATCTCCTGACAGGCATATTAGCTAACACCCACCGAAGGTCAGTTAAAAGGATATGAGCTGGCAAAAGGGATAAAATTAGCCAAATTAATTACCCAATTATTCAATAGAACAGCAGTGGCAGTTCCAGAGGACATATACTTAGTTTGCGGACACAAAGCATACAAATGGTTATCCCAGAATGTCACAGGACTGTGCACCATTGCCAGGCTTACTCCTGCCACCTTTATAGTACCACACTCTAAAATTGACATAAATGCTATTCCTAAACACACCTTGTACCGTAGTGCCAAAGATAACATACCCAGACCAAACGTTAAGCCACAAGCTATAGAAATTAGCATTCCCAATAAAGTTCTCAGTACCCTTTTCATATATCCCATGAATTTGCAAGTTAAGGTGGGTCTAGAGAAAATGGCGGATCTAAGGGATAAATGGCTGGACGCACATAAAGCTGATAAAGATACATGGTGGTCTGATACCTTCTCCTTCCTTAACCCCGCCAACTGGTTTAAATGTATTGGGGGTTGGCTCATGGGAATTGTCCAAGGAATATTACAGGCAGCCCTAATGCTATTGGTGATATATATAGTAATTACGCTTGTTCTTACTTGTGTGACCCGCCTTTTAAAAAGAATGAAGAAAACTGATGAGCAACCTATCATGCTTCTTTACAATGAGGAAGAATCAAAGGAAACGCCATTCAAGACGGTTCCCCCTCCTCGTTATGATGCCGTGCAGAGATAGGGTAAGATGAATCCCAGAGTATTATCACAAGTCCGAGCAACCGGGAGCCTACCTAGAAGAGGTAGGTTGACGCCACTGCGGGTGAGGAGGATACGAAGGGTATTCCCAGGGGAATCACTAGGCAAGGGAAAATCTACAATCAAGTCTCCAAGTGGGGACTGTTATGGAATATTGAGACAAAATGGAAACTTGCTTGTTGAGAACAATACATTAGCTAAAATGGCGGCCAGGCACCCAGCCAACGCCTAGAACAAGAATCTTACTTTCATGCTTCATTATGTACCTCAAGACAGTTTTTGTTCATCTCAGGCAAGCAGCTTCCCCCATCTGGAAGGGGAAGGGGGGAACATCCTCTTGCACATAGATTTGACAGAAAATACTGAGTTTATAGCCAATAGAAAAGATATACACCAACTTACACCCCCCACTCCTTCCTGTTCTATATTTGCGGTCATATATACTGTCTGCTGTTCCACAATAGAGCAGAGATCTTGCTTTGACTCCCACCTGTGTGTGTTTTAGTTTGATCTCTCCGTGCACGTATTCATTTAACATTGATTTGGAGCAGTACATCAACCGAACTGGCAGTTTGACCAGATCCAAAACACTGGTAACATGTCCGCCATTTTGTGTTTGTACCCGGGGTCTAAGTGTGTTGCCACCCAGGTCAATTGTAAGCGGTGAAGCGCCCTGGCTCCTGCTCATTGCCCAGGAGAATGTTGTCCTCGGTCTCATCCCCCCAGCCATGGACAACACCAGGGATCCCCGAAAAGTTTAAAGCCTGCTTCTCTTGCTCCTCCTCCTCCCCCCAGCCACCATCCTATTCTGACTCCTCTTCAGACTCCTGCTGACTTATCTTAGATGGAGTAGCCCCCCTGGGAATTCATTCAGCATTGCGAATTCCTCATCTTCCAGCTCCTGCTCCTCGACTGCTTGATCAATGACACAATACAATGCACGGTCCAGAAAGAAGGCGTAAGGTACTATGTCACTGATGGTGCCCTGGCTGCGACTGACTAGTTTGGTGATCTCATCAAATGGCTGCATGCGTCGCGCATTAGCAGCCACTGGCGCAGTGAAAAGAAACCAAGCTCCCCAGAACCTGTCCTGCCGCAGAGTTCGTACAGGAAGTCATTAATGGAATGTTTCTGCTTGAGCAGCCTATCAAGCATATACAAGGTGGAGTTCCAGTGCGTTGGGTAGTCACAAATCAGACGTCTGACGGGCAAGTGGTGTCGCCGCTGAACGTCAGCAAGGCAAGCCATGGCCTTGTAAGATCTTCTAAAATAGACTGAGATTTTGCTGGCCTGCCGCAAGTCGTCCTGGACCTCGGGGTATTTGGCAACGAATCGCTGCATGACTAAGTTCAGGATGTGTGCCATGCATGATACGTGTGTCATTTTGCCCTGTTTCAGCACGCTCAGCAGATTGGCACCATTGTCGCACACCACTTTACCAACTGTTAAATTGAACGGTGTTAGCCACTGATCGGCCTGTGACCGCAGAGCTGAAAGCAGTGCAGGACCGGTGTGGCTCTTGGCTTCCAGGCACAACAGCCGCAGCACAGCATGGCAACGTCTCACCTGGCACATCAAATACGTTCTGGGGAGCTTGGGGATGCATCGGAAGAGGCGGTAGTAATGGAAGAGGAGGAGTCAGCCAAGGAGGAGACAGAGGATGGAGTAGGAGGAGGAGAAGAGGCCGGCCTGCATGCAATCCATGGCGGTAACACCAAATCCACACGGGTGCCACAGGTTACATGCTTGATGGCAGTCAAAAGGTTCACCCAGTGGGCAGTAAAAGTTATGTATCTTCACTCACACTGTGCGCCAGAGATATATTAACTAGCCGCAGAACGTGGCCATATATATCAAGAATGCCCTTCTGGGACAAATATTTCCTTCCGGGGACCTTCCATTGCGTTGTGCCAATGGCCACACATTTTCTAAAGGCCTCCGAGTCCACCAATTTATATGGCAGTAGTTTGCCAGCTAGCAGTTCTGACATGCCAGCAGTCATTCGTTGGGCAAGAGGATTATTCGGCGTCATCACTTTTTTACGCTCGAACATTTGGGCCACGGAAGCCTGCCTTGTGCCAGATGAATGTAACGACGGCCCGGTGGAAGGTGGAGTGGAGGACAAATGGGAGGAGAGAGGAGAAGGAGAAGAGACAGGATGTGGAGCGCCAGGAGTGTGGCTTTGTGGGTTTTGATGGAGTTGCTCCCACTGGGCTCGGTGATGGGAGGCCAGGTGCCTTCTTAAGGCGGTCGTCCCTAGGTGAGTGTTGGGCTTACGCGACTAATGCGTTGACAGCACAGGCTGTAGGTGGCAACACTATTGTCAGCAGCTGACATGTTAAAAAAAAGCCCACACTGCGGAGCCATGTGCCGGGAGCGCAAGATGTGACCGTGCATGGTGGATGTCTCGCTCCAGATACATTTGCAGTCTGCTATTTGCCTGTTGTGCACTGTGAGTTCTGCCTGCTTCTCCTCCTTCTCCTCCCTATCTGCTGCTCCGACTCTCCCTCTGAACTCCCCTCATCTTCCTCTCTTGTGGGCAACCACGTGACATCCATCGACACGTCATCATCACCTTCACCACAACTGACGCTAGAGATCTCGGAGTAGGCAGCAACAGCGGGGACCACCCTCCTTAGGCTGATCTGGGTACTGTCGTCAGACTGCTGGGTGGCGACCGTTGCTACCTCTTCCTCATCTGATGCCAAGAATGGTTGTTCATCGGTAAGGTCTGGGATTGGATGGCAAAATAATTTCTCTGACTCAAGTGGCTATTGTGGTGTTGGTGGTGTCTTTGGGGGTGCACACAGCAGAGAGTGAGGAGGGTGCAGAAGCGGAAGGCTGAGTGAGCCACTCAACCAACTCTGGTGCGTCCTTTGACATAATCGCACGCACCTTCTCCAACTTCCCACTTAGGCTCCGGCCTGGTGCACCTGCCCGAACCCTACCACCCCTGCGGAATGGCCTGCCTCTTTCTCTTTCTCTTTTCAAAATGACCCTGTGCCAAAGTCTCTAAAGAAGAGCAGTATTTGTGGAAGCTGATATATGGCAGGCCTCAATCAGTTGTTAGAAGAAGCTGGTATATCACCCTCAAGCAGTAATTTTGTAGACACAGGTATATGGAAAACCTCTATCACTATTTTGTGGAAGCTGATATATGGCAGGCCTCAATCAGTTGTTAGTTAAAGCTGGTATATCACCCTCAAGCTGTAATTTTGTGGACCCAGGTATATGGAAAACCTCTATCACTATTTTGTGGAAGCTGATAGATCGCAGCCCTCAATCAGTATTTTCTGGAAGCATACAAATGCACTATAATATACTTTCTATGTTAGAAAGTATATTATAAGTATATCACACCCCTTTGTGTATCATACCTATCGATAGCACATCGTTACAAGTCCTTAAAAGTACTTTGTGGCCCTATTAGCTGGCGTTTGGTGTCCCTAAGTTCCTAACCTGTCCCTGCTCCAAAAGGCAACATCTCCCTACACTGGCAAAATACATAATGTAAAATGGCTGCCAGATTGGGTTCAGTTATAGGGTTGGGGGGGTGTCCATGTGCTGAAACGTCTCAATAGGCTGTCCTGTCCCACCTGATGGATGTATCATGGGTCAAAGTTCGGTGCAATGCAAAAGAATATGGCGCGCGCGTACATTGCCATATGTTCGCATGTTCGGCAGATCGCAAACGTGCAAAGTTCGCCGTGAACTGACCACCGGACGAACTGCAAGGCCCTCACAATCTGCTATTTCAACCAGCAGAGACTCAAGGCTAATGACCGCAACCGGCAATAATAAAGTGTGATCACAGAATCTAAAGGGTAAAAAACCGGCATCCTCTGTGGCCAATGAGGATGCCGGTAATTCATCTAAGAAGAGACACAGAGTATTGAAGCTGTAATTCTTATTTGGGCCAGCAAGCCAACAAAGAAATGAGCAATTCTGTACCAATATGGATATATAATAAACATAATGGTACAGAATAAAAAATAAAATAAAATACAGAGCTTTGTAGCCTCAAACACAAGCTACTAAACCATTAAAAAAGTAAAAAAAAAAAAAATATATATATATATAAAAAATATAAAAGATATAAAAGTTTAAATCACCCACCTTTCCATAGAATAAAAAAATAAATACATAAATAAATAACAAAAAACATAAACATCAACGCGGCTGAAAATGCGTGTAATAATAAAATATTAAAAATATTTTTCCACTATGGCGAATGGCGTAATGGAAAAAAGGATCAAAATGTCACCATTTTTTTATTGCTTCTCTTATTCAAAACAATTTAATAAATTGTGATAAAAAAAACACACGCACCAAAAGGTTAGCAATAAAAACTACAGATGTCCCACAAAAAAATGAGCCCCCACACAGCTCAGTAGATATTGTATGCCATAATACATGGTGCCATTATAAAGTAAAACTTGTCCCACAAAAAATAAGCCTTCGTATGGATATAAGAACGGAAAAATTAAAAAGTTATGGCTCAAGGAAGATAGGGAAGAAAAATGAAAACGCAAAAACGAAAAAAAAACTCCAATATCCTAAGGGTTTAATAAGTTTTATCTCTCTGAAAGAGGCCACTGACATTTAGGAATAATGTTGTCATTAAGTAGCGCACTTGGTTTCACCATAATGTTTTCATATGTAGAGAAGTGGAAAACTCCAGCATCCAAATGTATGCATGAATCAAGCTTTATTGGAATGTGCTAAAATACATTTTCAGTTTAGAATTTAGTCAATGAATATAAACTAGGGTGTAAATTCAAAATAACTGTCTCTTCTAGTAAATTCCGAATTACTTTTTAGATCTATTCTTGAGTGGTTACATAAAATCATTGAAACATGCACAGGAAACTAACTGAAGGAAACATGATCCTGCATATAACTTCATGTCATGCTTTTCATATCACCAAAAATATCCAGTCTAGACCAGTTGCTTAACCCCTTAGGGACTGGGCTCATTTTCACCTTAAGGACCAGGCCATTTTTTGCAAATCTGACCAGTGTCACTTTCTGTGGTGATAAATTTAAAACGCTTTGACTTATCCAGGCCATTCTAAAAATAGTTTTTTCGTCACATATTGTACTTCATGACAATGGTAAAATGGAGTAAAAATAAATTCATTTTTACTTATAAAAAAGTACCAAATTTACCAAAAACTTTGAAAAATTAGCAAATTTTTAAGTTTCAATTTCTCTACTTCATTAATACATAGTAATACCTCCAAAGATAGTTATTACTTTACATTCCGCATATGTCTACTTCATGTTTGGATCATTTTAGAAAAGCTATTTTATTTTTTGGGGATGTTACAAGGCTTAGAAGTTTAGAAGCAAATCTTGAAATTTTTCCGAAATTTTCAAAAACCCACTTTATAAGGACCAGTTCAGGTCTGAAGTCACTTTGTGAGGCTTACATAATCGAAACCACCCAAAAATGACCCCATTATAGAAACTACACCCCTCAAGGTATTTAAAACTGACTTTACAAATGTCTTTAACCCTTTAGGTGTTCCACAACAATTTATGGAAAATAGAGATACAATTTCAAAATTTCACTTTTTTGGCAGATTTTCCATTTTAATATTTTTTTCCCAGTTACAAAGCAAGGGTTAACAGCCAAACAAAACTTCTATTTATGGCCCTAATTCTGTAGTTTACAGAAACACCCCATATGTGGTCGTAAACCGCTGTACTGGCACGCGGCAGGGCGCAGAAGGAAAGGAATGCCATATTGTTTTTTCAAGGCAGATTTTGCTGGACTGGTTTTTTTGACACCATGTCCCATTTGAAGCCCCCCTGATGCACCCCTAGAGTAGAAACTCCAAAAAAGAGACCTGATTTTAGAAACTACGGGATAGAGTGGCAGTTTTGTTGGTACTAGTTTAGGGTACATATGATTTTTGGTTGCTCTATATTACATTTTTTGTGAGACAAGGTAACAAGAAATAGCTGTTTTGGCACAGTTTTTTTTTTGTTATTTACATTCATCTGACAGGTTAGATCATGTGGTATTTTTATAGAGCAGGTTGTCACGGATGCGGCGATACCTAATATGTATACAATTTTTTTATTTATGTAAGTTTTACACAATGATTTTATTTATGAAACAAAAAAAATCATGTTTTAGTGTTTCCATAGTCTGAGAGCCATAGTTTTTTCAGTTTTTGGGCGATTATCTTGGGTAGGGTATGATTTTTGCTAGATGAGATGACGGTTTGATTGGCACTATTTTTGGGTGCGTATGACTTTTTGATCGCTTGCTATTACACTTTTTGTGATGTAAGGTGACAAAAAATGGCTTGTCTTACACAGTTTTTCATGTGATATTTTTATAGAGAATGTTATTACGGATGCGGCAATACCTAATATGTATACTTTTTTAAAATTTACTTAAGTTTTACACAATAACAGCTTTTAAAAAAAATAAAATAATGTTTTAGTGTCTCCATATCCTGAGCCATAGTTTTTTTTATTTTTTGGGCAATTGTCTTAGGTAGGCGCTCATTTTTTGCGTGATGAGGTGACGGGTAGATTGGTACTATTTTGGTGGGCATACGCCTTTTTGAACGCTTGCTGTTGTACTTTTTGTGATGTAAGGTGATAAAAAAATGGTTTATTTAGCACAGTTTTTATTTTTAATTTTTACGGTGTTCATCTGAGGGGTTAGGTCATGTGATATGTTTATAGAGCCGGTCGATACGGACGCGGCGATACCTGAAATGTCTCCTTTTTTCCCCCTATTTTTTGCATTTTTTTTTTACTTTATTTGGGGGAAATGACTTTTTTTGTTTTTTTTACTTAAAACTTTGAATTTTGGGGGGGAAAACTTTATTATTTTTTTTTTTTTAAATCACTTTATTTTTTGTCCCACTTTGGGACTTCAACTTTTGGTGTCTGATCCCCTTTACAATGCATTACAATACTTCTGTATTGGAATGCAATGGCTGTATGAGTAATACAGTGTGTATTACTCATACAGCTTCCGGTCTGTGAGATCCAGGGGTCTGGATCTCACAGGCTCGTCACCGGAAAGAAGTGCCGATGCCTAAGGAAGGTATCGCGCTGCCTTTCATGCCATCAGGTACCCCCTACAGCCGCACGGGGACCCGATGGCACCTCCCACCGCCACCGCAACCTCCAGTAAAAGCCGCAAACCGCAGGTCTGAATTGACCTGCAGTTTGCGTCAATCCCCAACACAGGTGGGTCCCCCACGCGCATTGACCCAAGGTGCCTGCTTAATGATTTGAGCAGGTACTTTGTTCAGATCACCGCCCGTCGTGCCGCGGTGATCGGAACTACACAGGACGTACAGGTATGCCCTGTGTCCTTAAGTACCAGGACATCAGGGCGTACCTGTACGCCCTATGTCCCAAACAAGTTAAAATGGTGGCCACTATTTTATAGGTCCAAAGATAGAGTATCCTCCACCATAAAAAGGATAATTGTTAGACCTTTTTTTAATAAGAAAATAAATCTGACAGTTCAGTGTGTTATTAAACAGGCTGCTTGTCACCACCGGCTAACACTCTTTTCAGTCATAGTCATACAGTTGTGTTCAAAATTATTCAACCCCCAATGCTGTAAAGGGTTTTAGGGAATTTAGTGTACATTTGTAATTGTGTTCAGAATGAAATCTTACAAGGACTTTTTAAAGAACCAAATGCAACTAAAATGACATCAATTGTTTTTGTAATACAGTATTAAATGTTTTTTTTTTGTGATTTCTTCATTGACACAATTATTCAACCCCTTAAAGACTACCACTCTTAAGAACAGAGGTTCATTCAAGTGTTTTCGATCAGGTATTGAAAACACCTGTGGATGTCAAGGAGCAGCAATCAAGCATAATAAGCACCAATTAGGCAGATTTAAAAGGACTGTGATACTCAGCTCCTTCTAGACATTTACTGGTGTGTTTACAAACATGGTGAAGTCAAGAGAATGGTCCAGGAAGACAAGAGAAGAGGTGATTTCTCTTCACAGGAAGGGCAATGGCTATAAGAAGATTGCAAAGATGTTAAACATACCAAGAGACACCATAGGAAGCATCATTCGCAAATTCAAGGCAAAGGGCACTGTTGAAACGCTACCTGGTCGTGGCAGAAAGAAGATGCTGACTTCGACTGCTGTGCGCTACCTGAAGCGCAAAGTGTAGAAAAGTCCCCGTGTGACTGCTGAGGAACTGAAAAAAGATTTGTCAGATGTGGGTACTGAAGTTTCAGCTCAGACAATAAGGCGCACACTGCGTAATGAAGGCCTCCATGCCAGAACTCCCAGGCGCACCCCCTTGCTGTCTCCAAAGAATAAGAAGAGTCGACTGCAGTATGCCAAAAGTCATGTGGACAAACCACAAAAGTTTTGGGATAGTGTTCTGTGGACTGATAAAACAAAATTAGAACTGTTTGGGCCCATGGATCAACGTTATGTTTGGAGGAGGAAGAACAAGGCCTATGAAGAAAAGAACACCTTGCCTACTGTGAAGCATGGCGGGGGGTCAATCATGCTTTGGGGCTGTTTTTCTTCTACAGGTACAGGGAAGCTTCAGCGTGTGCAAGGTACCATGAATTCTCTTCAGTACCAGGAGATATTGGATGAAAATGTGATGCAGTCCGTCACAAACCTGAGGCTTGGGAGACGTTGGACCTTTCAACAGGACAATGATCCCAAGCATACCTCCAAGTCCACTAGAGCATGGTTGCAGATTAAAGGCTGGAACATTTTGAAGTGGCCATCGCAGTCACCAGACTTAAATCCGATTGAGAACCTCTGGTGGGACTTAAAGAAAGCAGTTGCAGCGCGCAAGCCTAAGAATGTGACTGAACTGGAGGCTTTTGCTCATGAAGAATGGGCGAAGATACCCGTAGATCGCTGCAAGACACTTGTGTCAAGCTATGCTTCACGTTTAAAAGCTGTTATAACTGGAAAAGGATGTTGTACTAAGTACTAAGATTGAATGTCACTTGGGGGTTGAATAAAACTGATAATGATGTGAGCACAGAAAAGACATTTGTGGTTATTTCATTATAAATGTTATGTTATATTTGTCTTACTTACAAGTGCCTCTTTGATTTAATTGTAAACAAGATGACTGAAATGATCAAAATCAATGTCAAACTGGCCAAAACACTCAATTTCAGTGGGGGTTGAATAATTTTGAACACAACTGTATATTTTGCTGCTAGCCTAGAAATTAGAATTTTTCAAAATTAATTCACAAACAGTTGTGTAACCAGAGTGTTTTGGGTCCCAATACAAACTTTGGATCAGGCCCCCCCAATTTGTACAAAGAGGCATCAAATTTTTTTACGCTAACCGCAATGAAGGGCTACACTCACCCAGTCCTAACTAATAAAAATCTGGTCCTACCATATCCAGGGTGTTGCTGGCATTGGCGTAATGTCCACTGGATCCATAACAAGGTCCCTGTGGTGATAGAGAAAAAAAGAATAATGACATAAGGAAGGGATGTTGACTGTACCTGTGAAATCCCCATCAGGGGGCGCTGTTCTGGCCTGTAAGACTGAGCCATGCAAATGTATAGCAGGGTAATCTAGAACATTTCCCCTAAGTGCTACCACACTGTACAAATGCCCACATTGTGGCCCCTCACAGTAATGAAGCCCACCTTGTGGCCCCTTCACAATAGTTATGTCCTCCTTGTGGCCCCTCACAGCAGTTATGCCCACCTTTGTTCCTATCACAGTAGTTATGCCCACTTTTGTGCCCCCTCACTGTAGGTATGCCCAGATATGTGCACCCTCACATTAGTTATGCCCAGATGTGTCCCCTCACAGTAGTTATGTACAGATATGTGCCCCCTCACAGTAGTTATGTACAGATATGTGCCTGCTCACAGTAGTTATGCCCAGATATGTGCCCCTTCACAGTAGTTATGCCGGGATATGTGCCCACTCACAGTAGTTATAGCCAGATATGTGCCCCCTCACAGTGGTTATTGCCAGATATGTGCCCCCTTACAGTAGTTATGCCCACATATGTGCCCCCTCACAGTAGTTATGCCCACATATGTGCCCCCTCACAGTAGTTATGCCCACATATGTGTCCCCTCACAGTAGTAATGCCCAGATATGTGCCCTCTCACATTAGTTATGCCCATATATGTGCCCCTCACAGTTGTTATGCCAGATTATGTGCCTCCTCACAGTAGCTATTCCAGATTATGTGCCCCCTCACAGTGGTTATGGCCAGATATGTGCCCCCTCACAGTATATATGCCCAGATATGTGCCCACGCACAGTAGTTATGTCCAGATATGTGTCCCCTTACAGTAGTTATGTCCAGAGATGTGCCCACTCACAGTAATTATTCCCAGATATGTGCCGCCTCAAAGTAGTTATGGCCAGATATGTGCCCCCTCACAGTAGTTATAGCAAGATATGTGGCTCCTCACAGTAGTTATGCAAGATTATGTGCCCCCTCACAGTAGTTATGCCAGATATGTTCCCCCTCACAGTAGTTATGCCCACATATGTGCCCCCTCACAGTAGTTATGCCCACATATGTGCCCCCTCACAGTAGTTATGCCCACATATGTGCCCCCTCACAGTAGTAATGCCCAGATATGTGCCCCCTTACATTAGTTATGCCCATATATTTGCCCCCTCATATGTGCCCCCCAAAAAAACCACATACTTACCTTCTTCCCTGCTTCCCCGCTCCCACTCTGACATCGCGCTGCTAGCTGGGCTGGCAGCGCTCCTCTCACAGCCAGCAGCGCCATGTGTGGCCTGCAGGGGGAGCGCTGGAGCTCTGAAGAAAAGTGAAGCAGGGAGTGGAGAGGGCTCCCTGCTTTACTCTGGAGACAACAGCCCGGCAGTGGGAAGAACTGCCAGGTGAGTACGCCCCCCTTGCCTCTGCACTCCCCCTGCCTCTGCGCACCCTCTTGTCTCTGTGCTCGGGGCGCATATTATACATCATGTTTGGAGAGTGCTCTGACAGGGCCTGGCATTGTCACTGTACTTCATGCCGGGCCCCGTCAGAGCGCTCCCATTACATGGGAGTGCAGCGGGCCCCCTTCTCCCTCCGGGCGATCGTTACATCCCTGTTCACAAATCATTATAAATCAGGTATACCCAGGCCACTCTTCCTTAGGAAACATTCACACAGAAAGGCCGTGCTGTGGGCAGCTTGCGGCCATGCTGCAGTGAAGAACTGCATGGCCAATTAGCCTGCGGGATGAGGGTTTTATAGAGCTGTGACATCCTAGGGGATAGCTATCTGTGCATTGGCTGGCTGCATGGCATTATGGGTGATCTTGCGTTTCCAGTGTTCTTACTTTCACTTTGCAACAAGTGAAGCCACAATTTTAGGAAAAACTGATTAGTTACCACAAAATGCGAGGAAATTTGGATTTGCTGCAAATCAAAGTTTTCCTAAACTTCAGAGCGAATTCCATTTCGAAGGCTTCCCTTCACTCAACACTAATTGCTGCCTTGGTGATAAAGAGTCTGAAAGGTGTTGGATACACTACTAGGAGACCACAGAGCATCATACACAACGTTCTGGACATCTGAGCACTTTCGATTTGGCTCAAATTTAGTTGAACTAGAATTAAATCATGATGACCTATTTGTGTGATTCAGACCCTAAATGAATTTTGCCAAATCTCTAATCTTAATTGCAAGCAAGACATGATTTTGCATTAATAAATATATAATTTTATTCTCCCTTGCACCATCTTTTCTGTGACGTTTTTTATTTGATTAACATACAGTACACCTGTTTTACCCACTTTTCTTCTAACATGACTTGCATTTAAACTTGTGTTCAGAATTCTATTGCTTTAGTGTGTTTGACTAAGTTCCTATCCAGTATGAAATGTGTAGGCAGTATAACAAAATTCTGAAGATGGATTTTAACACATTGCAAATTAAAGCCATTTTAAACCACTGGTGTATTCTGTTACTCTACTGATATAACAAAACAGGAATTTATTTTTCAATCTGCATAACGGAAACCAGACAGATCCGTTATGCTTGCATATAGACATCTATTATGATGGAAAGCAAAACGGAATGCCTTTTAAAGGCAGGACTGGACTTTGGCATAATGGAAACCAGGACAGATCTGTTATGCTGCCCATAGACTTGAATTGTGAAGGATCTAGATGGAATGCCTCTTAAAGGCTTCCGTTTTGACTTCCGTTTTATGGAATCCATAATAGTGATGTGAACTCACCCTTATTTGGCTTCTTCTAAATGTTTAGAAACACTCCTATTTGGACACAACTCTTAATCATTGAATTCAGGTGTTTTGTCCAATTGCCACAGGTGTATAAAATCCAGTTCATCGCAATGCAGTCTACCTTTACATGCATTTGGATGGATTTTCTAAAGAACTCACTGAAGTCAAGCATGGTATTTTAATAGGATGTCACTGTTACAACAAGTCAGCTCATGAAATTTTTTCCCTCCTAGATATTCCACAGTCAACTGTGAGTTGTATTATTGTCAAGTGGAAGCGCCGCAGCTCATTTATGAAGTGGCAGATCATATAATGTTGCAAAACAGTGTTGCTGATTGCCAAGGCATGCATTGTGTAAAAGTGGCGGGAAGCAGGTGATATGATTTTTTTACAGGTGTAACAGGTTAATGAAAAAAAAAAGCTGGACAATCTATTTAACATCTAAAATTAAAAAAAAATTGACTGCCACTTTGCCCCTTTCTACAGATCCCACATATCAGATAATGTTGGGGGACAAGCTAGGTTTAATATGGAGACATTGTTTTTTGGACATTATAGCAATGGTTTTATAGGCCAAAGTAAAAGTATACAGTTTTTGGGTAAAGCAAATTTTACTTTTCCCATTTTACCCTATATAAAAATAAAAATAAAGATACTGTGGTACATTGATCAAGACTGGCCTTCCCATATGGCCAGGGTGAGATTCAACTAATTTATTAAGAGACAATGCTAACAGCAGTTTCTAGCAAAAGCTATAGTAAATCCAGTATGCTGCATTAAACCCTGCCCTTTCCGCTAGCCTCACCCCCTTTCTTTGAAAAAGTGTCGAGAAGCTCAAAATGATGGCGCAAATACGGGATTTGCCATAATTTTTGACTTTTTACACCAAAATAGTGACATAAACACTTTTGTAAATGCACTTTTGTAAAAGTGAGCAGGGCTTCACTCAGCCTGCCAATTTACTAAAACTTATGCGAGAAACTAGAGTAAGTTATAGCTGAAGTCTATGCCAGCCCCTAACTGCCATATACTGCAGTTTATGGAACAGTGACTGCCTTAGATATAACTTATTTATGAAGAAACACTTGCTTCCTACTGCATGAGGCGCAAAAAGAAATCAAGTCTTTAAAAATGGTGTCCACTCCAGAGTGGAGCGAGCGCCATAGCTTTCAGGTGCCTACTGTTTCATATAGCACCCGCGGCTAATGTCTTTGACCAGCAGTAATGCCGATTGCAGATATTTAACCTCTCAGATGCTGTGGACAAATCTGATCACAGCATCTGAGAAACCAGAAACCTGGAAGCGCAAGCTTTGCGGGCTGGGACACCTCCCCCCAGCGGAGATCAGGGACGGCGTTCATTCAAAGCAGTTAGCCTATGATAGGCTTCCATGCTCATTACTTGCATATTATAGTTTATCCCAGCAGGTGATACCACTGAACTGTAATATACCTATTTCTGTATAGGATAATATACAGTAGGAGAAAATTCAATTACTCTATACAAATTGCAATCTGATGATGTTGTGGTCTACTTGGGAACCTAATGAAAAGGTAAAAAAAAAACTGTAAAAAAAAAGTTAAAAATTCAAATCACCCCCCTTTCCCCAAAATCTAAATAATTAATAAAAACTTATGGACATTACAACATGAAAAAAACACCTGTACTATCTAATATATAAAGCTGAGTGTATGTGTGTGTATTAGGTCCACTAAAGGAGTCGCATTTACAATCACAAACTTTGGCACACAGGTACATCAGGTGTCCGGGAAGGTTTTAAACTGGGTCTCAGCTCTCTAGGACGAACTGTTCCTGAGATGTTCCCAAAAAATGCATTAGCCAATAGAAGCTTGGTCACATGACCCTCATCAGCCAATAGAAGCTCGCAGGTTCTCCAGTCTCCACATAAACAGTTTTACTCCAGGTTTCCATAACAACCCAGCCATTTATTTTCACTGCTGTAGGTCAGCTTTAAAGGAAATCTGTCACCAGGATAATCGCTATTGCAGTAAAGCCATGGCCTAATAGCACTTAGTACCTTATTTCAAGATGTGCCTTTGTTCCAGCAATAGATGTTTTTATCTGAAAATCCAGTTTATTTGGTATGCAAATGAGCCAGTAAGGTGCCCAGGCGATGTCACTCTTGCAGGAAGGAGCCCAGACACGTCCCCTGCCACAATGTGTCCACCCTCAAAAGACTTAAAACCCCGCCACCAGGTCCAGTTATGCCCCTGATCGGGATTGAAAAAATGAAGGTAAAAATCAACTTCTGTCAGTTGCAGGGGTGGGAGGGAGGGTGACTTTCTCCCTGTAGCTCACACTCAGACAGCACAGTGCTGCTGTCTTAGAGTGAGCTGTTCAAAAGGACACGCCCCTGAACTGGTTATGCCACGCCCCCTCCAACTCAGCCGACGGAGATTGAAAAAATTAAGTTAAAAATCAACTACTAGGTCCTGCTAAGCCAGGCTCCTGATCTGGCTAGGACACGCACCCTCCGCTCCTGACAGGGATTGAAAAAATGAAGATAAATATCAACTTCTGTCCAGGGGTGGGAAGGAGGGTGGCTTTCTCCCTACAGCTCATACTCAGACAATACAGTGCTGCTGTCTTACAGTGAGCTGTTTAAAAGGACATGCTCACGATTCCAGTAAAGGCCACTGTTAAGGGGCGGGCCCCTGTGGAAGTCACTGTCAAGGGGGTGGTATGCTGTGAAAGTCACTGTTAAAGGGGAAGACTGTTGTAAAGATCAAAGTAGGTCAAAGTTAAGGGGGTGGGCTGCTGTGAAGGTCCAATTTTAAGGGACAGGGAACTGTGGGGGGTCACTGTTTTGGGAGCAGGGTGCTGTAGATGTCACTATTATAGTGGATAGTGTTGATATCTTTTAACAACACATACAAACATTAAATGAAATAGATTGAATATATACCCAAGCAAAGCCGTGTACTTCAGCTAGTTAATATATAAAAACAAATGTATCCCATACGATAAATGGCATAACGGAAAAAAAACATAAAAATTACTGATTCACCTTATTTCATCACATAACCTCTCAAAAAAAATTAAATTTCTGCTCACTAATAGAGCTTTCATTTGGTGGTATTTCATTGCTGCTGACATTTTAACTTTTTTTGTTATTAATCGAAATTTAACGATTTTTTTGCAAAAAAATGACATTTTTCACTTTCAGTTGTAAAATTTTGCAAAAAAAACGAGATCCATATATAAATTTTGCTCTAAATTTATTGTTCTACATGTCTTTGATAAAAAATAAATAATAATGTTTGGGTAAAAAAAAAATGGTTTGGGTAAAAGTTATAGCGTTTACAAACTATGGTACAAAAATGTGAATTTCCGCTTTTTGAAGCAGCTCTGACTTTCTGAGCACCTGTCATGTTTCCTGAGGTTCTACAATGCCCAGACAGTACAAACACCCCACAAATGACCCCATTTCGGAAAGTAGACACCCTAAGGTATTCGCTGATGGGCATAGTGAGTTCATAGAACTTTTTATTTTTTGTCACAAGTTAGCGGAAAATGATGATTTTTTTTTTTTTTTCTTACAAAGTCTCATATTCCACTAACTTGTGACAAAAAATAAAAACTTCTATGAACTCACTATGCCCATCAGCGAATACCTTGGGGTCTCTTCTTTCCAAAATGGGGTCACTTGTGGGGTAGTTATACTGCCCTGGCATTCTAGGGGCCCAAATGTGTGGTAAGGAGTTTGAAATCAAATTCTGTAATAAATGGCCGGTGAAATCCGAAAGGTGCTCTTTGGAATGTGGGCCCCTTTGCCCACCTAGGCTGCAAAAAAGTGTCACACATGTGGTATCTCCGTATTCAGGAGAAGTTGGGGAATGTGTTTTGGGGTGTCATTTTACATATACCCATGCTGGGTGAGATAAATACCTTGGTCAAATGCCAACTTTGTATAAAAAAATGGGAAAAGTTGTCTTTTGCCAAGATATTTCTCTCACCCAGCATGGGTATATGTAAAATGACACCCCAAAACACATTCCCCAACTTCTCCTGAATACGGAGATACCAGATGTGTGACACTTTTTTGCAGCCTAGGTGGGCAAAGGGGCCCATATTCCAAAGAGCACCTTTCGGATTTCACTGGTCATTTTTTACAGAATTTGATTTCAAACTCCTTACCACACATTTGGGCCCCTAGAATGCCAGGGCAGTCTAACTACCCCACAAGTGACCCCATTTTGGAAAGAAGACACCCCAAGGTATTCGCTGATTGGCATAGTGAGTTCATGGAAGTTTTTATTTTTTGTCACAAGTTAGTGGAATATGAGACTTTGTATAAAAAAAAAAAAAAAAAAATCATCATTTTCCACTAACTTGTGACAAAAAATAAAAAATTCTAGGAACTTGCCATGCCCCTCACGGAATACCTTGGGGTGTCTTCTTTCCAAAATGGGGTCACTTGTGGGGTAGTTATACTGCCCTGGCATTCTAGGGGCCCAAATGTGTGGTAAGGAGTTTGAAATCAAATTCTGTAAAAAATGACCAGTGAAATCCGAAAGGTGCTCTTTGGAATGTGGGCCCCTTTGCCCACCTAGGCTGCAAAAAAGTGCCACACATGTGTAGTGTCCCACTAGATTGACGTGGGCACTACACAAGGGTCAATTGGTGTGCGCGTTACTCCTACTCACAAGGGACAGTAATGTTATATTTAAGTGTGCATTTAATGTATTTTCTAATGTGTTTTTATATGCAATGTTCCCCTGTATGATGCAATAGCAGGCCTAGTTGGGTGTAGCTAGACATCCCAGACACTAGAGGGAGATAGGGAGCCCCTAGTATAAATGTCCAGGCCCAGACAGGGAGAGAGTGTTCAGAGTCAGGAGTCTGCAGAGACAAGTTAGAAGGCACCAGCCAGTGATATGCTGAGGGCCTCCTCCTGACATGCAGCTAGACAGCCCAGGATTCTAGTTGTTACCAGGGGGCTAGTAGAGGGATCCTAGCCTACCTGTGGATCAAGTGAGCCTCAGTTAGCTCAGAAGATTACCCCAGTAGTAGGAATGGACCTCCTGGGAGAAACCTGCAGCTTCCCAACCAAGCAAGGATAATACAAGTCAGATAAGTAACCTGATGGGCAGAGGATCTATAAAGTAAAGAGCAAGGGTCAATACTGGAGAGAGAATTTATATACCAAGGATTAAAGCCAGTATTTAGGCATCCGGGCCATGGGATCCAGCCAGCTAGAATAGCTGAAGGGGATAGAGCAGCATTGCACTGCAAAGCATTAACCGTTGTGTCCTCCAAGTATCTTGCATGATTACTACCTGCCACCATCTAAAGTCTACCTGCTTGTGAAGTATTGTTCAAGGGACTGCATTATCATCACTATCAACTATAACTGTATGTACAAAGTTGGACTGTGTTCACCAAGTAAAGAAACGTTTGGTTTATCCACTGAGTACTCAGTTATTCCTCCTATAAAATCGGTGTGCCACCGTTACCGGCACTGGCGTCACGAATCCAAAAGGGACCTTGCCCCAGGCACTTAAAATACCTGTAACATCCAGGGCACCTCACACAACATCAGGCCTGGTCCCCACATACCGAGTGTGCCCCAGAGGAACTGTGTCTACCTCTCTTTCACTGCTGCATGCCTGCCCAGGGTTCTCCAAATACAGTGAGCAACCCTCGATTGCCCATAACCGTGATCTCACTTCGCTATACCCTGCAGGTCTGGCGTGCTGCATAAATTGGCGTCACGAACAGGATAACGGACATTCCTGCGCCATTGCGGATATAAAACTGTGTGCTAAAGACTGCCTTAAAGTGACAAGCCCTAATTGTTTTATTGAAAATAGCTGGGCCCAAAGAACTGTCCTAAGTAGCGGTGTGAAGATAGTGTTTTCTGGACTATTTGCTGCTTGTTTAAGCCACCGCTTGCTGTCAGTGAATAGACAGCGTTTTTGCTAAAGATGAGCTTGCTTGAATTTACTGCTGCGTCATCTTCATCCTGAATTGGCGGTAAAAATTGGCGCCTTTTTGCTGAAAAGAGCGGGAAAAGGCTCAATGTCGGCGCCACCGCCCTGTCTGGACATTTGCATGTCTGCAGAAATGGCTCCACCTCTACCATACTGGAGTACCTGGGGGGCGGCCTCCCAGTGCAATGGGAGGATCTGTCTGAACTTATTGGCGCCACCCTGTCGCTCTCCAGAGAAGGATCGAGCATGTTGGAGAGTGAAGACTGCTCTGCTGGGATGTCCGCGCCTGATCTATTAAAGATGGATTGTATTGGTGTAGAGCCAACGGACGCTCCACCGGCCTACCCTCCGGGACCGGAGAGACCCGCCTGCCCGCCACCTAGGACGCAACCGGAGACCTACTATGGCTCCTGGAGGGACTTCTTCCAGCCCTCGTTCAAGTGGTCAGCGTTAATGGCAGAGATCCGGGAGGCCGCCATAAAGAAAAATACCAAGTCAAAGATATTCTACGAAGAACTGGCAAAGACCGTTCACGAGCGTCACACTGACACCCAACCCCGCCTGGAAAGGAGAAAGGGGTTGGTTGTGGCCTTCGACAAGAACCGTGGCTACGGTTTCATACAAGACTATACCACCGGCAGAGACTTATACGTAAACCGGAGATCCGTCAAGCGGGGTTACCTCCCCGAGCATATGCATAACCTCCGCGAGGGAGAGGAAGTGGAATTCACCCCTGCCGAGGGCCTGCGAGGCCCATATGCTACTGCCGTGACCCGTCCCAAGAAAGAACCGGAGGACTGGGAGGCAGATGAGGACTACTCTGGCTGCGAGTGCAAACCAGCGCGCTCTCCAGAACCGGCCCATCACGCATTCCAAGAGCGGGGCTCTTTCATTGCCCCTAACATATTTTGGCAGCCAACCATGTTGGAGAAATGGGTGAGTCCCTATCCATCCCCCGAGCTGCCTCGCCGGGAGAAAACGATCCAAGAAATGGAGAATCTGAAAGGACTCCGCGTTACCCTGATAATATCTGGAAGGGTAAGAGACCTGATGCGCCACCGGAGCCTGCAGCGGCCGCGTCCGATGCACCATCTACTGTACCAGTGCCGGCGGCGACAGCGGAGGACAGCAATCCTGAGACCGAGAGCCTAGACGACCAGATAGTCGTCTGGAGGAAAAGTTGCGGGAGTTACGCAGAATTGCTACCGCCAGGATCCAGACGCCACCTAAGAAGGAAGAGGTAAGGGTACCTGTCCCTACCAGCCGGCCACCTTCTGCTACCACAGCTGCGTTGAGACCCCCAAGAAGGCCCTCTCATCCTGTGACTTGCTGCGCAGAGCCCACCGGACCGCTTGCGGCGGCGGTACCTAGGCAAGCACAACCTGCAATTGTTATCCCTGCACCGGTGCGGTCAGCAACTGTCATCACCCCTAGGCCTATGGGGCCAATACCTATTAGGGGTTCCTTCATGCTGCAGCTGCCCCCTAATACCGTGTTGTGGGCACATCCGCCTGTGGAGGATTATTACCGGCCTCATTTGCCAGCAGAGCCAGGTGATTATGATATGCCCCTGTGAATTAGCCTGCTAGGCCCTTGATTTGTTTGCTTTGCCAAGGGATTATTCTGAAAATTTAACCCTTTCAGGACAGGAGTCCTTTGTTTTGGTCCTTTGTTGCTGCTGCCAGTTACCCACGGCTCAGTGGTAGTGGTCACCCACTGAAATAAAAATGTCAGCAAAACCATCTTGTTTACAGGACCTCCTGTCTGCTTCTACGATCTCACACCAAGTTGTGCCTATTTTTGTTGCAGCTTTAACCCTTTAACCCCCTTTTCAGGTTGATTAAGGGTATTACAGCACTTGTTTTTATATTATGCCATTTGAAAAGTGTGGGCTATCTTTTATGTGCTGTCATTTTATTGTGCAACTGAATTCTAAGGACACGTGCCCAGTGATAGACTCAAAAGTACCTGAGCCTCTGAGATATTGCTCTTTTAAAGAAATGTGCCCAGAGATGGACTCCACTGTAGGCGAGCCTCTGTGATTTGCTACCTTGCCTGGCTGGTGAAAGACACTCACTCAAAATAAGAAAGGAACCTGGGTACGGACTCATATTTGTTCCTTGAGCCTCCAAGAACTTTTAAATTGTTTACGTTTTTCTGCTGTTCTATTAAGGACAATTTGCACTTATGGACTATCCTGGTAATAATGCTACGCTGCGCCAGGTCAGCGCCCCTGTTCCATCACACTATCCTGAGAGAAGAGAATGACGCCCCTTTTCACCGTCACTTGTTCCTAAGCCAGTGGAACTGCCTGATTTATACATATAATGTATTTCTGCAAATGTAGATGTATTTTTCCTGCTTTGCATTATTTTCTCTTTTTTCAGGTGCAGTATCCAGCTGGGCAGGGCCCCTCCATGTTGCGCCGAGGTCGGGCAACGTTATAGCGTGGTGGTATGTAGTGTCCCACTAGATTGGCGTGGGCACTACACAAGGGTCAATTGGTGTGCGCGTTACTCCTACTCACAAGGGACAGTAATGTTATATTTAAGTGTGCATTTAATGTATTTTCTAATGTGTTTTTATATGCAATGTTCCCCTGTATGATGCAATAGCAGGCCTAGTTGGGTGTAGCTAGACATCCCAGACACTAGAGGGAGATAGGGAGCCCCTAGTATAAATGTCCAGGCCCAGACAGGGAGAGAGTGTTCAGAGTCAGGAGTCTGCAGAGACAAGTTAGAAGGCACCAGCCAGTGATATGCTGAGGGCCTCCTCCTGACATGCAGCTAGACAGCCCAGGCTTCTAGTTGTTACCAGGGGGCTAGTAGAGGGATCCTAGCCTACCTGTGGATCAAGTGAGCCTCAGTTAGCTCAGAAGATTACCCCAGTAGTAGGAATGGACCTCCTGGGAGAAACCTGCAGCTTCCCAACCAAGCAAGGATAATACAAGTCAGATAAGTAACCTGATGGGCAGAGGATCTTTAAAGTAAAGAGCAAGGGTCAATACTGGAGAGAGAATTTATATACCAAGGATTAAAGCCAGTATTTAGGCATCCGGGCCTTGGGATCCAGCCAGCTAGAATAGCTGAAGGGGATAGAGCAGCATTGCACTGCAAAGCATTAACCGTTGTGTCCTCCAAGTATCTTGCATGATTACTACCTGCCACCATTTAAAGTCTACCTGCTTGTGAAGTATTGTTCAAGGGACTGCATTATCATCACTATCAACTATAACTGTATGTACAAAGTCGGACTGTGTTCACCAAGTAAAGAAACGTTTGGTTTATCCACTGAGTACTCAGTTATTCCTCCTATAAAATCGGTGTGCCACCGTTACCGGCACTGGCGTCACGAATCCAAAAGGGACCTTGCCCCAGGCACTTAAAATACCTGTAACATCCAGGGCACCTCACACAACATCAGGCCTGGTCCCCACATACCGAGTGTGCCCCAGAGGAACTGTGTCTACCTCTCTTTCACTGCTGCATGCCTGCCCAGGGTTCTCCAAATACAGTGAGCAACCCTCGATTGCCCATAACCGTGATCTCACTTCGCTATACCCTGCAGGTCTGGCGTGCTGCACATGTGGTATCTCCGTATTCAGGAGAAGTTGGGGAATGTGTTTTGGGGTGTCATTTTACATATACCCATGCTGGGTGAGATAAATATCTTGGTCAAATGCCAACTTTGTATAAAAAAATGGGAAAAGTTGTCTTTTGCCAAGATATTTCTCTCACCCAGCATGGGTATATGTAAAATGACACCCCAAAACACATTCCCCAACTTCTCCTGAATACGGAGATACCACATGTGTGGCACTTTTTTGCAGCCTAGGTGGGCAAAGGGGCCCACATGCCAAAGAGCACCTTTCGGATTTTACTGGTCATTTTTTACAGAATTTGATTTCAAACTCCTTACATCACATTTGGGCCCCTAGAATGCCAGGGCAGTATAACTACCCCACAAGTGACCCCATTTTGGAAAGAAGACACCCCAAGGTATTCGCTGATGGGCATAGTGAGTTTATGGAAGTTTTTATTTTTTGTCACAAGTTAGTGGAATATGAGACTTTGTAAGGAAAAAAAAATAAAAAAAATCATCATTTCCACTAACTTGTGACAAAAAATAAAAAATTCTAGGAACTCGCCATGCCCCTCACGGAATACCTTGGGGTGTCTTCTTTCCAAAATGGGGTCACTTGTGGGGTAGTTATACTGCCCTGGCATTTTCCAGGGGCCCTAATGTGTGGTAAGTAGGTAAATGACCTGTGAAATCCGAAAGGTGCTCTTTGGAATGTGGGCCCCTTTGCCCACCTAGGCTGCAAAAAAGTGCCACACATGTGGTATCGCCGTACTCGGGAGAAGTTGCGGAATGTGTGTTGGAGTGTCATTTTACATATACCCATGCTGGGTGAGATAAATATCTTGGTCAAATGCCAACTTTGTATAAAAAAATGGGAAAAGTTGTCTTTTGCCAAGATATTTCTCTCACCCAGCATGGGTATATGTAAAATGACACCCCAAAACACATTCCCCAACTTCTCCTGAGTACGGCGATACCACATGTGTGACACTTTTTTGCAGCCTAGATGCGCAAAGGGGCCCACATTCCTTTTATGAGGGCATTTTTAGACATTTGGATCCCAGACTTCTTCTCACGCTTTAGGGCCCCTAGAATGCCAGGGCAGTATAAATACCCCACATGTGACCACATTTTGGAAAGAAGACACCCCAAGGTATTCAATGAGGGGCATGGCGAGTTCATAGAATTTTTTTTTTTTTGGCACAAGTTAGCGGAAATTGATTTTATTTATTTTTTTCTCACAAAGTCTCCCTTTCCGCTAACTTGGGACAAAAATTTCAATCTTTCATGGACTCAATATGCCCCTCACGGAATACCTGGGGGTGTCTTCTTTCCGAAATGGGGTCACATGTGGGGTATTTATACTGCCCTGGCATTCTAGGGGCCCTAAAGCGTGAGAAGAAGTCTGGAATATAAATGTCTAAAAAATTTTACGCATTTGGATTCCGTGAGGGGTATGCTGAGTTCATGTGAGATTAAATTTTTTGACACAAGTTAGTGGAATATGAGACTTTGTAAGAAAAAAAAAATAATTTCCGCTAACTTGGGCCAAAAAAATGTCTGAATGGAGCCTTACAGAGGGGTGATCAATGACAGGGGGGTGATCATTGACAGGGGGGTGATCAATGACAGGAGGGTGATCAGGGAGTCTATATGGGGTGATCACCACAGTCATTGATCACGCCCCTGTAAGGTTCCATTCAGACGTCCGTATGCGTTTTGCGGATCCGATCCATCTATCAGTGGATCCGTAAAAATCATGCGGACATCTGAATGTAGCTTTACAGGGGGGTGATCAATGACAGGGATGTAATCAATGACAGGGGGGTGATCAGGGAGTCTATTTGGGGTGATCACCACAGTCATTGATCACGCCCCTGTAAGGCTCCATTCAGACGTCCGTATGCGTTTTGCGGATCCGATCCATCTATCAGTGGATCCGTAAAAATCATGCGGACGTCTGAATGGAGCTTTACAGGGGGGTGATCAATGACAGGGGGGTAATCAATGACAGGGGGGGTGATCAGGGAGTCTATATGGGGTGATCACCACAGTCATTGATCACGCCCCTGTAAGGCTCCATTCAGACGTCCGTATGCGTTTTGCGGATCCGATCCATCTATCAGTGGATCCGTAAAAATCATGCGGACGTCTGAATGGAGCTTTACAGGGGGGTGATCAATGACAGGGGGGTAATCAATGACAGGGGGGTGATCAGGGAGTCTATATGGGGTGATCAGGGGTGATCAAGGGTGATCAAGGGTGAATAAGGGGTTAATAAGTGACAGGGGGGGGTGTAGTGTAGTGGTGCTTGGTGCAACATATTACTGAGCTGCCTGTGTCCTCTGGTGGTCGATCCAAACAAAGGGGACCACCAGAGGACCAGGTAGCAGGTATATTAGACGCTGTTATCAAAACAGCGTCTAATATACCTGTTAGGGGTTAAAAAAATCACATCTCCAGCCTGCCAGCGAACGATCGCCGCTGGCACGCTGGAGATCCACTCGCTTACCTTCCGATCCTGTGAACGCGCGTGCCTGTGTGCGCGCGTTCACAGGAAATCTCGCGTCTCGCGAGATGACGCGTAGATGCGTGACTGTGCTCAGCGCTGCCACCTCCGGAACGCGAATCTGCGTTAGGCGGTCCGGAGGTGGTTAAACTAATAACACACAAATAATTAAATGTTACCATGTTTTTATTGAACAGACCATGTAAACATTCACAGTGTAGGTGGAAAAAGTATGTGAACCCCTAGAAATGACATCTCCAAGAGGTAATTGGAGTGAGGTATCAGCCAGGTGAGGTATCAGCTGTTCATCAGTCCACAGTAAGGCAAATTGTCCATAAATAGAGAAAGTTCAGCACTGCTGCTACTCTCCCTAGGAGGTGCCGTCCTGTAAAGATGACTGCAAGAGAACAGCGCAGACTGCTCAATGAGGTGTCAGCTAAAGACTTACAAAAGTCTCTGGCATATGCTAGCATCCCTGTTAGCGAATCTACAATACGTAAAACACTAAACAAGAATGGATTTCATGGGAGGATACCACAGAGGAAGCCACTGCTGTCCAATGAAAACATTGCTGCACGTTTACAGTTTGCACAAGAGCACCTGGATGTTCCACAGCAGTACTGGCAAAATATTCTGTGGACAGATGAAACCAATGTTGAGTTGTTTGGAAGAAACACACAACTCTATGTGTGGAGAAAAAGAGGCACAGCACACCAACATCAAAACCTCATCCCAACTGTGAAGTATGTTCGTGGGGGCATCATGGTTTGGGGCTGCTTTGCTGCGTTAGGGCCTGGACGGATTGCTATCATCGAAGGAAAAATGAATTCCCAAGTTTATCAAGACATTTTGCAGGAGAACTTAAAGCCATCTGTCCACCAGCTGAAGCTCAACAGAGATGGGTGTTGCAACAGGAAAACGACCCAAAGCATAGAAGTAAATCAACAACAGAATGGCTTAAACAGAAGACAATACGCCTTCTAGAGTGGCCCAGTCAGAGCCCTGACCTCAACCCGATTGAGATGCTGTGGCATGACTTCAAGAAAGAGATTCACACCAGACATCCCAAGAATATTGGTGAACTGAAACAGTATTGTAAAGAGGAATGGTCAAGAATTACTCCTGACTGTTGTGCACATCTGATCTGCAACTAAAAGAAATGTTTGGTTGAAATTATTACTGCCAAAGGAGGTTCAACCAGTTAATAAATCCAAGGGTTCACATACTTTTTCCACCTGCACTGTGAATGTTTATATGGTGTGTTCAATAAAAACATGGTAACATTTAATTCTTTGTGTGTTATTAGTTTAAGCACACTGTGATTGTCTATTGTTGTGACTTAGATGAAGATCAGATCACATGTTATGACCAATTTGTACAGAAATCCATATCATTCCAAAGGGTTCACATACTTTTTCTTGCAACTGTATGTGATATTGCCATAATCATACTGACCTGGAGAATGAAGAGAACAAGTCAGTTTTACCGCATAGTGAATGCTGTAAAAACCTATATAACTTTTTTCAAATTCCACTCCATATGGAATACTTTTCCCACTTCCCACTACATTGTAGGCATATTGAAGAGCATCACCATATGCAGAGGACTGCAAGGCAGCACACATGCTGTGTATTATACAGCCAAAAGGGCCACATATGCTGTCATGTGATTCTCCCATCTGGTTCTTTAGGCCTCTTTCACACTACCGTATGGCTATTTCAGTGTTTTGCGGTCTGTTTTTCACGGATCCGTTGTTCCGGTTTTATGTTTCCGTTGTGTTTCCGTTTCCATTCCGTTTTTCCGTTCCGTTTTTTTTGTATGGCATATACAGTATACAGTAATTACATAGAAAAAATTGGGCTGGGCATAACATTTTCAATAGATGGTTCCTCAAAAAAGGAACGGATACGGAAGACATACGGATGCATTTCCGTATGTGTTCCGTTTTTTTTGCGGACCCATTGACTTGAATAGAGCCACGGAATGTGATTTGCGGGCAATAATAGGACATGTTCTATCTTTCAACGGAACGGAAAAACGGAAATACGGAAACGGAATGCATACGGAGTACATTCAGTTTTTTTTGCGGAACCATTGAAATGAATGGTTCCGTATACGGAACGCAGAAAACGGCCCGCAAAGCGAAAAAAAAAAAAAACGGTAGCGTGAAAGAGGCCTTAGTCTGAGATGTGGCATAACCCCTTACTGACACAATGATTTCCTGTTTGTGTGTTTTTATTTTTCGCTCTCTGCTTTCCCGGAGCCAGAATTCTTTTATTTTTCAGTTTATATAGCAGTATGAGGTTTTTTTTTTTTTATTCAAAGAAGACCTTTCACCACTCCTGACATGCCTGTTTTAAGATCATTTATTCTAATGACTCTGATGTGCCATTCCTTTATTATTTCTACTAGAAGTTATGAATGAAATGCTACCAGTCTGCAGTAAGGGTACAAAGGGGTGTTATCCATTTTTGGGGGGGTATCCCTGCATAGACTCACTCTATCTAATCAGTGCTGCCATTTTCATACAGGGCAGGTGCACATCCCCAACTTGTTACCACCACTCTGTAGCCTTACTGCAGACTGCTATCAATTCATTCATAACTTCTAGTAGAAATAATAAAGGAATGGCACATCAGAGTCATTAGAATAAATGCTCCAGAATTGTTATTACATGGGGAATGCATGAAACTATTAAAACAGGCGGCATGTCAGGAGTGGTGAAAGGTCCTCTTTGAACAAAAAAAACCTCATACTGCTATATGAACTGAAAAATATAAATAATTATGGCTCCGGGAAGGCAGAGAGCAAAAAATAAATACACAAAAACAGGAAATCACTGTGTCAGTAAGGGATTAAGCCACATCTCAGACTAATGAACCAGATGGGAGAATCATATGACAGCATATGTGGCCCCTTTGGCTGTATAATACAGAATATGTGTGCTGCCTTGCAGTCCTCTGCATATGGTGATGCTCTTCAATATGCAACAGGCTTATGGCTGTATTCACGGGTGCCATTGTAGTTCTTCGAGAAAAAACCACAGTAAAAATAACATTTAAATACAGCATTAAATCAATTGCCTATTTCAGATATAAATATATGACATATGAATAAATATGTTATGGTAAAAGGTTTGAATATTTTAATATTCAATCATTTAATCATTCATAATGATAATGAGTGTGGATAATTTTTGGGAGATTTTCACTACAATATTAAAGGACCTTCATCTGATGATAACCAGGTTAAATACCATGTACAATGTTGTTACCCAATAAACAATGTGACGGGGGTACATTTTATAGGCCATATATGTCAAATGCTCTAACATGTACCTATAAATATCATGCTGAATTTCGAAACACCTTTCATATTTTCCTAGCATATTTTCCAATACAGTAAGTAGATATTGCCTACATTTCAGTTGATTGACAACCTTGACATATGGAATAGTTCACATATCCCCTAGTGACTGACAGATGGAGAACTGAAAGGCGAATAAAGTTGCCTAGAGAGTTGTGGGTGATTACATATGCAGTGGTTTTGATCAAAAGGATTCTAGATCTAATATTGTATTAAGCATCACTGACAATTAGTGACTTTTTTAATCTACTGACTGGTGCAAAGAAACACTCCCTTTAACTTATTTCTATTTTTCAGAAAAGCATTTCATTTGTTGTAGTCAGAAAATGAAAACAAAAATATTTTGGCATGAACTATAAAGTACAGTCCTATATCTCACTATTTTAAAATGTGATACATTCATCCATTACACAAAATGGAATGAATGAATATTTTGTGCAATCATTACCATTAATGAATTCATTCAGAATGTTTTTCTGTATTTTAGAACATTGTAAAGAAAAGGGTTATGACTCTTAAGGCATAAATAAATGAAATATGCTTTATAAAATATATTTAATGATGGTGATATCCCAAATGAAAATGAGACAACATATAGTACATGACAATCGCTTTCTAACAAAACTAGAACCAGCCGTGTACCTCACAAGGATTCAGAGATCTCCACATTCATTGCTCTGCTAGATTTATATCAAGCTGACAGCTCAAGGGGAGGGTCTTTTCTGCTGCAGCTAGCTCCCTATGACAGCTCAGGAGGCAGCTGGAAGGATGAAACTGAGCATGTTTTCTGCAGGCCCTGCAGTTATTGTAAATGTATATAACCTTATAGTCAATACGATATGTTGCAATATCAGGATATTTAACTATACTTTTTGGATATTTCCAAAGCTCTTCACAGTGCTGCACCTCCATACATCCCCTCCCTCATTTCCGTCTACCACCCTACTCGTGCTCTTCGTTCTGTTAGTGACCTAAGGCTACATGCACACGACAGTGAAAAAAAACATCCTTTAAAAACGGACACACGGTCAGTTTTTCATGGCCATTTTGCATCAGTGTGTGCATCCATTTTCTGGCCGTGTGTCCGTTTTTAATGTCCGTTTTGCATCCGTTTTGCATCAGTTTTTCATGTCCGTTAAAAACGGACATGAAAAAAGGATGAATTTGACCCACCCTTCTGAGAACATCCACAGGACGGTAGGCCCCAAGCTAAAATAATGTCCCCCATACTGTAGTATTTATTTTTTCTGCCCCCAGCTTTAATAATGCCCCCCTGTAGGCCCCCAGCTAAAAAAAAATGTCCCCCACAGTGTATGTAATTTTCTTTAACCGCCCCTAGCTTTAAAAATGCCCCCAATGTAGGGCCCCATCTTAAATAATGTCCACCATAGTGTGTTTCTTTTCTTTTTTTTTTTTTAGGGCCCTCAGCTTTATTTTGTCCCCCATGGTTTATATAATGCCCCCATAGTGTCCCGCACCAAAAAATAAAAACAATAAACCCTCACCTTATTAACTTGCTCGCGCTGCAGCAGTCTCTTCTCTCTTTACAAAACGGGACCTGCAGAAGGTGCGCAATGACGTCACTGCACGCTCCCACGTGGTTACGTCACCACGCAGATCGCAGGTCCTTCGGCAGGTCCTGCCCAATGAAGAGAGAAGAGACTGCCACACTATCATGTGCATGTAGCCTAAGACTAACATCCTCCAAAATTTGTACCTCTCACTCCCGTTGTCAAGACTTTTCTCGAGCTGCAGCTACTCTCTGGAATATTCTGTCCCAGAATATTAGGTAAATTCACAACTTCTTTACCTTCAAACATGCCTTAAAAACACATCTTTTCAGGCAGGATTGTCAAGCTACCTAAAATGACTATTCCCAAAATAAACCTCTCCCCCACCAGCTCCTCTGGCCTGTACTCGATCTTCTAACGAAGCAGATCGGCCGGCACCAATAATATCTTGAATACTACTTATCGCAATCAACTACCATATGTGTCACTATCAATTCCTCTTAAATTGTAAGCTCTTGCGAGAAGGGCCCTGACTCCTAGTGTTTCAGTTGCATATTAGCCATTTACTTTTGTTTTGTACATGAACCCTATGAAATTGTAAAGCGCTGTGGAATATGGTGACGCTATATAAATAAATGTTATTATTAGTAATGTCGGCGATACATCAGATAGGCTTGTGCAAGGTATTGAAAGGGTCAATAGACCAGTAAGAGGTGGCGACCGAAGAAGGAAACTTCTAAATAGAGAATCCTTTTGGATTTTCAGACTAGAAAGCCGCCAACCCCTAGGATTAAATAAAAGATTAGATTTGATTCTACAATACTGAACATTAAATTCCCTTTATTTTCTATATTAATCATGAGGATATTTTAAGTTTAAAAGTGTTTTATTGTTATATATTTCTGCAGGAGGGAGTGGCCGCATGACCCCTTTATTGGTCCAGATGCGGTCTTCTCCTCCTATAAGTGTGAGGACTCAGTGTTTGTTTAATGGTCATGAGTAAGGGCTGTAACTGTTTTGTTGCCGGAAACGCGTAGACCAATATTATCTGTACCTGGATGTTTTTAAACTTTGATATGAAATAAAGTGCTATTGGAACTTCCCAGAGAAAGGCTGGAATACTCCTTTTTCATTAATTCATATCCTGCTCCCAGTCCGGGCTATGGAGCGGTCCGTGTCCTCATGGTTGAAGTCTGCAGACAGGTGAGAGCTGCTCCTAATACTCTTGAATAGACTGTGATTTAACCCGGTGAGCGAGCACTCCCAATCTCTTTGCACTATAAATTATCCTGCGAACTGGAAATACAATGGCGCATGTGTCTTTACGTCCCATGGAGGACGAACAAGAAAGATTCCAAAAAATAAATGCCATCTTTGAAAAACCACAGCAGGACATCCAGGACAGTTTGAATTTGAACACACTTATGTCTACACTGGAGAAATTACTACTGAAAGAGCTCCGCACATGGTGGGATTATACTTCATTGCAAAAATATATTGAAAAACATATGATCCCAAGGGGCCTACATTTAAAGAAAAAAACATCTACATCTTACTCTGATATGTTCTTGGAAGAATGGGAATCGATCTTATCTAGTTTACTTAAATTGATGGACTTGATTGTTCGCAATGAAAGACAAACATTGGATGATCTCAGGAAGGATATTAAAACTACACAGGACTCACTTTTGGTTTATGTCAACAATCCAGAATTTTTAAAGTTTGATGATAAATTGAAAGAGGACCTCAAGCAAACTGAAGATATGCTTATACAAATGAAGCAAACTAAATTTAGCCACGATCTATTAGACTACAGTCACAAGGAAGTTTATACCTGGCCGAAATGAGAGCTCATACACCGCGCTCAATACTAAGAGGCTCTAAAAAAGCAAATCGCCGCAAGGTATCCTTCAGCTCTACTGAGGCTGAATCCCTGGAGTCCGAGTGTGATTTGGATCAACTCCAGGTAAAAGGAAGCCATTAATTCCCCTGCAACAGAATCCGGTTAACACAAGCAGGCAGCAAAAAACGCAGGGCAGGCCGAAGACACCACAAATCGCTGATATCCCGCGAGGTTCAAAAAAGAAAGGATGAACTTATTACTGAATTTATCTGCCAGCATACTGTCTCAACATGAGCTAAGTGTTCTGGAAAAAGGATTGACATTTTCACCAACATGCCATTTCGATCTATACAAAACTATATTGGATGTAAACAGGCTGGCTCGCAATTTAACTTTGCGGCAACATTTTCAATCATTCAAGCCCCATATAGATAATATGGGAGAAGTGGTAACCAGCCTGACTGCCTCCAATATAGTTACTAACATCGATTATGTCAATTCACAAATTGCTTTTGCTGATAAACATGTTCCAGCAGATACAGTATGTCTTTTTCTGAAATGATACATGTATATGAATTGCAAGAATTACAAAATATGAGTTCTCCCTTACAGTTAACCCATTGCTCGCAGAACTTTAATCCCTCCAACCGGGACTTCTATCCAATCCAGTCAAGATCCCATGCGCTGGACAGGTTCCAAGAATTAGTAGAGAGGGATTTAGTTCTGCTGAGCAATAAAGTTATCTCTAGTGGAAATAACCCCAATATGAGTAACCTTTCCAAAAATGAATCCATAGCCCTTCCTTGGATTAGCAGATAGGACTGACATCGTGGTCAAACAGGCTGATAAGGGGGGAGCGGTGGTCATTTTAGACAGTGAACTATATAGGCTCCTGATCCATCAGATGTTACAGGATAACAAAACTTATAAGACCTTATCTGGCAACTCACTCCCCTCTTTTCAAGTAGAACTCAAAGAGTTGTTACTCCGAGGGCTAAATATTGGTGCTCTCAATCAAAAAGAATATGACTACATTTATGTTGACCATCCTGTTATTTCTATCTTACATGCCCTCCCCAAAGTACATAAACAGATCTTCCCTCCACCCCTTAGACCCATTGTTTCGGGGATAGGGTCGTATTCAGAGCATTTATGTCAATGGGTAGATTCACTGTTACAGCCACTAATTCCCCACATCCCAGGTTTTTAAGAGATACTAAAGCAGTTCTACAAGCAGTAAGAGAGTTGGAGTGGTTTAACCATTATTCATGGGTAACAGCAGATGTTATTGCCTTATACCCCAGTATTCCGCACAATCTGATCACCACTTCTTTGCTGTGGTTTTTGAATAATTTTGGAGATTTTACAGATCAACTTATTGAGTATGTGGTGGCTGTGGTGGACTTCCTCCTCTGGCAGAATTTTTTTATGTTTGATGAAATGTTTTTCCTTCAGACATCGGGGGTGTCGATGGGGGCCAAGTTCTCTCCCTCCATAACCAACATTTTTATGGCATGGTGGGAGAGAAGCTTTCTCCTCATCAACACCAACCCATTTGTGGAGAACATCAGGTGGTATGGCCGTTACATCGATGACCTGATCTTCATATGGTGTTGTCACGGATGGTGTACAGGAAACAAGACAATGCAATATATTCAATGACTCACTGGATCCAAACTAAGGAACAAAAGGGAGACCCCTGCATGAGACCTGCCACTCTCCCTGACTGCTCAGCCTATGCGAACACCCCAAAGGTGGATGGGCGCATATCCACGTACCTCGGCTATCTAATACCTGAAGACCCTACAATCGTGAGGGGACACGACCACCGGCTCCCTACACTAAACACGGAGGGAGTCAGGGTCTCCTGAAATCCAGCAGACAGAAAATCACAAATAAAGGGACAGCACTTATCTTGCAGAGGACTGGGAAATAGGAACAGCATGCACACACACTCCAGGAAGTTGTATAAGCCGCACACTACTGCATTATGGGGAGGAACTTAAAGGGAAGCAATCAGTCCAACTGCATGACAGCTGAGATAGACTAACGAGATGAGGAACTGAAACCAAAACAAAGAAACTCAAGGAGGAGGATCTGGAAGGCTCCTGTCAGAGCTTCTCAGCTGTCTGGTTGTGACAGTATCCCTCCCTCTACGAGTGGACTCCGGACACTCAGAGCCCACCTTCTCAGGATGGGACCTATGGAAAGCCCTGATGAGTTGAGTGGCCTTAATGTCCGTCACTGGGACCCACATCCTCTCCTCAGGACCATAACCCTCCCAATGAACGAGGTACTGGAGGGAACCGCGGACAAGACGAGAATCCACAATCCTAGAGACCTGAAATTCAAGATTTCCATCAACCATAATCGGAGGAGGAGGCAAAGGCGAGGGTACAATAGGTTGAACATAAGGTTTCAATAAGGACTTATGAAAAACATTATGGATCTTCCAAGTCTGAGGAAGATCAAGACGGTAGGCAACAGGATTGATGACAGACAGGATCTTGTAAGGCCCAATAAACCTAGGACCCAACTTCCAGGAGGGAACCTTCAATTTGATATTTTTGGTAGACAACCACACCAGATCACCAACATTCAGGTCCGGACCAGGCACACGTCTCTTATCTGCCACACACTTATATCTCTCACTCATGCTCTTTAGATTATCCTGAATCTTTTGCCAAATAGATGACAAAGACGAGGAGAATCTGTCCTCATCAGGTAAACCAGAAGGCCCCTCTCCCGAGAAAGTCCCAAACTGCGGATGAAACCCATATGCACCAAAAAATGGTGACTTATCAGAGGACTCCTGACGACGGTTATTTAAAGCAAACTCAACAAGGGACAAAAAAGAACACCAATACTCCTGATTCTCCGCCACAAAACAGCACAGATATGTCTCCAGATTCTGATTGACGCGCTCTGTCTGGCCATTCGACTGCGGGTGGAAAGCAGAAGAGAATGACAACCAAACCCCCAAGCGAGAACAGAAAGCCTTCCAGAATCTGGAAACAAACTGCGTGCCCCTATCAGAGACTATGTCTGAAGGAATACCATGCAATTTGACAATGTGGTCAATAAATGCCTGCGCCAGCGTCTTAGCATTGGGCAAACCAGGAAAAGGGATGAAATGCACCATTTTGCTAAAACTGTCCACCACCACCAGAATCACAGTCTTCCCCGAGGAACGAGGCTAGTCCGTTATGAAGTCCATGGACAGATGTGTCCAAGGACGGGAAGGAATGGGTAAGGGAAGGAGAGGACCTGATGGCCGTGAATGAGGGACTTTGGCACGAGCGCAAGTCTCGCAAGCTGCCACAAAACCCTCAACCGACTTACGAAGCGCAGGCCACCAGAATCTCCGAGCGATGAGATCCAGTGTGGCTCTTGCCCCCGGGTGCCCAGCAAGGACCGTATCGTGGTGTTCCTTAAAAATCTTGTGTCTCAAAGCGAGAGGCACAAACAACCTCCCAGGAGGACAAAGATCAGGAGCCTCTGACTGGGCTGCCTGCACCTCTGCCTCCAATTCAGGAAAAAGAGCAGAGACCACCACACCTTCAGCCAAAATGGGTCTTCAAAATTCCCACCTCCTGGAAAACAACGTGACAGGGCATCTGCCTTCACATTCTTAACCCCAGGGCGGAACGTGACAACAAAATTAAACCTTGAAAAGAACAAAGACCATCTGGCCTGTCTCGGGTTCAGACGCTTGGCTGACTCCAAGTAGGCCAGATTTTTATGGTCAGTAAACACGGTAATAGGGTGTCTGGCTCCCTCTAGCCAATGGCGCCATTCCTCAAAAGCCAACTTGATGGCCAACAATTCCCTATCTCCCACATCATAATTTCTCTCTGCGGAGGAGAGTTTCTTCGAGAAGAAGGCACATGGTTGCCATTTGGCAGGAGAGGAACCCTGAGACAAGACCGCACCCACCCCTACCTCAGAAGCATCAACCTCAACTATGAAGGGTAACGAAATATCAGGTTGTACCAGGATGGGAGCGGAAGCAAAACTCTCCTTGATATTAGAAAAGGTCTTACGCGCCTCTACCGACCAGGAAGAAAAATCTACCCCCTTTCTGGTCATATCAGTAAGTGGTTTAACAACAGAGGAATAATTCAAAATAAATTTCCTGTAATAATTGGCAAAGCCCAAAAAACGCATCAGCGCCTTCTGATTCTCAGGAAGCTCCCACTCAAGAACAGCGCGGACCTTCTCGGGGTCCATGCGAAAACCAGAAGCGGATAGAAGAAACCCCAGAAATTGAATTTCTGGAACCGCAAACACACATTTTTCCAGTTTCGCGTATAATTTATTCTCCCGCAGGATGAGCAAGACCTGACGTAAGTGTTCCTTATGAGTCTTGAAATCAGGAGAAAAAATCAAAATGTCATCCAAATACACTAATACAAATTTTCCCATTAAATGATAAAAAATGCTGTTGACGAAATGCTGAAAAATGGCTGGGGCATTCATCAAACCAAAAGGCATAACCAAATTCTCAAAATGGCCCTCAGGGGTATTGAAAGCCGTCTTCCATTCGTCTCCTTCTCTGACCCTGACCAAGTTGTATGCCCCTCTTAGGTCTAATTTGGAAAAGACTTTAGCCCCAACAACTTGGTTAAACAGGTCCGGAATCAGAGGAAGCGGATAAGGGTCACGAATAGTGATACTGTTCAGCTCCCTGAAATCCAGACAAGGTCTTAAAGAACCATCTTTTTTCTTAACAAAGAAAAAACCAGCGGCAACAGGTGACTTCGAGGGTCGTATGTGTCCTTTTCTCAGACTCTCAGAGATATAAGCACGCATAGCGACCCTCTCAGGTTGGGAAAGATTGTATAAACGAGATTTAGGCAGCTTGGCGCCTGGGATGAGATTAATAGGGCAATCGTACTCCCTGTGCGGAGGCAAATCCTGAACTCCACTCTCAGAGAAGACATCCGAAAATTCAGAGAGGAAAGGTGGTACAGTCTTAGTAGAAACCTCAGAAACAGATGTCATGAGGCAATTCTCTCTGCAAAAGTCACTCCAACCATTTATTTGCCTCGCTTGCCAATCAATGGTGGGGTTATGTTTAGTGAGCCAGGGTAGCCCCAACACTAGAGGAGTAGGCAAACCGCTAAGGACGAAACATGACACATCCTCAACATGAGCATCACTCACAATTAAACGGATATTGTGAACTATGCCCTTTAATGAGTATCCAATTTACTGTTCAATATGACACCTCCCACATAGTGTTTTTAGATCTCCACCTGAGGGGGGACTCTGCTGCAGCCTCCATTTACTCAAGTACATATAGAAAACCAACGTCAGGTAACACATTACTACACGCGAGATCATGTCACCCCACTTATACAGTTCTGTGATGGTCACGTCCACACACACACACAGGGGGAAGGATAGTGACCACTGCGCTCCACCCTCACCCCTGGCCCTGCCTACTTGCCTCACGAGTCCTGGTGACAGGGGACAACTGGACGACAGTCCCTAACTTAGGATATGTGCAGGGAAGACAAACAAGACAAAATACGGAACATGAATGGACCGGGTCAGAACCAAGAGAGCTACGCAGTACAAAGGATTAAGCAAAGAATGGTCAGGAGAAGCAGGGGTCAAATACCAGGAGAGCAGAGAAGTACCAGAGGAGTCCTAAGAGAGTAGTCAGGTGGGAGCCGAGGTCTCAATACCAGGACGGATGCGCAGTACAGGAGGAGCAGGCAAAAGGATGGTCAGGGAACAGGATCAAGTAAGTATTCAGCAGTCCAACAAATAGCCAGGAACCTAGAAATTAACAGGCAACCTGTAGCCAGCAGGCTACCTGTATTTATAGTGGGGAGTGAGGGTCATGTGATGTGGCCAACGTCACATGACCGACAGACCAACCAGTTGAGCACCGAGTGATCAGCTCGGCGCTCAAGGCAGACTAGGAGCAGGGAGCCACCCAGCTAGTAAAGACGCCCTGGGAATGAGGTCAAACACAGATCCTCATTCCCAAAGCTAGGCAACAGGTCTGCGGGCAATGGTGGACCGAGTGCACCTTCGGAACCCCGTGACAAGTTCGAAACATACCTAAAGGGGAACTCATTAGAGCTAGAAGAAATTGTAGTCAGCAAAATATGTATGAAAAGGAGGCCCAAGATTTTATCAACAGATTGTCAAGCAGAGCTTACTCCAAACAGATGATGATAAAACATAGCAAAGAAGTTCTTGGCATGAGCAGGGATAAACTGATAAATATGGATGTCAAAAAAATGCAGATGAACTGTGATACAAATTTTACAAAAAAGAATGTTTTTGTTACACAGTTCAGCAGTGAATACACACAGATTTGCAACATTATTAAAAAACATTTCCCAGTATTAGCATGTGACAAAAACTGGAGTGAGGTGGCTTTAATTGGTGTAAAATGTGCAACACGTAAAGCCCCTACGATTACAAATACGGTCAGCCCAAGTATGTTTCAGAAAAACAAAGGAACAACGCCTCTTCAGAATACATGGTTATCTACCAAGGGCAAATATAAGTGTGGGCATTCTGTGTGTATTTGTTGCAGATATATGAAAATATCCAGATCATTTGAATCCTGTGTCACTGGCCAAAGCTTTGCGATAAAATCATTTCTAAATTGCAACACAATATATTCCATCTATTTATGCACTAAATGCTCACTGCAATATGTTGGATGCACCACAAATGCTATAAAAACCCAGATAAGAAAGCATATGTCTGATGTACAGCACCATGAAAGCCGCAATGTTTCTGCGGCCAGCCTTCATTTTGTGGTAGTTCATGGTGGCGATACATCAGATATGCTTGTGCAAGGTATTGAAAGGGTCAATAGACCAGTAAGAGGTGGCGACCGAAGAAGGAAACTTCTAAATAGAGAATCCTTTTGGATTTACAGACTAGAAAGCCGCCAACCCCTAGGATTAAATAAAAGATTAGATTTGATTCTACAATACTGAACATTAAATTCCCTTTATTTTCTATATTAATCATGAGGATATTTTAAGTTTAAAAGTAACATAGTAACCGAGTAACATAGTACATAAGGCCGAAAAAAGACATTTGTCCATCCAGTTCGGCCTGTCATCCTGCAAGTTGATCCAGAGGAAGGCAAAAAAACCCTGTGAGGTAGAAGCCAATTTTCCTCACTTTAGGGGAATAAAAAATTCCTTCCCGACTCCAATCAGGCAATCAGAATAACTCCCTGGATCAACGATCCCTCTCTAGTAGCTATATCCTGTAATATTATTACACTCCAGAAATCATCCAGGCCCCTCTTGAATTCCTTTATTGTACTCACCATCACCACCTCCTCAGGCAGAGAGTTCCATAGTCTCACTGCTCTTACCGTAAAGAATCCTTTTCTATGTTTGTGTACAAACCTTCTTTCCTCCAGACGCAGAGGATGTCCCCTCGTCACAGTCACAGTCCTGGGGATAAATAGATGATGGGATAGATCTCTGTACTGACCCCTGATATATTTATACATAGTAATTAGATCTCCCCTCAGTCGTCTTTTTTCTAACGTGAATAACCCTAATTTTGATAATCTTTCAGGGTACTGTAGTTGCCCCATTCCAGTTATTACTTTAGTTGCCCTCCTCTGGACCCTCTCCTGCTCTGCTATGTCTGCCTTGTTCACTGGAGCCCAGAACTGTACACAGTACTCCATGTGTGGTCTGACTAATGATTTGTAAAGTAGTAGGAATATGTTCTCATCACGGGCCTCTATGCCCCTTTTGATTCAACCCATTATCTTATTGGCCTTGGCAGCAGCTGCCTGACACTGGTTTTTGCAGCTTAGTTTGCTGTTTATTAAAATTCCTAGATCCTTTTCCATGTCAGTGTTACTGAGTGTTTTACCATTTAGTATGTACGGGTGACTTGCATTATTCCTTCCCATGTGCATAATTTTACATTTGTCAGTGTTAAACCTCATCTGCCACTTATCTGCCCAAGCCTCCAATCTATTCAGATCCCACTGTAGTAGTATACTGTCCTCTTCAGTGTTAATTACTTTACACAGTTTAGTGTCATCTGCGAAAATTGATATTTTACTATGCAAGCCTTCTACAAGACCATTAATAAATATATTGAAGAGAATAGGGCCCAATACTGACCCCTGAGGTACTCCACTAGTGACAGTGACCCAATCTGAGTATGTACCGTTAATAACCACCCTCTGTATTCTATCATTGAGCCAGTTACTTACCCACTTACAGACGTTTTATCCCAGTCCGAGCATTCTCATTTTATATACTAACCTTTTATGTGGTACAGTGTCAAATGCTTTGGAGAAGTCCAGATATCCGTACATCCATCGATTCACCCCTGTCAAGTCTAGAACTTACCTCCTCATAGAAACTGATTAAATTAGTTTGACATGACCGATCCCTCACGAAGCCATGCTGATATGGCGTTATTTGCTTATTTCCGTTAAGATGCTCTAACATAGCATCTCTCAGAAAACCTTCAAACAGTTTACCCACAACAGATGTTAAACTTACCGGCCTATAGTTTCCAGGCTCTGTTCTTGGACCCTTTTTGAATATTGCCACCACATTTGCCATGCGCCAATCCTGTGGGACATTCCCTGTCAGTATAGAGTCCGCAAATATCAGAAATAAGGGTCTGGCTATGACATTACTTAATTCCCTTAGGATACGGGGGTGTATGCCATCCGGTCCTGGCGATTTGTCTATTTTAATCTTTTTAAGTCGCTGTTGTACTTCTTCGTGGGTCAGACAGGACACTTTTAATGGGGAATTTATTTCAACATTCAGCATTTCATCTGACAGTTTATTTTCCTCACTGAATACATTGGAGAAAATAATATTTAACAGCTTTGCTTTCTCCTCGTCGCTCTCTGCGACTCCCCCCTCATTACTCTTTAAAGGGCCAACACCTTCAGATTTATACTTTTTAACATTTATATAATTGAAGAACATTTTAGGGTTAGTTTTACTCTCTTTGGCAATTAATCTCTCGGTCTCTAGTTTGGCCGCTTTTAAGTGTTTTATTGTTATATATTTCTGCAGGAGGGAGTGGCCGCATGACCCCTTGATTGGTCCAGATGCGGTCTTCTCCTCCTATAAGTGTGAGGACTCAGTGTTTAATGGTCATGAGTAAGGGCTGTAACTGTTTTGTTGCCTGAAACGCGTAGACCAATATTATCTGCACCTGGATGTTTTTAAACTTTGATACAAAATAAAGTGCTATTGGAACTTCCCAAAGAAAGGCTGGACAACTCCTTTTTCATTAATTATTAGTAATGTTGAGCACGAATATTCGAATAGCGAATTTTATTCACGAATATCGGCACTTCAAGAATTCGCGAATATATTCGTAAATTCGAATATTCTTTTTTTTTTTTTTTTTTCACAGTACACATGATCCCTCCATGCTTCTAGCTTGTGGGCCAATGAGAAGGCCGCAATATCTCTGTCATAGCTTAGCAACATCACTAGCAACCAATAGGAAAGTTGCCTACCTCTAACTATATAAGAAAATTTCCAGCAGCCATTTTGTGCTGTCTCATACAGTTGTGAGGAGAGGAGTGTGATAATTGTGCTATGCTGAATTGCTGCTTTATAATACTTCTGATACCTCCTATATAATCCAGATATTTAGTGGTAGATAGTGTAGGTTATTTAGGGAATAGGTTAGCTGATTAGGTTCCAGTGTAGGGTGTTAGTTACATTAGTTAGGTAGCTCAATTATATATATATAATCCAGATAGTTAGTGGTAGATAGTGTAGGTTAGTTAGTGTAGCTGATAGGTTTCAATGTAGGGTGTTAGGTACATTAGTTAGGTAGCTCAGTCATATATATATAATCCAGATAGTTAATGTGAGATAGTGTAGGTTAGTTAGTTAACCCTCCTCTTATGTTAGCTTTCTGTTACTATCCATGATGTTAACGGGTCGGTTTTGACCCGTGTTTTAAATCAGCCATAAAATACCCTCTGAACAATTATTTATCATCCAATTTGTTTCTTACCTCTTGGATACCTTGTTAGGCTTCTTTATCCTTGAAAAGATTGGTTTTAATATTTTTGGTGTGACCCCTTAGACCTTTCTTTTGATAGCATACCTCTCATTTTCAAATGTAAAAAATGGTAAAATAAACCTCAATAGAATATTATAAGTAAATAAAAGGTTATTATGTCACCAGAATGTTTCTGTGGAGTATTTGAACACATCTCTTAATTTTTACTTTTATATTTTTATTTTTATTTTAATAACATTAACTATAATAACATTGATGGTGTTAGGGTCAATTTTGACCCATATATATTTACTTCAAGAAAATAGCCAAAAGTCTTTTTTTTTTTTTTTACATAAAACGTTCATAAACAATGAAAAGCAAGTAATAATACAAAATGTAGACTTGCAAGGTCAAACAAACAACACACAATCAAGCAAGGCAAACCAATAGAAATCAAGTACTAGTTTCAAAGCATCTTTGTGCAAGAACTTGCATTTGTTTGTGTGCGTGTTTTTAGATGCATGTGTTGCAAAAGCTGACACTTTTAGCATGTTCTTTGCAGATATATTTTTTTACAGTGGAGGCATAATGTGTGTGTCTTTCTGTCCTTATTGCTGGGGCAGACCTGACACCTCTTTCTTTTAGAATCAGATGGCATCCCTGGAGTTGTGGCTGTGGCTGTGCTGGTTGATGTTGAGGCAAGGCTAGATGATGATGAGGATGCTGGCACTGATTCTCTTTGTGTTGTTGATGGTGTGGATGGAGTGCTTGATGAACTCTGCATCTGTCTGATCACGGCTGCAGCGATTGGATCTCGAAGACACCTGTTTCCTTTGCTCAATGTGTGCCTTGACAAGGGAACTTCCTAGCTCCTCGAGAAATATTCTCCACTTGTTATTTTTTTTTGTGTTCCAACCTGGGTGGATGTGGGTCCATAACACAAATGCATTGTATGCAGACACATCTAGGATGTTAGAAAGCACAGCCATCGGCCATCTTGACATATCTGCCTCTTGACTTGTCCCAGAGACCATCAGTGGCCTCATTATAGGATCTGTACACTCCAGCAAGAAGAAGAACACCAATATAAGCATCTAGGCATTCCTCATTTATGTCATTCCACATGTTGCCATGGACTTTTTTTCCTTCAAGGTTTGTCATTGCAATGATCACTTTTTTTAGTGACAATGGCATGAACAGTTCAAAACATGTTTTGATGTCACTTACTCTCGTCACAGCAAACCTTGTGATCCCAGGGGTCATTTTGATTACATCTGCAGCAGCTGCCCTGCCATGTAAGTCAGGAGGTTCTGAACTCCAACAGATCTTACCACTTTTGGATTTGAATGTTTCAGCAGGAACAGCAGCAGGTTCAGCACTGGTGGCCTCCTCATCAGACTCATCAGATGTGTCTGTGTATTCTGGTTGATACTCTACTTCATCTTCTGCCTCAGAAACCTGCTCATCCATATCGCTATGCTGCTCTGTGTCCTCTGCCTCATTTTCATCCAAGATATAATCCAGTATTTGGCTTCCTGCAAATCTTCTCACTCTTGCATGCTGCATATTGGAGATGATTACTCTGCAAGTCAGCAACTCTGAAATGTATTGGTCCTATGTTTCTTTACTTTATTTAGAGAAGCAGACAAGCAGGCAAAGAGATCGGCCCCTCCCTAACTACAGCTCACAGGGTTGAGAGGTGATTGGCTGTCAGTGTTACTAAGCAGAGAGAGTGTTTAGGATTTCAGTTTTGGCACTTATTAGTGTCCTATAATCCTATATTATAACTGGGTCAGAATTGACCCTAACACCATAAACGTCTTAATTTTCACCACAGTATTTTATAATTTAGTGAAAAGGATTATTTTTCTATTACATTGTTTAAATAGAGGTTCCTGACAAAGTAAAAAAATCTTGATGCAATAAACAAATTTATGTGATACATATAGACATTCAAAACCTGAAAATGGGTCGGTTCTGACCTTAACATAAGAGGAGGGTTAATAGTGTAGTGTAGGTATGATAGAGATATAGTATAGTGTAGCCTTTTGCTGTCTGTTTAGTCTGTGGAAAAAAAAAAGTTTTTTTGCTGTGTTTTAGTTTTTTGTGTGCTAGGATTGTCTGCGTCTTTTGTCTGGGAAAAGGCAAAAACAAAAACAAAAATAAAGTCTTTGCCTGTGTTTTAGTGTAACAGTTTTAGGGTTTCGTTTGTTAGAGAAGGATTATTGCATGCGTCTTTTGTCTGTGAGAAAAAAAAAAAAAAAGAAAAAGAAAAGTTTTTCCCTATGTTTTAATGTAACAGTTTTAGGGTTTCGTTTGTTAGAGAGGGATTATTGTCTGCGTCTTTTTTCTGTTTTAGTGTTACTGTTTTAGTGTTTCGTTTGTTAGGGAGGGATTGTTGCCTGCGTCTTTTGACTGTGAAAAAACAAAAAAACTAAAAAAAAAGGCTCTGCCTGTGTTTTAGTGCTACTGTTTTAGGGTTTAGTTTGTTAGGGAGGGATTATTGTCTGTACCTTTTGTCTGTTAACAAAAAATAAAAAAATAAAAAGGCTTTGCCTCTGTATTAGTGTTATTGTTTTAGGGTTTCATGTCTTTTTTTTTTATTTTTTGCCCTATTGTCCCCAACCCAATAAAGTTTGCCCAAACTCCCTCATTATTTTCTTTCTATATATTTTTTTCTGTTGTTTAAAAACATTGTGGTCATTAAGCTCTTAAGAAGCCACCAAGAATCAACCCTGATGCTGTTTTACAGCGAAAGTGAGAGGGACATCTTGGGGGTGGTAATGCAGGAGAGTGAGCTCGAGCTTGGTCCGGATGGTTATGACCTTTTTCAAAGGATGGAGGAGGAGGAGGAGGAGGAGGGGGTGCCGCCAGTCAGTACCCCAGTTACATCCCTTCCAACTGGTGCGGGTGGTTTCAGCCACGGGACCCCGGCAACTAGTCAGACCCAGGCGTCAGCAAGAGGCCAGCAGAGCCAGGTCAGGGGCTCCACATCTGCTGTTCCCCTCAGTTAACCACTTGTTGACCTTAGGTCTGACATTACTGGTGATGAAGAGGAGGGTGATTCTGAATGGGTGCCACCTCCCTTGTCAGGTGACAGCAGCACTGATAAGGAAGGTAGGCACCCGAGACAAATGGTGCACCAGTTCACGAGGGAGCCCAGTCACTGGGGCTCCACTGGTAATGGCAGCAGGAGGCGGCAGCAGCAACAAGTGCCGGCTCCACCTGTGCGCACCGAGCCCGAACAGGCTCAAGCCAGCACCACTCCATCTGACAGGAGGTTGGTGCGTAAGTTGCCTGTTTGGGCTGACTTCACCCTGGCAGCAGATGATGTGACAATTGCCATCTGTCAGCTATGCCATGTCAGGGTGAGGAGTGGGAGGTCTGTTTCTCAGCTGGGTACCAATGCCCTTACTCAGCACCTGAGAGTCAACCATTAGCGGGAGTGGTAACAGGTGCAGGGTGGTTGTAGCAGCGCCAGCAGCAGTGCCCAGGGGACAGCAGCTCCAGCCACTGTCCTGCAGCCACCCCAATCCCTTCCAACAATGCATTTCCACTCCCTCTCCTAGAGGTACTGGTACCGGCAGCCAGACCTCTGCCTCCTCTGCACCCTCCTCTATCGCCTCCACTGTCGTTCAGCGCCAGCCGTCGGTATCCGACGCATTTGAACGCACCGCGCCCTACGCCCCCGGGGACCGACGCGTGCGTTCTTCCAATGGGCTCCTGGCAAGGATTATCACCCAACATCTGCTACCCTTCAATATTGTGGACTGCAATCCATTCCGGCAGATGTTGAAGCAGGCCCAACCCAGATGGCGTGTCCCCAGCTGCCATTTCTTTGCCAGGACCAGAGTCCCTGCCCTACACCAGCACATTGTGCAGAATGTATCCCTGTCGCTGGATCACGCTGTCAGGGATACAGTTGTACAATGGATGCCTGGACCAGCAGACATGGGCAGGGACGATGCATAAGCTTTACTGCCCAATTGGGTGTCCCTCCGAGGCGCCGGGGAGGGATCATCAGATGTGCCGGCATCTCAGTTTGCAGTGGCGCCCTGGGGTGTCCAGGGAAGAACTGCTGCTCTCCCTCAAGCCACTGTCTCCACTGCTGCTGAGCACCCCAGCAAGCATCCCCGTAGCTATGCAAGTGTGAGGCACAACCGCTGCCAGGCCGTGCTCCAGCTTGTGAGCTTAGGGGAAAGGAGACACACTGGATCTGATGTTCTGGCCACCCTCAAGGCTCAGGCCCACAAGTGGCTCCAGGCAGGTATAGTTGTCTGTGACAACGGCAGAAACCTCCTGGCCACCCTCCATGCTGGCAGTCTCACACACGTGCCTTGCATGGCACATGTCCTCAACCTTGTGGTACTGAAGTACCTACGCACATACCCAAGGTTGAGCGACATCGTGCCAAGGGTACGTAGAATTGCCAGACACTTCCGACGCTCCCCAACCGCCACCGCGTCCCTGTCCAAACTGCAACAGGACAACAGCTCAGCAGGCTGCAGCAGGACACCTCATAGGCTGATTGTGGACTGCATGACGCGGTGGAACTCCACCCTCCACATGCTGGAGAGGTTGTGGGAGCAGCGACGTGCTGTGAAAGAATACCTGCTGGACCAAGGCACTTCCGTACCATCACACCCACTCCCCTACATCACCAATGCAGAGTGTGGGCAGATACACAAGATCTGCGATGTGTTGGCCCCATTCGAGCAGGCAACCAAGATGGTCAGCGGGGAGCATATTGGCCCCAATGATGTGCTCCCCATAGTGTTCCTGCTGGATAGGACTCTAGATCACCTGCTCAAGGCTGGGGAGAGTGCCTTGGTGGAGCAAGAAGAGGCAATAATGCTCCACCAAGACCAGGCCCAGGATGAGGAGGAGGAGGAATTTGTTGAGGAGTTTGCCGACGTCCAGGAGTCTGGGCCTGATCAAGAGGGAGAGCCGGTGCGGGGGGCACTGTTAGTCCAGGGGTGGGGCAGCAGCAGGAGGACCAAGATGTCATGATCCCAGACAGTCGAAAAGTGTCACAGCGGGCTGTCCTCTTCCCCATGGCTGCCCACATGCTGCGATGCGGAGGGACCCCTGGATCAGGAAAATTATGCACTGGAAGTACTGACTTGCCCCCACTCCAGCGTACTGTCTGAGCGGACATTCAAGGCGGCAGGTGGGGTGGTCACCAACAAGCGGACCCGTCTGTCCACTCACTCCGTGGACAGACTGACATTTATCAAAATGAACGAGTCCTGGATCAGCAGCGACTTCTTGGCCCCTGCTGTCAGTTCCGGGTGCCGAAGAGTCCGTTGTCAATTCCTCTCCGTTGTTTTTTTTTATTATTTCTAAAAGGATTTTAATTAATTATTTATTTATTTATTTATTTGATATATTTATTTATTGCTAACTTTATTTATATATTTATGTATCAATGAATTTATTTATGTATTTATTGATGATTTTATTTGCGTATTTATTTATTGATGACTTTATTTATATATCTCTCTATTGTTGAATTTGTATTTATTTTTTTGCCACCTATTTTTTTAATCTTTCAGTTTATTTATCTTTTTTTTCATTAATTTATCAAACCTCTTATTTATTTATTCAATAATTTAACTAATTGTTGAAATATTTAGATATATGATAAACATTAAGCCCGGCACTAGAACAGTAGTGCATAAACATTAGTACCAGCAGTATATCTTAAATGTCAAGGGAACTTTACCACTTTGGCTTTTTGTGTTGAATAACTCGATTCAATAGATTAATCGTTTCAGCCCTTTTGTCTGTGAAGAGGCATGGTTACCACGGATCGCACGACCCATACATGATCAGCGCCACACACATGCCATGCTCTAGCCATCGTCAGCAAACAGCCGTCCTCTGCTGGTCAGAGCACAGAAGCCAGTAAGGAACCAGCTTGCCTCGGGCCGGGTGTGGAAGTGTCCCCAGCTGTGCTGCCGGGATCAGTTCCCCTCCCCTGGGTGATGACTTAGTCACGTTTCCCGGCTGCTATTGGGGTCCACGGTGTCTGTCAGCCCCTTCCTGGTGAAGTCTGCCCCAGGCTATGTGAAACACTACCCTCCGTGTGTAGCCAAGCCTCGCAGCTAAAGTCTTATTCTACAGCATGACCTGCGATCGATGATCTGGCCTGGGCACTGAAGACAGCGCTGAGGACCCCGATAGCAGCTGGGAAATGTGACTGAGTCATCACCGAGGGTAGGGCAACTGATCCTGGCGGCAGAGCCGGGGACACTTCCAAACCCGACCAGAGGCAAGCTGGTTCCTTACTGGCTTCATTGCTCTGACTGGCAGAGGACGGCTGGGTGCTGCCGATGGCTGGAGCATAGCGTGTGTGTGTGGCGCTGATCATGTATGGGTCGTGCGATCCGTGGTAACCATGCCTCTTCACAGACAAAAGAGGATGAGAGAGCCACTGCTAAACCACGCCAGTCCTTCTGCCATCTGGCTTGGAGGAATCAGCACACAGCGTAGCCGGCTGCGTTACCGCTGTGTTCTTCTCTAGACTCGATGTGCCCGATATGGAAACTGAGAGCAGACCAGTGCAGGCAGCGTGTGTAGCTAATGTCGTACTAATTTATTGTGGCCTGTACAAACGTAAAATATAATCGATAAACTATTTTGTCAAATGAAAATATTGCATTTTGCATGCTTGGGAGCACATTCCTGCTGCAAACAAAGAACCTGCTGCTGCTTTCAGAGGTGTCTAAGTTTAGTTTTGTTGTTGCCCAGGTCTAGTGGGGACCCATTTCCGGGAACACATTCCTGCTGCAAATAAAGAACCTGATGATGTCTGTTCCTGCTGAGTTAGGCCGAGCTAAGTGTACGCCTTAGACTCGACCAATACCATGTACCTGCTGCTGCTGCTGTCTGTCCTGAGCATGTTGAGTTATGTGTTGACCTTATACTCCACCGTTACTGTTATCTGCTGCTGCTGTCTGTCCTAAACTTGATGAGTTATGTGTCAGCCTTGTCCTATAGCATTACCATTTTACCGCTGCTGTCTGTTCTGTCTTTTCTGCAAACAAAGAACCTGCTGCTGTCTGTTCCTGCTGAGTTAGGCAGAGTTATGTGTATGCTTGGGAGCACATTCCTGCTGCAAACAAAGAACCTACTGCTGCTTTCAGAGGTGTCTAAGTTTATTTTTGTTGTTGCCCAGGTCTAGTGGGGACCCATTTCCGGGAACACATTCCTGCTGCAAATAAAGAAACTGATGATGTCTGTTCCTGCTGAGTTAGGCCAAGTTATGCATAGGCCTTAGACTCAACCATTACCATGTACCTGCTGCTGCTGTCTGTCCTGATCATGTTGATTTATGTGTTGGCCTTATACTCCACCGTTACCGTTATCTGCTTCTGCTGTCTGTCATGATCTTGATGAGTTATGTGTCGGCCTTGTCCTACAGCATTACCATTTCCTTGATGCTGTCTGTTCTGTTCCTGCTAAGTTGGGGCCAGCTATGTGTATGCCTTAGACTACAGCGTTACCATTTCCATGCTGCTGTCTGTTCTGTTTCTGCTGAGTTAGGCCCAGCTATGTGTACTCCTAACATTACAGCGTTAGCATTTTCCAGCTGCTGCTATCTGTCCTGATATTACAGAGTTAGGTCCAGCTATATGTATGCCCTATACTACAGCGTTACTATTTCCCTGCTGCTGTCTGTTCTGTTCCTGCTGAGTTAGGCAAAGCTCTGTGTATGCTTTACACTACAGCGTTACCATTGACCTGCTGCAGTCTGACCTGCTCCTGCTGAGTTTGGTCTAGCTAGGTGTAGTCCTTATACTATACCCTTAACAATTATCTGCTGCTGCTGTTTGTCCTGACTACCAGCATGGACCACTTATTCGCCCTTGGACTTTATCAACTATTGACTATTAGAATTCTCTAAAACTGTTGTGCATGCTTAATTTTTTGCGCATAAGCTCTGTTCATCATAGATTATCTATATATATATATATATATATATATATATATATAAATATATATTAAGATTTGTTTGAATAAAATATAATCATGTGGTGTTACGCTTCATTCACCAAAAAAAGTTTTTTACTTAATTTTATTTTATATGTTATAATTTAGCTTTACTTGGGTTTTGGGCAGCTCTAGTTGTGGTTCTTACTAGAATTTGGTGGGGATGCGTTTATGGCTAAGCTTGCATTCACTTTCTGGTGCGAACACATGATCTGTTATCATGTGAACGCCCTGTCTATGGACACCTGCGCCCTGTGTGTGTTCCTTCTTCGATGCGATCACATTATTGCATCACATAATGCAGTTATTATTGACAACATGTGCAGTTAATCTAAGGAGACGCTATATTGGATCCATGCTGGTTAGTTTTTGGCCCCCTCCATTATGTTTTTAATCAGTACACCTGATATTTTAGTGACAACATTTATTTTTTATATATTTTTTTAATATTGAAATTTGATGAAATAAGCAGATAATAAGAATTCACATACGTTAATGGAAGTTATTCATCTCCCCATAGTATGGATACTAGTATATTATTTTATTTTATTTTTTGAACATTATATTTTAGTTTTAGACACAATGCGAAGCTAACACATTAAATCAAATTCTATTATTAATAGTTTGCATTAAATAATCATCTGAGTTTCTTATTTTACTTGGCACAATTCACTTTGTCACCGCTTGAGAAAGGTCCCATTGTGTAAACTGCCACGTCGCTTTTGGTTTAATAAACGCACATTTTCTTGAAGCTGTGCCATGGCATGTGTTTTTATATATATATATATATATATATATATATACAGTGGATATAAAAAGTCTACACACCCCTGTTAAAATGTTAGGTTTCTGTGATGTGATAAAATGAGACAAAGAGAAATCATTTCAGAACTTGTTCCACCTTTAATGTGACCTATAAATTCTACCACTCAATTGAAAAACAAACTGAAATAATTTAGGCGGAGGGAAGAAAACAAAAATAAAATAATGTGGTTGCATAAGTGTGCACAACCTCTTATAACTGGGGATGTAGCTGTGTTCAGAATTAAGCAATCACATTCAAAATCATGTTAAATAGGAGTCAGAATACACCTGCCATCATTTAAAGTGCCTCTGATTAACCCCAAATAAAGTTCAGCTGCTCTAGTTGGTCTTTACTAAAATTTTCTTAGTCTGTCGGTGGGTAATAATTCAATTAAGAATTATTAATTATGGTCATAAAAATAATTAACCATAAAAAAATTACATTTATAAAATTTGTCATAAATTCTTAAATCATGACCTGGTGAATTGTAGACAACCTAATTGATACAATTCACATCTGAGTCCGACTATTTCCTCAGATAAATAAGTTATTTTTGACGTGAGATGACGTTAATAATAAAATGTAGTTCTGCATTATACAATAATACACAGGTATTATAAAAATATGCAGATTTATTGGTTACAAGATTATAAACATACATAAGTAAATAAACACAATTATACATGCAAATGAATATATATAGCGTTAATATAAAGCATTACAAGCTTAACAATACAGGTGAGTGGAAATAACTTGTCACATTATAATCAAGCTATTATTAGGTTAGGATTAGGGATGAGCGAACCCGAACTGTATAGTTCGGGTTCGTACCGAATTTTGGGGTGTCCGTGACACGGACCCGAACATTTTCGTAAAAGTCCGGGTTCGGGTTCGGTGTTCGGCGCTTTCTTGGCGCTTTTTGAAAGGCTGCAAAGCAGCCAATCAACAAGCGTCATACTACTTGGCCCAAGAGGCCATCACAGCCATGCCTACTATTGGCATGGCTGTGATTGGCCAGTGCACCATGTGACCCAGCCTCTATTTAAGCTGGAGTCACGTAGCGCCGCACGTCACTCTGCTATGATCAGTATAGGGAGAGGTTGCAGCTGCGACGTTAGGGCGAGATTAGGCAGATTAACTCCTCCAAAAGACTTCATTCTGTGATCGATCTGCAGCTGTGGATCATTGAAGTGCTATTATTGACTTGCTCACTTTTTTGAGGCTGCCCAGAGCGTTTTTAGATCACTTTTTTTCTGGGGTGATCGGCGGCCATTTTGTGACTTGTGGTGCGCCAGCACGAGCTATCACCAAGTGTATTTAACCATCGATAGTGTGGTTATTTTGTGCTATATCCTACATCAGCTGCAGGCTGAGCCTGTGTCACCGAAGTGCATTTAACCATCAACAGTCTGGTTATTTTTTGGCCATATACTACATCAGCTGCAGGCTGAGCCTGTGTCACCCAAGTGCATTTAACCATCAACAGTCTGATTATTTTTTGTCCATATACTACATCAGCTGCAGGCTGAGCCTGTGTCACCCAAGTGTATTTAACCATCGATAGTGTGGTTATTTTGTGCTATATCCTACATCAGCTGCAGGCTGAGCCTGTGTCACCCAAGTGCATTTAACCATCAACAGTCTGATTATTTTTTGGCCATATACTACATCTGGTGCAGGCTGAGCCTGGGTCACCCAAGTGCATTTAACCATCAACATTCTGATTATTTTTTGGCCATATACTACATCTGGTGCAGGCTGAGCCGGTGTCACCCAAGTGCATTTAACTATCAAGAGTCTGATTATTTTTTGGCCATATACTACATCTGGTGCAGGCTGAGCCTGTGTCACCCAAGTGCATTTAACCATCAACAGTGTGGTTATTTTTTGGCCATATATTAAATCAGGGGCAAGTTGAGCCTGTCACCCAGCGCCTAAAAAATAGACCTGACATTTCTATTCAACCAAATCTGTAATGTTTTAGCTGGTCAAGTTATTTGTATTGACCGTAAAAGCACACTTTTTGTTCTGGGTTGAAAAAGCATTCCCAAATTTGCCATTCTCAAAATAACTAGTTTCTGGTATTTGAGGCCTACTTGAAATCTATCCCAAAAAGAAAATCTTACATTGAAGGTATTGATAGTGTCATTCAGAAAAACCTAAGACACACGCTAGCGTGCTGATAGAAGTGTGATTATGTGATTAAACCTATACCTGTCACACAGCGCAAAAAAAAACAGGTCTCACATCTCTATTTAACCAAATCTGCACTGTTGTAGCTGGTCAAGTTATTTGTAGTGACCGTAAAAGCAGACTTTTTGTTCTGGGTTGAAAAAGCATTCCCAAATTTGCCATTCTCAAAATAACTAGTTTCTGGTATTTGAGGCCTACTTGAAATCTATCCCAAAAAGAAAATCTTACATTGAAGGTATTGATAGTGTCATTCAGAAAAACCTAAGACACACGCTAGCGTGCTGATTGAAGTGTGATTCTGTGATTAAACCTATACCTGTCACACAGCGCAAAAAAAAACAGGTCTCACATCTCTATTCAACCAAATCTGCACTGTTGTAGCTGGTCAAGTTATTTGTAGTGACCGTAAAAGCAGACTTTTTGTTCTGGGTTGAAAAAGCATTCCCAAATTTGCCATTCTCAAAATAACTAGTTTCTGGTATTTGAGGCCTACTTGAAATCTATCCCAAAAAGAAAATCTTACATTGAAGGTATTGATAGTGTCATTCAGAAAAACCTAAGACACACGCTAGCGTGCTGATAGAAGTGTGATTCTGTGATTAAACCTATACCTGTCACACAGCGCAAAAAAAAACAGGTCTCACATCTCTATTCAACCAAATCTGCACTGTTGTAGCTGGTCAAGTTATTTGTAGTGACCGTAAAAGCAGACTTTTTGTTCTGGGTTGAAAAAGCATTCCCAAATTTGCCATTCTCAAAATAACTAGTTTCTGGTATTTGAGGCCTACTTGAAATCTATCCCAAAAAGAAAATCTTACATTGAAGGTATTGATAGTGTCATTCAGAAAAACCTAAGACACACGCTAGCGTGCTGATAGAAGTGTGATTCTGTGATTAAACCTATACCTGTCACACAGCGCAAAAAAAAACAGGTCTCACATCTCTATTCAACCAAATCTGCACTGTTGTAGCTGGTCAAGTTATTTGTAGTGACCGTAAAAGCAGACTTTTTGTTCTGGGTTGAAAATACATTCCCAAATTTGCCATTCTCAAAATAACTAGTTTGTGGTATTTGAGGCCTACTTGAAATCTATCCCAAAAAGAAAATCTTACATTGAAGGTTTTGATAGTGTCATTCAGAAAAACCTAAGACACACGCTAGCGTGCTGATAGAAGTGTGATTCTGTGATTAAATCTATACCTGTCACACAGCGCAAAAAAAAACAGGTCTCACATCTCTATTCAACCAAATCTGCACTGTTGTAGCTGGTCAAGTTATTTGTAGTGACCGTAAAAGCAGACTTTTTGTTCTGGGTTGAAAAAGCATTCCCAAATTTGCCATTCTCAAAATAACCAGTTTCTGGTATTTGAGGCCTACTTTAAATCTATCCCAAAAAGAAAATCTTACATTGAAGGTATTGATAGTGTCATTCAGAAAAACCTAAGACACACGCTAGCGTGCTGATAGAAGTGTGATTCTGTGATTAAACCTATACCTGTCACACAGTGCAAAAAAAACACAGGTCTCACATCTCTATTCAACCGAATCTGCACTGTTGTAGCTGGTCAAGTTATTTGTAGTGACCGTAAAAGCAGACTTTTTGTTCTGGGTTGAAAAAGCATTCCCAAATTTGCCATTCTCAAAATAACTAGTTTCTGGTATTTGAGGCCTACTTGAAATCTATCCCAAAAAGAAAATCTTACATTGAAGGTATTGATAGTGTCATTCAGAAAAACCTAAGACACACGCTAGCGTGCTGAATGAAGTGTGATTCTGTGATTAAACCTATACCTGTCACACAGCGCAAAAAAAAACAGGTCTCACATCTCTATTCAACCAAATCTGCACTGTTGTAGCTGGTCAAGTTATTTGTAGTGACCGTAAAAGCAGACTTTTTGTTCTGGGTTGAAAAAGCATTCCCAAATTTGCCATTCTCAAAATAACTAGTTTCTGGTATTTGAGGCCTACTTGAAATCTATCCCAAAAAGAAAATCTTACATTGAAGGTATTGATAGTGTCATTCAGAAAAACCTAAGACACACGCTAGCGTGCTGATAGAAGTGTGATTCTGTGATTAAACCTATACCTGTCACACAGCGCAAAAAAAAACAGGTCTCACATCTCTATTCAACCAAATCTGCACTGTTGTAGCTGGTCAAGTTATTTGTAGTGACCATAAAAGCAGACTTTTTGTTCTGGGTTGAAAATACATTCCCAAATTTGCCCTTCTCAAAATAACTAGTTTGTGGTATTTGAGGCCTACTTGAAATCTATCCCAAAAAGAAAATCTTACATTGAAGGTATTGATAGTGTCATTCAGAAAAACCTAAGACACACGCTAGCGTGCTGATAGAAGTGTGATTCTGTGATTAAACCTATACCTGTCACACAGTGCAAAAAAAACACAGGTCTCACATCTCTATTCGACCGAATCTGCACTGTTGTAGCTGGTCAAGTTATTTGTAGTGACCGTAAAAGCAGACTTTTTGTTCTGGGTTGAAAATACATTCCCAAATTTGCCATTCTCAAAATAACTAGTTTGTGGTATTTGAGGCCTACTTGAAATCTATCCCAAAAAGAAAATCTTACATTGAAGGTATTGATAGTGTCATTCAGAAAAACCTAAGACACATGCTAGCGTGCTGATAGAAGTGTGATTCTGTGATTAAACCTATACCTGTCACACAGCGCAAAAAAAAACAGGTTTTACATCTCTATTCAACCAAATCTGCACTGTTGTAGCTGGTCAAGTTATTTGTAGTGACCGTAAAAGCAGACTTTTTGTTCTGGGTTGAAAAAGCATTCCCAAATTTGCCATTCTCAAAATAACTAGTTTCTGGTATTTGAGGCCTACTTGAAATCTATCCCAAAAAGAAAATCTTACATTGAAGGTATTGATAGTGTCATTCAGAAAAACCTAAGACACACGCTAGCGTGCTGATAGAAGTGTGATTCTGTGATTAAACCTATACCTGTCACACAGTGCAAAAAAAACACAGGTCTCACATCTCTATTCAACCGAATCTGCACTGTTGTAGCTGGTCAAGTTATTTGTAGTGACCGTAAAAGCAGACTTTTTGTTCTGGGTTGAAAAAGCATTCCCAAATTTGCCATTCTCAAAATAACTAGTTTCTGGTATTTGAGGCCTACTTGAAATCTATCCCAAAAAGAAAATCTTACATTGAAGGTATTGATAGTGTCATTCAGAAAAACCTAAGACACACGCTAGCGTGCTGATTGAAGTGTGATTCTGTGATTAAACCTATACCTGTCACACAGCGCAAAAAAAAACAGGTCTCACATCTCTATTCAACCAAATCTGCACTGTTGTAGCTGGTCAAGTTATTTGTAGTGACCGTAAAAGCAGACTTTTTGTTCTGGGTTGAAAAAGCATTCCCAAATTTGCCATTCTCAAAATAACTAGTTTCTGGTATTTGAGGCCTACTTGAAATCTATCCCAAAAAGAAAATCTTACATTGAAGGTATTGATAGTGTCATTCAGAAAAACCTAAGACACACGCTAGCGTGCTGATAGAAGTGTGATTCTGTGATTAAACCTATACCTGTCACACAGCGCAAAAAAAAACAGGTCTCACATCTCTATTCAACCAAATCTGCACTGTTGTAGCTGGTCAAGTTATTTGTAGTGACCGTAAAAGCAGACTTTTTGTTCTGGGTTGAAAATACATTCCCAAATTTGCCATTCTCAAAATAACTAGTTTGTGGTATTTGAGGCCTACTTGAAATCTATCCCAAAAAGAAAATCTTACATTGAAGGTATTGATAGTGTCATTCAGAAAAACCTAAGACACATGCTAGCGTGCTGATAGAAGTGTGATTCTGTGATTAAACCTATACCTGTCAAACAGCGCAAAAAAAAACAGGTCTCACATCTCTATTCAACCAAATCTGCACTGTTGTAGCTGGTCAAGTTATTTGTAGTGACCGTAAAAGCAGACTTTTTGTTCTGGGTTGAAAAAGCATTCCCAAATTTGCCATTCTCAAAATAACTAGTTTCTGGTATTTGAGGCCTACTTGAAATCTATCCCAAAAAGAAAATCTTACATTGAAGGTATTGATAGTGTCATTCAGAAAAACCTAAGACACACGCTAGCGTGCTGATAGAAGTGTGATTCTGTGATTAAACCTATACCTGTCACACAGTGCAAAAAAAACACAGGTCTCACATCTCTATTCAACCGAATCTGCACTGTTGTAGCTGGTCAAGTTATTTGTAGTGACCGTAAAAGCAGACTTTTTGTTCTGGGTTGAAAAAGCATTCCCAAATTTGCCATTCTCAAAATAACTAGTTTCTGGTATTTGAGGCCTACTTGAAATCTATCCCAAAAAGAAAATCTTACATTGAAGGTATTGATAGTGTCATTCAGAAAAACCTAAGACACACGCTAGCGTGCTGATTGAAGTGTGATTCTGTGATTAAACCTATACCTGTCACACAGCGCAAAAAAAAACAGGTCTCACATCTCTATTCAACCAAATCTGCACTGTTGTAGCTGGTCAAGTTATTTGTAGTGACCGTAAAAGCAGACTTTTTGTTCTGGGTTGAAAAAGCATTCCCAAATTTGCCATTCTCAAAATAACTAGTTTCTGGTATTTGAGGCCTACTTGAAATCTATCCCAAAAAGAAAATCTTACATTGAAGGTATTGATAGTGTCATTCAGAAAAACCTAAGACACACGCTAGCGTGCTGATAGAAGTGTGATTCTGTGATTAAACCTATACCTGTCACACAGCGCAAAAAAAAACAGGTCTCACATCTCTATTCAACCAAATCTGCACTGTTGTAGCTGGTCAAGTTATTTGTAGTGACCATAAAAGCAGACTTTTTGTTCTGGGTTGAAAATACATTCCCAAATTTGCCATTCTCAAAATAACTAGTTTGTGGTATTTGAGGCCTACTTGAAATCTATCCCAAAAAGAAAATCTTACATTGAAGGTATTGATAGTGTCATTCAGAAAAACCTAAGACACACGCTAGCGTGCTGATAGAAGTGTGATTCTGTGATTAAACCTATACCTGTCACACAGTGCAAAAAAAACACAGGTCTCACATCTCTATTCAACCGAATCTGCACTGTTGTAGCTGGTCAAGTTATTTGTAGTGACCGTAAAAGCAGACTTTTTGTTCTGGGTTGAAAAAGCATTCCCAAATTTGCCATTCTCAAAATAACTAGTTTCTGGTATTTGAGGCCTACTTGAAATCTATCCCAAAAAGAAAATCTTACATTGAAGGTATTGATAGTGTCATTCAGAAAAACCTAAGACACACGCTAGCGTGCTGATTGAAGTGTGATTCTGTGATTAAACCTATACCTGTCACACAGCGCAAAAAAAAACAGGTCTCACATCTCTATTCAACCAAATCTGCACTGTTGTAGCTGGTCAAGTTATTTGTAGTGACCGTAAAAGCAGACTTTTTGTTCTGGGTTGAAAATACATTCCCAAATTTGCCATTCTCAAAATAACTAGTTTGTGGTATTTGAGGCCTACTTGAAATCTATCCCAAAAAGAAAATCTTACATTGAAGGTATTGATAGTGTCATTCAGAAAAACCTAAGACACATGCTAGCGTGCTGATAGAAGTGTGATTCTGTGATTAAACCTATACCTGTCACACAGCGCAAAAAAAAACAGGTCTCACATCTCTATTCAACCAAATCTGCACTGTTGTAGCTGGTCAAGTTATTTGTAGTGACCGTAAAAGCAGACTTTTTGTTCTGGGTTGAAAAAGTATTCCCAAATTTGCCATTCTCAAAATAACCAGTTTCTGGTATTTGAGGCCTACTTGAAATCTATCCCAAAAAGAAAATCTTACATTGAAGGTATTGATAGTGTCATTCAGAAAAACCTAAGACACACGCTAGTGTGCTGATAGAAGTGTGATTCTGTGATTAAACCTATACCTGTCACACAGCGCAAAAAAAAACAGGTCTCACATCTCAATTCAACCAAATCTGCACTGTTTTAGCTGGTCAAGTTATTTGTAGTGACCGTAAAAGCACACTTTTTTTTCTGGGTTGAAAAAGCATTCCCAAATTTGCCATTCTCAAAATTGTGGTGAACGGCAACAATGAGGAAAACATCTAATAAGGGACGCGGACGTGGACATGGTCGTGGTGGTGTTAGTGGACCCTCTGGTGCTGGGAGAGGACGTGGCCGTTCTGCCACAGCCACACGTCCTAGTGAACCAACTACCTCAGGTCCCAGTAGCCAGCAGAATTTACAGCGATATTTGGTGGGGCCCAATGCCGTTCTAAGGATGGTAAGGCCTGAGCAGGTACAGGCATTAGTCAATTGGGTGGCCGACAGTGGATCCAGCACGTTCACATTATCTCCCACCCAGTCTTCTGCAGAAAGCGCACAGATGGCGCATGAAAACCAAGCCCATCGGTCTGTCACATCACCCCCATGCATATCAGGGAAACTGTCTGAGCCTCAAGTTATGCAGCAGTCTCTTATGCTGTTTGAAGAGTCTGCTGCCAGGGTTTCCCAAGGGCATCCACCTAGCCCCTCCCCAGGGGTGGAAGAGATAGAATGCACTAACGCACAACCACTTATTTTTCCTGATGATGAGGACATGGGAATACCACCTCAGCATGTCTCTGATGATGACGAAACACAGGTGCCAACTGCTGCGTCTTTCTGCAGTGTGCAGACTGAACAGGAGGTCAGGGATCAAGACTGGGTGGAAGATGATGCAGGGGACGATGAGGTCCTAGACCCCACATGGAATGAAGGTCGTGCCACTGACTTTCACAGTTCGGAGGAAGAGGCAGTGGTGAGACCGAGCCAACAGCGTAGCAAAAGAGGGAGCAGTGGGCAAAATCAGAACACCCGCCGCCAAGAGACTCCGCCTGCTACTGACCGCCGCCATCTGGGACCGAGCACCCCAAAGGCAGCTTCAAGGAGTTCCCTGGCATGGCACTTCTTCAAACAATGTGCTGACGACAAGACCCGAGTGGTTTGCACGCTGTGCCATCAGAGCCTGAAGCGAGGCATTAACGTTCTGAACCTTAGCACAACCTGCATGACCAGGCACCTGCATGCAAAGCATGAACTGCAGTGGAGTAAACACCTTAAAAACAAAGAAGTCACTCAGGCTCCCCCTGCTACCTCTTTTGCTGCTGCTGCCTCGGCCTCTTCTGCTGCTGCCGCCGCCTCGGCCTCTTCCTCCGCCTCTGGAGGAACGTTGGCACCTGCCGCCCAGCAAACATGGGATGTACCACCAACACCACCACCTGCGTCACCAATCATCTCAACCATGTCACACGGCAGCGTTCAGCTCTCCATCTCACAAACATTTGAGAGAAAGCGTAAATTCCCACCTAGCCACCCTCGATCCCTGGCCCTGAATGCCAGCATTTCTAAACTACTGGCCTATGAAATGCTGTCATTTAGGCTGGTGGACACACACAGCTTCAAACAGCTCATGTCACTTGCTGTCCCACAGTATGTTGTTCCCAGCCGCCACTACTTCTCCAAGAGAGCCGTGCCTTCCCTGCACAAACAAGTGTCCTATAAAATCAAGTGTGCACTGCGCAACGCCATCTGTGGCAAGGTCCACCTAACCACAGATACGTGGACCAGTAAGCACGGCCAGGGACGCTATATCTCCCTAACTGCACACTGAGTAAATGTAGTGGCGGCTGGGCCCCAGGCGGAGAGCTGTTTTGCGCACGTCCTTCTGCCGCCAAGGATCGCAGGGCAACATTCTTTGCCTCCTGTCTCCTCCTCCTCCTACTCAGCTTCCTCCTCCTCTTCTTCCACCTGCTCATCCAGTCAGCCACACACCTTCACCACCAACTTCAGCACAGCACGGGGTAAACGTCAGCAGGCCATTCTGAAACTCATATGTTTGGGGGACAGGCCCCACACCGCACAGGAGTTGTGGCGGGGTATAGAACAACAGACCGACGAGTGGTTGCTGCCGGTGAGCCTCAAGCCCGGCCTGGTGGTGTGCGATAATGGGCGAAATCTCGTTGCAGCTCTGGGACTAGCCGGTTTGACGCACATCCCTTGCCTGGCGCATGTGCTGAATTTGGTGGTGCAGAAGTTCATTCGCAACTACCCCGACATGTCAGAGCTGCTGCATAAAGTGCGGGCCGTCTGTTCGCGCTTCCGGCGTTCACACCCTGCCGCTGCTCGCCTGTCTGCGCTACAGCGTAACTTCGGCCTTCCCGCTCACCGCCTCATATGCGACGTGCCCACCAGGTGGAACTACACCTTGCATATGCTGGACAGACTGTGCGAGCAGCAGCAGGCCATAGTGGAGTTTCAGCTGCAGCACGCACGGGTCAGTCGCACTGTGGATCAGACCCACTTCACCACCAATGACTGGGCCTCCATGCGAGACCTGTGTGCCCTGTTGCGCTGTTTCGAGTACTCCACCAACATGGCCAGTGGCGATGACGCCGTTATCAGCGTTACAATACCACTTCTATGTCTCCTTGAGAAAACACTTAGGGCGATGATGGAAGAGGAGGTGGCCCAGGAGGAAGAGGAGGAAGAGGGGTCATTTTTAGCACTTTCAGGCCAGTCTCTTCGAAGTGACTCAGAGGGAGGTTTTTTGCAACAGCAGAGCACAGGTACAAATGTGGCCAGACAGGGCCCACTACTGGAGGACGAGGAGGACGAGGATGAGGAGGAGGTGGAGGAGGATGAGGATGAAGCATGTTCACAGCGGGGTGGCACCCAAAGCAGCTCGGGACCATCACTGGTGCATGGCTGGGGGGAAACACAGGACGATGACGATACGCCTCCCACAGAGGACAGCTTGTCCTTACCTCTGGGCAGCCTGGCACACATGAGCGACTACATGCTGCAGTGCCTGCGCAATGACAGCAGAGTTGCCCACATTTTAACGTGTGCGGACTACTGGGTTGCCACCCTGCTGGATCCCCGGTACAAAGACAATGTGCCCACCTTACTTCCTACACTGGAGCGTGATAGGAAGATGCGCGAGTACAAGCGCACGTTGGTAGACGCGCTACTGAGAGCATTCCCAAATGTCACAGGGGAACCAGTGGAAGCCCAAGGCGAAGGCAGAGGAGGAGCAAGAGGTCGCCAACGCAGCTGTATCACGCCCAGCTCCTCTGAGGGCAGGGTTAGCATGGCAGAGATGTGGAAAAGTTTTGTCAACACGCCACAGCTAACTGCACCACCACCTGATACGGAACGTGTTAGCAGGAGGCAACATTTCACTAACATGGTGGAACAGTACCTGTGCACACCCCTCCACGTACTGACTGATGGTTCGGCCCCATTCAACTTCTGGGTCACCAAATTGTCCACGTGGCCAGAGCTAGCCTTTTATGCCTTGGAGGTGCTGGCCTGCCCGGCGGCCAGCGTTTTGTCTGAACGTGTATTCAGCACGGCAGGGGGCGTCATTACAGACAAACGCAGCCGCCTGTCTACAGCCAATGTGGACAAGCTGACGTTCATAAAAATGAACCAGGCATGGATCCCACAGGACCTGTCCATCCCTTGTGCAGATTAGATATTAACTACCTCCCCTTAACAATATATTATTCTACTCCAGGGCACTTCCTCATTCAATACTATTTTTAATTTCATTTTACCATTATATTGTGGGGCAACCCAAAGTTGAATGAACCTCTCCTCTGTCTGGGTGCCGGGGCCTAAATGTGTGACAGTGGCCTGTTCCAGTGGTGGGTGACGTGAAGCCTGATTCTCTGCTATGACATGAATACAGATTCTGCGCTGACATAAGGCCAGATTCTCTGTTACGGGACCTCTCTCCTCTGCCTGGGTGCCTGGGCCTAAATGTGTGACAGTGGCCTGTTCCAGTGGTGGGTGACGTGAAGCCTGATTCTCTGCTATGACATGAAGACAGATTCTGCGCTGACATAAGGCCAGATTCTCTGTTACGGGACCGCTCTCCTCTGTCTGGGTGCCGTGGCCTAAATGTGTGACAGTGGCCTGTTCCAGTGGTGGGTGACGTGAAGCCTGATTCTCTGCTATGACATGAAGACAGATTCTGCGCTGACATAAGGCCAGATTCTCTGTTACGGGACCTCTCCTCTGCCTGGGTGCCTGGGCCTAAATGTGTGACAGTGGCCTGTTCCAGTGGTGGGTGACGTGAAGCCTGATTCTCTGCTATGACATGAAGACTGATTCTGCGCTGACATAAGGCCAGATTTTCTGTTACGGGACCGCTCTCCTCTGTCTGGGTGCCGGGGCCTAAATGTGTGACAGTGGCCTGTTCCAGTGGTGGGTGACGTGAAGCCTGATTCTCTGCTATGACATGAAGACAGATTCTGCGCTGACATAAGGCCAGAATCTCTGTTACGGGACCTCTCCTCTGCCTGGGTGCCTGGGCCTAAATGTGTGACAGTGGCCTGTTCCAGTGGTGGGTGACGTGAAGCCTGATTCTCTGCTATGACATGAAGACTGATTCTGCGCTGACATGAAGCCAGATTCTCTGCTATGGCATGAAGAGACTGATTCTCTGCTGACATGAAGCCAGATTCTTTGCTATGGCATGAAGAGACTGATTCTCTGCTGACGTGAAGCCAGATTCTCTGCTATGGGACCTCTGTCCAATTGATATTGGTTCATTTTTATTTTTTTTATTTTAATTTTAATTCATTTCCCTATCCACATTTGTTTGCAGGGGATTTACCTACATGTTGCTGCCTTTTGCAGCCCTCTAGCTCTTTCCTGGGCTGTTTTACAGCCTTTTTAGTGCCCAAAAGTTCGGGTCCCCATTGACTTCAATGGGGTTCGGGTTCGGGACGAAGTTCGGATCGGGTTCGGATCCCGAACATTTACGGGAAGTTCGGCCGAACTTCTCGAACCCGAACATCCAGGTGTTCGCTCAACTCTAGTTAGGATATCAAAGTAGGAACATAAGTTATATACATCACTTCTGTTCAGAGAAAACCTCATGATATCAGGACGGGCATGTCTAATCCTAGACATCAATATAGAATGCTAAATACATTCCACCCCCCCCTAACCAACTACACATCACATGGCTTCAAGATGGGCAAATCCATCCAAGGATATAACTGAGAAGAGACAACTGTATCCTTCCACTCCATCCTGGACTATTTTCACACATATAACTTTGGTAAGACTATTAAGACAAATAACAAGTTTCTAGGATTTTGCTAGACCATATCTTAAATGGGAAGGACTTGACGTCTTTCCTGTGGGAATCCATCACTTAGCTTGGCGAAGAATGTTCTATCTATATATATATATATATATATATATATAAGCAATTATTTAATGCTTTGCTAGATTATGAGTCTAGATTCTTCTGCAGATAGAATGAAGCCTCACAATATCCTAAGACTACATCTCAAAATGGAGATGATCAATTAATTTAATTATTTATTTATTCGCCAATCTAGATGGTATAATTTCACCCACACTATCAAATTAGTCTTAATAAAATAAAATATAATTTTCTGTGTCTCTTACCAAGTCCTAGTAGGAATCTCACTTCTACTCCTAGGAAAGCTGGGTGGTCCATCATAGCGCATCTCACCATGGCTTCCATCTTGATAGACCTCAACTTCTCCTCTCCTCTCTCCTTTCTTTCTCCTTTTTTCTCTTGCTAGCTCTCCATGCTACTCCGCACACGAGTAATTTTCCCCCCCCTTATCTAAGAATCATCCCCTTTAGGTTAGGGATTCCCAATCAGGTAGGGTGGGTGTATTTGCATGCTAATAACATCATGACATTGTATCAACTCCTAATATGGTATAGAACAAATAATGAAATAATATAATATTGTCCATCTACCTCCAGATGGCACTGCTGTACTGTAAATGAACATCCCAACTTTTAAGCATTAAAATTTAATATCTAATAATATGTTCAGGACCTCGTTGACCTTTCTTAAAATAAATCATTGAGGAAGGTCTTTTACTGACACTTTTAATTACCTATATCCTGGACTTGTTGGAGTTGACTGTCTTCTCCTATCTTTTTGAAATATAGGTTGAATTGATGAAAATTTTATATAGCGGCTTTGATGCTTGGCATCGGAACTTGTACATTTCACTTATCTACGTCCATGAATAACTATTATTTTGAAATGGCATTTACTTTTCCCAGAAACCCAATTAACATAAACTTACTTGTTTCTGTATCTTCTACAATACCTTCTAAATGGTAAATACACGGTATGACATATATATAAATTGATACATTGTTACACATAGATAACATATTATATGAATTATTGATTAACATATGTTGTAAACTAAATATACCATACAGAGATATATATATAATATAATTATGAATATATAAATTAAACCTCATACAGCAGGTGTGTAATACGGACATGAGTCCTTATCAAGTAACCTTGTTCCCTCCAGACAGACATGTTTTAGGGAGTTGGCATACTCCTTACAGATGGTCTCATATCTTTAGCACTAACTTTTAATACAATGTCCGTTTATGTTCACAATTATTTTTTTTTATAGACTGAACTTGCCATGAACTCATCTTGGCTTTTTCAGCCACATAACAAAACTTTGGTTCAGGCTGATCTTATTCTTAAAGGCAATGAGATGAGCATTCATTTGGATTATAATGTCATTAGATAATATTGTATATGTATGAAAATGCCCAACAAATCCCCCCTTTTCAGCATATTCAATTTCATTATTAGAAGGTTGAATAGGCTGAAATGCAATAAAGGGCTAAATGCTTCAAATCATTATGGATTGGGGAACACAAGTTTTACCCTGGAATAAATGTATCACAATTTTGTGTGTACTTTCACGACACAAGTCTAACGTACAAACTCTATGATTAGTTTAACTACAAGTAGGTTATGTTTCTTGTATTAGTGATAAACATGCCGGTTTATAAAATGCAAATTATACAATTGTTTCGTTCTTTTCTTTTTTATGACCACTGTAGAGAGAAAGACGTTTCGGTCATTTTCTGGACTCTCTGGAAACATGTCTCTAGTTAAGATCTTTCTTTGGTCCTCTAACTTAATAATGTTGCTGCTAAAATGAAAAACTGGAAGTAATAGCTTACTGGCTTGTCAGCAACTTGGCAACTCGAATTAGCGAGCGGTGCTTGGCATCATATCTTCATGTCTGCGATCTCTAATACTTTGTCATGTTGCATTGGTGTGATGTACTTTTGCAGCGGCTGTCAAATCTCCTGGGGCTCTGCCCACTTGTCCCTCCTGGATACATCTTGGATACATCTGGGTTGGCTCCGACTGGACGTCTCTTGCGTCACGGATAGCCTTGACCTCAGGTTCTCTTGGTTCCGGATACAAAGACTTTTAGGATTCCGCCATCTGTCCTTCCATCTACACGGGATCCCATCTTGGGCCATCATCTAAGCTTAAGAAAACAACAGACAGTATGAGTAACAACGCAGCAAAAACTTTATCAGACATATACCTGCCTAGTTTAGGCCTTTGACTTATGCCATACTTTAGCCAGCAGCTAGTTGAGGACTTTTATGTTTATATTTTTTTTTTCAAAGAAAAACAAACTACAGGGTACCATGAATAGATATAACTATTCTTCCTCTGCTAGGCTAATATAGCCTTAGGTGTTATGCCTATTTAGGATAATAAACCAATAAATACTTTGAGACTATCTCGAAACAGAGTAATATATATGCGTCCATATATCTGCATGGAATACAGTGACGATAAGTTAGTCACAATTGATAGACAAACAATATGGTTAGTATAACTGTTCAGTCTCTTTTCAGTCATACGATACCACCACCAATCATATGAAATTTATGATGTGTCTCCATCTTCAAATTTTAGATTTTTCAATCTCAGTTCAGCTCTTGGCATTTTTAGCACTGAAATAAAACTCTACACAAACATTATGTTAATGATCCTGTGGAAAAAATTGATTAGTAATCAATATCATTAATCATTTATTGACTTGCTATAATTATTCATTCAATGAAGCAATTTGCTTCGTTTACTGGACATTCCTATGTCAGCGAAGTATTAAACAACTTTTCTTTTACTCTTTATTCACTTCATGAGATAAGGATTTTACATTCAATGGAGTTGGGAGAATCTTACTCTTTCTTTCCATTAGGCTGACTTAGGAAATCAGCTCACAGCGCAGCTCTGCGACCTCTGACCTTTTCACTGACATCTATCTAAACTTAGGAATGTGCTCCTTCCCCCCGCCCAGCTTTAAGATGGTGGGCAAAATGTTGGGACATACAGCATCTGCAGAAAAACTGATTGTATACATGACCCAGCTCTGTGACCCCTGGGATTATACTGTGGTCTGCTGTTATCGCAAACTACTCCTCACCCCTCCCTTAGGAGACTTTTTAAGGCAACTAGGGTTAGTAAACAGAGCTGTTTAAATACAGTTTTGCGGTTTTTACTACTAAAACAAATTAGCAGGTTTTAGGTACTCTGCTTAAAAAAATAATAATTCACAAACAAATAAAACTAAAAAATCTGAAACGATTAATCAGAGTGAGATAAAAAAAACAATTCCCCCCTTAGGGGATTATCATATCTGCGGCAATTGCAAATTGTACATTAGGATCCTATAAGAATGCATGGTTACATTAGCATACATAGCAATTAACCTGTTTAAAACTGTTCTCTTATAGATTCTATTTATCAATAACATTGGGTCAGACTTTATGTATAAAGTTCCTCTATTATCCTGTAACGCCCTGAGCTATTAAACTCAACCTCCCTGTATATGGGGGTAAATCTCCAACTATGGGAGTTAACTGGCCAGGAATTAATAGGAAGGTTCCTGAGTCAAACAAAGGACTAGAACCGGACCCTGTACCGCCTAGGCTAATGAGACCTACATCTGTTCCCTATCTTGGGACAATTTACTATTAATTTCTGGCGATACAAAAACATCAATGGTGTTTAGCATAGACAAACAACTCCTGAGTTGATTTACATGTCATGCACTGGTTGCATTCGTGTAATAACACTTTACTGCAACAACTCATCTGCGGTTCTGGTATGGGCTTAACCCCTTAAGTACCAGGACAATAATAATGACTATGTATATACCACGCCCTTCTAAGGGTTGTAAACGTGATCTGGCTGTAGCATTCTAATGCCAGCAACAATATACATGACAATTTATCATTAATATGTCATCTCATCAATCACATCTCGGTGGGACCTCCATTTATGTCATATATCTTCTATATGAAAAAGAATCTTCATATAAAAGAGAGGATAAAAAAAAATTAAAAATATATTATCCTTCAGGCGGACATAAAAAACGCCTCTAAGTTCTTTTTATCAAGTATCTTAATTTGATTTGTGCAAGCAGTGAAACAAAGGAACAATTGTATGCAAAAATATATAATCGTTTATTTAAAAACAAAGAATATAAAAACAATACAACTGCAAAACAAATGATGAAGTTACAACGAAACACCAAAAATGTACCACACGGTGGTGTTAACACATCCCTATCTGATCAGCACAGTATGATTTATTGATTCATGACAACCAGTGTCATACTTTTAACAAACAGATCCATATATCCATTGATCCATCCATTCATTCAATCAAAAAGAAAAACTTTACCAGAAGAAACTTGGATTATTCTTTTTGGATTACTAGGAAAGTTCTTTAGAACTGGTCCCATCTGAACTCTGTCTACCTTTGACCCGGTAACGTATATTTTGTTTACTACTCGTGATATTAATAAGATATTTCTCTTGGTATATAGCCAAGAGTTCCCATATTGTGGGAATATATAGTGTTAGGTGCCTCCATAATTCTGATTATTCTCTTAGCAAAGATGCATATTGTTAAGGGAAGATCTGACATTATTTGAAAAGAGGACTAAACCCTTGGAAAGTTATTTTCCTTAGTCTGATTGCCGAGCTGAATATTTTAGCATATTAATATCATATATTTTTGATTGGTCATAGGAAAACAGAGTCAAGGGATAACAGTTATTTTCCTGTAAATCCGTGTTTTATTGTTATAGCCTGTTTTGATAACAGAAGATTCTAAGTTTCTCTTGGTATATGAATCCGTTTGTTAAAAGTATGACACTGGTTGTCATGAATCAATAAATCATACTGTGCTGATCAGATAACACCACCGGGTGGTACATTTTGGGTGTTACGTTGTAACTTCATCATTTGTTTTGCAGTTGTATTGTTTTTATATTCTTTGTTTTTATAATAAACGATTATATATTTTTGCATACAATTGTTCCTTTGTTTCACTGCTTGCACAAATCAAATTAAGATACTTGATAAAAAGAACTTAGAGGCGTTTTTTATGTCCGCCTGAAGGATAATATATTTTTATATTTTTTTTTATCCTCTCTTTTATATGAAGATTCTTTTTCATATAGAAGATATATGACAAGTCGCATCCCACAGCAAAAGCCATGGTCTACAGAGAGCTTCCAAAACATCAGAGGGATCTCATTGTTAAAAGGTATCAGTCAGGAGAAGGGTACAAAATAATTTCCAAGGCATGGAACACAGTGAAGACATCATCAAGTGGAGAAAATATGGCACAACAGTGACATTACCAAGAACTGGACGTCCCTCCAAAATTGATGAAAAGACAAGAAGAAAACTGGTCTGGGAGGCTACAAGAGGCCTACAGCAACATTAAAGAAGGAATATCTGGCAAGTACTGGCTGTGTGGTACATGTGACAACAATCTCCCATATTCTTCATATGTCTGGGCTATGGGGTAAAATGGCAAGACGAAAGCCTTTTCTTACGAAGAAAAACATCCAAGCCAGGCTACATTTTGCAAAAACACATCTGAAGTCTCCCAAAAGCATGTGGGAAAAGGTGTTATGGTCTGATGAAACCAAGATTGAACTTTTTGGCCATAATTACAAAAGATATGTTTGGTGCAAAAACAACACTGCACTTCACCAAAAGAACACCATACCCACAGTGAAGCATGGTGGTAGCAGCATCATGCTTTGGGACTGTTTTTCTTCAGCTGGAACTGGGGCCTTAGTTAAGCTAGAGGGAATTATGAACAGTATCAAATACCAGTCAATATTGGCACAAAACCTTCAGGCTTCTGCTAGAAAGCTGAACATGAAAAGGAACTTTATCTTTCAGCATGACAACGACCCAAAGCATACATTCAAATCCACAAAGGAATAGCTTCACCAGAAGAAGATTAAAGTTTTGGAATGGCCCAGCCAGAGCCCAGACCTGAATCCGATTGAAAATCTGTTGGGTGATCTGAAGAGGGCTCTGCACAGGAGATGCCCTCGCAATCTGACAGATTTGGAGTGTTTTTGCAAAGAAGAGTGGGCAAATCTTGCAAAGTCAAAATGTGCCATGCTGATAGACTCAGACCCAAAAAGAATGAGTGTTGTAATAAAGTCAAAAGGTGCTTCAACAACGTATTAGTTTAAGGGTGTGCACACTTATGCAACTATATTATTTTATTTTTATATTTTTTCTTCACTCTACCTAAAAGATTTCAGTTTGTTTTTCAATTGAGTTGTACAGTTTATAGGTGGAAAAAGTTCTGAAATGATTTATCTTTGTCTCTTTTTTTACATCACAGAAACCTGTCATTTTAACAGGGGTGTGTAGACTTTTTTTTATATCCACTGTGTGTATATATACATATATATATATATATATATATATATATCTCAAACGAATGATGAGGCAGCACTTCCAGTATAGAGTGAACGGGTGAGGACCCCAAACTTTATTCAAGCGACGTTTCGGCCTGCTCAATGAGGCCTTTCTCAAGCTAAATAACAGTGCATATAACAAGGTATATATACCCATCAATCAATACAAATCAATTACAATCAGTGATTGGGCGTGACTCCAGTCAAGTCACGTGATCAGTAACCATATAAATACATGACATAAGTGTCTAATGAACATTCTCATATTACAAGCGTACAAATATTTCACAAGTGATCATAATGATATCAAAACTCATATATAGAGATGAATCTCTGTGCTTCAATTGTAAAATAGAGTATGTATCCCTCTCTATTCGATATAAAATTACCCATACTGGACACTGTGCAGAAAGTGATAAGTGCATATAGGATTAAAAACATCAATAGTCGGTACAGTTGTACCTTATCATAAGTTAAAAACAGCAGGATGGAGCTCACCACACTGAGACACTTGGAACCGGCCGGCATTGGCGTCCCTCCGCCGACGATGCGCATGCGCCGAGTAAGACGTCATTGGCCACGCCCCCCAACAGAGCCGCGCTCACACGTGACCGCTCCATGGACCGCAGCGTCATCCTCTGGAGCGCACCGCAAGAGACGCAGCTGTGAGGGGAGGGAGGCCAAGACATGTGACTCAGCGTCAGACGCACAGCACTCGGGGGAGTGTTTTAGTGACCATGGTGATGTAAACAATCGGGAATCATGCGGGCGTATGCACTGTCACAAGGACACATGTAAAAGCACGCAATATAAATGCGCATGCAGGAGCATATAGCTGGCCCAACGGATAGGCCATCAGACTCTATTAACTCACACAGAGTGACTGCCCACTCGACACTGGCCATCGCTATTGCACCCCCTTTCTTGTGTGGTTACAGTGGGACACACCTCCCATCTGCCCACACCTATAGCACTGATCTGTGTATAACACCACCAGCCCACAAATATGAGACCAGTGAAATCACACACATCATCAGTACTAATAAAGTGTCTATCGAATTTCAATAAAAGTAGCGTGCACCATGGTGACAATCCAAGTCGTCAATCGCAGTCCCGCCAGTCTCCACACAATGGTCACTATCACAATCTTGTATCCCAGGTCATTGGGCGGCTCCATCCAGTACATAGACAAAGGCTCATCAAGTTCACCAAAAGTCATCTAGGATAAATGCACTATTTGTGTTTTTATATAAGGACTTAGCAGCCTAGCACTGAAGAAATGCATGATTCGTCTGAGAGGGACCCGCTTGATGTGTTCTCCTATACCAGACAGGATGAGGAGAGGATCCTCCACGATTTGGTGAGCGATTGCACGTTTCTATCCACCCCATCTATTACAGAGCTAAAGAAAGGCTATGAGGCTGATAGTAAAAGGCTGGCTTCGATGGAGCTGCATCTAGCAACCCTAGCGGAATACTATAAGTCGCACAGAATACCAAGGATTATGCGCTCCCAGCTGAAGCCAAGTCTGTTTCCAGCTGACAGTAAGTTTGCACAAAAATTCACACAGATCTCAAATAAATATGCCCTGGATGTGATACTGTTGAACCTGGAATTTTTGCAACATGAATTGGGCGGTATACGTGAGCATCTTGATAAAGCTGTCAATAAGCTTAAAGAGGCTCTCCCTATACAGGACTATGACACCTATCTAACCAACTGCTCTGCTTATTTGGAGAAATTCAGGAGAGAGCAGGAGGCTATCAAACGGCGCAAATGGTTGCGTGATGAAGAGGATTACCGACGGGGTAATGTGTATACCTGGCAGGATTCAAATGGCCAAAGAAGACAACCGTTTTATGGCAACCCTAATGGTAATAATAAAAAAAGCTACACCAACCCTAGGAGGAGAATGGCATCTACTAATGATGATGGATCTACACACACTGCACAGCGGCAAGAAGATTTTTTAGGTCCTGTCATGGATCCAAAAGGACCAGACGTGGTGGACAGAGACAATACAAATGGAGAAAAAGAACAACGGAATGTAAGGAATCGACCACTAGGGAAAAGGAATCCATAGTGGTAAATATATCTTCCCATGTTTTGACTGATGCACAAACAGAGCTCCTATCCAAGGGGTTAACTTTTTGCCCTGCAGTGGGAGTTGGATGGTATTAACTTGAAATAGATTTGCAAAAATTTTTTAGAAGCATTAAGTTAAAAGTGTGGTTTTCTGAGAATGACCAGCATGTTATTGGTGGCGACACTGAGCAGGGTTGGGAACTCTCTCTTCGTGGTGTGGGTTTACACACTAAGAGTGACTTCACACCGCAGATCAAATGTCCATCTATAGACGCATTTATCAATGCAGTGAGGTTTGATATTGAGCATCTGAAAGACTCTATGTCTGAAAGAGGGCTTAAACATCCTAATATGAAGTCAGCCGAGATAAGTGCATTGGGTGAACTTTGCAACAACGGCTCCCTCACGGTCAAACCGGCCGACAAGGGGGGAGCCGTTGTTGTGATGGACACCCAATGGTACGTCTCAGAAATACAGAGACAGCTGGGAGACCCCCTGGTGTATAGGCAGCTGAATCATGACCCTAAATTTGATGTGATGAAGGTTATCACTAGTATACTTGATAGAGCAAAAGTAGGAGGTTTGATCGATGAAGCTCTCTACAGGTATCTACTGATAACACATCCCAAAACACCATTGATATATACCTAAAATTCACAAGAGTATGTCAAATCCCCCGGGGAGACCCATCGTCTCCGGGAGGGAGTCTGTGTTCTCCAACTTAGCTATCTTCCTGGATAAGATACTGAGAAGGTTTGCTGTTGGAGCCAGATCCTACATACGGGACACAGGTGATTTCCTGAATAGGATTGCCAATGTGGAAGTGTCGGCTAGGACTCTGCTAGTCTCCTTTGATGTGGTGAGCCTCTACACCTCTATCAACCATGATAGGGGTGTAGAGGCAGTCAGGAAATGCCTGGCTTCCACCCAATACACTGATGAATGTAGGGAGTTCATATTGGACCTGCTCGGTGTAGTGTTAAGGTACAACTATTTTGCCTTTCAGGATGGCTAATTTCTACAATAGCGGGGAACCGCAATGGGCTCGAATATAGCGCCGACTTACGCCAACATTTTCATGTCGGGCCTGGAGGCTGAACACGTCTATGTGTCCCACCACTTTGGCCTAGTGCGGAGGTGGTGGAGATACATAGACGATGTTTTTGCCATCTGGGAAGGCACTGAGGGCGGGCTGGCCAATTTTCACACCTTTTTGAATGCAATAGACCCAGAAATACAGTTTACGTTGACATACTCCACCGAGCAGGTCCAATTTTTGGATACCATGGTGATCAAACAAGGTACGGTACTGGTGACCGACTTATACACCAAACCAGCGGACTGTAATAAGCTGTTGAAATTTGAGAGCTGTCATCCACGGTCCATGGTCAAAACCTTACCACGGAGCCAGTTCCTCCGCGTGCAACGTATAGTAAAAGATCCCAAGATATGTGACATGAGATTGTCGCAGATGGCGGACAAGTTTGTCAATAGGGGTTATCCTAGAAGACTAGTTCATAGACAACTGGATGAGCTTGAATCTAGGACCCCTAAGGACACCAATAAACAGATTAGAGTGCCATTCATCACTACTTTTACTGAGGGTAGCTATCAGGTAGCAGACGCTATCAAAAAGCACTGGCCAATATTGCATAGCAACTTTCAAAAGGTCAAAGAATTTTCCGTACCTCCCCTGATGTCATATAGGCGAGCACCTAGTCTGAGGGATAAGCTGGTCAAAGCTGAGGTGGCTGGGGGCAAAGCCCCAGTGCAGACCTACATAGGTCGCAAGAAATATGGATGCTACCCATGTTTAGGCTGCGTAAACTGCAGTTATATGTTAAAAGGGGATAAATTCACACACCCGATACTGAAGAAGCAATTTGAGATACGGCACTTCTTGACCTGTGATAGTTCATTTGTGATCTATCTCTTGTCTTGCCCCTGCAATCTTTTCTATGTAGGGGAGACTATTTGTGAGGTCAAGACTAGAATGAACTATCACAGGTACTCGATTCGGCAAAAAAGGAGGGATCTTCCTGTGCCTAAGCACTTTATTGAGGCAGGGTACGGAGAGAAAGATCTCAAATTTAGGGTGATAGATCACATACCCCCACTCAAACGGGGAGGTAACAGGGAAAGATTACTTAAGCAACGTGAGATCATGTGGATACATAGGCTACGGACATTGAAGCCAGATGGCCTTAATGCTGAATGTAGATGGGAATTATGTGGGTGATGGATAGGTGCTGCGCTCGCCGACGTGGGGGTCCTTGACCGCTCTGTCTGGGGTAGGAGACATGTAACAGTGCTAATATGTTTGATTAAATTATCAATGTATATTGATGTTATTTTTAGGTGTGGGCAGATGGGAGGTGTGTCCCACTGTAACCACACAAGAAAGGGGGTGCAATAGCGATGGCCAGTGTCGAGTGGGCAGTCACTCTGTGTGAGTTAATAGAGTCTGATGGCCTATCCGTTGGGCCAGCTATATGCTCCTGCATGCGCATTTATATTGCGTGCTTTTACATGTGTCCTGGTGACAATGCATACGCCCGCATGATTCCCGATTGTTTACATCACCATGGTCACTAAAACACGCCCCCGAGTGCTGTGCGTCTGACGCTGAGTCACATGTCTTGGCCTCCCTCCCCTCACAGCTGCGTCTCTTGCGGTGCGCTCCAGAGGATGACGCTGCGGTCCATGGAGCGGTCACGTGTGAGCGCGGCTCTGTTGGGGGGCGTGGCCAATGACGTCTGACTCGGCGCATGCGCATCGTCGGCGGGGGGACGCCAATGCCGGCCGGTTCAAAGTGTCTCAGTGTGGTGAGCTCCATCCTGCTGTTTTTAACTTATGATAAGGTACAGCTGTACCGACTATTGATGTTTTTAATCCTATATGCACTTATCACTTTCTGCACAGTGTCCAGTATGGGTAATTTTATATCGAATAGAGAGGGATACATACTCTATTTTACAATTGAAGCACAGAGATTCATCTCTATATATGAGTTTTGATATCATTATGATCACTTGTGAAATATTTGTACGCTTGTAATATGAGAATGTTCATTAGACACTTATGTCATGTATTTATATGGTTACTGATCACGTGACTTGACTGGAGTCACGCCCAATCACTGATTGTAATTGATTTGTATTGATTGATGGGTATATATACCTTGTTATATGCACTGTTATTTAGCTTGAGAAAGGCCTCATTGAGCAGGCCGAAACGTCGCTTGAATAAAGTTTGGGGTCCTCACCAGTTCACTCTATACTGGAAGTGCTGCCTCATCATTCGTTTGATATATTTCGTGGAGGAAGAGCCGACCTCTGTGGGGACTTTGCACCCAGTACATCACATCTGACTGTGCTGCTGCACTATTTGTGTTTTTATATATATATATATATATATATATATATATATATACATATATATATACTGTAAATCCAGAAATGTATACTGTATATATATATTTTTATTTTTTTAGTTATTTTTAAATTTCTTGTGGGCTTTACAATCTGAAAAATGCTTTAAAATAAAAATTGTCAGAGGAATGCTGTATTTTTCACCCTATTAGACGCACTCCCCCCCCCCCCCCCAAAGTAGGGGGAAAATGACAGTGTGTCTTATGGGGCGAATGCTGCTATTTAACACTTATACATCACCGGACGCTATGTTTCAGCGGGGAGGGAGGAGGGGCTGGGGGCCGACAACTGATATTGGAATGGCAGCCGGGCCTGGTGCAGTCAGGGCTGGGACAAGGTCCACCACCAACAGAGGCTGAGCTGCCCAAGTGCGCCCCCCCCCCCCCCCCCCCCCCGGGGCGTTCCTTGTAATTTTACCCCATCCAGAACCCCATCAGACCTCAGATCAGACGGAAAAGAATATTATCTTTATTTAAGAACTATCTTACTTCACTTCAGGGCAGACTCTCACGCTCTATCCCTGCTGGGGCCTGGGCTGGGTCACAGTGCTGTGCTGCTGCCCGCGCTGCTCCTGGTCTCCAGAGGGCGCATATGTGACCTGACTGCGTACAGCGCGTCAGGTCAAAGTGCGCGCTGTACGCAGCCAGTCAGGCAAGCGACTGAGCAGAGACCAGAGCAGCAGAGCGGCCGAGCCAGGAGGCGGAGCGGGGAGGGAACACATAAGTCAGTGCCAAGTGCTCACTTCTCCCTCCATCCACCAGCGCGGCTGGCAGCCCGGCAGGCGCGGCAGCAGCAGCGACGTGGTCAGTGGCCTGCCTGCCGCCCAGAGGCTGGGGAGCTGGCCTGCGCCCTGAGGCTGGAGCCTCCCCAGCCTCTGTGTCGGCCCGGCCCTGAGTCACTGTATTCTATTACACCGGGCCCCGCTCATTGTAGTATTCATATATGACGTGTAGGCATGGGCGCTTTGTTAAACTATAGCAATTTTTTGCAGCGGTAGAGAAATCAACTGTAGTACTTACTTGAAGGGAATTAAGGAGAGGTATAAAAGGAAGATCTTTTGATTTTCGTGTCCAGAGCGAACCCAAGTAATACGTGAGGACCAATAACTTGGTCAGCAACCAGCAGTGTTATAGAGATTAGATTTACAGGTATTTATTCTATGACAGTGGAAATTAAATGACCGACCTACTACTGTTTAAGTGTTAGTGGAGACAGCTTCCTTGAACTATTTGTATGTTGTGTTACCTTTCCAGGTTACCCAGAGATTCCATATTTTAGTGTATCTGTGGTGAGTTCGTGATTCCAAATGAGAGAGTTCTTCCAGCCTAGCTAGAGATTCTACTTTTTCTCTCCACTGAGAAATCGATGTTTGAGTAATCGACTTCCAATTTGAAGCAATCAATAGTCTCGCGGCTGCCAGCAGGATTTTCAAAAGGGAAATCTTAGTTTTGCTAAAATGTTTGGTAATAGAGTTAGAAGGGCGATTTTAGGACATACAGGAAGTAGAACATCATTTAACTCAAGGATATCTCTTGTCAACTTGAAAACTGATTCCCAATAGACTTTAATTATGGGGCATGTCCACCAGATATGTAAAAAGGAACCCCTCTCTGATAGACATCTCCATTCTCCAACACCTGTCTAGTGTATCACCGTACATCAGACTCAATCTCACTGGGGTCAAATACCACCTAGTGAGGACTTTGTAGGCATTTTCTTGTATAATCACACATCTAGAGTTTGTCTTCGGGGCACTTATTACACTCTGTGTCTCCTTTTCGGAGAATTTCACATCGAAGTCCCTCTACCATTCCTTTACAAAGTAAAGGGAGGTTGGGTATTCTATTGTTAATAAGTTTCTAGAGACAATAGAGTTAAGCCTCGCGGAGTATTGGGTTTGAGAAATTAGTCTCTCGAACTAAGTTAGTGTCAGGTTCTCTATGTTCTGTTTTAGAACTAAGCAGGTGGCGGATTTCAGACATGTGAATTGATTCTGATTAAGATTTTTTTGCTGGAATTTTGCGGCTAAAGGTGGACGGTCTAGAAAGGTTCCCTCCCCATCTAGTAAGTCATCAACTGGCAAGGTGGAGTTTTGTAATTGTGAGGGAAGAATCTTGTAACTGTCTGTGTTAAAACATAAGCAATCTCTAATGGTTAAAAGGGGGAGGGGAAAGCCGAGCATATCTCTCTTATTTCTGAGATGTTCCAAACCGACAGGGTAGTTGACGCTAGGGGATCTCCTTTTTGTGATTGTGGAGCCCTCCCATGTTCAGATAGTATAATAGACCTGAGTGGAAATCCTACTAGTCTTTCTTCCAAGGGAATCCAATGTTTATGGACAGGTTTTCTCATCCAATCAATGATCCTATTAAGATGGAATGCTCTGTGATATCTTTTAATCAAGGGAAAGTCAATTCCTCCCTTCAAAAAAGGGAGAAGCAAAATCTTGTTAGAAATTCTGGGTTTTATATTCCCCCAAATGTAAGAGGAACATATTTTCCTAAAGGAGTTAAAAAAAGCTACTTGGTAGTTTTACTGAAAGTACTTGAAGTAGATAGGTAATTTTGGGAACAATTAAGGAATTGAAGATGTTGCGTCTGCCCAACCAGGAGATAAAGGAAGGAGACCAGGAGTTTAATATTGCCCAACCAGGAGATAAAGGAATGAGACCAGGAGTTTAATATTGCCCGTATGGATTTTAGCAGAGCGGGGAAATTTGCTTCATATAATTTAGACAATTCTGGCGTAATATTTATTCCCAGGAATTCTATGTATGAATGCATTCATTAGAATGGGGAGTTTGCTTTATGTTTTTGTAAGAGCTTAGATGATAAATTAATATTTATTGCTAGCAATTTTGATAAGTTTATTTTGAAATTTGAAATGAAGCCAAAAGAGGTGAAAATCCTAATTATAGGTGGAAAGGCCTGAGATAGGTTAGAGACCATTAGCAATAGGTTATCAGCATATGCCGCTTGTTTAATCTCCAAGCCCCTACAGACCAAACCTCTTATCTCATTAGTTTGTCTAATGTATTGTAAAAGAGGTTCAATTCTGAGTATAAAGAGAATTGGTGAGAGACGGTAGCCTTGTCTCGTCCCATTGTTGATCTTGACTGTTTGAGTTTACTTTAAAATTTGCACTCGAAGAGATATACATGGTGAAAATGGCCTTGATGAAAGGGTCAGGGAAGCCTAGCTTAGACAGTGTACTTTTAATAAAGGCCCATGCCACTCTATCGAAGGCCTTTTCAGCATCTGTTCCCAGAACCACAAAATGAGTCTTTGTCTTTTTTGCTAATGCAATTGAATTTATCATTTTATAAGTATTATCTTTGCCCTCACGTCCAGGAATGAAACCGGTTTGATCTGGGTGTATGAGATCTTTTCATAGGGGTTTTATTCTGGTGGCCAATATCCTAGCGTACATTTTAATGTCTAAAGTTAGCAAAGAAATGGGTCTGTAACTGGAACACAAGCTTGAATCCTTTTGTGGTTTGGGAATAAGAGTGATGTGGGTATTAACTGTTTGAGGGGGGAATGCCATGCCAGATAGCGCTGCATTAAAGGTGTTAAGCAGATGAGGCATGAGGGTCTTTTGAAAGGAGAGATAGTAAAGCATTGGAATGCCGTCTGGTCCGGGAGATTTTCCTTTTATACAGGGAGTGCAGAATTATTAGGCAAGTTGTATTTTTGAGGATTAATTTTATTATTGAACAACAACCATGTTCTCAATGAACCCAAAAAACTCATTAATATCAAAGCTGAATATTTTTGGAAGTAGTTTTTAGTTTGTTTTTAGTTTTAGCTATTTTAGGGGGATATCTGTGTGTGCAGGTGACTATTACTGTGCATAATTATTAGGCAACTTAACAAAAAACAAATATATACCCATTTCAATTATTTATTTTTACCAGTGAAACCAATATAACATCTCAACATTCACAAATATACATTTCTGACATTCAAAAACAAAACAAAAACAAATCAGTGACCAATATAGCCACCTTTCTTTGCAAGGACACTCCAAAGCCTGCCATCCATGGATTCTGTCAGTGTTTTGATCTGTTCACCATCAACATTGCGTGCAGCAGCAACCACAGCCTCCCAGACACTGTTCAGAGAGGTGTACTGTTTTCCCTCCTTGTAAATCTCACATTTGATGATGGACCACAGGTTCTCAATGGGGTTCAGATCAGGTGAACAAGGAGGCCATGTCATTAGATTTTCTTCTTTTATACCCTTTCTTGCCAGCCACGCTGTGGAGTACTTGGACGCGTGTGATGGAGCATTGTCCTGCATGAAAATCATGTTTTTCTTGAAGGATGCAGACTTCTTCCTGTACCACTGCTTGAAGAAGGTGTCTTCCAGAAACTGGCAGTAGGACTGGGAGTTGAGCTTGACTCCATCCTCAACCCGAAAAGGCCCCACAAGCTCATCTTTGATGATACCAGCCCAAACCAGTACTCCACCTCCACCTTGCTGGCGTCTGAGTCGGACTGGAGCTCTCTGCCCTTTACCAATCCAGCCACGGGCCCATCCATCTGGCCCATCAAGACTCACTCTCATTTCATCAGTCCATAAAACCTTAGAAAAATCAGTCTTGAGATATTTCTTGGCCCAGTCTTGACGTTTCAGCTTGTGTGTCTTGTTCAGTGGTGGTCGTCTTTCAGCCTTTCTTACCTTGGCCATGTCTCTGAGTATTGCACACCTTGTGCTTTTGGGCACTCCAGTGATGTTGCAGCTCTGAAATATGGCCAAACTAGTGGCAAGTGGCATCTTGGCAGCTGCACGCTTGACTTTTCTCAGTTCATGGGCAGTTATTTTGCGCCTTGGTTTTTCCACACGCTTCTTGCGACCCTGTTGACTATTTTGAATGAAACGCTTGATTGTTCGATGATCACGCTTCAGAAGCTTTGCAATTTTAAGAGTGCTGCATCCCTCTGCAAGATATCTCCCTATTTTTGACTTTTCTGAGCCTGTCAAGTCCATCTTTAGACCCATTTTGCCTAATAATTATGCACACCTAATATAGGGTGTTGATGTCATTAGACCACACCCCTTCTCATTACAGAGATGCACATCACCTAATATGCTTAATTGGTAGTAGGCTTTCGAGCCTATACAGCTTGGAGTAAGACAACATGCATAAATTATGTGGTCAAAATACTCATTTGCCTAATAATTCTGCACGCAGTGTAGTTTCTGAGATTTCAGAAGTCTTTATTGGTAAGCACAAGCCTGCAGCTTGATCGGGGGTTAAAGTAGGAAGCTGGATTTTACTGAGAAACTCTTTAGTAATTAAAATAATTTTCTCTCTAAGACTATTAGGATCTGACTCATCTATGTTATACAGAGCTGAGTAGAAACACTGAAAAGCCTCTGCTATCTCCAAGACTTAACAATATAACAAAATAATAGCAAAGACAGGTGCACTCTGCGGTTTTACTAAACCCTCAAACTGATTTTGAAATTGAGAGATTAGCCAACATGTGCTACCGTGTAGGACATGTCTGAGCCCGAGCACCACGCCAAGGTTTCTCAAGTAGCTCAGGACCTAACTGCTTTCCATCTACAGGCTACATTTAGGTGCACCTGTGAGGCCTGGGCCATATCAGCCAGTCTTGAGTGGGACTCACAGACTCCTCCCTCCTCCCATTGCTAGCATGGTTCCATGCTGGAGGTAACTGGTGAGTTGTTTGTGAGTCGGCCTCATGCTCCTGTAATTTGACCACTGGCTCCTGGTATTGCCCACTGGGCCCAGGTAGGTGAGTGTTAGGTCCCGAGCTACTTGAGAAACCTTGGCGCGGTGCTCGGGCTCAGACATGTCCTACACGGTAGGACATGTTGGCTAATCTCTCAATTTTAAAATCAGTTTGAGGGTTTAGTAAGACCGCAGAGTACACCTGTCTTTGCTATTATTTTGTTATATTGTTATATTGATTATCACATCCACATAATTGCTATCTTGTGTAGGATGTCTATTGTGGTACTTGTGGTTCGCTACGGGCATCCTCCACTGTATGCATTTTTGCTGGGGATCGTCATTAGCAACGGGCCATAAGTGCAGGATTTGCTCCCCTGTATATACACTCAACTAAAGAATTATTAGGAACACCATACTAATACGGTGTTGGACCCCCTTTTGCCTTCTGAACTGCCTTAATTCTACGTGGCATTGATTCAACAAGGTGCTGATACCATGCTTTAGAAATGTTGGCCCATATTGATAGGATAGCATCTTGCAGTTGATGGAGATTTGAGGGATGCACATCCAGGGCATGAAGCTCCCGTTCCACCACATCCCAAAGATGCTCTATTGGGTTGAGATCTGGTGACTGTGGGGGCCATTTTAGTACAGTGAACTCATTGTCATGTTCAAGAAACCAATTTGAAATGATTCGAGCTTTGTGACATGGTGCATTATCCTGCTGGAAGTAGCCATCAGAGGATGGATACATGTTCTCATTCTGTTTACGCCAAATTCGGACTCTACCATTTGAATGTCTCAACAGAAATCGAGACTCATCAGACCAGGCAACATTTTTCCAGTCTTCAACAGTGCAATTTTGGTGAGCTCGTGCAAATTGTAGCCTCTTTTTCCTATTTGTAGTGGAGATGAGTGGTTCCCGGTGGGGTCTTCTGCTGTTGTAGCCCATCCGCCTCAAGGTTGTGCGTGTTGTGGCTTCACAAATGCTTTGCTGCATACCTCGGTTGTAACGAGTGGTTATTTCAGTCAACGTTGCTCTTCTATCACCTTGAATCAGTCGGCCCATTCTCCTCTGACCTCTAGCATCCACAAGGCATTTTTGCCCACAGGACTGCCGCATACTGGATGTTTTTCCCTTTCCACACCATTCTTTGTAAACCCTAGAAATGGTTGTGCGTGAAAATCCCAGTAACTAAGCAGATTGTGAAATACTCAGACCGGCCCGTCTGGCACCAACAACCATGCCACGCTCAAAATTGCTTAAATCACCTTTCTTTCCCATTCTGACATTCAGTTTGGAGTTCAGGAGATTGTCTTGACCAGGACCACACCCCTAAATGCATTGAAGCAACTGCCATGTGATTGGTTGACTAGATAATTGCATTAATGAGAAATAGAACAGGTGTTCCTAATAATTCTTTAGGTGAGCGTATATGAACAACTGCATGTGGGTTTGAGCACTTCCTGCTTGTTTAATACCACGCCGTTCTTTTCAGTTTGTATATATAGAGATGCCTGGAGGTGTATAAACTCCAATTTAAATGTGCCTGCTTTCCATCTACAGGCCACATTTAGGTGCACCTGTGAGGCCTGGGACATACCAGCCAGTCTTGAGTGGGACTCGAAGACTCCTCCCTCCTCCCACTGCTAGCATGGTTCCATGCTGGAGGTAACTGGTGAGTTGTTTGTGAGTCGGCCTCATGCTCCTGTAATTTGCCCACTGGCTCCTGGTATTGCCCACATGGCCCAGGTAGGTGAGTGTTAGGTCCCGAGCTACTTGAGAAACCTTGGCGCGGTGCTCGGGCTCAGACATGTCCTACACGGTAGGACATGTTGGCTAATCTCTCAATTTTAAAATCAGTTTGAGGGTTTAGTAAGACCGCAGAGTGCACCTGTCTTTGCTATTATTTTGTTATATTGTTATATTGATTATCACATCCACATAATTGCTATCTTGTGTAGGATGTCTATTGTGGTACTTGTGGTTCGCTGCAGGCATCCTCCACTGTATGCATTTTTGCTGGGGATCGTCATTAGCAACGGGCCACAAGTGCAGGATTTGCTCCCCTGTATATATATGCACAACTACCTGTGGGTTTGAGCACTTCCTGCTTGTTTAATACCACGCCATTCGTTTCAGTTTGTATATCTGCAAGACTTCCCTTACTATTTTCTTATCTTCGTTTAGAATAGCCAAGATTCTAGAGACTTTCGTTTACGTTGTCTTATTAAAGCCAGCATAAATTTTGGAGGCTTGTTGCATGCGCAAACAATTTCTGTTTCAGAGATAGATATAGCTTTGCCAACTGTTTATTTAAGAGCTCCCTGAGCTCATCCCTAGATGAGGAAGGCGATGTTTGTTCTGGGAGCGTTTATGTTCTTATTCCAATTTGGATATTTTGTCATAAAGCTCAGCTATTCTGTCACATCTGTTTTTTTTTTAGATGGGAAGCGATTGAGATAAAATCACCTCTAATTACTGATTTATGAGCTTCCCAAATCATTTGTGGGGAAACCACTTCTGATACGCCTAGAGAGAAAAATTATTTTAGCTTCCCCTCTATTTTATCTGTTACATGTGAATTATCTAACAGTGTCTCATTTAGTCTCCAAATATATGTTTTGGGATGAGTATCTGGTGATTTCCATGTGAGGAACACTGGGGCATGATCCGACTGTACCATAGTACCAATATGGGTCTCTGTACATAAGTGGATTTGGGATGCAGGAACCAGTATATAATCTAATCTATGGTATGTACAGTGCTGCCCATAATTATTGATACCCCTGGCAAATTTTGACTTAAAGTTACCTTTATTCAACCAGCAAGTAATTTTTTGACGGGAAATGACATAGGTGTCTCCCAAAAGATAATAAGACAATGTACAAGAGGCATTATTGTGGGGAAAAAACATTTCTCAGCTTTTATTTACATTTGAGCAAAAAGTGTCCAGTCCAAAATTATTCATACTCTTCTCAATAATCAATAGAAAAGCCTTTATTGGCTATTACAGCAATCAAACGCTTCCTATAATTGCAGACCAGCTTTTTGCATGTCTCCACAGGTATTTTTGCCCATTCATCTTTAGTAATGAGCTCCAAATCTTTGAGGTGGAGGGTCTTCTTGCCATCACCCTGATCTTTAGCTCCCTCCACAGATTCTCAATTGGATTCAAGTCTGGACCACTCCAAAACGTTAATGTTGTTGTCTGCTAACCATTTTTTCACCACTTTTGCTGTGTGTTTTGGGTCATTGTCATGCTGAAATGTCCACTAGTGCCCAAGGTCAAGTTTCTCTGCAGACTGCCTGATGTTGTTGTTGAGAATCCTCATGTATTGCTCTTTTTTCATGGTGCCGTTTACTGTGATTAGATTCCCTGGTCCATTGGCTGAAAAACATCCCCAAAGCATTAGGTTCCCACCACCATGTTTGACAGTGGGGACGGTGTTCTTTGGGTTGAAGGCTTCTCCTTTTTTACGCCAAATGAAGGAAACATCATTGTGACCAATTCAATTTTTGTTTCATCTGACCATAACACAGAAGACCAGAAGTCTTCTTCTTTTCCAGATGAGCTTTTGCAAAGGCCAAGCGAGCTTTTGTGTGCCTGGTCTGCATCCGTGGAACCCAGCAGTGTGCAGTGTCCGTTGGATTGTCTGCCTTGAGACATTGCCACCAGCAAAGCCCAGATTCACCAGGATGGCCTTGGTGGAGATCCTTGGATTCTATTTTACCTCTCTAACTATCCTCCTGGCTAGCACAGGTGTCACTTTTGGCTTCCGACCACGTCCTCTGAGATTTTCCACAGTGCGGAACATCTTGTATTTTTTGCTCAAATGTAAATAAAAGCTGAGAAATGTTTTTTTTTTTCAACAATAATGCCTCTTGTACATCGTCTTATTATCTTTTGGGAGACAAAAATTGCTTGCTGGTTGAATAAAAGTAACTAAGTCAAAATTTGCCAGGGGTATGAATAATTATGGGCAGCACTGTATTGTGAGGAGAAGAGAAAAAAGAGAAGTCTCCCTCCCCGGGATTATTTGCTCTCCATGCATCTATAAGACTGCTACTACATATTAGTTTTTTTATGCGGTTGAGTGTTTTTGAGGGAATAGATGATCTTCCTGATGAGGTATCTACCTGCGGGTTAACGGCGACATTAAAATCTCCGGCTATAATCGCTATCCCTTCCCTAAATTCCTCAAACATTTGCCAGGTATTCTCAAACCATATTTTCTGGGCTACATTAGGAGCATAGAAGTTAGAGAATGTATACATTTGAGTGTTTATTGTCTCTTTTACTAATATGAAACAACCCTTTAGGTCTGCTTTCACTTCAGTCATGTTAAAATCTACATGTTTGTGGAAACCTATACTCACTCCTAGTCTATTCGAGTAAGTAGAGGAGCTATGGAACCACAAATTATAATAAGATCTCGACAAATTCAGGATCCAATTATTTTTAAAGTGCGTTTCTTTATGTAAGTAATGAAAAATCTAGCTTCTTTTTGCAGGTGTCCTTAAACCTCTTACATTATATGTAGCTATATGTATATCAGCCATGGTAGTGTCTATGGAGTGTGAGAGCTCCATTTACATACCCCTGGTTGCCTGGGTCTGCGACGGTTCTGTTATCAGACGGATAAGTTGTCGGCAACACAAACTTAAAGGACTTGCAAGTGGGGGAGGGGGGGATAGGTAAGAGCTATAAGGTAAAAGGAGAAACGTCATCAAACAATAATGTAAAGCAATCCTCTACTTGAAATAATAACTAGGGATTTGTAATATCCCTTTGTGGGACCTTACTAGGTCCGTACGTCCAACAAGGGCCAGAAGTACCGGGCCCCAAGATTAACTCAGGGCCAACAGGAGAGGAAAAAATTGAATCTTAGAACAGTAATACAAAAAGAGATTAGACAAAGAAGTGAGTGTTACATGTAGATGGCTAATACAGTAAGAGCTGGTCTCACTGATAAAAAAGGTACCTATTATAAAAGAGACATCTGAACTATGATATCACAAAACACAGATTGCAGAGCACACAGACCCCACGACCAGATCAAAGGTTGATCTCAAGATGTTAAAGGGAAAGAAAGGTCCAGATGGAGAATCTGGGTACTCAACAAGCTGCGCCATCGTGTTTTGCATTGCACAGACGAGCAGTTATAATCAATTAAGCATAAATGCCGGGAGAATGGTTAGTCCTCCTCTGTAATAATGCATCTGGGAGTTAATTTCCCTTGTTTTTTCTTAGATCGTTGGAATTTGCCCCCTCCCACAGTTTCCCATGAAGTTGGAGGCATGATGTCTGGTGGAATGAGAACATCATTAGTGGCTGACCAGTCAGGAATGTCCACATCTTGAAACTCAAGTGCTGCAAGAATATCTGGAAGATCTTTCGGCGACCTTAAGATGTATTTTTTGTCTTTCTAGGTAATCAGCATCCCAAATGGGAACAGCCATCTAAAGGCAATACGTCTGTGTCTCAGTTGATCCGTGAGAGGTTTTAGAGGACATCTCTTATTTAGAGTGGCAGGGGAGAGATCTTGGAACAGAAGTATTTGAGATCCTTCATATTCAATGTTTTCGCTTTCTTTTGCTCTTTTCATTACTAGATCTTTTTGTGCAAAATTCAATAGTTTGCATATGATATCTCTTGGGGGATCTCAAGTTTTAGGTTTAGGGCATAGAGCTCGGTGGGCCCTTTCAATGATGATTGGATCAGGATAATCTTCACCCAGCAACGCTTTGCATGTCTCTCTTACTGCAGTGGGAATAGCATTCAAAGCTACAGTCTCTGGAACTCCTCTGATGCGTATATTATTCCTTCTGCCTCTATTATATTGGTCCTCAATGTAATCATAAAGGTAGTTAATGTGCTGTTGGTATACAGAGAGAGTAGTTTAATTTGTATTGGTGTAATCAGCAAAGGCCATTTGAGTAGATTCCAGTACTTCAACTCTTTGACCCACTTGCCTCATTTCTCTTTTGATTTCAGATAGTTCTTCCAAAACTGTATTTAATGCTTTAGATAATGCTTGTGAGATGAAAGATCTAGAGATTGGTAGGTCTGAAGATGCATCAGCCAAATCATCATCACCACTTTCTCTATCTTGATGAGTACTTGACTGGTGTTGAGGGTTGCTTTTGGGGGTGGAGGAAGGAGCCCCCTGATTACCTTGGCTTTTTTTCATCATAAATCTATCAAGGTCAGATTTTGATAGGGAGGGAACTCTGGGCTGTTTGTGAGAGTCTTGATAAAAACCCTCTGTATCTGCCCACTTTCACCTTATGTGTGTATGATCAAGCCCCTTTTGCAGTTTTACTCACTACTTCATCAGTTTTGAGGGCTCACCACAGTTAATTCTAAAGACAGAGATGCCCAAATTTAACAGACTTTATAACATGCGGTAGACTTGCATCCGGTGAGGATATTAAAGTCTGAGGATTGTATTTCTACAGAGCTGGCCTGTAACAAATTGGGTCGATGGCCCTTTAAATATGTTGCTTTGAGAAGCGGCCTCTGAGAGGCAATATATGTCCCAAATGACCCAAACAGTACTGCCTGGGTTAATTTAGTTTAAATATATTAGCTTCTGCACAGCAGTGGAAGATAACGTGGGGAAAACTGTGCCATGCTTAATTGGCGATATCTGGCCGTGAGGGGGTCAATGAGCCTGTGAGTCTAGGTCTCTAGACTTTCTGATCTTCCGGAACCTACCGTTTATTGTACCGTTTCAGGCAGGGAAGTCCTGTATGGCCCAGGTCGTCTTGGGAGCCGGCACTCCAAGATGTTCCTGACCACTTATAAAATGTGTTCAATGTGCTGCCCATTGTGTTGGATTATCAATGCAACCCTCTTCTCCCACTCTTCACACACTGATAGCAACACCGCAGGAGAAATGCTAGCACAGGCTTCCAGTATCCGTAGTTTCAGGTGCTGCACATCTCGTATCTTCACAGCATAGACGATTGCCTTCAGATGATACGAGATGTGCAGCACCTGAAACTACGGATACTGGAAGCCTGTGCTAGCATTTCTCCTGCGGTGTTGCTATCAGTGTGTGAAGAGTGGGAGAAAAGGGTTGCATTGACAATCCAACACAATGGGCAGCACATTGAACATATTTTGTAAGTGGTCAGAAACTTGTAAATAACTAATGAAAGCATAAAGTTACATTAAAACCAAGCACACCATAGTTTTTCTTGTGAAATTCCCAATACGTTTGATGTGTCAAATGACCCTCTTCCTATTGATAAAACAAAAGTTGGATTCAAAATGGCCGACTTCAAAATGGCCGCCATGGTCACCACCCATCTTGAAAAGTTTCCCCCCTCACATATACTAATGTGCCACAAACAGGAAGTTAATATCACCAACCATTCCCATTTTATTAAGGTGTATCCATATAAATGGCCCACCCTGTATATATTTTTTGGAAACCGTTCATTTTTAAACATTTTTTTTAAGTTTACTTTTTTTTTCCCCTCTGGGACTATAACTTTTGCGGTTCTGATACCCTTTACAATGCATTAAAATAATTCTGTATTGTAATGCATTGGCTGTACGTGTATTACCAGTGTTATACAGGGGGCTGGATATCACAGGGTCTCCCGGAAGGCAGCCACGATGCCTAAGGAAGGTATTGGGCTACCTTCCCTGCCATCAGGTCCCCGTCACAGAAGTGCGGGGACCTGATGGACACACCGCACATATTTGAAGCTTGCACGTGCCGTGGTCAGCGCCGACCGCGGCCATGCAGGGGTTAATGCGCTGCCATCCGTGATTTCACCGATGCCAGCTCCTCCACCCGCCTCCAATCACCATGCAGTACATTTGCGTCACTGGGATTTAAGTCAAGTCCAGATCTGATGTACACGTACGTCATTGGGCATTAAGGAGTTAAGTGTGTGATGTATCTAATGTAATGATGTACGGGGCCTTTTACTGGAATACAGAATGATGATTTCAGTTTATGTATATATATACACACACACACATATATTTCTGTGTGTGTAAAATGCACAAAATCAGCTGGTTGCATCATACATTTGTATCTTGCTGTGTGTATAAATATATATACTCATGGCGAGGTAGAGATGCATGTATGATGTAAGCGGCTGATTTGCTACTTGTCACACCAGTTAAGTAATCATTTGTAGGCCTCATGCACACGGCCGTTGTTTTGGTCCTCATCCGAGCCTCAGTTTTGGCGGCTCGGATGCTGACCCATTCACTTCAATGGGGTTGCAAAAGATGCGGACAGCACTCCATGTGCTGTCCGCATCCGTTGCTCCGTTCGGTGGCCACGCCAAAAAAATATAACATGTCCTATTCTTGTCTGCGCTTTGCAGACAAGAATAGGCAGTTATATTAAAGGCTGTCCATCCATCTGTGATTTGCAGGCAGCAAAACAAACCACGGTCGTGTGCATGTAGCCGTAAAGGGATGAAATACTTATTTTCACAACTGTATATATATATATACACATTACAGAGTGTTGGAGAGAGATACAAAAGTAATGTAAGCATTGTACCTGGGCATTTTCTGTCACGGATTTCTCTGATCCGCTCCAAATTCCTCCTCTTAAGGCTACATTCACACGACCGTGGTGTGTTTTGCGGTCCCCAAATCGCAGTTCCGCAAAACACGGATGGCCTTTAATATAACTGCCTATTTTTGTCCGCAAAGCGCGGACAAGAATAGGAGATGGTATTTTTTTTTTTGCGGGGCCACGGAACAGAGTAACGGATGCGGACAGCACACGGAGTGCTGTCTGCATCTTTTGCGGACCCATTGAAGTGCGGCTCGGATGCGGCTCGGATGTGGACCAAAACAACGGCCGTGTGCATGAGGCCTAAAATCCGAACAATTTTTTTATATGGCCATCCTAGGGTGCTTGCCCTTAAACTTCCTCTTGAGCTCAGAATGGATCTCCCACACAATGGCCTGCTTCTCTGCGTGGACCCGGGTGCGTCGTAGCTCCGTTCCAACATGAGCTGCAGGATAAAGACGCAAGCATATAATTCCAATTTTTTTTTAATACAAGTATTGAAAATAATGTCCTCAACAAAACATCAAAAAGTATTTAAGTCTTTGAATCGGAAAATGTTTTGATTTATTGTTTCCGTTATAAGTTTGAATTGTTTTGCGATTGTATGTGTGTGGGGTCTTAGCAATCAGATATTGGCCAGCTGAGCAGAGATGTACCTGTCTAGTGAAGTGACGGTACAGTATGGGGTGTACAGATGGTGGTGCACACTGTGTAACTCTAAATGAACCAGCAAATACTGGCGATAAGAAAAAAAAAAACTTCTCCTGAGTCCTGAGCAACAAAACACAAACTCTAATCTATATACTGTGTTTGTGTGTGTGTGTGGGGGGGGGAGTATATAGTGTGCGGCAGGAAAATGGATGTGCAATGTGCATGTGAGATATATTTTTGTGCTGTCCATACATACAGTTGTGTTCAAAATAATAGCAGTCAGACATCACTAACCTAATCAATTACTGTTTTCGGTAGAAATGATATTTCTACATGGCAAATAATTTACTAGCAGGTGTAGTAGAGTAATAGAAATCCAACAGACCCAACAGTCATGCATGCTGCTGATTCTCAATAATTCAATCACTTATTGAAAGGGGCATGTTCAAAATGATAGCAGTGTGGAGTTCAATTAGTGAGGTCATTCATTCTTTGAAAAACAGGTGGCAATTATTGCCCTTATTTAAGGAAGGAAGGCAACAAATGTTGTTCATGCAGGTTACAGTGAATTTCTCTCTGAAATTCTAAAGAAAATGGGTCGTTCCAGACATTGTTCAGAAGAACAGTGTATCTTGATTAAAAAGTTGATTGGAGTGGGGAAAACATATAAAGAAGTGCAGAAAATGATAGGCTGCTCAGCTAGAATGATTGCAAATGCTTTAAAATGGCAACCAAAACCTGAAAGACGTGGAAGAAAGCGAAAAGTTACCATTCGAATGTTTAGAAGAATAGCCAAAATGGCAAGGACTCAGCCAACAATCAGCTCCAGGAAGAACAAAGAAGCCCCCGCAAAGTCCCACTGTTGAAAAAAAGACATGTGCTGAAGAGGTTACAATTTGCCAAAGAGCACATTGACTGGCCTAAAGAGACATTTTGTGGACTGATGAAAGTTAGATTGTTCTTTTTGGGTCTAGACAGTTTGTCAGATGACCCCCAAACACTGAATTCAAGCCACAGTACACTGTGAAGACAGTGAAGGATGGTGGTGCAAGCATCATGATATGGGGATGTTTCTCATACTAATGTGTTGGGCCTATTTATCGCATACCAGGGATCATGGATCAGTTTGAATACATCAGAATACTTGAAGAGGTCATGCTGCCTTATGCTGAAGAGGAAATGCCCTTGAAATGGGTGTTCCAACAAGACAACGACCCCAAACACACCAGTAAACGTGCAACATCTTGATTCCAGACCAACAAGATTGACGTTATGGAGTAGCCAGCCCAATCCCTGGATCTTAATCCAATAGAAAACTTGTGGGGTGACATAAAAAAATGCAGTTTCTGAGGCAAAACCAAGAAATAGAGAAGAACTGTAGAATGTAGTCCAACCATCCTGGGCTGGAATATCTGTTCACAGGTGCCAGAAGTTGGTTGACTCCATGCAACACTAGTGTACAGCAGTTTTCAGAAACAGTGGTTATACAACTAAATATTAGTTAAGTGATTCAAAGGAAAGCAAAATCTTCAAACATTTTTTCAGTTTATATAGTGAATGTTTGAGTTTGTAAAAAAGAATACAAACACTGCTATTTTTTTTGAACAGTCTTATATTCACTTTTCTTTAATTTCTTTAGAGGAACAACTCAAATTTGATATATTTTTCTTCATGTTTTGATTTGGAATATAATTATTTGTTTAAAAAATTTAATAAAAAGAATTTTACAAGAATGTGTAGTGTTCCCAATGCATTTGTGTGTATGGAAATAGAAGCTATTAGAAGGATTTTGAGCTTTATTCACTTTTTTAACCCTTTAGGGACCCATGACGTACCGGTACGGCATGGTTCCCGAGTCCTTAAGGACCCATGACGTACCGGTACGTCATGTATAGTTCCGATCACCGGTGGGCGGTGGTCGGAACCCGGTGCCTGCTCAAATCATTGAGCAGGCACCTCGGCTAAAAGCGCGGGGGGGTCCCGTGACCCCCGCGTGTGGGCGATAGCCGCAAACCGCAGGTCAATTTAGACCTGCGGTTTGCGACTTTTACCTGGTGCCCCGGTGCAATCGGGTCCCCATGGGGCTGTCCGTATCGACCGGCTATATTAAAATATCACATGACCTAACCCCTCAGATGAACACCGTAAAAAATAAAAAATTAAAACTGTGCTAAATAAACAATTTTTTTGTCACCTTACATCACAAAAAGTACAACAGCAAGCGATCAAAAAGGCGTTTGCCCACCAAAATAGTACCAATCTAACCATCACCTCATCCCGCAAAAAATGAGCCCCTACCTGAGACAATCGCCCAAAAAATAAAAAAAAACGATTGCTCAGAATTTAGTGTGTCCATGTTCTGAGAGCTATAGTTTTTTATTTTTTTAGAGATTTTCTTATGTAGGGACTCATTTTTTGCTGGATGATTTGAGGTTTTATTGGTACCATTTTGTGGGACATACACCTTTTTGATCACTTGGTGTTGCACTTTTTGTGATCTAAGGTGACAAAAATAGCTGTTTTTGACACCGTTTTTTTAAATTTTTTTACGATGTTCACCCGAGGGGTTAGGTCATGTAATATTTTTATAGAGCTGGTTGTCACAGACATAGCAATATCTAATATGTATACTTTTTTTATTTATTTCACTTTAACACAATAATAGCATTTTTGAAACCAAAATAATTATGTTTTAGTGTCTCCATGTTCTGAGAGCTAAAGTTTTTTTTTATTTTTTCAGCAATTTTCTTATGTAGCGGCTCATTTTTTGCGGAATGAGGTGACGGTTTTATTGGTACCATTTTGTGGGACATACGCCTTTTTGATCACTTGGTGTTGCACTTTTTGTGATGTAAGGTGACAAAAATTGCTTTTTTGACACAGTTTTTTTTTAATGGTGTTTATCGGACTGGGTCGATCATATGATATATTTATAGAGACAACCGTCACGAACGCGGCAATACCAATTATTATTATTTTCTATTTTTAAATTATTTTTTTTATTCCTTACTTGGGGAATTTGTTTTTTACATGTGAAACCTTTTTTTATATATATTTTTTAACACTTTATTTTTTTATTTATTTTTTTACACCTTTACACCATAAGGTCATACAAGACCTCTGAGGGACATTTAACTTCACATTTTTTATTATTTTTTTTCACTGTTGATTTCACCTGTAACTGGGGCTAACATAGTAGCCCCAGTTACAGGCAAAATACACCCCCCAGAGAGGCTGTACAGCGCAATACAGCACTCAGTGCAGGGCTCATTGAGGTCTCTGAAAGACATCGCAGCTCCTGCACTCTCCCGGCCCCAGCGGTCACATGACCACCGGGCCGGAACAGGAAGCTCATACATACAGCGATCTAGAAGGCAGGGACATCTGGGCACTGTCCCTGCCTTCTCTCTGGGTTGCTCTGCTGTCACTGACAGCGGCAAACCCGATCTGCAGCTGCCTGATTAGCGTGCAGCTGCAGTTTCTGAATGGACGTTCATGAAACGTCCATTCAGAAATATACAGAGTGGGCCATTTATATGGATACACTTTAATAAAATGGGAATGGCTGGTGATATTAACTTCCTGTTTGTGGAACATTAGTATATGTGAGGGGAGAAACGTTTCAAGATGGGTGGTGACCATGATGGCCATTTTGAAGTCGGCCATTTTTAATCCAACTTTTGTTTTTTCAATAGGAAGAGGGTCATGTGACACATCAAACTCATTGGCAATTTCACAAGAAAAACAATGGTGTGCTTGGTTTTAACGTAACTTTATTCTTTCATGAGTTATTTACAAGTTTCTGACCACTTCTAAAATGTGTTCAATGTGCTGCCCATTGTGTTAGATTGTCAATGCAACCCTCTTCTCCCACTCTTCACACACTGATAGCAACACCGCAGGAGAAATGCTAGCACAGGCTTCCAGTATCCGTAGTTTCAGGTGCTGCACATCTCGTATCTTCACAGCATAGACGATTGCCTTCAGATGATACGAGATGTGCAGCACCTGAAACTACGGATACTGGAAGCCTGTGCTAGCATTTCTCCTGCGGTGTTGCTATCAGTGTGTGAAGAGTGGGAGAAGAGGGTTGCATTGACAATCCAACACAATGGGCAGCACATTGAACACATTTTATAAGTGGTCAGAAACTTGTAAATAACTCATGAAAGAATAAAATTACATTAAAACCAAGCACACCATTGTTTTTCTTGTGAAATTCCCAATAAGTTTGATGTGTCACATGACCCTCTTCCTATTGAAAAAACAAAAGTTGGATTCAAAATGGCCGACTTCAAAATGGCCACCATGGTCACCACCCATCTTGAAATGTTTCCCCCCTCACATATACTAATGTGCCACAAACAGGAAGTTAATATCACCAACCATTCCCATTTTATTAAGGTGTATCCATATAAATGGCCCACCCTGTAGAACCACCTCCCGGATGTTTTTAGTCTATGGGCGGATGGGAGGTGGTTAAGGACCCTGCCATTTTTCACCTTAAGGACTAGGCCATTTTTTGCAAATCTGACATGTATCATTTATATGGTAATAACTTTGGAACGCTTTTGCTTATGCAAGCCATTCTGAGTTTTTTTTCTCGTCACACATTGTACTTCATGACAGTGGTAAATTTGAGTCAAATTATTTCATTTTTATTTATAAAAAAAATACCAAATTAACCAAAAAATTTACCAAAATTTCTTTCTCTGCTTTTAAAACAGATAGTAATACCTCCTAAAATAGTTTACTTTACATTTCCCATACTTCATGTTTGGATCATTTTGTAAATGACATTCACTGGTCACACAGCTCCCCAAACATAGCACTAAGGAAGGGCTATGGATGTGTGAGGAATACTGAAGGGGTTAACTCTGCAGCTGAGAAGGAAGGGCAGGCTGATCCACAGCTTTTATCTCCTCAGCACTAGAGAAGGAGAATTACAAGTAGCTCAGTTCTTATCAACTGTGTGTTTACTCACAGTGACAGCTTAACTGCAGGGCGAGATCGTTCTCCTAGTGCGTGAAGTACCTGCAAGTTAGGACGAGCTATCTCGTCCAAGGTCCTGAAGGTGTCTTTTTTACCACTGTCCCTAGCGCTTGCTGATGTCTCTTCCTGCACTAAGTACACTGGAAAATGGCTGAGGCTATTTATAGGGCTGTGACATCACAGGGCTGGCAGGCTGCTGATTGGCTGCATGCATGGCATTGTGGGTGATCCCTCATTCCCAGAGTTCCTTGCTCCATGTCCTAACACGTGCAGCAGCCATTTTTGGAAAAACTGTGCTTCAATACCACAAAGAAATTTTTAACAAGAATCTTCTGGTATTGCGCCATTTTGCTCATCCTCTCCACAAGAGGAATGAGATATAAGAAGTTCTCTTTGCAGTGGGGGTTGAGAATAGTGAACAACCAGTAATCTGTGTTGTTTAAAATGCGTATAACGCGTGGGAAAGGCAGCCTAACATGAAGTCAGTCATGTGTGCCAGAGTACCAAAAGGCAAAACTTTGCTGTCGTCATCAGGAGGATCACTCCCAATCTCCTCATCCTCTTCCTCCTCTTCTGCCCACCCACGCTGAACAGATGGAATTAAACTTCCATGGGTACTACCCTCTGTAGCGGAGGCAACCAACTCCTGCTCCTCCTCCTCTTTATCGGCCAAATCGCGCTGAGAAGACGAACTGAGGGTGGTCTGGCTATCACCCAGTGTAATGTCTTCCCCCATTTCCACAACTTCCACATGCAAAGTGTTGTCCTTAATTGTGAGCAGCGAGCATTTGAGTAGATACAGAAGTGGGATGGTTACGCTGATAATAACGTTATGACCGCTCACCATCTGTGTTGATTCCTCAAAGTTTCTTAAAACCTCACAGAGGTCAGACATTCATGCCCACTACTCGCTTGTGAATAGCAGAAACTGACTGGAAAGGCGACGACCATGTTGCAGCTGGTATTCCACTACTTCCCTCTGCTGCTCACAAAGCCTGGCCAACATGTGGAACGTGGAGTTCCAGTGCGTGCTCACGTTGCACAACAGCCGGTGAGCTGGAAATTTCAAGCGCTGCTGCGGCGTTAACAGACCGGCTGAAGCTGTTGGTGATTTGCGGAAATGTGCACCTTCACCAGTAGCTCAGGCAAATTGGGATACGTTTTTAGAAACCGCTGAACCACAAGGTTAAATACGTGGGCAAGGCATGGGATGTGTCTAAGGCTGCCCAGCTCCAAAGTCGCCACCAAATTACGGCCATTATCAGACACAATCATGCATGGTTCTAGGTTGAGTGGCAAGAGCCACAGCTCAGTCTGGTCTCTTATCCCCTACCACAGCTCTGCAGCGGGGGGATGTTTGTCGCCTAGGCAGATCAGCTTCAGCACGGCTTGTTGCCGCTTTTCCACTGCAGTGCTACACTGCTTCCAGCTACCAACTGATAACTGAATGGTGCTGCAAGCGGATAATTCGAAGGTGGAAGTGGAGGAGGCGGAGGAGGAGAAGTAGTGGGGGTTAGAGCCTCTAATGTAGGTGGTGGGGGAAACCCTGATTGAATTGGAGCCTGCAATCCTTGGCGTCTGTAGAACCTGTGCCATCCCAGGGTACGAGTCACTCACGGCCTCCACAACATTCACGCAGTGTGTCGTCAGGGAAATCTAGCGTCTTTTGTCAAAAGCACTTGTCCATGTGTAAGTGGACCTTCCCAGTAACTGCGTTGGTCAGGGCACGTGTGATGTTAAGGGACATATGTTGGCACGGCACACCTTGAAATATAGTGGCGGCTGGGGACTGCGTAATGAGGGACGGCCACCGACATCAAGCTGCGGAAAGCCTCAGTGTCCACAAGCCTAAATGGCAAAATTTCCAGGGCCAGGAATGGAAAGCTGCGCATTTAGTGCTATGGCCTATGGGTGGGTGGCTGGGTATTTGCTCTTACGTTCAAATGCCTGGGGTAAGGACATTCGGACGCTGCGCTGGGACACGGAAGTGGATGTGTTCGCTGATGGTGCTTGCGAAGGTCCAGGTGCAGTGCGGGAGGCATCCGGGCCTGTGCCTTCGCCCGGAATTGGCCAGAACATAACACAGGAGAAGAGGAGGCAGTGAGTGATGTGACCCGCAGACACAAATTGTGGACCCAGGCGTTTGGCCAACCTATTAGGGTGCTTTGATGCCTTGGGGCGGATCATTCTGTTGGAAGTGAGGTTGCTAGTGTTCACGGCCCGGCTCATTTTGGTGTGGCACAGGTTGCAAACTACTATTCCTTTGTCGTCCGCACTTTCCTAAAAAAAGCGCTATACTGCCGAACACCTACTCCTTGGCAAGGGAGATTTATGCAAAGGGGTGCTCCGTGGAACAGTTGCGGGCTTGTTCGGTGGTGCCCGCCTTCTACCTTTTGCCACTCCACTGCCTCTTCCAGTCTGTGGCAGTGCTGCAGAACCCTCCCCCTCTGTACTGCTCTCCTTGCTCGGCTTTCCACCTTCCCAGGTTGGGTCAGTGACTTCATCGTCCACCACCTCCTCTTTCACATCCTCACTCTGATCATCCTCCTGATTTGTTGACCTAATCACAACCTCAGTGATTGACAACTGTGTCTCAACCTCTTCATCAACCTCTTGAGACAGTAATTGCGTATGACTCATTGGAAACTGTGTCTCATCATCATCCACCACATTAAACACTAATTGCCGTTCCCCAGCATCATGTTCTTGTGACTGTGGATGCTCAAGAGGTTGGGAATTAGTTCACAAGATCTCATGTCTCCTGACTCTGCTGCTGAGACTGGACTTGGTGGAAGACTGGGTTTTGCTTAACCGACTGGAAGCACTATCTGCTGCAACCCAACCAACCACCTGCTCGCACTGGGCTGACTTAAAGAGTGGTGTCCTGGGCCGCCGTGCAAACTGGGACAAGAAGCTAGGTATCTTGGATGGTTGTGCTCTGGCAGCAGACATAGTTTTACTGCGCCTAGGGCCACGGCCTCTGTGTGCACCATCAGCATCACGGACACTTTCCCGTCCCTTAATGCTCGCCTTCTTCATATTAAATGTTATATGTTATAAGGGACTGTTTATATGAAAAATGTGTATAAATTATGTAAAAAATATAATTGTTTTCGCTAATATTTTTCCCAATATTTGGGCCTGACACACACGCTATTGCAGCGCAGATGTGACAATTCACTGCAGACACCAAACTAGTAATAAGTAGAAATATACAGAGGCTCTACTGTCATATATCCTAGCGAGTATTATCCTCACCTACCCTTTATACACATAGGAACTATAGCCTACTGCTATTTACATTGTGCTGCAATGAATCCATTTTTATCCTTATTTTTATATTTTTTTATTATCTCTTTTAAATCCAACTGTGCCATATGTAATCTACTATGGCCACACATATGACAAGGAATATACACATATAGCCATCAAATAAAGAAGACACATTCCGGTTGCTGAACATCCATAGCCATCAAGCTAATCATATGTGAATCCTATATAAAAACAAATAGATCCACTCCGGTCTTTACCAACATCCAAGACACCCTACAGATCCCTCCCCTATAAATAGGATGGTGATTAGGAATACTGTCTGCCACTGATGAAGGTGCAAGAGTGCACCGAAACGCGTTTGATACTTATTCAGACAGTAGCTTGACCCATATATGGTTTTACAGGGAGTGCAGAATTATTAGGCAAATGAGTATTTTGACCACATCATCCTCTTTATGCATGTTGTCTTACTCCAAGCTGTATAGGCTCGAAAGCCTACTACCAATTAAGCATATTAGGTGATGTGCATCTCTGTAATGAGAAGGGGTGTGGTCTAATGACATCAACACCCTATATTAGGTGTGCATAATTATTATAATCCTTTCCTTTGGGAAAATGGGTCAAAAGAAGGACTTGACAGGCTCAGAAAAGTCAAAAATAGTGAGATATCTTGCAGAGGGATGCAGCACTCTTAAAATTGCAAAGCTTCTGAAGCGTGATCATCGAACAATCAAGTGTTTCATTCAAAATAGTCAACAGGGTCGCAAGAAGCGTGTGGAAAAACCAAGGCGCAAAATAACTGCCCATGAACTGAGAAAAGTCAAGCGTGCAGCTGCCAAGATGCCACTTGCCACCAGTTTGGCCATATTTCAGAGCTGCAACATCACTGGAGTGCCCAAAAGCACAAGGTGTGCAATACTCAGAGACATGGCCAAGGTAAGAAAGGCTGAAAGACGACCACCACTGAACAAGACACACAAGCTGAAACGTCAAGACTGGGCCAAGAAATATCTCAAGACTGATTTTTCTAAGGTTTTATGGACTGATGAAATGAGAGTGAGTCTTGATGGGCCCGTGGCTGGATTGGTAAAGGGCAGAGAGCTCCAGTCCGACTCAGACGCCAGCAAGGTGGAGGTGGAGTACTGGTTTGGGCTGGTATCATCAAAGATGAGCTTGTGGGGCCTTTTCGGGTTGAGGATGGAGTCAAGCTCAACTCCCAGTCCTACTGCCAGTTTCTGGAAGACACTTTCTTCAAGCAGTGGTACAGGAAGAAGTCTGCATCCTTCAAGAAAAACATGATTTTCATGCAGGACAATGCTCCATCACACGCGTCCAAGTACTCCACAGCGTGGCTGGCAAGAAAGGGTATAAAAGAAGAAAATCTAATGACATGGCCTCCTTGTTCACCTGATCTGAACCCCATTGAGAACCTGTGGTCCATCATCAAATGTGAGATTTACAAGGAGGGAAAACAGTACACCTCTCTGAACAGTGTCTGGAAGGCTGTGGTTGCTGCTGCACGCAATGTTGATGGTGAACAGATCAAAACACTGACAGAATCCATGGATGGCAGGCTTTTGAGTGTCCTTGCAAAGAAAGGTGGCTATATTGGTCACTGATTTGTTTTTGTTTTGTTTTTGAATGTCAGAAATGTATATTTGTGAATGTTGAGATGTTATATTGGTTTCACTGGTAAAAATAAATAATTGAAATGGGTATATATTTGTTTTTTGTTAAGTTGCCTAATAATTATGCACAGTAATAGTCACCTGCACACACAGATATCCCGCTAAAATAGCTAAAACTAAAAACAAACTAAAAACTACTTCCAAAAATATTCAGCTTTGATATTAATGAGTTTTTTGGGTTCATTGAGAACATGGTTGTTGTTCAATAATAAAATTAATCCACAAAAATACAACTTGCCTAATAATTCTGCACTTCCTGTACAGCTATAATTTATTCTACTAAGAAAGACTGCAAAAAGCTACCAATAGAGCTGGCTACAATAGGTGATGTGTCCAGTCAGCTGACCGCAGTGATGGAGATACGCCCCGAGTCACGTGAGACGCTATCCTCTGCACCACGTGGGACGTAATCTGAGACGCCTGGAGACTCGCCCTGAGCAACGCGAGACGCCATCCTCTACACCACGTGGGACGCTACCAGGGACACCGGAAGTAGGAGACACCACTACAGACAGAGAAGCTGAACAAGTCGACGTGCGCACCAACGCTCCCCAGGATCGGACCACCGCCAGTATATACCACCTACCCGGACACCTCTCCGATGGGGTAAGACTGTTCCAGCCTTAATATATAATAAACTGTCTCCATCCACCTGGACACAACAAGGGACCGCAACACTGCCTGATACAACTTGCTTTCAATATGCTTTTGATATCCGGATACCCACGTCACACTTAGCTAGGCACACACAAGCCCACTCTAACGTGGATTTTATATATATTTTTATTATACTAGACAGACTGATCACCTGAACTAGTACTAACTTTTATCTGCATATAAGAACACTGCGTACCGTGGCTCAAATAACTCTGACGCCACTCATTTGGAACCACCTATTTTACATCCCTGTGGTTTATGAAACATAGAAACATAGAAACATAGAATGTGTCGGCAGATAAGAACCATTTGGCCCATCTAGTCTGCCCAATATACTAAATACTATGGATAGCCCCTGGCTTTATCTTATATGAAGGATGGCCTTATGCCTATCCCATGCATGCTTAAACTCCTCCACTGTATTTGCAGCTGCCACTTCTGCAGGAAGGCTATTCCATGCATCCACTACTCTCTCAGTAAAGTAATTCTTCCTGATATTACTTTTAAACCTTTGACCCTCTAATTTAAAACTATGTCCTCTTGTAGCAGTTTTTCTTCTTTTAAATATTCTTTCCTCTTTTACCTTGTTGATTCCCTTTATGTATTTAAAAGTTTCTATCATATCCCCTCTGTCTCGTCTTTCTTCCAAGCTATACATGTTAAGGTCCTTTAATCTTTCCTGGCAAGTTTTATCCTGCAATCCATGTACCAGTTTAGTAGCTCTTCTCTGAACTCTCTCCAAAGTATCAATATCCTTCTGGAGATATGGTCTCCAGTACTGAGCACAATACTCCAAATGAGGTCTCACTAGTGCTCTGTAGAGCGGCATGAGCGCCTCCCTCTTTCTACTGGTAATTCCTCTTGCTATACACCCAAGCATTCTGCTAGCATTTCCTGCTACTCTGTGACATGGTCTGCCTACCTTTAAGTCTTCTGAAATAATGATCCCTAAATCCCTTTCCTCAGATACTGAGGTTAGGACTGTATCACTGATTTTATATTCTGCTCTTGGGTTTTTACGTCCCAGGTGCATTATCTTGCACTTATCAACATTAAATTTTAGTTGCCAGATTTTTGACCATTCCTCTAGTTTTCCTAAGTCCTTTTCCATTTGGTGTATTCCTCCAGGAACATCAACCCTGTTACAAATCTTTGTGTCATCAGCAAAAAGACACACCTTACCATTGAGGCCTTCTGCAATTTCGCTGATAAAGATATTAAACAATATGGGTCCCAGAACAGATCCCTGAGGTACCCCACTGGTAACAAGACCTTGGTCTGAATATACTCCATTGACTACAACCCTCTGTTGCTTGTCCCTCAGCCACTGCCTAATCCATTCAACAATATGGGAGTTATGTAATAACATTACGTATCGTGGCTCAAACAATCCTGATGCCACCCATTTGGAACCACTTGTTTATACCCCTGTGGTTTACAATTTTACTTCTAATAAATAATTTATGATTTATCCATATGTGTACCTAGACATTTGAGTGCCCTCCATTTTATATCCATTTGTTCAGTGCAGACACCGTTTATAGGCAAAGTGTGGATAAATTATGGAAAAAATATAATTGTTTTCGCTAATATCTTTCCCAATATCTGGGCCTGACACACACACGCTATTGCAGCACAGATGTGACAATTCACTGCAGACACTGTTTATAAGAAAATTATGGATAAATTATGAAAAATATATATTTGTTGTCAGTAATATTTTTCCCAATATCTGGCCCTGACACACAGACGCTATTGCAGCGCAGATGTGACATTTAACTGCAGACATCGTTTATAGGCAAAGTGTGGATAAATTATGGAAAAAATATAATTGTTTTCGCTAATATTTTTCCCAATATCAGGGCCTGACTCACACACGCTATTGCAGCACAGATGTGACAACTCACTGCAGACACCATTTATAGGCAAAGTGTGGATAAATTCTGTAAAAAATATATTTGTTGTCAGTAATATTTTTCCCAATATCTGGCCCTGACACACACATGCTATTGCAGCGCAGATGTGACAATTCACTGCAGATACCGTTTATAGGCAAAGTGTGGATAAATTATGGAAAAAATATAATTGTTTTCACCAAATATTTTTCACAATATCTGGACCTGACACACACACGCTATTGCAGCGCAGATGTGGCAATTCACTACAGACACCGTTAATAGGCAAAGTGTGGATAAAATATGGGAAAAAATATTTTTTGTCAGAAATAATTTTCCCAATATCTGGCCCTGACACACAGAAGGTATTGTAGCAAAGATGTCACAAATCACTGCGGACACCCTCTATCGAAAAAGTATGGCAAAGTATGAAAAAAAAAAATCGCTGGCTATATTATATTGCTGCCAGCCTGCCACCACACACAATAGTCCTTAAAAGGACTTTTGGGTCTTTGAAACGTTTTTCTATTGAATATATTGCGATCACACTCCCTACACTATCTGTCGCTTCCAAAACTCAGCTCTCCCTGACTCACAATGAGCCGAACCCGCGTCATCGGGTGCTATATAGCACCCAATGACGCGTTTCGGCCAGCCAATCACTGTAATGCAAGTAGCCAACATGGCTACTGGCATTACAGTGATGGCAGTACTTACCTGCCTGTTTATTGGTTGCTTAGCAGCCACAAAATGTGCGGGTCAGAGACTCGAGCATGGCACTCGAGCACATGCGGTACTCAGCCACCATGTGCCGAGCATAGCGATGCTCAAGCCGAACATGTATTCGGCCGAGCATGCTCGCTCAACACTAGTAGTAAACATTCCTTTTCTTAGTTTTTCACTCCTGCTATAGCCTGCTTTAATCACTTTATTCGATATTCTTAAGCTAGAAACCTATTCCTGAGGGTATTACTTTGTATTATAAAATCAAGATCACTTGAGTAGTGTATTCTAATTCTTTTAAATTGGGTGAAGGGGAATTTAGTTTTCTATTTCTTTATGATTTCCACTTCTGAAATCCAGATAGCTGTTGCTACGGTATGTACTTTCTTGAAGTGTGCTTTAGTTTTAATTTCTGTACCCTCAGGAAACAGCAAAAGGTCCAAAAACTCTATTTGTTTCTCTGAACAAGAATAAGTACAGGAGTAGTGTTGAGCGTGAATATTCGAAAAGCAAATTTTTATCGCTAATATCGGCCTTTTTACACATCAGGTGATCATCCCTCCCTTCTTCTAGCTTGTGGGCCAATGAGAAGGCTTTGTCACAGCTTAGCAACATCCCTAGCAACCAATAGAAAAGTTGCCTACCCCACGCCGGTATTTCACGCACATTTCGCGAATAATACATTGCCGATTTTCGCAATCAAGAATATAATCTCGAATTCGCGAATTCACGAATATATGACAAATATTCTACAAAATATTCGAGAAATATTGCAAATTCGAATATTGCCCCTGCTGCTTGTCACTATACAGGACGGACCACAAAGTTTTGACATAGTTAACAAAACTTTCCACACTTTCAGGACTAACATCCCAAATGATAATTAAATCATCAATATACTTCTTAACAAATTCAATTTGGTTGGCCCACAGATGATTTCCATGTATGAATATCTCCTCAAAATGAGGTTAGCAAAACTCAGGGCAAACACATTTTTATTATTGAACCAAAAGATGTTATATGTCAATATGAATTTTAATGCATTAAGTTCAAAAAGTCCCTGGACACCTGGCATATACCGAATGTATTCTTGCCAAAAAAACAACAGTTAATGGAATTGATGCCTTCCTTGTGTGGTATGTTCTTATATGGAGCTAATACATCCAGTATAAGCCAAATGTAGCAGAAATAAGACTTCTTTTTTTCTAACAATTCATCTACATAGTGTGGTAAATTAGTCACTGATGAAGTGCCAGATGTAATCGTCCTATTGATTTTTTAGATCTTTATGTACCTTCGGTAAATGGTAAAATATTGGCAGTACCAAGTAATATGTTGCCACTATATGAGTGAGTTAAATAAATAAATATTAGCCAACTATATTCATTTATTCATATATGTGACTATGTGTTTTGTATAGTCATTTTATGCTGTGGGCAATCAAAGCTGATTACTATTATTCTCTTTCCCTATCTTGGGGGAGAGGGAGCATATGAAAGGTGCATTTTTGCACCTATTTTTTTACTATATACTATAACTGTTATTTGTGTTTGGGCATCCCTGTCTTCCTTTTGTCTTTGTTATTCGAAGAAGGGGCCCTGAATCTCATTAACATGTTGCATATAAGACTTTCAATGAAGTAACAATAGATTTTTTTTTTACTTCTTTGGACTACAGTATATCCTTTGGTTGTATGTGCCTATGCCATGCCCTTCTGTGCAACTAATTAGCCTGGTTGCTGATTTTGTTCCTTAACTCTACTGCCTTGTCCAGCAAGCAATATCAGGGAGATTCTGGTCTCTGCTGCAGGTACCATTATTGGACACCTTCAATAGTGTTGTTTCTATAGCACAACTATTAAAGGTGAGCCTTCTTAATCTTTCCGGTGTTGAACTTACATTGCCATAACATAGTAATCCTATGAGCACCTTTCTCCCTTCTTTCTACTACATCATTAAGGGATGACGTCAGTAATGCGTGATGATATGAGCACCATGTTCTGCTTGCAAACAAAGGCTGAGGGAACAACCAGAGCTTCTGTGCGGGATTACTGAGGGATTGATGATGTGAATAGTGGATATTGTTTGTTATTTTATAACATTTGTTTTGTTCTGTGTTGGGTTTTTCTCGGATAATATTTTTCGGATAAGGACGGATAATAATTTCTCTATTAAAGAGGTTTTGTCACTTCAGCAAGTGGCATGTATCATGTAGAGAAAGTTAAGACAAGCCACGTATTAATGTATTGTGATTGTCCATATTGCCTCCTTTGCTGGCTGGTTTCATTTTTCCATCAAATTATATACTACTCGTTTCCATGGTTACGACCACCCTGCAATCCATCAGGTGTTCGTGCTTGTACACTATAGGAAAAAATGTTGTCCTCTCTTGTGACCGGGACCGTGGGAGTTCACATAGGCTGCTACTTTTTTTTTATAGTGTGCAAGCACAGCCACGCTGATGAATTGCAGAGTGGTTGTAACCATGGAAACGAGCACTGTATATTGTGATGGAAAAATTAATCCAGCCAGCAATGGAAGCAATATGGATAATAACAATATATTAGTAGGTGGCCTGTATTAACTTTCTCTACATAATAAATGCTATTTGCTGAAGTGACACACCCTCTTTAACAACTTGAGTAAAAGACATTATAAAGGTGTAAGCAACATTAATTCCGGACAGCAAACTTGCACCAACATATGCATTTTTTTTTTATAAATAAAATAGGAGGATTTATGCTAAGAGGTATCTTTTAAATCCGTTTTGCTTTTACTCTACGTTGGTATAATTTGCACCAAATTTATCAAATGTTTTATAAACTTGACACACCTTCAAATTTAACACTGTTTGTCTAAGTATGTTACTCTAGTCTTTATAGCAATTCCCTTACTGGATTAAGAATGTACAATTTTTTGCAACTTTTTAAAAAGGTACAATTAACCTATCCACGCCCACATTTATATTCACTTTTCAAAAGGTGGCCAGAGCAGTATAAATTCACAAGTCAGACATTTATATTCAAAACTTATGTGAGTCAGAACTTTCAACATTTTGATGCCAGTTTTCTGCCGCAAATGATTCATGGTAATTAATGGTACCTATCAATATGTGGGACATACAATAAGTGCATATTGAGCTGGCATAGTTTTGAACTATATTCCTGCCAGTTTCTGGCATGAATTACAGTAAATGTGATTGGTTGTGGGAGGTCATGCCTCTCCTGCTAAGATGTCCACTTTTTTGTCACTTTAAAAAGTCGCAAAATGTGGCGCAAATATGGCATGCACCATAAGTTCCAACTTTTTTTACACTTCAAAAACATAAAACAATTAATGTGCCCAAATGTGTACATTATGGGGAAGATCACATTAAAGCACACAGCAGCTCTCCCCTCCACCAACCGAGCACGGATGATGCACCTGGATGCGTTGCAATGAATCAGGAAAAATGGAAATATCCGGCTCAAAGATGAAAATCGTATCTTTATTGCGGTATAAAATCGTCGACATACAGGACAAGTTCGGTTACTCATTTCAGACCATAAACAAATAGAGGTCCTTCCTCATGACACATCGAACTTCTGACAAAACCGCACCTTATGGGCTGTTCACACAGCTGACCATGCAATCAATCGGTCACATGATCGTGGAAAACAGCACACATGGCGCAATCAAACACATATGATCAACTTGAAAGTAAGATACAAAAAATAAAATAGGATGGCAAATACTAATGGACAACCTAAACAGGTGTACAGTCAATGCATATACATTAAAAACAATGGCAGAAAAAGTGTATATATGTACATACTCAATGCACAAAGGTATATAAAAATATACCTAGGCACATAGTAACTCCCCTAATAGTGTAGAATTAAATCATGCTTTTTGTTAAGACCTAAAGGCTGTCTTGAACCAAGCTGAAAAATCCAATAAGCCTCCCGATTAAGGAGTTTCCTCCTATGGTCCCCCCTCTAGTTGGAAGAAAGACCCTCTCAATTCCCTTTGCCACTAGATTGGAAGTATTTACCACCATGCAAAATGGGGAAGATATACTAAGACATACGCAAGTTTTAGTATGTTTATTCAAACTTAGCCACATTTTTTAAGAGCCACAGAACTCTTAGTATAATTTGTTGCATCTTACAGCAATCTGAAGTTCAAATGTATGCCAGCTATGAGCTGGCTTAGAATTAAACTATCATTTACGCCAGTTTCTGGCATAAATGATAGTAAATCTGTTTAGCCCTGAGAGGCTATGCCTCCACTTAGCTTTTTTTTTCTCACCACTACTGAAAAATGTGAAAAGTCACGAACTATGGCACAAATATAGTGTGCATCATACTTGCAACTGTTTACACAACTAGGGCTGATAATTGAACATTTAGAATTAAAGTTTATTGAGCTGAAAATTATATTTAATCACCTATAGCAAATGCAAATTGACTGGATTGTCTCAATGATTTGGCAGTGCACACAGATAAATTGTAGTAGATTTGAATCAAGTGTATTGATTGTATTGTAAAATATTAAGCTTTACATAGCAGGGTTAGTTAGTTGTAACTCACAAACTAAATGATATTTCAGTGGCCCAGTATTACTAGTGAAAATACAACATATACAAACATATACTGCATAGTAACTCATTCCCTGCCTTTAGTATATTTTATGTATCATGGTTAGAAATAAATAATAATTAGAGATGAACAAAGTTATCAAAAATTTGATTAGATTTCTTGTGAATTACTTCGTCACATAGCGCTTTCCATTGCATGTAACAGGCACAATGATATGGAATGGTGATCGCACCATGCCCCATCATTGAACCCCTCAGATGCTGCGATCATTGCTGATTGTGGCATCTGACAATAAAATTGAGGTAAATAAGCATGTCTTACTTCTGCTGGCAAGAGACTTAGGGAGTTATTTATTAAGACCAGTGTTTTAGACGCCGGTCTTAATATCCCTATAGCTTGCGGTGGATCTGCCAGAGTTGTGTAGAGGCACAGGTCTCTACATTACTTTGGCAGATCTACCGCAGATTCTAAATGTAAGACAGCTTCCTTGCTGTCTTACATTCAGACCATTTTCTATGCCTAAACCAGTAGAAAATGGTATATGAGACTTATTTCTGGTTAATAAATGAGCCCCTAAATGTTATTTTCTTTTTGTACGTAAACTTAGTTTAAATATCTTTCCCAGTAACCCAAACGTATGCAAATTAGCTCCTCTCTCTCCCCCCCCTTCTTGGACTCATATTTTTTTATTTTTTTGGGGGGGGGGGTTAAGAGAAAATAATTTAAGTCCCAGTAGATCTTAGAGTGTTATATACCAATTTTTTAGTGCAGTTGGAGCATTTTTGATTTGGACCTCACCTGAATGAAATAAAAAAATTGCCAATCGCTTATCTCTGATATTTGTATGTTATATGGGTTTTAAAAAAAAACAGTTCTCGAAAAATTTTATGAAACTTAAAATTAAAAAAAATAACCTTTACTGAAATACCAATGTGAAATAAATTCTATCTTTACCCTAAAAAGCAGACGTGTGAAAACAAGTGGCTTTATTAACAAAGAATTCCTGAAGTAGGTTACAGTTCTGTCCTCTTAGCTTCAGCAGCAGACAATAGAAAAAGAAAGATAATTCAGCTCTTACAACAAGAGAAGAAAGCTGAATCGGTCTCATTTTCAACATTAAGTAATAAATGAAACCACCTGGGGATCTTGGGAAAGCCTGCTGAACACTGTCTTTATACTTCACTTTGTTTGTCTCCTCCTACAGAGGGCCTACATATACCCATGGGGACATCCAATCCTTCCCAGTTTCCCACTTGTAACAAAATATACAAGAGTAAGATGTACTAGTAAAGAATCAGCTGTAATAACACTGTTAACCCCAATGACATTTAACAACTTGGATTGGTTTGGTGAAAAGTTATGTGGCTAAGAGTGACAGCAAAAATCTAAATTAAGTGTACAATTTAAATCTTAAAATAAAATTGTCATAAATGAATACATATGAAAAATTACAAAAATAAAATATACCCAAATTCTGTCTGTCAAGTCAATTGAAATAGATTTTTTTTTTTTAAATGGATCCTTACTTCTGATTGAAAGAGCAATATATTCTATTAACTATTATGGGATTTTACATGAAACTTTGTGGGGAAAAAAAAAACTTCTGAACTAATCCACATGCATCATTAACTTTTAAAAAGGCCCCAGTTCCCTTCTGTCACTTAATGACATGCATAACAGTTTAATGCAACTCTACTTTTAATTATCAAAGCCCTTTCTTTTAAATATCAAGTATCCCACATCAAATTGTCCTGAGTTCTATTTACGGTCTCATCTGTCACTGTAAATGTCATCACTTTATTTCTCTTTTGGATGCGGTGACAAGCCGACTCTTATCCCAAGCTTTATCTCTTTTCTCCTTCCCTTATTATCCTACAAAGATCCCCTTTTCATACTTTACAGCTGTATCCGCTTTCCACACGTGGCATATGATTGCCTTGGTAAAGGTATTTTCTGTTTCAATCTTGCATTTTCCCAAGGGAGAACAAAAGGGACAAGCTTTCTGGAGTTGATTTCACTGAGAAAATTGTTTAGAATTGCCTCATTCCTCAGCAGATTAACAAATGCATACAATCCCAGCCTAAGTGCTATTGTATAGCACAATTTGTCCATTATACTTTGTCCATTCTATTTAGAAAAACCCTCACCAATTAAAGTAATACAGCCCTCCAATACATTCTACCAATTAAATCTGAGCTGTATTACCTGCCTTGATGCAGCTGTTCACTGATTCCTCCCACTTACTAACATTCATTAGCCCAATTCATTACTAAGAGTAAGTGACAGGAATTCAGCCCAGTGATTTGATTTTTGAGTTAAGCAAAATGATTGCATTTCATATAACCCTCCTAGATCAATTAATACAAATGAACAAATACAAAATACATTTTAGAGATTTATTTCCTTTGTAAGCAAGTTGGCAAGCAGGTTGTATGAATAGATGTAGGATATCAGATTTTGTCATTAACTAGTTTTCTTATGGACCCTAAAACATATTGGAGGGGGGGTATAACAAAAGTAATGTAAAAGAAATAAATGAGGTGTTATCTATGATAAACAAACAGATTGTAGATATTTTTTACAAAAGGAACACTAGAAAATGAGAGGTGGAATCTGATCACCATGGGCAGCACCTCCACTTTTTCCTGATTGTGCTGATTATGTGTATCCTAGTGGCCTTGCATTTGTCACTGATTTACTCCGGTCTCTTTCTGAATGGCTACTTCCAGATTTTCCAGTAAAATAATGGAAACTCATTCTGGTGCTGTAGCTATGTAAAACAATGGGCTTTTTTTGCTGAGCTGATCAGGCCTCGGTATGTTAAACCTAGCTAGATTTGTCATTGTCTAAGTCTTAGCTATGACATAGTTTAGTTCCTGATCAGGAGCCATCCATTCACTGTTCCTATGAAGATGACATATTTCTGGTTCCTTATTCCTGTTCTCATTTCTGATTCCTGGGCTCCCTTTCTTTGGTCCTAGACTCTGCATCTCTATTGTAGTGCCATTTCTGGGTTTGACTCCAAGATACTCCTGATACATTCTTGCCTAAAGTTTTTTTTATTTTACGCCTGATACCTGTAGTCAAGTACTGCCCTCAGGGGCCTGGTGAGCAGGTTCATCTGGGAAGGCCCGGAGGCCGGCATCTATCTTCCATTGCTGCTATTTGGTGCCAGGGCCTGACGCAGTCATTGTACTTCATCATACCAGGCCGTGGTCAGATTGTCATGTCTGTAACGTCTAAAAGCTAATCAATTCAGGACCCTAGCAGTGGTGCTGATTCACTAAACTAAACACTAGCAGTATTCACTATCAAAGCAGGGGGCAGGGGCATCTGACTAATGTCACTCAGTCATATAAAGTGAGCATAGTGAGACTGAGTGACATTGTCACACTAGTCAGACAATGCTTGTTTCTGCAGCTCAGACCCATTCATTTGAGTGGGACTGATCTACGTCGAGACCATGTGATCGATATACCTGAAGTAATTGGCCTAGTAAGAGGCCATGGTGCTCAATGACTCCTTAAACAGTTGACTCGAGAGTATTGGGATTCAGACCCCCGCAGATTTGATATAAAATATGTATTCTGAGGATAGGTGAACAATATCAGAATCTTGGAAAATGCCTTTTACTCTTTTAGTCCTCTGGCTCATGTATAAAAGTGACAATCTCGGGCTGGAGCCCACCATTTTTAAACTACAAGTCAGGAGCAAAGAGAAGAGGAGGATGAGTTATTGTTAAAGACCAAGACCAACACTTGGAAACAGAGGAGGCAGTAAATAATTTGTGTGGGACTATTTTTTAAGTATGTTAAACCCTTAAAAACAAAGTAATTTTTTGTTTTTCTCTCCGCACCCTCCAAGAGCGCTTAGCTGGCTGAGAAGAAGGCATGACACTTTGCCATGGGCCACAAAGGCCTAGAGAATAAGGCACCTATTCCAGAGACCAATTTCCTAGCACTTATCAAATGGAAAATCAAGAAAAAGGGAAGGTAGGGAAGGGAGGGAACGTAGGTGGATCTCAAGGTTCAAAGCGTTCGGGCGAGATATAGAAAATGTGAAAAGAACAAAATTAATAAATGTGAGGAAAACGTATCTTTAAAATAGAAGGTACATTACCAACCGTGAATTTATAGACTAAGATTTAGGAAAACCCCCAAAATGATATGAACCAAAAATAAGTGTTATATTGGAAGATCGAACGCCTGTTTGAAAAGTAAGGTTTTCAGTGCACGTCTGAATGAGAGAAGACTGGGAATCATTTTCAGGGCTTGGTTCCAAAATCTTGCCCCTTGAGCCGAAAAAGATCTACCTCCACGTCTGATCTTATTAAATTGTGGGATGTTAAAATTCGCAGAGTTACTAGACCTCAATGTCCTCAAAGGAGCGTACCTGGTGAATTTACGTCACAGGTACAAGGGCCCCACACCATGGAATACCCTATATATGAAGCATCCAATCTTGAACATCACCCGTTGTTGGACGGGGAGCCAGTGCAAGGCATTAAGAGAGGGAGTAATATGCTCTCGGCGGGCAACACCCGTTAGTAGCCTTGCTGCGGCATTCTGCACAAGTTGAAGTCTATGCAAGTTCTTCTTAGGGAGTCCCATGTACAAGGCATTACAATAGTCCAACCGACTGCTGATCGCTGCTGCGACCAAGGCTTTCCTGAGAGGGGATTCAATGTATTTTAAGATCCTCCTCAGAAGTTTCAGCTGGTAGTGGCAGGTACTAACCACCTGATTTATCTGAATAGCCAGGGTTAATCTGGACTCCAAGACCACTCCCAAGTCCCTGACCTGGATGGCTGTCTCAGGGATAGGTCCAAAAGACAATGGCCATTGGAGTGCTGAGGGTGTAATTTTCTGGTCACTAAATGTAATACATTCAGTTTTGGTGCCATTAAGCTTTAGATAATTGGCACTCATCCAGTGATCAATCTCCAAGAGACATTTGGCCAGATCAACTTGATCAACTGTTCCTTTGGCAAGCCTAAAGTACAGTTGTGTATCATCCGCATAAACATGAAACTGAAGATTGTGGCTCCTGATGATGTCGGCCAATAGTCTCAGATAGATGTTGAACAAGATTGGAGATAGTGGTACTCCACAGGACAGTGGGAGATCGGCTGAGTGAAATACCCCCAGCTTCACTCGTTGTACCCTGTCCTGGAGAAATGAGACCATCCATGCCAAGGGCTTTCCATCTAATCCGGCTACCACTTTCAGCCGGTTCAGTAACACTTGATGGTCAATAGAGTCAAAAGCGGATGATAGGTCCAGAAGGACTAGGACCATAGAGTCCTTCTGGTCTAATGCCATCAGTAGATCGTCCTGGACATTGACCAGACCGGTATCAGTACCCCTTCCGGGTCGGAATCCCGACTGGAAGTCGTCAAGAATGTGATTGGCCTCCAGATATCCCTGTAGTTGTGCAACAACCTCCCTCTCGCCTATCTTTGCAGCGAACGGCAGTCCCGAAATCGGTCTAAGGTTACTCAGATCAGTCACAGGTAGCGCCGGTTTCTTAGGCAGGGGCGTTACCACTGCCTGCTTCAGAATAGCCGGCACCTGACCGCTGGAAAAGGAACTATTTATAATGTCTCGAATGTATGGTGCCATTGCAACCGCGGCGGACTTCACCACGGCCGTCGGGCATGGGTCTAGAGGTGAGGAGGAGGATCTAAGAGCTCCAATGATTTCAATCGTTCTCTCCTCAGAGATAGGCTGAAATTCTGTGAGGGAATAGGGTAAGGTTGAAAGTGAAGAAAAAAGTGTCTTGTCCGTCCTATGAACCGTTGGAATATTGTCCCTAAGTTTCTGGATTTTTTCAGCAAAGTAGTCGGCCATTTGCTGACACAGTGCTTGAGAGTGCAATCTTACATCTAGGATTGGCTAGTTCTTTAGCCACTTTAAAAAGTTCTCTGGAGTTGTTAGCCGCATTGCCTATTTTATTTGAGTAGTATGTTCTTTTGGTATTTTTAATATTATCTCTGTACTTTCTTATACTTATTTTGTATTTAATTTTGGTGTCTTCTATGGGATTTTTTCTCCAGGCCTTTTCAAGGGATCTGGTAGTCTTTTTATCCTCTCTTAATTCAACAGTGAACCAAGGCAGGTTTTTATTAGGGGGACGAGGTTGCTGTTTATGTTTCATAGGTGCTAAGGTGTTTAGTGTAGCCTTTATACAATCATTAAAAGCTGTTAGCTTTGCTTCCATGGATTCTATGGAGCGGAATAAATCTTTATTCAGATTCTCCTTGAAGCTATTGCTAAATTCCTCCAAATTAAGAATTTTCCAATTTCTTTGTTGGGTGAGAGTCTTATCTCTCACTGGAAAATGGGAAGCTTTTTTTAAAGGGGGGATAGTTTGAGTAAAAAGAATATTTTTATGATCAGTCCACACCAAATCATGTATAGATTGGACCTGTATCTCCACCCCGGATGTCAGAATCCAGTCCAGGATGTGGCCGCCCCTGTGAGTCGTGGAGGTCACCTCCTGCATGAAGCCAATGGTCTCAAGGGATGTTAATAATTGCTGGGTTTGGATGTTGGACACATTATCGGCCCAGCAAATTATGTTGCCCACAATGATGTTCTTCTGACTATCTAGGAAGGCCGATGTGGCCAATTCCAGCAGTTCATCATAAAATCCTGTTTTTAAATCTGGGGGTGGTACACAATATAGATTGAGAAGGCATTTGATAGCTAAGTGTTCTAAAGTTTAGAAAATTGGGCCATTCTTTATGGCTGTCATCATTAGATGCTCACGAAAGACCATTGCAACACCTCCACCTCTAGTGGCCCTGTCTATGTGAAGAATTTTGTACAAGGGGGGGAACAATTCATCCAACATAGGATCCACCCCCTCCAAAAACCACGATTCAGTTAGGCACAAATAGTCTAGATTATTAGATAAAATCAAATCGTAAATGTTGGCTGCATTCTTAACCGCAGAACGGCAGTTTAGAAGTGCCCCTTTCAGCAAATGCTGGTTCTGAGTTGTAATCGGCCCCGAAGGTGTAATCTTTTTCGGGAAGCTTTTCCTTCTTCTTAAATGCCTATGGGTTTTTGGCAAGATGGTGGATTTCCACAAATGATGTGTGGTCAATTGTTTGTGCGGGCAATAGTGACAATGTGGCCCCATTCAGAGCAATTAGCTCATTACGTGTGTACATCATCATATCGGTAACCATCCTAAAAAATCAGTTATTGGAATAAAATTACTGTAAAAGTCATAATAAAAATTAAAACTACAAAAGTAATTAGTACATTATAACAGACAAAGACATTAAAATGTCAATTGTGTTACCCAAGTTCTCTGATTAGACCAGGCGAGCATTTCCCAATAATGGAGAAATCTTGGTGATGGCCAAGGGCGCACCGGCAATGTCAGTTAGTCTAATAATCAGTCCGTGCCCGGACGGGCACAGACGGGCTTGCCTTTGGCGCGCCTTTGGGTACCTAACCAGGCCACATGCACAGCATGTCGGGGCTCCGCCCAGAGTGTTGATCTTGGGATTCCTGGGAGATAGGCTCTGGCAGGAGGAAGTCTCTCATATTTGAGGTAGGTGCTGGAAGTTCAATCTGGATAAATGGTGCAAGGTGCAAACAGATCTGGGATCCACTGCCCGCTCACCCGCTGGGGGGAGTCAATTAGCCGCTGCGCTGGCGCAGTGGGGCCGGGTTAATAAGGGTACCTAACCAGGCCACACCCACAGCGTCTCTGTCGGGGCTCTGCCCAGAGTGTTGTTCTTGGGATTCCTGGGAGATAGGCTCTGGCAGGAGGAAGTCTCTTATATTTGAGGTAGGTGCTGGAAGTTCAATCTGGATAAATGGTGCAAGGTGCAAACAGATCTGGGATCCACTGCCCGCTCACCCGCTGGGGGGAGTCAATTAGCCGCTGCGCTCGCGCAGTGGGGCTGGGTTAATAAGGGTACCTAACCAAGACACACCCACAGCGTCTCTGTCGGGGCTCCGCCCAGAGTGTTGATCTTGGGATTCCTGGGAGATAGGCTCTGGTTTGTAACATCTTGACTGCTGTCCTTGTCACAACCTTTTGTAAACAAAATTGGGGTCTGCACTACTCACTCAATCACATTTAGGTTGGTGCTATAGTGAAATGACCCACTTGTCAATGCATCAAGTAAAGAAAGATCGCTGCACTCCAGTGATATATTAATATATTGCAAGGATATAATTTATTTTCCTTTACAAAGACATCAAAATGGTTTCTGATCCAGACATATTTATAATTAATATTCCACAATAAATCACCGAACATTTCGGTCCTAATGGACCTTCTTCAGCGGTTTGACCTATAAGTTAGTATAATATAAATGGTAAGTCATAAATCGCATGATCAGAATGGGCATCAAGGTAAATTCATGGGGTGTAAAGGATTCTACTAAAAAAGACTTAACAAAAAATAATAAAAAAACAATAGAGGGTATAAATCTAGAGACATACAAATTAGAATATACAGAGGTATATGGATAATGAGACTTAAAGGGAACCTGTCATCAACTTTATGCTGACTGTACTGAGGGCAGTATAAAGTAGTGACAGAAATGCTGATTTCAGCGCTGTGTCACACATCAGCTAAAAGTAAGTGGTTGCCGAGAACCAGCAGCATAATCATTGCAGCCCAGGCCTGGAAAAGAGTCAAATCTACCTGAGAAGAGTCCTGGTTATTCATGAATTCCTGCTCTCCTGCCCACCCGCTGATGACTGACAGTCTTCTACCTAGTTTTCTCCCTTTCTCTCTAGTAAAGAACTGTCATCATCAGCAGATGGAGATTCTGAATAACCATGATTCTTCTCAGGTAGATTTGGAAAGTGCAGATAGAAACCAGGGGTGAGGAAACTGGGGGAGGAGCATAAGGATGAACTAAAACAGTTGATAAGGAAAGGTATAGGGTAATGTCTGAGGAAAATGACGACATAGTGGGAATAGATGAGACATGGCTAGATGATAGCTATAACTTGTCTATTAATGTACAGGGTTACAGTCTCTTTTGAAAGGATCATCAAAACTGGAGTGGGGGAGGGGTTTGCCTTTATGTAAAGTGCTGTCTAAAGCCTACACTCCAGGAAGATATAAGTGAGGGACATGAACATGTGGAGTCATTGTGAGTAGAAATACATGGAGACACAAACAATAATAAAATACTGATAGGAGTTTGTTATAAGCAACCAAATATATCAGAGTCCACAGGAAATCAGGTACTAAAGGAGATAGATTAGGCGGCAAATCATAATAAAGGTCATTATTATGGGGGACTTCAACTACCTAGATATAGACTGGGAAACGGAAACCTGCACATCTCATAAAGGAAACAGGTCCTTGGTAGTGATGATCAAGCATGGCCGAGTACAGCATTTTCTCGAGTGCCATGCTCGAGCCTCCTCCCCGCACTTTTCTTGGCTGCTACGCAGCCAATAAACCTACAGGTAAGTACTGCCCTCACTGTAATGCCAGTAGCCATGTTAACTACTGGCATTACAGTGATTGGCTGGCCAAAACGTGTCATTGGGTGCTATATAGCACCCGATGACGCATGTTTGGCTCATTCATAGTCAGGGAGAGCTGAGCATAGGAAGGAACTCTCTGTAGGGAGTGTAGTTGAATATTTTTTTGGCACAAAAACGTTTCATAGACCCAAAAGTCCTTGCAAGGACTATTGTGTGTGACAGCCGCAATATATGTTTATAGCGCAACCTGCGCAAAATTGCTCAGTGTTATGAAGAGCTGTGCATAGGAAGGGACAGACAGTGTAGGGTGTGTGATGGGAAGATTTTTATAAAAAAAAAACATTTCAGAGACCCAAAAGTCCTTTTAAAGACTATTGTGTGTGACAACACCATTATATATTTTTAGCGCATCCTGCGCTAAATACCGCATAATAGGCCGCTGTGGACAGTTCAATTATTCGTGCCACATCTCCTGTGTAAAGTGTGCACATCCCTAAAATACCAGTGACATCCAGTGTACTATTTCCATAGATGGTGTCCACTGCGGACAGTTAAATTATCCGCACTATATCTCCTGTTTAAAGTGAGCGCATCCCTAAAATACCAGTGACATCCAGTGACATTTTTCCGTAGATGGTGTCCACTGCAGACAGTTAAATTTTCCGCGCCACATCTCCTTTTTAAAATGTGTGCATCCCTAAAATATTAGTGACATCCAGTGCACTTTTTCCGTAGACGGTGTCCACTGCGGACAGTTAAATTATCTGCGCCACATCTCCTGTTTAAAGTGTGCTCATCCCTAAAATAACAGTGACATCCAGTGCACTTTTTCCGTAGACGGTGTCTGTTGTGGACAGTTAAATTATCCGTGCCACATCTCCTGTTTAAAATGTGCACATCCCTAAAATATCAGTGACATCCAGTGACATTACCTGTGGTACCTGTCCTGTATAACGTTTCCTAATCACAAATACCTTTGTAAAAATTTTTGTGCATACACTTCCAAATCCTACGCTACTGTACGTGTCACATACTTTCAAGCATATATCACATTTAAGATGAAGAAGATGAGGAGTAAAGGACGGGGAAGTGGCCGTGATGCTGATTGTGCACGCACAGGCCGTGGCCCTGGGCGCAGAGAAACTGTGCCTTCTGCTAGAGCACCAAAAAAACAATAATCCACAATACCTAGCTTCATGTCCCAGTTTGCAGGGTGGCGCAGGACACCACTCTTGAAGTTAGACCAGTGCGACCAGGTGGATTGCAGCAGATAATGCTTTCAGTTGGTTAAGCACCACCCTGTCTTCCACCAAGTCCAGTCTCAGTAGCCAGGAGTCTGGTCAACACAGTCCTCATCCTGATCCTCCTTCCTCCCACCATGTACAGTATGGCCAAACAAGTGATCTCACACTCGGATATTCCGAGGACCTCTTTTCATCGCCATTACTTGATTTGGCCCTCTCGCCAAGCACGCTTGAAGAGGGACATGAGATCTTGCGCCCTGATTCCCAACCTCTGTAACATCCACAGTCACAAGAACATGATGGTGGGGAATGGCAATTAGTGTTTAATGAGGTGGGTGATGATACACAGTTGCCAATGAGTCAACCGCGATTAATGTCTCAAGAGGTTGATAAAGAGGAAGAGACACAGTTGTCAATCACTGAGGTTGTGATTAGGTCAACAAATCAGTAGGATAATCAGAGTGAGGAAGTGGAAGAGGAGGTGGTGGACGATGAGGTCACTGACCCAACCTGGGAAGGTGGAAAGCTGAACGAGGGCAGCAGTACAGAGGGGGAGGGATCTGAAGCACTGCAACAGGCTGGAAGAGGCAGTGGGGTGGCAAAAGGGAGAAGTGAATCCACACCAAACAGGCCCGCGACTGTTCCACGGAGCACCCCCTTGCTGAAATCTCCCTTGCCAAGGGGTAAATTTTCCGCAGTATGGCTCTTTTTTTAGGAAAGTGTGGACGACAAAAGAATATTAGTTTGCAACCTGTGCCATACGAAAATGAGCCGGGGCGTGAACACTAGCAACCTCACCACCACCAGCATAATCCGCCACATGGCATCCAAGCACCATAATAAGTTGGACGAACGCCTGTGTCCACAATCTGTGTCAGCGGGTCACACATTGCTTCCTTTTCCCCTATGTTATGTGCTGGCCAATCACCTGCTGAAGGCACAGGCCTGGATGCCTCCCTCCCTGCACCTGCACCTGGACCTTCGCAAGCACCATCAGTGAACACATCCATTTCCGTGTCCCAGCGCAGCATCCAAAGGTCCTTACCCCAGGCCTTTGAACGCAAGCAAAAATACCCAGCCACCCACCCACAGGCCATAGCACTAAATGTGCAGCTTTCCAAATTACTGGCCCTGGAAATGTTGCCATTTAGGCTTGTGGACACTGAGGCCTTCCACAGCCTGATGTCGGCAGCCGCCTCGCGTTACTCAGTCCCCAACCGCCACTATTTTAAAGGTGTGCCGTGCCCGCCTTACACCACCTTACACCAACATGTGTCCCGTAACATCACACGTGCCATGACCAACGCAATTGCTGGGAAGGTCCACTTATCCACGGACACATGGACAAGTGCATTGGGCCAGGGATGCTACATTTCCCTGACGGCACACTCGGTGAATGTTGTGGAGGCCGGGAGCGAGTCGTACCCTGGAATGGCACAGGTGCTACCGACGACAAGGATTGCGGGCCCTACGTCAATCAGGGTTTCCTCCAGCACCTATGTTAGTGGCTCCTGCTCAACTTCCACCTCCGATTTATCCGCGTGCAGCACCAGTCATCAGTCGGTAGCTGGAAGCAGTGTAGCACTGGAGTGGGGAAGCGGCAACAGGCCGTGCTAAAGCTTATATGCTTAGGGGACAAACAGCACACCGCCGCAGAGCTCCTCGTGAAGGTGTGCCACGTGTGTGCATATTTCCGCAAGTCATCGACAGCTTTAGCCGGTCTGTCAACGCTGCAGCAGCGCTTGAAATTGCCAGCTCTCCGGCTGTTGTGCGATGTGAGCTCTCCACGTTCCACATGTTGGCCAGGCATTGTGAGCAGCAGAGGGCAGTAGTGGAATACCAGCTGCAACATGGTCATCGCCTTTCCAGTCGGCTTCCGCTATTCACAAGCGAGGAATGGGCATGGATGTCTTACCTCTGTGAGATTTTAAGACACTTTGGGGAATCAAAACAGATGGTGAGCGGCGATATTGCTATTATCAGCGTAACCATCCCACTTCTGTGTCTACTTAAAAGCTCACTGCTCACAATTAAGGACGACGCTTGCATGCGGAAGAGGTGGAAATGAAGGAAGACATTACACAGGGTGATAGCCAGACCACCCTCAGTTTGTCTTCTCAGCGCAAATTGGATGATAAAGAGGAGGAAGAGGAGGAGAAGCAGGAGACGGTTGCCTCTGCTACCGAGGGTAGTACCCATGGAAGTATAATTCCATCTGTTCAGCATGGATGGGCAGAAGAAGAGGATGAGGAGATTGAGAGTGATCCTCCTGATGACAACAGCGAAGACTTGCCTGTTGGTACTCTGACACACATGGCTGACTTCATGACCCGCCATTGTACGCATTTTGGACAACTCGGATTACTGGTTGTTCACCCTTCTTGACCCCCGCTACAAAGAGAACTTCTCATCTCTCATTCCTCTGGTGGAGAGGATGAGCAAAATGGTGCAATACCAGAAGATCCTTTGTGAAAAATAGCTCCAAAAATTTCCATCTGACAACGCTGGCGGTAGAGTCTGTAGCTCCTTGGCCAACCAAAGAGGGGAGACAAGGGGAACACACAGCAGTTCCAACAGAGGCAGGGTAACACTCTCCAAAGCCTGGGACATTTTCATGACACCCCGCCAGCACCCTCATCTGTATGTGCGGCCTAGTGTCACAAGGAGGGAAACATTTTGGAAGATGGTGAGTACATAGCAGACCGTGTCAGCGTCCTCAATGATCCCTCAGTGCCTTATAACTACTGGGTGTGCAAGCTAGACACGTGGCACGAACTGGCGCTCTACACCTTGGAGGTGCTTTCCTGCCCTGCCACCAGCGTTTTTTCTGAGCGGGTATATAGTGCTGCTGGTGGCATTATAACAGATAAGCGTATCCACCTGTCAACTGAAAAAGCTGAAAATGAACAAGGCCTGGATTGACCATGACTTCTCGACTCCGCCAAAGGAAAGCTGATGAACATAAATAGAAATTTAAAGGAAGCAATAAAGGGCAAAAATAAAGAATTTAAATAACTAAAACAAGAGGGTAGCAAGAAAGTATTGAAAAACTATAAGAAAAAAAATTGAATATGTAAAAGACAAATAAAAACAGCCAATCTGGAGACAGAGAGATTAATTGCCAAAGAGAAACTAACCCTAAAATGTTCTTCAATTATATAAATGGTAAAAAAAATATTAATCTGAAGACCTTTGCAGAATGATGAATGGAAAGTTGCAGAGAGCGATGAGGAGAAAGCAAAGCTATAAAAAAAAAAAATTCTTCACTATATTTACTAAAGAAAATAACCTGCCAGATGAAATACAGAATGTAAAATTAAATTTACCATTAAAAGTGGCATGTCTGACCCAGGAAGAAGTGCAGCAGCATCTTAAAAAGATTAAAATAGACAAAATGCTGGGTCCAGGTGGCATACGTCGTCATATTCTAAAAAAATTAATTAATGTCATAGACAAACCCTTATTTCTGATATTTAACCCCTTAAAGGGATTCTGTCATCAGATTTTACCCCTATAACCTAAAGATATCCTCATGTCCGGACTAATAGGACGAATCCTAAGCTGGCCTTATTAAACCTCACTGTAGCTCTATTTGTCCAAAAAACAGGTTTTTATAACCTGCCAATCACTTACTTACGGTGCCCAAGGGGAGGTCCGTTAATACGGGGTGCCCGGCCGCACCCCTTGCCGTCCGGTGCCCAGCGCCACCTTCCGTCTTCATCGTCGCCTTCCCTGTCTTCAGCTCCGCCTTCTACAGCTCAGCACCGCCTCCGCAATCCTCCCATCCCTCTGCCAGATCCCGCGCCTGCGCACTAAGCTTAGCCAATCTGCAGATCATATTAGGGTTGAGCGAAGTGCGCATCAGGCCGGGGCATGCGCACTTCGCTCAATGAAGCCTCTGCCAGGAGTCCGCATGGGCGCATCAGGCCGAGCCTAGTGCGCAGGCGCGGGATCTGGCAAAGGGACGGGAGGATTGCAGAGGCGGCGCTGAGCTGTAGAAGGCGGCGCTGAAGACAGGGAAGGCGGCGATGAAGACGGAAGGCGGCGCTGGGCACGGGACGGCAAGGGGTGCGGCCGGGCACCCTGTATTAACGGACCTCCCCTTGGGCACCTTAAGTAAGTGATTGGCAGGTTATAAAAACCTGTTTTTTGGACAAATAGAGCTACAGTGAGGTTTAATAAGGCCAGCTTAGGGTTCTTCTTATTAGTCCGGACATGAGGATATCTTTAGGTTATAGGGGTAAAATCTGATGACAGAATCCCTTTAAGGACTCGGCCCTATTTCACCTTCTGGACTTGGCAATTTTTTTGCAAATCTGACCAGTGTCACTTTAAGTGCTGATAACTTTAAAACGCTTTGACTTATCCAGGCCATTCTGAGATAGTCTTTTCGTCACATATTGTACTTCATGACACTGGTAAAATGAAGTAAAAAAAAAATCATTTTTATTTATAAAAAAATACCAAATTTACCAAAATGTTTTTTAAAAAATAGCAAATTTCCAAGTTTCAATTTCTCTACTTCTATAATACATAGTAATACCTCCAAAAATTGTTATTACTTTACATTCCCCATATGTCTACTTCATGTTTGGATCATTTTGGGAATGATATTTTATTTTTTGGGGATGTTACAAGGCTTAGAAGTTTAGAAGCAAATCTTGAAATTTTTCTGAAATTTTCAAAAACCCAAATTTTAGGGACCAGTTCAGGTCTGAAGTCACTTTGCGAGGCTTACATAATAGAAACCACCCAAAAATGACCCCGTTCTATAAACTACACCCCTAAAGGTATTCAAAACTGATTTTACAAACTTTGTTAACCCTTTAGGTGTTCCACAAGAATTAATGGAAAATAGAGATAAAATTTCAAAATTTCACTTTTTTGGCAAATTTCCAATGTAATAATTTTTTTCCAGTTACAAAGCAAGGGTTAACAGCCAAACCAAACTCAATATTTATGGCCCTGATTCTTTAGTTTACAGAAACACCCCATATGTGGTCGTAAACTACTGTACGGGCACATGGCAGAACGAAGAAGGAAAGGAATGACATACGGTTTTTGGAAGGCAGATTTTGCTGGACTGTTTTTTTTGACACCATGTCCCATTTGAAGCCCCCCTGATGCACCCCTAGAGTAGAAATTCCATAAAAGTGACCCCATCTAAGAAACTACACCCCTCAAGGTATTCAAAACTGATTTTACAAATGTTGTTAACCCTTTAGGTGTTCCACAAGAATTAATGGAAAATATAGATACAATTTCAAAATTTCACTTTTTTGGCAGATTTACCATTTTAATATTTTTTTTACTTTTACAAAGCAAGGGTTAACAGCCAAACAAAACTCTAAATTTATGGCCCTGATTCTGTAGTTTACGGAAACACCCCATATGTGGTCATAAACAGCTGTACGGGCAAACGGCAGGGCGCAGAAGGAAAGGAATGCCATACGGTTTTTGGAAGGCAGATTTTGCAGGACTGTTTTTTTTGACACCATGTCCCATTTGAAGCCCCCCTGATGCACCCCTAGAGTAGAAACTCCAAAAAAGTGGCCCCATTTTAGAAACTATGGGATAGGGTGGCAGTATTGTTGGTACTAGTTTAGGGTACATATGATTTTTGGTTGCTCTATTTTACACTTTTTGTGAGGCAAGATAACAAGAAATAGCTGTTTTGGCACCGTTTTTATTTTTTGTTATTTACAACATTCATCTAACAGGTTAGATCATGTGATATTTTTATAGACCAGGTTGTCATGGATGGGGCGATACCTAATATGTATACTTTTTTTTATTTATGTAAGTTTTACACAATGATTTATTTTTTGAAGCAAAAAAAATCATGTTTTAGTGTTTCCATAGTCTGAGAGCCATAATTTTTTCAGTTTTTGGGCGATTACCTTGGGTAGGGTATGATTTTTGCGGGATGAGGTGACGGTTTTATTCACTATTTTGGGGTGCGTGCGACTTTTTGATCGCTTGCTATTACATTTTTTGTGATGTAAGGTGACAAAAAATTGTTTATTTAGCACAGTTTTTATTTTACATTTTTTACGGTGTTCATCTGAGGGGTTAGGTCATGTGAAATTTTTATAGAGCCGGTCGATACGGACGCAGCGATACCTAATATGTATACTTTCATTTATTTATGTAAGTTTTACACAATAATATCATTTTTGAAACAAAAAAAATCATGTTTTAGTGTCTCCATATTCTGAGAGCCATAGTTTTCTCATTTTTCGGGCGATTATCTTAGGAAGGGTCTCATTTTTTGCGGGGTGAGATGACGGTTTGATTGGCACTATTTTGGGGTGCATATGACTTTTTGATCGCTTGCTATTACACTTTTTGTGATATAGAGCTGCCACTATCAGTAAAGCAACTCATCATTAGGCTGAAAAAACAAAACAAACCCATTAGAGAGATAGTAAAAACATTTGGCGTGGCCAACACAACTGTTTGGAACATTTTTAAAAAGAAGGAACGCATCGGTGAGCTCAGCAACACCAAAAGACCCGGAAGACCACGGAAAACAACTGTGGTGGATGACCGAATAATTCTTTCCCTGGTGCAGAAAACACCTTTCACAACAGTTGGCTGGATTAAGAACACTCTCCAGGAGGTAGGTGTATGTGTGTCAAAGTCAACAATCAAGAGAAGACTTCACCACAGTGAATACAGAGGGTTCACCACAAGATGTAAACCATTGGTGAGCCTCAAAAACAGGAAGGCCAGATTAGAGTTTGCCAAACGACATCTCTACAAGCCCTCATAGTTCTGGAACAAAATCCTATGGACAGATGATACCAAGACCAACTTGTACCAGAGTGATGGGAAGAGAAGAGTATGGAGAAGGAAAGGAACTGCTCAGGATCCTAAGCATGCCACCTCATCAGTGAAGCATGGTGGTGGTAGTGTCATGGCGTGGGCATATATGGCTGCCAATGGAACTGGTTCTATTGTATTTATTGATGGTGTGACTGCTGACAAAAGCAGCAGGATGAATTCTGAAGTTTTTCGGGCAATATTATCTGCTCATATTCAGCCAAATGCTTTAGAACTCATTTGATGGCGCTTCACAGTGCAGATGGACAATGATCCAAAGCATACTGCAAAAGCAACCAAAGAGTTTTTTAAGGTAAAGAAGTGGAATGTTATGCAATGGCCAAGTCAATCACCTGACCTGAATCCGATTGAGCATGCATTTCACTTGCTGAATACAAAACTGAAGGGAAAATGCCCCAAGAACAAGCAGGAACTGAAGACAGTTGCAGTAGAGGCCTGGCAGAGTATCACCAGGGAAGAAACCCAGCGGCTGGTGATGTATCTGCGTTCCAGACTTCAGGCTGTAATTGACTGCAAAGGATTTGCAACCAAGTATTAAAAAGTGAAAGTTTGATTTATGATTATTATTCTGTCCCATTACATTTGGTCCCTTAACAAGTGGGAGGCACATATGCAAACTGTTGTAATTCCTACACAGTTCACCTGATTTGGATGTAAATACCCTCAAATTAAAGCTGACAGTCTGCAGTTAAAGCACATCTTGTTCGTTTCATTTCAAATCCATTGTGGTGGTATATAGAGCCAAAAATGTTAGAATTGTGTTGATGTTCCAATATTTATGGACCTGACTGTATGTACAGTTCTGGGCTCCTGTGAATAAGACATACATATCAGAGCTGGAGAGTGTTCGGAGGAGGGCAACTTAAGCAATAACTGGAATGGGTGGACTACAGTACCCAGAAAGATTATCAAAATTAGGGTCCATTCACACGTCCGTTTTTTCTTTCCTGATTTGTTCCGTTTTTTGCGGAACAGATCTGGACCAGATCTGGACCCATTCATTTTCAATGGGTCCTGGAAAAAATCGGACAGCACAATGTGTGCTGTCCGTTTCCGTTGTTCCGTTCCGCATGTCCGTTTAAATATAAAACATGTCCTATTATTTTCCGCAAAATTCGGATCCTGGTACAATACAAAGTCAATGGATCCGCACAAAACGGAAGACATTCGGATGTCATTACGTATGTCATCCGTTTTATGCGGATTCCGTTCCTGGAAATTACATTTTAATTTTAATTTTTTTTTTCAAAGAAATATCCAAACAACTTTATTTGCTTATTGAAATATATATATGTTTCGGTTTTTTGAGGATCCGCAAAAAACGGATGACATACGGATGACATACGGAAACATTTTCAGGAACAACGGATCCGCAAAAAACGGACCGAAATTCGGATTATAGAAAAATACTGACGTGTGAATGTAGCCTAAGGGTTATTCTGTTTAGATTAAAGACAACTGAGGGGAAATCTAATAAGCATGTATAAATATATCAGGGGTCAATACGGAGACCTCTCCTATCATCTATTTATTCCCAGGACTGTGACTGTGTTGAGGGGTACATCCTTTGTGTCTAGAGCAGGGGTGCACAAACTTTCTTGGTCTGAGGGCCGCATTCTCACATCACTCTATTTCAAGGGGCCACCAATAAACTATCGGTGCTCATTGCATCGGCCTATTACACAGGCCAAGTGAATAGGGAGGAATGATCACAACCACAGTCATTCTGGCTTCATTCAGTTCTATTGATTATTGGTAGCAGATTCCTGATTACACGGGGAGATGTGCTGACGATAATTGTACATTTTTCAACCTGATAAAATGTGCAAATCAGCCGACAAACGAGTGATTCCTTGTTTATCGGCTGATCAACAGCACGATTACAGCGGCCAGATATCAGAAATGAGCTTTTCTATGAAGACTTGTTCCCAGTAATGGTCTCAAATATCATGCTGCAGCATGTTTACACATGGCAGTGCATGGCCATGGTCACATGCACCTCTCCAGCCAATAGCTAGCTTCAGTGTTGATGTGGCCACAAGCAGCATGTCACTGCTGAAGCCAGTCATTGGCTGGAGAGGTGCATGTGACCATGCACTGCCAGGTGTAAACAGTGCAGGGACCGGAACATAGGGGCAGAGCAGAGGACCAGAGCGGCGGGAAGCAGGTAAGTATGAATCTTTTGTTTCAGGGTCCATCATTTTTACTGGAAAAGTGGCAACATTTTCTTCCATCCTGCCTCCTATTCCTAAATCAGAGCTTTCCTTCACTGCAGAGGATGGTGCTCTCTGGTTATTACCGCCTCCTGTCCCCCAGTTACAGGCACCATGCAATAATCTTTATTTTTATTTTTTTATTTTCAAAATTATTTTTATTGAAATATAAAACCGAATGTACAAAATAGTGTACATAACAATGTACATAACAATCAGAAGGATCACATATCGTAGTATGGACCAGGACGGACTTAATAATATTCATTAGGTCAGTGGAAACCACAGATAAGTAAATTACAGCACTGTCCGCACTGTCATAATAGTGAGACAAATTGTCTATGTAAACGTCCTATGAAATCGAATATGCAATGATATTGTTGGTTCAAATAAGCAAGGTTATATATCAGCATAGTTAAAACAGCAAATACATGACCCTTAACTTTAAAGAGAAAGGGATAGGGGGGATATTGATGAGGTCATAGGGATAAGGCGGGAGGGGAAGAAGAACAGGATGGGGTGTGAGGTGGGGAGGGTGCGGAAGGGGAGAGAAGGGAGGACAGGGGAAAAGGGGGGGTCCGAACTAGGTTATTTTCTAGACAAAATATGTGGGTGAGGTCATTATGATAGTAGGATCTAGACAATTTGGATTCCAGGTCTGCAGGTCTCCGTGCGGGAGAAGTCGTCTCCAAACAGAATGTGATGTTGTGCATGAGGTCAAAGGCAGATTGAACACGGATAGCTCAAAGCCCTTCCCCTAAACTACAGGTTCCTATTCTTCCAAGGTTCCCATACTGCCTCAAATTTATGATGGGTTCTGAGTACCCAGTGGGAGAGCTCTTTCAACCTAGCTATATCATTTACTTTAACCATTGGGTAATGGTTGGGACTCCCTTTGACTTCCATAGTAAAGCAATAAGTAACCTAACCGCTGCTAACAAAGGTCTACATAGGTTTTTCACCTTAAAGGGTAGGTTGGGCGGTAAAAGAGAGAGAAGGGCCGTATCAGGCCGCTGAGGAAATGTTGTGTCTGTCAGTTTTAGGATCTGCCTAATCTGAGAAAATACATCATTCCAGAAGCTCAACAGTTTGGGGCATGACCACCATATACACTGCTCAAAAAAATAAAGGGAACACAAAAATAACACATCCTAGATCTGAATTAATTAAATATTCTTCAGAAATACTTTGTTCTTTACATAGTTGAATGTGCTGACAACAAAATCACACAAAAATATAAAAATGGAAATCTAATTTTTCAACCCATGGAGGTCTGGATTTGGAGTCACACTCAAAATTAAAGTGGAAAAACACACTACAGGCTGATCCAACTTTGATGTAATGTCCTTAAAACAAGTCGAAATGAGGTTCAGTAGTGTGTGTGGCCTCCACGTGCCTGTATGACCTCCCTACAACGCCTGTGCATGCTCCTGATGAGGTGGCGGATGGTCTCCTGAGGGATCTCCTCCCAGACCTGGACTAAAGCATCTGCCAACTCCTGGACAGTCTGTGGTGCAACGTGACGTTGGTGGATAGAGCGAGACATGATGTCCCAGATGTGCTCAATTGGATTCAGGTCTGGGGAACGGGCGGGCCAGTCCATAGCATCAATGCCTTCGTCTTGCAGGAACTGCTGACACACTCCAGCCACATGAGGTCTAGCATTGTCTTGCATTAGGAGGAACCCAGGGCCAACCGCATATGGTCTCACAGGGGGTCTGAGGATCTCATCTCGGTACCTAATGGCAGTCAGGCTACCTCTGGCGAGCACATGAAGGGCTGTGCGGCCCTCCAAAGAAATGTCACCCCACACCATTACTGACCCAATGCCAAACCGGTCACACTGGAGGATGTTGCAGGCAGCAGAACATTCTCCACGGCGTCTCCAGACTCTGTCACGTCTGTCAAATGTGCTCAGTGTGAACTTGCTTTCATCTGAAGAGCACAGGGCGCCAGTGGCGAATTTGCCAATCTTGGTGTTTTCTGGCAAATGCCAAACGTCCTGCACGGTGTTGGGCTGTAAGCACAACCCCCACCTGTGGACGTCGGGCCCTCATATCACCCTCATGGAGTCTGTTTCTGACCGTTTGAGCAGACACATGCACATTTGTGGCCTGCTGGAGGTCATTTTGCAGGGCTCTGGCAGTGCTCCTCCTGTTCCTCCTTGCACAAAGGCGGAGGTAGCGGTCCTGCTGCTGGGTTGTTGCCCTCCTACGGCCTCCTCCATGTCTCCTGATGTACTGGCCTGTCTCCTGGTAGCGCCTCCATGCTCTGGACACTACGCTGACAGACACAGCAAACCTTCTTGCCACAGCTCGCATTGATGTGCCATCCTGGATAAGCTGCACTACCTGAGCCACTTGTGTGGGTTGTAGACACCGTCTCATGCTACCACTAGAGTGAAAGCACCGCCAGCATTCAAAAGTGACCAAAACATCAGCCAGGAAGCATAGGAACTGAGAAGTGATCTGTTGTCACCACCTGCAGAACCATTCCTTTATTGGGGGTGTCTTGCTAATTGCCTATAATTTCCACCTGTTGTCTATCCCATTTGCACAACAGCATGTGAAATTGATTGTCACTCAGTGTTGCTTCCTAAGTGGACAGTTTGATTTCACAGAAGTGTGATTGACTTGGAGTTACATTGTGTTGTTTAAGTGTTCCCTTTATTTTTTTGAGCAGTGTATAAAGGAACTTCCCGACCTGGGCAAAGCACCTCCAGCATTTGTCGGATGTCTGACTGTACATTTTACTGAATTTATATGGTGTAAGGTACCATCTAGTGAGGATCTTATATGTGTGTTCCTGGATTGTGACACATCTAGATGTTAGTTTGGGGGACAGTAATAAATATTGAGTATCGGTGTCTGAGCATTTCAGCTCCAAATCATTCTCCCATTCACGTAGGAAATATAGCAAGCCAGGGGCTTCCAATTGACTGAGATGTCGTGAAATTTTAGCTACAGTCTTAGTGGGCAGTTTGACTTGACCTAGGAGCTTTTCGAACCATGAGAGTTCTCCCGAAGAGCGTTGACAGGAAATAATATCCTTAATGCAGGATTTTATATATTCATATTGCAGAAGATTTAGGTTAGGCAAGGATAGTTTAGAAGTAAGTTCGGAGATGTTCAGAAATGCCCCATCACTGTCCAGTAAATCTGTTATTTTTATGTTATGGGATTTTAATTGGCGCGGGAGACTTTGTAGTGCTTCTTGAGAATGATGTACGCAGTCGGCTACATTCACTAAAGGAGAGGGATATTCAACACAACTGTGTATGATCTGATTATCCCACCAGGTTCTCAGGGTATCAGAGACAAGTTAGTTGCCTTTCAATAGTACCACGTCTTTGATGTTGGAAAAGATTAGATGTCTTAAGGAAATTTGTGCTATCTCTTCTTCCAGCGTAATTCATTGTTTATGAGGGGAACCCCTCACCCAATCTAAAATTCTATTCAAATGGATTGCAGTAGATGTCCTCTGAAGTGAGGGTAAACCAATTCCTCCTCTATTGAAAGGCAATTGGAGAATCTTAGAGGCAATTCTGGGTCTAATATTTCCCCATATGTATGTAGAGCTCAATCTTCTGAACTGGGTGAGGAAGCTTCCCGGCAAACGTATGGGTAATGTCTGAAGAAGGTATGTTATTTTGTGAACGATTAAAGAGTTGAAAATAATCCTTCTACGCCACCAAGAAATGTGGGTTGGGGACCATGAGCTCAAAATGCCTGGGATGCATTTCAGGAGGGGTATATAGTTTGCTTTAAATTAGTTGTTGAAATCAGGAGTAATATTAATTCCCAAAAATTTAATGGACTCTTTAGTCCACGTAAATGGTGCTGCAGCTTGAAGCTCCTGGATGACCGAATTGCGTACATTAACCCCTAGAGCTAGTGACTTTGACGGGTTTATTTTATAATTGGAGATAAAGCTAAACGAGTCAAAGATTTTCAGAAGAGCCGAGAAGGCTTGACAGGGATTTGTAAGTAACAATAAAAGATCATCTGTGTAGGCAGCCTGTTTGATGTTCATGGATTTGCATTTTAGACCCTGTATCTCTGGTGTTTGGCGAATGTGTTGTAGCAAGGGTTCCAGAGACAGAATAAATAAAATAGGTGACAGAGAGAATCCTTGTGTGGTACAAGTTTTTTATGTGTACGGCCTGGGACATTACATCGTAAATTTTTATTTGAGACCTACATGGACATTATAGCCTCTATAAAAGTTTTATTAAAGCCAAACTTTGACAGGGTGCCCTGTGAAAAGAACCAGGACACCCTGTCAAAGGCTTTTTGTGCATCCAAGCTCAAAAGTACTAATGGGGTCTGTCTCTTCTTGGTGAGGGTAATGGCATTTACTACCTTATATGTATTGTCCCTGCCTTCTCTGTTAGGGACAAATCCACATTGATTGGGGTGAATAAGGGAATGTAACAGTGGTTTAATCATGGAGGCCAAGATCTTAGCAAAAACCTTGATATCAAAACTCAATAGCGAGAAGGGGCGATAATTTTAGCATAACGTTGGGTCCTTATTTGGTTTATGTATTAAAGATATGTGGGCGGAAAGCGTTGCGGGAGGAATGGGGAACCGCTGTTAGCAGAGTTATATGCTTTAATCATGTAAGGTGCCAGACAGTCTGTGAAAGTGGAAAAATATAACAGTGGCAGTCCATCTGGACCTGGCGCTTTCCCTTTAGCCATGTTTCTTAACGCCTCCAGTAATTCAGACTTTGTAACGGGGTTGCATAAGTTTTGAGCCTGGTCAGCCGAGAGGGAAGGGAGATTGAGTGAATTTAAAAAGGAGTCAGTTAATTCCTCCTTTTTGGCTTTCATAGCCTCTGTATCAGATGCATTAATATCGTATAAAGCAGAGTAAAAGGCATGAAAAGCTTTTGCAATACCGGTGTCTTCTGTTGACAAGGAATTGTCTAGTTGTTTAATAGCCATAATTCTAGTCTTCCACTTTCTTTGTTTCAGCAGGGCCAACCTGAATTTAGTTGGTCTATTACTGTAACGATAGATAGATAGAACTTGGCTGATTGCGCATTTAGCAGGTCTCGCAATTCCTTTCTCAGCTTAACCAATTCGTTTAGATGTTGTGCCAATAAGGATTGTTTATGAGTAGTTTCCAGGGCTCCGATTTTATTGTAGAGAGAGACTATTTTCTCCTTCCTAACTTTATTTAAGTGGGAAGCTATGGAAATAAACACTCCCCTAATGACCGACTTATGTGTCTCCCATAGGATATGAGGGGATATCTCCTCAGTATCATTGAGAGTGAAATATTATTTTAGACTTGCCTCGATTCGTTCTCTGACATTCAAATTATCTAGGAGGGTTTCATTCAACCTCCATTGAAAGATTTTGGGGGCGGCTATCTGGCACTGTAAAGGACATAAAGACCGGGAAGTGGTCTGAGTAAATCATGGTGCCAATGGTGCCAATGGTGACCTGTGTGCAAAAGTGCACATGGTTTGCAGGGAATAGGACATAATCAATCCTATGATGGGAATTATGTGGAGCTGAGAAGAAGGTATAATCCTTGGCGGCTGGGTGGAATAATCAGCACACATCCAACAAAGATTGTCTACAAAAGAGTTTTTTAATCGCCACCAAAGACTTGAGGGGAACTGATGATTTGCCCGTAGAGGAGTCAAGGGGGGGTGCAAAGAAATGTTGAAGTCCCCGGCGACAAAGACTAGGCCGTCCCTAAACAGTTCTAATTCTTTCATCACAGTGTGAGGAGTTGGGGGCATAAACGTTTGCTAACGTGTAAAGTTGAGAATCAATATACCCTTTAATAAATATATATCTCCCGGTTTCATCTACCTTTGTCCCAACCAGAGAGAAATGAGTGTGTTTGTGTATGCCCACACTCGTACCTAATTTGTTGGCGTACTCTGAGGTACTATGGAGCCACTGATTGTACGGAGAGCGTGAAAGATCTGGCGCTTTCTGATGTTAAAAATGTGTTTCTTGAAGAAACACTATGTGTACCTTTTCCTTATGAAAGTGTCGTAGTATTTGGCTTCTCTTAACAGGGGATTTCAGACCCCTGACATTGTATGTCACAATACGTATATCAACCATATTGACAATGTCGAGGGGGAAATGTATGTAAAGAGTATATGGAGGTGCATCTTACCCTGTCGTTCAGGGAAGTCAAGAGCTGCACTTACTTGCTCCCCCCTATGGAGGGACCTGAAAGCCAGGTAGAAGTGGATGTCTAGAGGAAGCAAAGTAACAAAAACAAAAAGCCTCAAGGTTAGAACGATATAAACAAAACAAATAACATTGGTGTTCCTCATGAGGGAGCGAACGGGTGGGAGAACTATTGTCTCCTGGGAAGACTAAACCTGGTCTTTACGCCTAGACAAGTTGTCCCAGCGTAAGTAGAGGATCAGGAGAGAAAACAAAAGGAAAGGTAACTTATGAATATATAGACAAATAGATATGTGAGGAGATTGGTATAGCAAAGATAGCTATGAGATGTCAGGCTAAAAAAGGGAGAGCTAGAAGAGAAGGGGAAAAAGGAAGAGACAGAATGAATGGAAATTGCCCAGCTTTCCCTACTGGGCTGAACCCCACCGCCCATTTCTGGCCAGGTGTGAGCCAGGATGCTGACCCTTAGGTAAGGGGCTTACTAGTGCGGTAATGCATGGGCGGTGGTGGTCCAATCCCTGCCAGGGAGAGAATCAAGTCAGCAATCCACTATACGATTGACAACTTCTCAAAATTTAAACAAACAATATTGAGGTGCTTGACAAGTTCTGGTTCTCAACCGTCTCCCTCAGCGATGATTCGGCGAGGTGTCAGCTTGCCCTGTTTCTTCTTCTGTCTTTGCACTTTCCCTGGACCAACTTGTTCCCAAGGCGTCGGTGGAGTAATCTCTGAGGGGATGCAGATGTCCGTTGTCATCGACCAGTCAGGGATATCCAAGTCGTCAATATCCAGGGTTCTCAGGGCCTCTTGTAAGTCCCCATGGTTTTTAATGATCAGCCTCTTGTCCTTCTATTGAACCAGTATTCCAAAGGGAAAAGGCCAGCGGAAGGCTATATGCATGTGCCTGAGATAATCTGTGAATGGTTTCAATAAGCGTCTTTTTTGTAGTGTGGCGGGGGCCAGGTCTTCAAATAGCAATATTTTAGCGCCCTGGTATTCGACTGTGTCGCTTTCCCTTGCTTTCTTTATGACTAGCTCTTTCTGATTGTAGTTCAAGAACCTACAGATAATATCACGAGGAGGATCTGATGGTTTGGGTTTCGGCGGAGGGCTCGATGTGCTCTTTCAAGAATGATCGGCTGGGCATAGTCCTCTCCCATTAATAAGGAGCATATTTCAGTGACAACTTTGGTAACAGCTTCAGGGGCAACTGCCTCTGGAACGCCCCTAAATCTAATGTTGTTACAACGGCCCCTATTTTTTGGTCCTCAAGGTGATCGTTAAGATTATTGATGTGCTGCTGGTATGTAGACAAGGTGTCAGAGTTCTTTTTAGTGTATTCCATCAGGGCCGTTTGGGAGGATTCCAGGCTTTCAACCCAGTGACCAATATGCTTTATGTCCTTTTTTAGTTCAGCTAGTTCTTCAAGAACCGGATTCACGGCTTTAGCAAGAGCCTGTGAGATGAAAGATCTTGAGATGGGAAGCTCTGAAGTTACTTCCATAAAATCCTCCAGGTCACTTTCTTTATCAAAATGAGAAACAACAGTCTTAGAGGGAACAGTTTTCGTGGAAGCGACTGAAGATTGGGATTTTTTCATGATGTACTTGTCGAGACCTGGTTGGTGCATATAAGAAAGTTGGCGTGTTCTGCGCGGATCAGGTCTCGATGCAGGGAGTCAGCCAATCTTCACCATAGGTTTAAGACCTCAGGACCCTCTTGTAGTAAGCAGTTTTCCTCACATATCTAATTTAGTGATATGTCAAGGGTTATAGTAGCATCTTCAGACCTCTGCAAGCCAGCTGGCAGTTGTATATTTTTCAGAATCCTGTACTTGCAAAGATCGTGTTAGGATATAGGTCTATCATGTGGGTGCTGCTAGCCCTTGTCTATTATCTGATGTGGTGAGTCTGCCGAGGACACCAAATAAGGCTGCTGGCAGCTGCAGGTGTAAAGGAGCAATCAAATCCTGTGTCACCCTTTAGTGCAGGGAGGTTAATATTTCAGCTTCCACAGTTCCAAGTGTGGGATATATATTGGATAAATAAAAAGGACTAGCAGGCTAGTTTATCCTATGCATTGGGAGCTCAAGTGCGCTGAGACGCAGACACCTACTGTTGTGAGGCTCAGATGAGGCCTATAATAGGGCTTGAATGCCTTAAATAGGATCTGTGTTGCAGCCTGGTGTACATGCGGCCGTGTAGAGGCGGCTGATGGTCGCGCAATACACTGGAGTAATCTCCGGTTGTTGAGGGCTCCCCTCGGATATCTCGGCGCTGCAGGGCCTGCGCCGTGCCACTGAAAGGAAAGTCCAAGATGGCGCCGGGGCCGCGGGTGATTAGGCAAGGCAGTGGAGCCGGGGAGCGGTAAGTCGGGGAGAGTGACTCACCGGGCCTGCGCATATAACAGGCGGTTCCCGACGGTGTCGATGTATCTGGTCGGGTATCTTGGCCGCAGCTTTGGACAAAGGCCATGCCGGGGATCCAGGCTCCCAGATAGGCCCGACCTCCCGACTCCCGGCAGATAGAGTCACCGGACAAAGTGTAACCTGCAGCCCGTGTCCTCCTGAGTTGGGGTATACAAGTATGGGGTAGCCCAAAGGAGCTGTAGCGCTGAGATGCCTCTGGATAAAATTGAGATGCCGGAGCTCAGTGAACTTGCTCCCTTCCCGGGTGGCTACAGGACACCCCCCTCCCCTGCACCATGCAATAATCAGTAAGCACTTAACCAATGAGCGCTTTTGCTGCTAGTAAGGTAAACACTTTAATGACCAGGTCTGGAAGTGCCTTAATGACCACGTGGTGATTCAAACGGTTATAACTATCTTATTTGTTGGACCAGCAAAATAATTTTTGCAACAATTTTTTACGTGACACATAGGGCCTTATAATTTTTTTTTTTGTTTGTTTTATTTGGAGGAAACTCTGGAAAACATTTTTTAAAAGTTTTAATTTTCAAACAATAGCTCCTTATTCTTCAAATATGCAAATAAAATATATCATTATAATTAGTTCCCTATTTTGTGTTGACCGTTTTGTTATATGATATGTATAGTTTCACATGAATGGGGTGATAATGGAGATAGTTTTGTTTGGTGTGGGTGTTTTTTCTTTTATGTATTTTATGACTTTTTTTTTTTTTTTTTTTTAACAAATGACTTCTACATATATCCCCCAAGAGGTCATAAAAAGACCTTTAAGGGACAATGGCACTTTTTCTTTTGATTTTTCACTTTCTTTTTTTCTTTTCATTTCTACTTTTATTTGTATTTTATTAATATTTTATTATATTTTTTTTATAATTGGTTTATTGCTTACATGTATTTTGTTAAATATATTTTTCCACATAATAATGTATTTTATTATTTATTTATTTTTTCTAGTTTTTTTAATATATTTTTGCCACATAATATGCTCGCCAAGGGTTATAAAAAGACTGTTGGGGGACAGTGAACAATCTTTTATTTAGCACTTTTTCCATTTTATAGATTTATTTTTTATTTTTACGGTATTTAATTTTTTTTTTTTATAAATTTCTATTATTTTGCCACATTTATTTTCTTTTATTTGTATTTTAAAACATTTTTTTTTATTTTTAATTTTTTTTTATAATTTAACTTATTTTCTTTGACATTTTTTAACATAATTTGTTCCCAATAGGTCACTAAAAGACCTTTGGGAGATAATGAGACACTTTTTTTTTTGCATTATTTCCACTGTAACTGGAGCATCCAAAGGAGTCCCAGTTACAGGGAAAACCAGCCTGCTGTGGGGGGGTGTTTGTAAATGGCAGAGCTGATCAGGGTTTACTGACCCTGCAGCTCTGCTGCGCTCCTCTGCCCCTAACACACCTGGCGATCATGTGATAACAGGGCTCTACACTGCAGAGCACTCATTCAGGCGCTGATAAACCGCTTCTGCCTTCTCCTCGGCTCCTCCGCTCTCATTAACATCCAGGACCCGTCCTGCTCCTGCTACAGTGCAGGAGCAGGAACTGTCATTCATTGCTCTGTGGTGCTCCAGGAAGAAACACAGCTGATCGCACTATCAGCTATGTTTCTACCCATCAGAACTGGTTGTGTAGCCCTGGTCTAGAGGAAAGAAGGGTTGTACACAAACATAGAAGAGGATTCTTTATGGTAAGAGCAGTGAAACTATGGAACTCTCTGCCTGAGGGGGTGGTGATGGTGAATTCACTAAAAGAGTTCAAGATGGACCTGGATGTATTTCTGGAGTGTAATAATGTAGTGTCCCACTCCAGTTGGATGGGAAGACTCCAAATTGCTATATGTCATTTCTTTCCATTTTATGCATTTCCTTTGTCACAGCTGCAAATTTCTATTTCAGGCTGGTGAATGCATTACATACTAGAGGTCTCTCTAACACCATTTATATAGGTGGACCACAGGAAGTTAGTGGGAGATTAAGAGTGAGGAGTTAGGAGGAAAGGAGCCAAACTTGGCTCTGTTCTCCAGAGCCTAGCAAAGGGGACCATACTACTGCAACCTTTGTAGTTCAAGACTAGGACTTATTGATCCTTTACTGTAATACCCCTTCCAGGGACCCTTCCGGGGATTAAGAGAATAATTGCTGTTTCTTGTGCAACCTTTTCAAAGAATGGAGCAGAGAGTTTGCCTGCCATGAGGGAGACAGCCCTTGGGTTGCTGAATTGCTGAATCACTGAAGCACTGAATATTGCTGAATTGTTAAGTGCAGAATAGAACTTACAGAGGATACAAACTATTATTGAAAGGCTGAGTAACCAGAGCAAGATCAGGAACCAAGTACAAGTAGGATCATCACTCTTATACAGTTGAGCTGGGAACCTACATACACCACCTCACTGACCCTGTTATTGGGATTTACAGCCTTACCATCTGTATTTATGATAAAGTACTGCTATACCTATTGTAAGACAAGTAAAGTTCCTGTTGGGTTCAACTACTGCCTCTCTCATCATTCAACTCTATCTCCTAATTTCACCTTACTGTGCTGGCGTTACAAACACAGGGGCCCAGCCACCAAAGCACCCTAAGCATACCCACTACCATCAAGGGCACCTCAACTTCTATCTGGCTGGTTTTCCCTACAACAGAGAGTGCCCCGGAGGAGTTAATGCTGTCTTCCCCTCCACTGCAGGCCAGTTCAGGGAGCTACAGCAAAAGTGAGTACAACTACTACACCCATTTGGCACACCATTATACTCACATATCTCCCCTGCGGTCTGGCGTGTTGCAATAATATTAAAGGCAAAATTAACAGAAAACGAGCTGTGGAGATAATTTACTCACTATTTACGCCTGATACAAAGACATGCTACATGTACAAGCTGTTTGCCAATGGATTAAGCATTATTAACCATTGCAACTGTTTGTCGGACCCCACTGTCAATCAAGCTCCACATTGTTACCAACAGTTTATGCAGCCCTTAATAAATTAGGGATATAGTACACTCCCAGTAAAGCTAATAACAATTCTATAACACCAGTCTTCTGACCTGTCCCTAAATTGAGTGCATAGCGCACTCGGCTGTGCACATAACAGCCAGTAGAGGTGACACTAATCCCCCTCAGCAACCGCTAGTAATTACTAGTAGCCACTAGGTTAACAGGTATCAAACCCTATCTTGGACTGATATTTTTAAAGAATCCCCCCTTGTTTTCCTTGACATTAAGTGTTTTAAATGAAGAAATAAAGATATAATTTTTTATTCCATACTTATTCAGTAGAGACCCCTAAAGGGATATTTTTTGGTCTATTGACCGTTGATTGTTTGTATTTACATCACAAGGGTCTCTATCAGGGCTTTTGAGTATATTAATAATAATATTAAAGGTTACAGTTATTAGATTTTTGGAAAAGGATTGTTGATCCAGGGAGTTATTTTGATTGCCTGATTGGAGTTGGGAAGGAATTTTTTTCCCCTAAAGTAAGGAAAATTGACTTCTACCTAAGGCCTCTTTCACACTTGCGTTGTCCGGATCCGGCGTGTACTCCACTTGCCGGAATTACAAGCCGGATCCGGAAAAACGCAAGTGTACTGAAAGCATTTGAAGACGGAACCGTCTTCCAAATGCGTTCAGTGTTACTATGGCACCCAGGACGCTATTAAAGTCCTGGTTGCCATAGTAGGAGCGGGGAGCGGGGGAGCAGTATACTTACAGTCCGTGCGGCTCCCGGGGCGCTCCAGAATGACGTCAGAGCGCCCCATGCGCATGGATGACGTGATCCATGTGATCACATGATCCATGCGCTTGGGGCGCCCTGACGTCACTCTGGAGCGCCCGGGGAGCCGCACGGACGGTAGGTATACTGCTCCCCCGCTCCCCGCTACACTTTACCATGGCTGCCAGGACTTTAGCGTCTTGGCAGCCATGGAAACCATTCAGAAAAAGCTAAATGTCGGCTCCGGCAATGCGCCGAAACGACGTTTAGCTTAAGGCCGGATCCGGATCAATGCCTTTCAATGGGCATTAATTCCGGATCCGGCCTTGCGGCAAGTGTTCCGGATTTTTGGCCGGAGCAAAAAGCGCAGCATGCTGCGGTATTTTCTCCGGCCAAAAAACGTTCCGTTCCGGAACTGAAGACATCCTGATGCATCCTGAACGGATTTCTCTCCATTCAGAATGCATTAGGATAATCCTGATCAGGATTCTTCCGGCATAGAGCCCCGACGACGGAACTCTATGCCGGAAGACAAGAACGCAAGTGTGAAAGAGCCCTTACAGTTTTTTTTTGTCTTCCTCTGGATCAACTTGCAGGATAACATGCTGAACTGTATGGACAGATGTCTTGTTTCAGCCTTATAAACTATGTTACTATGTTACATATCTCTCGTGTGACCACAGTCCTGGTCTATAGTTCACATTCCTGTTCTATGCTCCAGGTCTGGTCTATTGGCTGTCCTGTCATCACTGCTGCAATTGGTGGCTATACTGGGAAATATAACCTGGGTATCCACACTACCCTGCAGAAGTTAAGGGTTAAGAGCATGCATCCCTTGCCAGCACAAATCAATTGCAGCCACAACAATCTACATTCAAGTCAGAAGAAATGTTACTGCATGTTTTACATTAAAATCTGATTGCTAACTTTTATTGCGATTTTACTGACTATACACAATTAATATAACATTTCAAAGCTAGAACAGCGCTTTGTTTGCAGTCCCCTGTGCTGTTGAATAGTGTTGGGCGCGAGTATTCGAATCGCGAATTTCAATTGCTAATATCGCCACTTCGAGAATTCCCTTCTTGCTTGTGGGCCAATGAGAAGGCTGCAATGTCTTTGTCTGAGCTTAGCAACATCCCTAGCAACCAATAGGAAAGTTGCCTACCCCTTACTACATAAGAACCTACTCAGCAGCCATTTTCTGGCTCTGTGCTTTATTGTTTTATTGCATTAGATAGTTAGTTAGTTAGTTAGTTAGTTAGCTAGCTAGCTTATATATATATATAATAAAGATAGTTAATGGGAAATAGTCAGTGTAGGTTAGATAGTGATATAGTGTAGCTGATAGGTTCCAGTGCAGGGTGTTAGGTAATGTGACAATACTTAGTGCACCAATCAGTAATACTGTGTATAGTCAGAACTGCTAAAATGTGATACTTGCACGAATTGTGCAAATATATGCGCATCATTAATTGCCGATTTACGCAATCGGAAATATATTGGAGCACTCTATCTGCATATAAAGCTATTGTAATGTTCTGCCGTGCCAAGCATTTTCTCCAGTCTCAGGAAACTTTTAGCAGCTTGAAAATGTAGCAACAGTGAACCACGCCTGTATTGCGTGCGCAATACGCGCATATTGCATTGCCGATTTCCGCAATCAAGAAAATAATCGCAAATTCTCGAATTTGCAAATATATGAAGAATATTCGCCTAAATATTTACGAAATATCACAAATTTGAATATTGCCCCTGCCGCTCATCACTACTTGTTGAATAAAGAAGGTCCTAATCAGAGATATGTCTTAGTAAGACAACCCTTTTAATCATCGCATACTGGAAATTTATTAAACTCCCTAGTACACTACATTAGGGTCATTTTCTATTCGGGTGGCCACTGGCTTCACCCCAGAAAGCCAGACCTCACCGGCCACACCCCAAACTGATAAACTACGCCCACCTCCGTGAAGCCATGTCCCCATCACCTGCCGGGAAAAAAAAGGGGAGAGGAGAGGAAAAAACTTGTGGAGAGGCCAGGGGTGTCCTGAAGGGGCCGGGGGGTGTACTGGAGCCAGCCAGTCCCCCCCTTCACAGTAGTTATTAACCCCTTTCAGCAGTCCCCCATTCACAGTATTTATTAACCTCTTTGAGCAGTCCCCCCTTCAGTGAAGGGGGACTGCTGAAAGGGGTTAATAAATACTGTGAATGGGGGACTGCTGAAAGGGGTTAATTTGAAGGCCCTTCACAGTAGTTATTAAAACCTTTCAGCAGTCCCCCATTCACAGCATTTATTAACCCCTTTCAGCAGTCCCCCGAGGGGTTAATAAATACTGTGTATGGGGGACTGCTGAAAGGGGTTAATAACTACTGTGAAGGGCCTTTCACAGTAGTTATTAACCCCTTATCAGTCCCTTATTCACATTATTTATTAACCTTTTCAGTCCCCTCTTTACACCTATTTATTACCCCTTTTCAGCTGTTCCCAGGACCCACACAGTAGTTATTATTAACCCCTTTTAAAATCTGCAGAATCTGCCCTTCCCCCTTTCAGCAATCCCCGGCAGCCCACAGCATAGACCAGTGAGTACCTCAGCGCAGCTGCGCTACTCAGAGTCTGTTCCTCTACTTCCCGCGTGGCCGCACCTTCACAAACCAGAATTGAGTGGCACGATGCAGGCGCTGCCGGACGTGTGACGTGATGTCAGTGCGCTCTGCGCTGTGATGTGAGTGATCCTTAAAGTGCCCCATTCTCGCCGAGTCTAGAGTCGCCGATAACCCAAAAAAAAGGAGGACTTCTGCAAATCTGTCCTGGCCTTGTGCTGGACGGAGTACCAGGAGACTAAAAACCGGACTGTCCGGCCTAAAACTAGACATCTGGCCACTCTATTTCCTATGCTCTCTGTGCTAAAAACTAGCATAAAAGAAAGTTGCTAAACTTTGTGACTTTTTAAATGCCATTGTGACTGAATTTTGTTTTCGGAAAAAGGGTGTGTCTGGGACAGGGCATGGACAGAGTTTCAACTCCTGCACATTTCTTTTCTGGTGTAAATGATGACTGAAATCTACACTAGATACAAGCTACTGTAGTGTAGATTTCAATATAGGCTCACAGACCGCTGGAGGGTGCTCTTACTTTATGATGAGGAATGTGTCTCAAATTAAACGCATCCTCTGGAAGTGTTAGGAAGTATTGGGAACAGTGGTTAGACACATCAAACAGCCTCTGGAGAGCCCAGACAAACCACCAGTAGAGAGAACCATTGCCTTTGTTTGCAATGATGTTGTGAATGATTCATAATCCATGTTCTGTTTGGCAACCGACGATGGTTGGGTTCGAATATGGAAGCCTCTTGGTGAGCAATGGCCTGCCCAGTTGCCATATTTATCAATTGAGCATTTATGGGATCAGCTGGGATGCCAGCTTCAGCAACCTATGAGTATGCATGATCTACAGGCCCTGCTGCACTATGCCAATGGGCAAATGGGTTTCAGCAGGCTCGGACTGGCCCACAGGCAGAGTCGGACTGGAGTACTTAGGGCCCACTAGTGTAACTGATTCTGGGGGCCCACCTTAGGGCTCCTGCAAACAAACATATTTTTTTTCCATGTCTCTACAGTTCACTTCACTCCAAAAAAAATAAAAATGACTCCATGTGCATTCCGTGTCTGTATGTCCGCATGGCCGTTCTGCAAAATGATAGAACATGTCCTATTATTGTCGGCATTACAGACAAGGAAAGGACTGGTCTATTAGAGGCCGGCTGTTCTGTTCTACATAATGTGGAATGCACACACCCAGTATCCATGTTTTGCAAATCCGCAATTTGCGGACTGCAATTCAACGGTCGTGTTCATGAGCACTTACAGTGACAACAGAAATATTAAAGATGAAGTATGATGGCAGACATTCACAGCAAAATGCACAAACATACATGTAGCAGAATTTACACATATATGGATTAGTGTTGATCACGAATATTTGAATTTCAAATTTTTATCGCAAATATAGGTACTTTGAAAATCTGCGAATATTTCGAATATAGTTATATATATTCGGAATTTCGAATACTCGATTTTTTTTTATTTTTTATCAGTACACATGATCCCTCACTGCTTCTAGCTTGTGGGCCAATAAGAAGGCTGCAATATACTTGACTTTAGGAGTAGTCGTGTTTGCGAATTTTGCTCTATATTAGTTTTTTTTATAATATTTGCTATATTGCTATATATTCTTGTTTTAGAATATTACGAATATTCGAAAAAACTAAGTTATGGCAATACAGAGAATATTCGAAAAAAATCGAATAGAGCAATTTAGCTAATATAGTGCTATAATCTTTTTTGTCTAATAGTTGAAAAATTCCCAATAAAAAATTCGAATCCGAAAATTCGAATTCAGAAAATTCGCATATTACACAATCATTACCTTTCCGATTTTTTGAGTAAAAAAAAAATCGTGAATTTTCAAATTTGCTAATTTTTCGACGAATATTCTACAAAATATTCGCGAAATATCGCGAATTCGAATATGACCCCTGCCGCCCATCACTAATATGGATATCCTGCACTTAAGTCAGACAGAAACAAGACACATGCAGCACAAACCAATCAATCATTGGACACATGTGGCAGACAAGAAACTTATTCATGGGTCACATGCCACTGATGCATATGTCACATGCTGCACATACACCACTGATACATAGATCATATATAGCACACACAAATCACACATAGGAAGCACGTAATGCACACACCAAGACATTTGACATAACCCTATTTAGTGTAGCACACTTAAAGGGGTTGTCTCACATCAGGAATTGGCATTTATCATGTAGAGAAAGTTAATACAAGGCACTTACTAATGTATCGTGATTGGACTGCTGGGACCCGCACCTATCAAGAACGGAGTCCCGAGAGTGAAGGAGGGCGCACTGCGCATGCGCAGCCGTCCTCCATTCATTTTCTATGTGGCCGGCGAAAAATCCGAGGGCTGGCTCGGCTATTTCCATTGGTCCCATAGAAATGAATGGGAGCGGGGGCCGCACATGCGCGGTACGCTCCCATTCACTTCTGAGGGGAGCTGGCTTGGTGGTGGCCGGACCTCCAGCCACTACCTTGCGGGGCTCCTTTCTTGATACAGGTGCAGGTCTGAGCGGTGGGACCCGCACCTATAGACAATGGGGGCATATTATAGCGATATGCCCCCATTTTCCATGATGAGACAACCCCTTTAACCTCCTCAAATTGCACATAATCTACAGTATATTTAAAAGAGTTGTCCTACCATAATGACCTATATATAAATATCAGATTGCTGGGGTATGACTGCTGGAACACCCACTGATCATGAAAAAAGGGGTCCTGAGACATTCAATTACATTACCGCTAGTGATGATCGAGCATGCTCGGCCAAACACCTGTTCGGCTCGAGCATCTCGATGTTCAGCACATGGCGGTACTCGGCTGAGTACCACATGTGTTTGAGCGCCATGCTCGAGCCTCCTCCCCCACGTTTCTTGGCTGCTACACAGCCAATAAATGTGCAGGTAAGTACTGCCCTCACTTTAATGCCAGTAGCCATGCTGGCTACTGGCATTGCAATGATTTGGTGGCCGGAAGCACCCGATGACGCATGTTTGGCTCATTCGTAGTCAGGGAGAGCTGAGCATAGGAAGGGACAGAGAGTGTAGGGAGTGTAATTTAATATTATTATTTTTTGTACAAAAATGTTTCAGAGACCCAGAAGTCCTTGTAAGGACTATTGTGTGTGACAGCAGCAATATATGTTTGTAGCACAACCTGCACTAAATTGCTCAGTGTTAGGGAGAGCTGTGCATAAGAAGGGACAGACAGTGTAGGAAGTGTAATAGGAAGATTTTTATACAAAAAACTTTTCAGAAACCCAAAAATATTTTTAAGGACTATTGTGTGTGACAGCAGCAATATATATTTTTAGCGCATCCTGCGCTGCGGACAGTTAAATTATTTGCGCCACATCTCCTGTGTAATGTGTGCGCATCCCTAAAATAGCACTGACATCCAGTGTACTTTTTCCGTAGACGGTGTCCGCTGCAGACAGTTAAATTATCCGCCCACATCTCCTGTGTAAAGTGTGTGCATCCAAAAACTATCTGTGACAGCCAATATACTTTTTCAATAAATGGTATTCGCTGCAGACGGTGAGATTAGCTGCGGCACATCTCCTGTGTAAAGTGTGTGCATCCAAAAACTATCTGTGACATCCAATATACTTTTTCAATAAATGGTATTCGCTGCAGATGGTGAGATTAGCTGCGGCACATCTCCTGTGTAAAGTGTGTGCATCCCTAAAATATAAAAATATCAATGACATCTAGTGTACTTTTTCCGTAGATGCTGTCCGCTTCTGACAGTGACCTTACCAGGGCCACATCTGCAGTGTAACGTGTGCGCTTCAAAACAAAAACTGTGACATACAATGTAATTTTTCCATAGACGGTGTCCGCTTCTGACAGTGACCCTACAAAGGCAACATCTGCAGTGTAACGTGTGCGCTTCAAAAAACTTTCTGTGACATACATTGTAATTTTTCTGTAGACGGTGTCCGCTTCTGACAGTGGCCTTACCAGGGCCACATCCTCAGTGTAACATGTGCGCTTCAAAAAAATTTCTGTGACATACATTGTCATTTTTCTGTAGATGGTGTCCGCTTCTGACAGTGACCTTACCAGTGCCACGTCTGCAGTGTAACGTGTGCACTTCAAAAATGTATCTGTGACATACAATGTCATTTTTCCATAGACAGTGTCCGCTTCTGACAGTGACCTTACCAGGGACACATCTGCAGTGTAACGTGTGCGCTTCAAAAATTTATCTGTGACATACAGTGTACTTTGTCAGCTTTGAAAACTTACTCCCCCGGAACCCAAAGACTTTGGTTTCCCGGAAGCAGCTCGGCGGGTCATGGGAATAACGCTGCCGGATTGCTGGTCGTCATCATTTATGGTCGGAGCTACGACGGTATCTGATCGTCTTCGAACCTCCGACTTTTGTTGGTGATTAATAAAACATTCTTGGCAAATGCTTTCGCTTTGGTTTGTCTTGCGCCGGTCCAAGGATTTCACCTCTAGCGGCGCAATACGGATGCCCCTGGCCGTCCCTCTTAATCATGGGCCCAGTTCCGAAAACCAACAAAATAGAACCGGAGTCCTATTCCATTATTCCTATCTGAGGTATTCAGGCGACATGGCCTGCTTTGAATACTGTAATTTTTTTCAATAGTCAGATAAGCAGCAGGCACTCTCCCATAATTTGTTTAAATGGTCAGCTCAGCTGCAGGCCCTCACCTACAATGTTATAGAGGGTCAGCTCACCAGCAGGCCCTCACCTAAAATCTTTTACAGGGTCAGCTCACCTGCAGGCCCTCATCTATTTATACCTAATAGGTAATTTGCGCGCATGCTACCTTGTTTGGATGTGGTAGCCGTTTCTTAGGCTCCCTCTCCGGAATCGAACACTGATTCCCCCTTACCCGTGGTCACCATGGTTGGTGCTGAAAATAACATCGCAAGTTGATAGGGGGACATGGGGACGTGTGATCAGCCCCAGGTTATCTAGAGTCACCAAAGTGGCAGCAGGCCCTCGCCCATAATGTTTTAGATGGTCAGATCAGCAGGCACTTGCGTCAAATGTTTTTGAGGGTCACCAGCAGGCCATCAATCATAATTTTTAAAGGGTGTGTATGATGCCCTCCTTTATGTGTAACAAAGGGTGTATTGGAGTGCCGGTTCCTTGTAATTTTTGGAAGCTCTTTCACTTAGTGCATAGGCTTTATGAGTGTAGGAGTCCCACTACCTGAACAATTGTACCACAATGTGAATGAGGCCCTCCTTTATGTGATATACAGGTTGTATCGGAGTGCCTCTTCCTTGTAATTTTTGGAAGCACTTGCACTTTATATACAAGTAAATATATAGGAAAGAATGTTTCCTAACAATGTTTCCTCTAAAATCGATTTTAACTTCGGTTTTGTGCGTATTATTGTCCCAGTGACCTGGGATTCTAAGATGCATCCAGACATCCTCCCCATGCTGTTTCTGAACCATTTCGGTGGTGTTTCCATCAATTTCTGACCTTTTCCTATGAACCAGACATCCTCCCCTCTTCAGAGCAGGGGGTGCTTGGTTTAACTCCTTAAGGACACAGCCTTATTTCACCTTAAGGATCAGGCCATTTTTTGCAAATCTGACCAGTGTCACTTTAAGTGGTGATAACTTTAAAACGGTTTGACTTATCCAGGCCATTCTGAGATTTTTAGGGACCAGTTAAGGTCTGAAGTCACTTTGTGAGGCTTATATAATATAAACCACCCAAAAATGACCCCATTCTAGAAACTACACCCCTCAAGCTATTCAAAACTGATTTTACAAACGTCGTTAACCCTTTAGGTGTTCCACAAGAGTGGAAAATGGAGATAAAATTTCAGAATTTAGATTTTTTGGCAAATTTTCCATTTTAATCTATTTTTTCCAGTAACAAAGCAAGGGTTAACAGCCAAACAAAACTTAATATTTATTTCCCCGATTCTGTAGTTTGCAGAAACACCCCATATGTGGCCGTAAACTACTGTACGGGCACACAGTAGGGCGTAGAGGGAAAGGTGAGCCATTTGGTTTTTGGAAGGCAGATTTTGCTGGACTGGTTTATTTACGCCATGTCCCATTTGAAGCCCCCCTGATGCACCCCTAGAGTAGAAACAACATAAAAGTGACCCCATCTAAGAAACTACACCCCTCAAGGTATTCAAAACAGATTTTATGAACTTTGTTAACCCTTTAGGTGTTGCACAAGAGTTATTGGCAAATGGGGATGAAATTTGAGAATTTCATTTTTTCGCCAAATTTTCCATTTTAACCCATTTTTTCCACTAACAAAGCAAGGGTTAACAGCCAAACAAGACTGTATCTTTATTGCCCTGACTTTGCCGTTTACAGAAACACTCCATATGTGGTTGTACACTACTGTACGGCCACACGGCGGGGCGTAGAGGGAAAGGAGCACCGTGTGGTTTTTGGAGGGCTGATTTTTATGGACCGGTTTATTTACACCGTGTCCTGTTTCAACCTCCCTGATGTACCCCTGGAGTAGAAACTCCCTAAAAGTGACCCCATTTTGGAAACTACAGGATAAGGTGGCGGTTTTGTTGGGACTATTTTTAGGGTACATATGATTTTTGGTTGCTCTATATTACATTTTTGTGAGGTAAGGTTACCAAAAATTTTAATTCTGAAATTTCATCTCCATTTGCCATTAACTGTTGAGGAACACCTAAAGGGTTAATAAAGTTTGTAAAATCTGTTTTAAATACCTTGAGGGGTATAGTTTCTACTCTAGGGGTGCATCAGAGGGGCTTCAAAAGGGACATGGTGTCAATAAAAAAGGCCATCAAAATCGGCCTTCCAGAAACCATGTCGGTCCTTTCCTTTTTCACCCTGCCTTTTAGTGATACAGCAGTTTATGACCACAAATGTGGCGTTTCTGTAAACTGCAGTAGCAGGGTAATAAATATAAAGTTTTGTTTGGTTGTTAACCCTTGCTTTGTTACCGGAAAAAACGGATTGAAATGGAAAAGTGCCAAAAATAGCTGTTTTGGCACCATTTATTATTTTTTTTGACCGTGTTAATCTGGGGGGTTAGGTCATGGGGTATTTTTATAGAGGAGATTCTTACGGACGCGGCGATACCTAATAAGTCTACTTTTTTACAATTATTTAGGTTTTAGACTATATTATCCTTTTTGATACAAAAATTTTTCTTTGGTATCTCTAAAGTCTATGAGTCATTCTTTTTTCGTTTTTTAGCCGATTATCTTATGTGAGGCTCATTTTTTGCAGGATGAGAGGACGGTTTTATTGGCACTATTTTGGGGCTATACGACTTTTTGATCGCTTGCTATTAAACTTTTTGTTATGTAAGGTGACAAAAAAAGAAATTTTTTGCACCTTTTTTTTTTTTTTTTGGACTGTGTTAATCTGTGGGGTTAGGTCATGGGGTATTTTTACAGAGGAGATTATTACCGACGCGGAAATACCTAATTTGTATACTTTTTTAAAATTATTTTAGTTTTTACAATTTTTTTTGGTGTCTCAAGTCTGAGAACCAGTTTTTTTTATCCGATTGTCAGTGGCTAAATTGGGATATGAATTTAGTACTCCATGGAAGTGTGGTACTCCCTGAAGCAAATGTGAATGCAGAGGCCCGGATGATCGGGGCACGTGTCGCACTGAGTAGTGGTGTCCTTCCGTATCCCCCTCCTGCGACACACTCTGCACTTTTTTGGGGTTTGTCCCTTCTTTTCAGTATGGGGGACCACACCTGGAAAGTGTTGGCCAGGGACGATCCGGGCGCCTCCAGTTCCCGAGGTACTCCGGCCTGCTCTTTCACGGTCCGAAAAGATCAGGGCCTTGAGGACTGCGTCATAGAACTGAAGGAATATCCCTGTGTTGCCAGCGCTCCGGGACAGCACAAAAGAGTTGTACAAGGCAACCTGTACCAAGTAGACCGCAACTTCTTTGTACCATGCCCGGGTATTGCGCATGGCGTTATATGGCTTGAGGACTTGATCAGAGAGATCAACTCCTCCCATATACCGATTGTAGCCGACGATACAATCGGGCTTGAGGACCGTTGCCGCGGTACCTCGCACAGGGACAGGGGTGATGCCGTTACCATGAATTGTGGACAGTACAAGGACATCCCTCTTGTCCTTATATCTGACCAGCAACAGGTTTTCACTGGTAAGGGCACGGGTCTCACCCCTGGGGATAGGTACCTGGAGGGGGTGGGCAGGGAGGCCGCGTTGATTTTTTCGCACGGTCCCACAAGCGGACGTGGATCTGGCGGCGAGGGATTGGAACAAGGGGATACTAGTATAAAAGTTATCCACGTACAGGTAATAACCTTTATCTAGCAGTGGGTGCATAAGGTCCCACACAAGTTTCCCGCTAACACCCAGAGTGGGGGGACATTCTGGGGGTTGAATACGGGAATCTCGCCCCTCGTACACACGAAACTTGTAAGTGTACCCTGAGGTACTCTCACAAAGTTTGTACAGCTTCACACCATACCTCGCCCGCTTTCAGGGAACATACTGGCGGAAAATGAGTCTCTCCTTGAACGCAATGAGAGACTCATCAATCGTGACCTCCCTTCCAGGTACATAGGCCTGTACAAATTTGGCCCCAAAGTGATCCATGACCGGCCTGATTATGTACAGGCGGTCATAGGCAGGATCATCTTTGGAGGGGGGACATGCTGCATTATCTGAATAATGCAGGCATTTCTGGATGGCCTCAAACCAGGTACGTGTCATGGCCGTACTGTAAAGTAGGGTCTGGTAGAGGACGTCCCCACTCCACTAATGCCTGACACTAGATTTCTTGAATAGGCCCATGTGCAGCACAAGGCCCCAAAATGTCCTCATCTCGGCTGCGCTGCACTGACCGCCCAGGTGTTGAGCAACAAACTGATGGGCGTACAGGTTTGTTTGCTCCACCATTAGATTTACCAGTTGGTCACTGAAAAAAAAGACTAAAAAAGTCATATTCAGTGAAGCCCACTGTGGAAATCTGGATTCCTGCAGAGCGGCTCGTACTAGGGTGGGCCACAGGGTCCCTAGCATGGCGGTCCCCTTCTCCGCCTGGCGGCGTCTCCGCCACCTTGGGGGCTCATCATCATCGCTAGATGATGAGGAGGACGCGGATGACAACAGGAAAGTGGGGTCATCCTCGTCCTCACTAAGACTCTCGGACTCAGAGGCAAGCTGGGCGTATGCTTCCTCGGCCGAGAACATCCGGCGGGCCATAGGGGAGTGTGTGTCTGCATGTGTGTGTGCGTGTAAATCTTTATTCAGTGCGCATGTGTGTGGGGGCACGAGTGTTCACGTACTTATCCCTAAAACTAACATAAAAAAAAAAATATTAAAAAAAATATATATTAAAAACCACTAATCAACCGTCCGAAGTTGATCACCGGTGGGGTGTGCGATGCGCTAACAGTGGCCAGACGCTAAGAGTGCCGGACACAGACAGCGTACGCACAACAAAAAAAAAAAATATTAAAAAAATGCCTGCGCCCCAAAAAAGTTGTGGGGGGAGGGCAGGGGGGCAAGCGGCAGAACCCCTGGGGGGTCTAGGGTCACACAGCTGTGCTGTGGACTCCAGACATCCTACTTAGGGTGATGCAATAAAAAAAAAAAATTCCCACTAACTTTCCCTTTTATATCCCTGCCTAGTTCAACCTTTCCCTAGTCTTTCCCTAATTACCTGTCTGATCAGATGGGGGGTGCTGGGGCACAGATCGGGTCCTGGGGGCAAGGATGGGTGCTGGGGCACAGATGGGGTGATGCTGGCTCAGATCCGACACGTGCACTGCAGCGCTCCTCTCTCCTCCGCTCCGGGACACAAAAGGAGGAGGAGAGGAGCGTTGCCAAGATTTTAATCTGCCACCCGCCTGCCCACCTACCAATCAGAGGCGATCCTGAGAGGTGATGTCACCATCACCTCTCAGGATCGCAGGATGGTGATTGGTGGGGTAAAAACACACCACCGATCACCATCCTGTTCCGGGTTATCGGGTCCTCAGAGACCCGAATAACCCGGAAACGCAGCAAACCGCAGGTCTGAATTGACCTGTGGTTTTCTGCGATCACCTACACGGGGGGGTCACAGGACCCCCTGCGCATTTGCCCCAGGTGCCTGCTCAATGATTTGAGCAGGCACCGGGTTCCGATCACCGCGCGGCGGTGAACGAAAATACACAGGGCGCACAGGTACACCCTGTGTCCTTAAGTACCAGGACATCAGGGCATACCTGTACACCCTTTGTCCTAAATAGGTTAAGGTATTAGGGGGCAACTGGAGAAGAGGCAATATTAGGGGTGCATTTAGAGTGGGGGCATTGGGGGGCATCTGGAGCTGTGGCACTAATGGGGGTGCACCTAAAGCAGAGGCATAAGGGGGACTTATGGCAGAGTCCCCCCAATGCCACTCTAAACTCTGCAGAAAGCAGCACACATGCACAGATCTGAATCTACTATAAACAAATCTCCTATTTCCCCCTTACAGTGTCCTACAGCTCACTACTGTCTCACACCTGAGAAATCAGCCCAGCACCGCAGAGGAGTCCTTCTCTCCAGCAACCACAGTCTTCTGACAGCATGGAGGGCAGGAGGATGGCCATACATGTTCTCTCCTCCTTCACTGCCAGCAGCGTGGGAAGTTTGGAAGATACTGCGGGGCCTCCTGTACAATTTACACCAGTAGGAAGCTGCATTACTGTGGGATACTGCCACCTAGTGGCTATGATAATTATCTCTCCTGAGAAACAAGAGAAATAATTACTCCTCCGTCTTATCTCCGAGTGCAGGAGACTGGGGCCTACCAAGGAATCCCCCGTGTCCCCAGTGGGCCAGTCCGAGCTTGCCCACAGGGGTACAAGTGAATCCCCAGATGGGCCCCTGAGTAAGGTGGGCCCCTAGTCTCCCACCCCCTGCACAAGTGGCATATAGACTTACTGCACTACATACATATATTCAATTTACAGCACCTCAACCAGCCTATGTTCTCATAAAAACCTGATAGATTATTATAGAAACCCCCAAGTTTATTATATACACGATCAGAGCTGAGATGACTTCTAGGTACAGAGGAAAGCTGCCAGTATCCTTTTTTTTTCCCAGGACCTACCTTCTCAAAGTTGCTGCTGGGCCCCCCATAATTAATCATCTGGTGGTATCTTGCTGCTGTGTGAGCAGGTAATATTAAATGTATTTGTATGGTGGGCCCCCAAAATAAATTTTACTAGTGGGCCCTAGGCACTCCAGTCCAACACAGGGTTGCAGGATACCATACTGATCCTGTGTTCCTCTATGACCATCAATACCTCATCTTGTATCAAGGCTAGAGGTGGTCCAATAGGGTACTAGAACCTACATTCAATTGAGTTTTCCCTATAAACGTATCCTTTCACTCTAATATTGAAATCTCTTATAAATCACGATTACATTCAAAGTAGTTTCATTTGATTCCAATAACTCCTTCTAGACGCATTATTATTATTTTTGTTGTCAATGAGTGTACATATATAAACAGTGATACGTTTAGTAAGCTGCATCATCAATTTCTAGGACAACATCTGGATCGGGAAGCATCAACTGATGAAGATTAAAAAGGCAAAATGAAGATTGAGAATGAAAAAGCTAGATATGCCACAACTTTTTTTAGTTGGAGTATAACATCAAATTTGGAGTGGCATGGGAAAACATTTTTAAAGTAATACTAATAACAATAATTATTAATCAGTAACTGGCAATTTTGCTTTTGCAACACATGTGAAGATAAACATGTACATGAATATATTTTGTCTCATTGTCAGAGACATATGTAAAGCCCTTGCATGTTTTTATTAGGGGAAGTGATGGAGGAAGGATCTCTATATTAGTGTTTTCCTCTCAATTAACTTTTAGGCATTTTTCCCAGCTAAATACATTACATCTTTGGCAATGTTCCAAACAAAACCTTACAGCCCAACACTGGATTCAGTATTTACACAGCCAATTTAGATTTCCGTGTTGTGAAATGGATATTTGCCAATAACCCTTTCCCTCCCTTAAATGGATCGAAATCTACAGTTGTTTGCAGGAGAAAGCGGGCAGCGCACAAAAGGATCACAAATACTTACATTACTCCCAGTTTGTCTTTAGGTTATCTATGAGCATCAATTACATGCAAAGAATCATCTATCTGAAATGAATCTATTATCTGTGCTTTACTTCAGTTGTTCATGCACTGTACCTCTGTGAGCTGGACAATTTATCTCAAGGTAAAACAGCAGAAATTAAAACTTAAAGCGGTTGTGCAGCGCTAATGCTATGATACTGATGAACTATCCTCAGGACACCCAGCACTCCTGCCAAACAGATGTTTGAACAGGCTGCAGCACTCGCGCAAGCCCCGCATCCTCTTTAGTGTTTACCTGTATGTATGCTGTCTAGATTGTACTAGTGGTGTAGTGTAATTACAATACAGCTGTTTTTTTATTTTCTTTATTTTTATTTTGGGAAAAGAGGGGTGATTTGAATTTTAATATTTTTATATATATTTTTTTAAATGTTATTTCCCCCCACACTTTTTTATAGTTCCCATAGGGAACTATAACAAGCAATCATTAGCTTGCTATTCTCGTAGACCCCAATGCATTGGCATCGGAGTCTATAAGAAAATTGCTGGTTTTCTATGGAGCCCTATTACATGCAAGGGCTCCATAGGAAATACTATGCAGCAGCCTACTGTCTTTCACAAAGACAGGGGTTGCTGCACACAAGCTCTGGCTCCTCCAATCGCTGCACGGGGGAGCCGGAGCTTCACCGAAAGTGTGCGCTTCAAGCGTTTTACGAGCTCAGATGCCGTGGTCAGTTTTGACCATAGCATCTGAGGGGTTAAATGTCTGCGATCTGCAGGCACCCCGCAGATATGGCGTCTGCTCTGCTCAGGAGCACGATCTTTAAATACCCGGTCGGGAAGGGGGTTAAAGAGCAAACAGCTTACTGGAGTCAGACCCCCACCGATCTGATATTGATGAACTATTCTCTGCTCAACCCCATTAAAGTTATTAAAAAATTATTTATTGATCTGCAATGTGAGAATCTATTTGTATTGACATCGGAGATCGCTGAGTGGCTGTTGAAAGGACACTAAGGATGACTTATGGGATGCAAAATTGTGCTATGAAGAAGTCATGCAAATGATATCATTGTTGAAGTACTCTGCTTAAGGGGGTTGTCCCACAAAAAATATTCTATAGTTTTCGAACCAGCACCTGGATCTAAATACTTTTGTAATTGCATGTAATTTAAAATTTAGCATAGCCACTGAGTTATCCAATAAAATGTATCTGTATGGCGCCACTTGCTGTTTTTTTTTTTTTTTCTTATTTCTTTGACCGGCTCACTGACATGGCCGCACATGCTCAGTTTCATCCTTCAACTGCCTCCTGAGCTGTAATAGGGAAAGTTGAGACATGCCCCTTAACTGCAACAGAATAGACACTCCCATAGAGCTGTCAGATTGATATAAATCTAGCAGAACAGTGAATGTGGAGATCTCTGGATCCATGTGAGGTGCAGGGCTGGTTCTGAATTTGTTAGAAGAGATTGTAATGTTCTATATGATGTACTATCTGATTTTCATGTTTTACATTAGTCATGGGATAACCGCTTTACGCTTAGTATTTTGTGCAAAGTGTGATATTTACTAAATATATTGACTTGATCAAGTAAATGACTGTAAAAGCCATACATTTTGATGGTGAATTAGATAGATCAACTTTTATAAAAATGTCATGCTGTTAAAGGGGTTGTTTCATGAAAAATACATTTGTAATTGCATGTTATTAAAAATGTAAATCGATTTTAAACAAATCTTGAATCGAAAAAAAAATTCTAATCTAAATCTGAATGTTTATCAATTTAATTTGGGCAGATTTTTCAAAATGGTGGTACACCATTTTTAGATCAAAAGATCAGAAGGATCACATCACCTCAGGCATTGTCTGTGTGTACTTACTGGCAGGCATTTGCAATAAAAAAAAGCTAACATTTAACCCCTTCCTTGTTTCATTTTAGGCTTTAGTGGCCAAGCCATTTGTTTTCCATTCTTTTTGAGTCACAATCCAAGAGCTATAACTTTTTGCAGTGCAAGTTGTAGTTTTCAATGGCACCATTTTTGGGTACAAAGACAGTAAGTCATTAACTTAACTTAAAGGGACTCTGTCACCACTTTCTAACCCCCTCTTTTAAAAGTATTGTTCTCTCCATGGCGCCCTTGTGATTACAAAGGTGTTGTTATAACATAAATTCGCCGTCTCGTTTTGATAAAAATACCTTTTATCTAACCTGTCAATCTTGTGGATAAGGTGCCCAGTGCGTTTCTGAAGGTCTGAAGCTGCCGCCCGCCGCCGCTGCCGTTGGTGCCCAGCTCCTCCCCTGATCCTTTCAGCGCCGCCTGAATGTAAAGAAATCCGCCTCCGGCTCCGGCTCTCGCTCAGGGCCCCCTCCTCCTTTTCAAAGATCCCGCGCGTGCGCACAGGCCTGTGCCTGATGCGCCCGTGCGGACATTTAGAATCAGCCTCATTGAGCGAAGTGCGCATGCGCGCACTTCGCTCAACCTCCTCATAAGACGAGCACTGCAGCCAGCCACTCAGAGCCTGCGGCTCCATACAGCGCTTGGCAGGATCTGAGTGGCTGGCTGCAGTGCTCGTCTTATGAGGAGGTTGAGCGAAGTGCGCGCATGCGCACTTCGCTCAATGAGGCTGATTCTAAATGTCCGCACGGGCGCATCAGGCACAGGCCTGTGCGCACGCGCGGGATCTTTGAAAAGGAGGAGGGGGCACTGAGCGATAGCCGGAGGCGGATTTCTTTACATTCAGGCGGCGCTGAAAGGATCAGGGGAGGAGCTGGGCACCAACGGCGGCGGCGGCGGGCGGCAGCTTCAGACCTTCAGAAACGCCCTGGGCACCTTATCCACAAGATTGACAGGTTAGATAAAAGGTATTTTTATCAAAACGAGACGGCAAATTTATGTTATAACAACACCTTTGTAATCACAAGGGCGCCATGGAGAGAACAATACTTTTAAAAGGGGGGGTTAGAAAGTGGTGACAGAGTCCCTTTAACTCTTTCTCAGGTGTAGAGAAAAAGCAATACTGCCATTGCCTTTTTTGTGACATTCACTTTGTAGCATAAAGATAACTTTACTCTCATTACAATTATAACAATACCAAATACTGTATATATATTGTTTTTTGAGCAAAAAATGTTTTTGCATTGTTGTATCCTAAGACCCGTATCTTTTTATTTTTCTTTCAATTGAGCTGTGTGATGGTTTGATTTTTGCCAGATGGTTTGTAGTTTTTATTGGTATAATTTTGAGGTACATTCTCACTTTTGAGGATAAGCAAAAAAAAAAAAAAAAGCAATTTTGGATTTTTTTTTATACAACATTCACCATGCAGGATAAGTTATAAGAAAATTGTATTGTTCAGGTCATTATGGATGCAATACTTATCTAGTACAGTGTATTATGCTGTCAGGTTTACTGTCAGCTTTAGTATAATATTATGCCCCCCCTATTGTTACCCCAGTGGTAATAAAGCTCTCTACAGACCCCTCAGTAGTAAAAGGCCCCCTTAGTAGAAATAAGGCAGATCTATAAGTCACTCCTATAGCGACCCCAGTAGTAATGAGAACACCTTTAATGTCCTCTGCATTTAAAATGCTCCTACAGTGCCCTCAGTATTTATACTGTCCATACTGTTAATGTTCTCCCTGAAGTGACCCTAGCATTCATAAAGCCCCCTGCAGTGTTTTCTGTAATCATAGTCCTCCATTTAGTGCTCACAGATATAATTCCTCAGCCCCTCCACCATACCTCCAGTCCGATGTTAATAACATTATTTCCCTCCCTCCACCATAGAGTCCCATGTAAATAACATTACACCATCTCTCCTGCCCCCGCCAAAATACAGTCCCATGTAAATAACATCACTTACCTTCCTTCAGCCCCTCCAATATACAGGCCCATGTAAATAACATCACCATCTCACCAGCCGCCTTCAACATGCAATCCCATGTAAATAACATTACCCCTCCCCAGCCACCTCCAACATGCAGTCCCATATAAATAGAATCACCCCCTCAATATTCAGTCCTATGTAAATAAAATCACACCCTCCCACACCCGCTGTCAACATATAGTCCCATGTAAAAAACCTCACCATGCCCCAGCCACCTCCAACATGCAGTCCCATATAAATAACATCACCTCCTCAACATCATTCCACCTCACTCCAACATACATTCCCATTTAAACAACATCCTTCCCTTCAGCCCTAACATACAGTCAGTTATTCACTTCCCGACCGCCCATTGACTATAAATGTCCTGGGTGGTCGGGTTTATCCCCTATCGGATGTTTTGAAACGTCCTTTGAGAGATAGCAGCTGCACGCTAATCGTGTATCTGCTGTGTCGGGGGCCTGTCAGTGACAGCAGGGCACAGCAGAAAGAAGGAAGGGACCTTTCCCGTGTGTCCCTGCCTTTTAGATCGCTACATACACAGCGCTGAACAAGCGCTGTGTATACAGACGACTAAGCAATGTGCGCTTCCTGTCCCAGCCTGGGGGTCATGTGACCGCCAGGGCCGGAGGAGTGAAGGAGTTGCCGGGTCTTCCACAGACCTCGATCAGCCCTGCTCTGAGGCTGTACAGCGTAGTATACTGCTGTACAGACTCTCTGGGGGCTGTATTCTCCCTGTAACAAGGGCTACAATGTCAGCCCCAGTTACAGGAAAAATCAATAGTGGAAAAAAGAAAGAAAGTGCAGTTAACTCCTTAAGGACACAGCCTTATTTCACCATAAGGACCAGGCCATTTTTTGCAAATCTGACCAGTGTCACTTTAAGTGGGGATAACTTTAAAACTCTTTGACTTATCCAGGCCATTCTGAGACTGTTTTTTCGTCACATATTGTACTTCATGACACTGGTAAAATGAAGTTAAAAAAAATCATTTTTATTTATAAAAAAATACCAAATTCAGCAAAAATTAGTAAAAAAAATTTGCAAATTTCCAAGTTTCAATTTCTCTACTTCTATAATACATAGTAATACCTCCAAAAATAGTTATTACTTTACATTCCTCATATGTCTACTTCATGTTTGGATCATTTTGGGAATTATATAAAAATTTTTGGGGATGTTACAAGGCTTAGAAGTTTAGAAGCAAATCTTGAAATTTTTCAGAAATTTTCAAAAACCCAATTTTTAGGGACCAGTTCAGGTCTGAAGTCACTTTGCGAGGCTTACATAATAGAAACCACCCAAAAATTACCCCATTCTAGAAACTACACCCCACAAGGTATTCAAAACTGATTTTATAAACTTTGTTAACGCTTTAGGTGTTCCACAAAATTTCACTTTTTTGGCAGATTTTCCATTTTAATATTTTTTTTACTTTTACAAAGCAAGGGTTAACAGCCAAAGAAAACTCAATATTTATGGCCGTGATTCTATAGTTTACAGAAACACCCCATATGTGGTCGTAAACTACTGTACAGGCACACGGCAGGGCGCAGAAGGAAAGGAATGCCATACGGTTTTTGGAAAGCAGGTTTTGCTGGACTGTTTTTTTTTACACCATGTCCCATTTGAAGCCCCCCTGATGCGAACCTAGAGTAGAAACTCCATAAAAGTGACCCCATCTAAGAAACTACACCCCTCAAGGTATTCAAAACTGATTTTACAAACTTTGTTAACCCTTTAGGTGTTCCACAAGAATTAATGGAAAATAGAGATACAATTTCAAAATGTCACTTTTTTGGCAGATTTTCCATTTTAATATTTTTTTTACTTTTACCAAGCAAGGGTTAACAGCCAAACAAAACTTTATATTTATGGCCCTGATTCTGTAGTTTACAGAAACACCCCATATATGGTCGTAAACTACTGTACGGGCACACGGCAGGGAGCAGAAGGAAAGGAATGCCATACGGTTTTTGGAAGGCAGATTTTGCTGGACTGTTTTTTTTGACACCATGTCCCATTTGAAGCCCCCCTGATGCAACCCTAGAGTAGAAACTCCATAAATGTAACCCATCTAAGAAACTACACCCCTCAAGGTATTCAAAACAGATTTTACAAACGTCGTTAACCCTTTAGGTGTTCAACAAGATTTATTGGCAAATGGAGATGAAATTTCAGAATTTAAATATTTTGGCAAATTTTCCATTTTAATCCATTTTTTTCAGTAACAAAGCAAGGGTTAACAGCCAAACAAAACTCAATATTTATGGCCCTGATTCTGTAGTTTACAGAAACACCCCATATGTGGTCGCAAACTACTGTACGGGCACACGGCAGGGCACAGAATGAAAGGAATGCCATAAGGTTTTTGGAAGGCAGATTTTGCTGGACTGTTTTTTTTTACACCATGTCCTATTTGAAGCCCCCCTGATGCACCGCTAGAGTAGAAACTCCCAAAAAGTGATCCCATTTTTAGAAAATACGGGATAGGGTAAAAGTTTTGTTGGTACTAGTTTAGGGTACATATGATTTTTGGTTGCTCTATATTACACTTTTTGTGAGGCAAGATAACAAGAAATAGCTGTTTTGGCATCGTTTTTATTTTTTGTTATTACAACATTCATCTGACAGGTTAGATGATGTGGTATTTTTATAGACCAGGTTGTCACAAACGCGGCGATAACTAATATTTTGGGGTGTGTGTGACTTTTTAATCGCTTGCTATTACACTTTTTGTGATGTAAGGTGACTAAAAAATTGTTTATTTAGCACAATTTTTATTTTACATTTTTTTATGGTGTTCATCTGAGGGGTTAGGTCATGTGATATTTGTATAGAGCCGGTCGATACGGATGCGGCGATAACTAATATGTATACTTTTTTTTATTTATGTAAGTTTTACACAATGATTTCATTTTTGAAGCAAAAAAAAACATGTTTTAGTGTTTCCATTGTCTGAGAGCCATAATTTTTTCAGTTTTTGGGCGATTACCTTGGGTAGGGTATGATTTTTGCGGGATGAGATGACGGTTTTATTGGCACTATTTTTGGGTGCGTGTGACTTTTTGATCGCTTGCTATTACACTTTTTGTGATGTAAGGTGACAAAAAATTGTTTATTTAGCACAGTTTTTATTTTTATTTTTTTACGGTATTCATCTGAGTGGTTAGGTCATGTGATATTTTTATAGAGCCGGTAGATACGGATGCGGCGATACCTAATATGTATACTTTTTTTTTATTTATGTAAGTTTTACACAAGGATTTCATTTTTGAAGCAAAAAAAATCATGTTTTAGTGTTTCCATAGTCTGAGAGCCATAATTTTTTTAGTTTTTGGGTGATTACCTTGGGTAGGGTATGATTTTTGCGGGATGAGATGTCGGTTTTATTGGCACTATTTTGGGGTGCGTGTGACTTTTTGATCGATTGCTATTACACTTTTTGTGATGTAAGGTTACAAAAAAATTGTTTATTTAGCACAGTTTTTTATTTTACATTTTTTACGGTGTTCATCTGCGGTCATGTTATATTTTTATATAGCCGGTCGATACGGACGCGGCAATACCTAATATGTATACTTTTTTTTTTATTTATGTAAGTTTTACACAATAATATCATTTTTGAAACAAAAAAAAAATCATGTTTTAGTGTCTCCATAGTCTGAGAGCCATAGTTTTTTTAGTTTTTGGGCGATTATCTTAGGTAGGGTCTCATTTTTTGCGGGATGAGATGAAGGTTTGATTGGCACTATTTTGGGGTGCATATGACTTTTTGATCGCTTGCTTTTTGTGATGTAAGGTGCCAAAAAATGGTTTATTTAGCACAGTTTTTATTTTTACGGTGTTCATCTGAGGGGTTAGGTCATGTGATATTTTTATAGAGCCGGTCGATACGGACGCGGCGATACCTAATATGTATACTTTTTTTTTATTTATGTAAGTTTTAGCGCAACCCGGACATACCCTTATTTTCATGCAGGCAGCCCCCCTGAGGCTAGCATCGGAGCGTCTCATGCTTCGATGCGCTCCCTTGTCCTGCGCTAGGTGGCGCAGGGTATGGGCTCTTTTGTTTAGGCAGTGTGTTTGGTGACATCACACTCTCTGATGGGCGAGCTTTAGCGCTGCCCTAGCCTTTTTATGGTGGATGCCCCATGGAGAGCCCCGGTACGTCACCGGAACTCCTAAAAATGCCTTTGCTCTGCGTGATTTAGCGCAGGGCAAAGGAGAGCATCGAAGCATAAACTGCTCCAATGCTCAAGTTAGGGGGGCTGCCTGGGTGAAAATGGAGGTATGTCCGGGTTCAGCTCTGAACCCGGACAACCCCTTTAAGTAATTTAAAAAATAGAAAAAAAAGATGACACATTTGGTATTGCCACGTCCGTGACAGCCAACTTTATAAATATATCACATGACCTACCCCATCAGGGGAATGCTGTAAAAAAAAAAAAAAAATAAACATTAGCCAAAACAGATCTTTTAGTTACCTCACCTCCAAAAAACATAATGCTAATCGATCAAAAAGTAGTATGTACCCCAAAATGGTAGCAATAAAAAAGGTCACCTCAACCCACAAAAAATGAGCCCCACACAAGACCATAGCCAGAAAAAATATAAAAAATATGGCTCTAAGAAAATGACAACAGAAAAACATGACTTTTTTTCTAAAAATGCTCTTATTTTGTAGAACGTCATTTTTTTTTTACATATTTGGTATTGCCGCATCCATAACAACTGGCTCTACAAACAAATCACATTATCTACCCCATCAAGTGAACAACGAAAAAAAATAATAATAATAAATTAAGCCAAAACTGTTTTTTTAATCACCTCACCTCACAAAAAATAAATAGTATTAATCAAACAAAAATTTGTATGCAACCCAAAATGATAACAATAAAAGGTTACCTCATCTCACAAAAAAGAAGCCCTCACACAAGACCATAGCCAGAAAAATTAAAAAAATATGGCCCTAAGAAAATGGCAACATGATTTTTTTTCTAAAAATGTTCTTACTGTGTAAAATGTAAAAGAAAAAGAAAAAAAAATAGACATATTTGTTGTTGTTGCATCTGTAATGACCAGATCTACAAAAAAAACAAAAACTGGTCTACCCTATCAAGTGAATGGTGTAAAAAAAATATAGAAAAATAACACCAAACAGCTTTTTTGTGCATTCACCTCCCAAATTTTTTTTAGAAAAAGCTACCAGAAAGCCAAATGTACCCCAAAATGGTGCAAATAAAAACTACAGCTTGTCCTGCAAAAAATAATCCCTCAAGCAGCTCAGTCAACCAATTTTTTTAAAAGTTAATACTCTTAAAAACCGTGACAGAAAATTCCATGTTAGAAAATCCAGATGCCGCTCCTTCCCTTCTGATCCCTGGCGTATCCCCAATAACAGTTTACGACCACAATTGGGGTGTTACTGCATTCGGGAGAAAATAGGTAGCAAATTGTGGGGGGATATTCTCCTGTTATCTTTTGTGAAAAAGAAAGTTTGGACCTAAAGCACCAATGTCACGGCCTATGGTGTGCTTAGTGACATTTTCCTTCACTTGGTTGCCCGTGACTACGTTTGGTGTTGTATGCATGTGGTGGCAGTGTCTCGGCCTTCTGGCTGATCCCCAGGACATGGTTGCCACGCATGCCGTTGTCCGCGGCAACAGGTGAAGTCTGTGTTTATGTGTGTACTTCCCCTTTAAGTGGCCGTCTTCCCTTGTGTTGGAAGGGTTAACTTCCTCCCTAGTATGTGTGCACTGGGTGTGTCTGCGTGTGGGTGTGGCTACATGGGCTATAAAGCCTCAGTTTAGATCAGTAGTCTGAGGGGTACTTCAGCCATGGCTAGCTGGAATCATCCTCCTGTGATATACCATCTGCCAGTGGGGGCCACCCTTGTGGTCATAGCTTATGTTTCATGGTGTTATGAAGGTGTGTTTTTGGTCTCTTTATTTATTGCAGCTTATGGTTACCTGGGTTCCTGTGTGATGTGTAGGGTGTGCTGTGTTCCTTGTGTTGCTGTGGACAGCAGCACTTGCACATGGGTTGCAGGCTGTGTGTCTGTGGCAGGTAGGTGTGGTTCTTGTTTCACTTACCTGCCATTGCCATATGTCTGTTTATGTTTCCCCTTTCTTTATAGCTTGGCCAGTGAGACTCCTGTTCGTCCGTATCCTGGAGGAACAGGTAGTCTTACCCTTCTCCCTGATTCCTGTCCTGGCCTTGCATCGACCATCCATCTTCTGGCATCGCACGGCTGAGGGTTTTCCCCATCCTCAGCCGTGACAACCAAGGGTTATAAATTCTATAAAAATGCCTGTTGGGACAAAGTGCTCGCTCCACCCCTTAAAAATTCCTTAGGTCATGTAGTTTACAAAATGTGGTTACTTTTTGGGGGTTTTCACTATGAGGGTACCTTAGGGTCTCTTCAAATGCAACATAGCGCCCTAAGACCATTCCAGAAAAATCTGCTCTCCAAAAATCATATGGCGCTCCTTGCCTTCTATGCCCTATGTGCCTATACAGCGGTATACAACCACTTATGGGGTTTTTATGTATACTGCAGAATCAGGGTAATAAATATTGAGGTTTGTTTTGTTGTTAACCCTTGATGTGCTATAGGAAAAAAATCATTAAATGGAAAATCTATTTTGCTTTAATTAATGTAGAATACTTTAAGGGTTAACAACATTTCTAAAACTAGCTTTGAATAGTTTGAGTGGTGTAGTTTCTAAAATGGGGTATTTATGTGTGGTTTCTATTATGTGAGCTCCTTAGAATGACTTTAGAACTGAACTGGTCCTTAAAAAAAATAGATTTTGGAAATTTTCTTAAAAATGTAAAAATTTTCTTCTAAAATTCTAAACCTTCTAACGTCCTAAAAAATTTAATTACATTACTAAATTGACACCAACATAAAGTACACATATGATGAATGTTAATTATTAAGTATTTTATGAGGTAAGCAGAAAGATGAAAATTTAGAAAACTGTGATTTTTTTCGAATTTTTAACTTTTTGATTTTTTTTTGTGGGTGAAATATATTGACTCAAATTTACCATTAACATGATGTATAATGTGTCACGAGAAAACAGTCTCTGAAAGGCTTGGATAAGTAAAAGCATTCCAAAGTTATTACCACATAAAGTGACACATGTCAGATTTGCAAAATTAGGTCTGGTCAGTAAGGAGGCAAATGGCCTGGTCTGGAAGTGGTTAAATAACCATAGTTCCCAGCATTACTCTGCCTCTCACACTGAGAATCGTTCCCTTCACTGACCTCTCCTCATATAGCAGACCTCACCAGAGCATTGCTATAAGCATACGCCGCACAGACCTGTGAGTTTGAGAAGAAGGAGCGCCCGGCGGCCCCAGCGCAGGTAAGTACAATGCTAACTAACTGACCATGGCATCCAGGACTTCAGTAGCATCCTGGTTGCCATGGTAACCGATCGGAGCCCCAGCATTACACTGCTGGGACTCCGATCGGAACTGCCGCTGCCACCAATGATGGAGGGGCGCACTGCCAGCAATGATTAATACTGGGGAGGGAGGGGGGATTGAGGGCACACTGCCAGCAATGATTAATACTGGGGAGGGAGGGGGGATTGAGGGCGCACTGCTACCAATGATTAATACTGGGGAGGGAGGGGGGATTGAGGGCGCACTGCCAGCAATGATTAATACGGGGGGGGAGGGATTGTCAGCGCACTGCCAGCAATAATTAATATGGGAGGGGGAGCGATTGTCAGCGCACTGCCAGCAATGATTAATACTGGGGAGGGAGGGGGGATTGAGGGCGCACTGCCAAAAATGATTGTAATACTGGTGAGGGGGGGTTAGGGCGCACTGCCCATGAATGATTTTAATAGTGGGGGGGGGGGCGGGGAGGCGCACTGCTGCCCGGCGGCACCCGACCTCTGACAGGGTGCTGTGATCCGCACAATTAACCCCTCAGGTGCGGCGCCTGAGTGGTTAATTGTGTGGATCACAGTGCCCTGTCAGAGATCAGGTGCCGCCAGGCAGCAGGGGGCCAGTATGTATGCGCCTGTTGGTATACTCTAACTTCAAGCGTCCCCATCACCATGGGAACGCCTTTGTGTTAGAATATACCATCGGATTTGAGTTTTCACGATCTAACTCAGATCCGATGGTATATTCTAACCACCAGGCATTCCCATGGTGACGGGGACGCTTGTGGGGAGGGGTATGCCAAAGGGGTTTAACGGTACTGTTTGGAGAAAAAAAAAAGACGAATATTCTAAAAAATGTCAAAACGAATATATATAGTGCTATATATTTGTTTTTTAGAATATTCGTCTTTTTTCAACATCTAAATTCATGATTTTTCCCTGCTTCTTGCTTGTGGGCCAATGACTCATTGACCCACAAGCATTTTAAGCAGGGAGGAATCATTTGTTCAGATGGAAAAAATGATGAATATTCTAAAAACGAATATATAGCAGTATATTCTGTAGTGCTATATACTCGTTTTTGACCAACACCTTTTTTCGCATAAAAATTCGCATTAAGCAATTTTTTTTTCAGGTTATATAAAAACTCTAGCAACCCTTGTAAAAAGCCTAAAATAACGAGTGAATGGACACTCACCTCTTTTCTCCTCTGCTTCTTCCTACACTGTGCTCTGGTTCTCACCACTGCTATTTGTTTTTCTGGCTGCAGCAGTGACATTCTGTACATACATGTCTCCACTGCAGCTAATTACTGGCCTAAGCAGAGAGGCACAGCTGGCCTCAGTGCTTGAAGAAACAGTCAAGAAAACAGGTCACTATCCATTTATTTGTTATTTTAGTCCATTTACAGCGGTTTCCCAACTCGGGCAACCTCTTTAAAGCATACCTACAGTATCATTAAAAGTTAAATTTAAAGGGGTTGTCTGACTTCAGCAAATAGAATTGATCATGTAGACAAAGTTAATGCAAGGCACTTACTAAGGTATTGTGATGGTCCACTTTGCTGTCTTGATTAGAGTTGAGCGAACCCGAACTGTAAAGTTCGGGTTCGTACCGAACTTTACGATTTTTGCCACCCGGACCCGAACCCGAACATTTCTGTAAAAGTTTGGGTTCGGTGTTCGGCGATCTCTTGGTGCTTTTTGAAAGGCTGCAGGGCAGCCAATCAACAAGCGTTTAACTACTTTTGCCCTAAGAGGCCATCACAGCCATGCCTACTTATGGCATGGCTGTGATTGGCCAGTGCAGCATGTGACCTAGCCTCTATATAAGCTGGAGTCACATAGCGCCGCACGTCACTCTGCTCTTGTCAGTGCAGGGAAAGCTGCTGCTGCTGCTGTGAGGGACAGATTAGGGCAGAATTCTGGTGTTGTACAATCTGCAAACTACATAGATAATTGAGGGTGCAATGCTACAATATTGTATCCAGCCCTGAGCCCAGTGATACTCCAAAATAATTTTTAATCCATCTGTTAGTGAGGTCGGCGTCTGCGGCCATTTTGTTAAATGCAGTCACCTTGAAACTGCATGTTAACTGCCTGTGTGCCAGGGATATTAGTCTACTTCTGTTCTGGTAGCTCAGTGGAGGTGAAATTACCTTTTTTTGGCAGGTCAAGTACCCCTACAGCTGGCATTGCATACCTGGTATTGAAAATTATTTAATTACATTAGCCTGTCAGACAGTTTTTTTTTATCTGTCTGCCATAGGCACTGCAAATCTGACAGTCTAATAAAACCGTTAAATAGTGCCATTATCTTGCTGCTGTAAAAAAAGCACAATTTTTGTGCTAGATAGCACTTTTGCGTACAGCGCAATATTACCTATTTTATAATTAAGCAGTGAAATACTGCATTTCTAAAGTTGTTTGCCCAAAAAACTGTTCTAGTGCCACAGTGCACATTTGCGTACAGTGCAATATTACCTATTTCATAATTAAGCTGTGAAATACTGCATTTCTATAGTTGGTTGCCAAAAAAAGTGTTTTAGTGCCACAGTGCACTTTTGCGTACACCTTAGTATTAATACCTATTTTATAATTAAGCTGAGAAATACTGCATTTCTATAGTTGGTTGCCCAAAAAAACTGTTCTAGTGCAGAAGTGCACTTTTGCGTACAACTCAGTATTAATACCTATTTTATAATTAAGCAGTGAAATACTGCATTTCTATAGTTGGTTGCCAAAAAAAGTGTTTTAGTGCAGTTCTTCACACAATGTGCTGACGACAAGACCTGAGTGGTTTGCACGCGGTGCCATCAGAGCCTGAAGCGAGGCATTAACATTCTGAACCTGAGCACAACCTGCATGACCAGGGATCTACATGCGAAACACGAGCTGCAGTGGAGTAAGCGCCTTAAAAACCAAGAAAGGGCTCAGGCCCCTCCTGCTCCCTCTTCTGCTGCTGTCTCGGCCTCTTCCTCCACCTCTGGAGTAACATTGTCACCTGCCGCCCAGCAAACAGAGGATGTGCCACCAACACTACCACCTCCGTCACCAAGCATCTCCACCATGTCACACGGAAGCGTTCAGCTCTCCATCTCCCAAACCCTGGAGAGAAAATGGAAGTACCCACCTACCCACCCTCGATCCCCGGCCCTGAATGCCATTTCTAAACTACTGGCCCTTGAAATGCTGTCATTCCGTCTGGTGGAGACGGACTGTTTCAGACAGATGATGGCGGTTGCTGTCTCACAGTACGTCGTTCCCAGCAGCCACTACTTCTCCAGGTGAGCCGTCCCTTCCCTGCTCAACCAAGTGGCCGATAAAATCAAGTGTGCACTGCGCAATGCCATCTGTGGCAAGGCTCACCTAACCACAGATATGTGGACAAGTAAACATGGGAAGGGATGCTATATCTCCCTATCTGCACACTGGATAAATGTAGTGGCGACTGGGCCCCAGGCGGATAGCGGTTTGGCGCATGTCCTTCCACCACCATGGATCGCAGGACATTATTCTTTGCCTCCTGTTGCCTCCTCCACCTACTCGGATTTCCTCCTCCTCTTCTACCACCTCCTTATCCGGTCAGCGAAAGACCTTCACCACCAACTTCAGCACAGCCACAGGTAAACGTCAGCAGGCGGTTCTAAAACTGATGTGTTTGGGCGACAAACCCCACACCACGCAGGAGCTGTGGAGGGGTATAGAAGAACAGACCGATGAGTGGTTGCTGCCAGTGAGCCTCAAGCCCGGCCTGGTGGTGTGCGATAATGAGCGAAATCTCCTTGCAGCTCTGGGACTAGCCGGTTTGACGCACATCCCTTGCCTGGCGCATGTGCTGAATTTGGTGGTGCAGAAATTCATTAACAGCTACCCTGACATGTGCATAAAGTGCGGGCCATCTGTGCGCGCTTACGGTGTTCTCACCCTGCTGCTGCTCGCCTGTCTGCGCTGCAGCGTAACTTTGGCCTTCCCGCTCACCGCCTCATATGCTACGTGCTCACCAGGTGGAACTCCACCTTGCATATGCTAGAGAGACTGTGCAGCAGCAGGCGATAGTAGAGTTTCAGCTGCAGCACGCACGGAACAGCACCACTTCACCACCAATGAGTGGCCTCCATGCGAGACCTGTGTGCCATGTTGCGCTGTTTCGTGTACTCTACCAACATGGCAAGTGGCGATGACGCCGTTATTAGCGTTACAATACCACTTCTATGTCTCCTTGAGAAAACACTTAGGATGATGATGGAAGAGGATGTGGCACAGGAGGAGGAGGAGAAAAAGGGGTCATTTCAAAGGGTTTCAGGCCGGTCATTTAGAAGTGGTTCAGAGGGTGGGTTCCTGCACCAGCAGAGGCCAGGTACACATTTGGCCAGCCAGGGCACAGTTCTGGAGGAGGATGACGGGGAGGAGGAACCATGTTTGCAGCAGGGTGGCAAAATCAGTAAAGTCAGTTTTAACCACTATAAAAGATGAATAAACATGCTTAAAGTTGGTCAATTTGAAAATAGGGTGTAAACATTATTGCAATATACAATCTATCAATGTGGAGTCAAAGTAATATTTCATAAGCAAGTTATGCCTTCTGGTCTGTATTTCTTAAATAAGAAAGCAGTATGTGACCTCAATTTGGAGCATATAATAAACTTCTCATTTAAGATCTAACAAAAGCTTAAAGGGACTCTGTCACCACTTTCTAACCCCCCCTTTTAAAAGTATTGTTCTCTCCATGGCGCCCTTGTGATTACAAAGGTGTTGTTATAACATAAATTCGCCGTCTCGTTTTGATAAAAATACCTTTTATCTAACCTGTCAATCTTGTGGATAAGGTGCCCAGGGCGTTTCTGAAGGTCTGAAGCTGCCGCCCGCCGCCGCCGCCGTTGGTGCCCAGCTCCTCCCCTGATCCTTTCAGCGCCGCCTGAATGTAAAGAAATCCGCCTCCGACTCTCGCTCAGTGCCCCCTCCTCCTTTTCAAAGATCCCGCGCGTGCGCACAGGCCTGTGCCTGATGCGCCCGTGCGGACATTTAGAATCAGCCTCATTGAGCGAAGTGCGCATGCGCGCACTTCGCTCAACCTCCTCATAAGACGAGCACTGCAGCCAGCCACTCAGAGCCTGCCAAGCGTATATCTTTCCCTGTGCCACACCTGCCAGGCCATGCAACTTACTAATATACTTGCACTACTTTTTCTGTCTTACTCTAGAGATCAGGAAAGTGTGCACATGACTGTACCCTCTATGGAGACTGGATTTCCTCTGATATCACAAGCAGGCTTCCTATGATGCCCTCCGTTAGAATCTCCAGGCAAATAGTTGTGATGTCAGACCCATGTGATCTTGGAATGGCTGGTTGATGCTGTCAATCCACAAGCAGGGAAGCTGGAGTCCACTGCTAGTCATATCAAAGCTTTGTAACATAGTAACATAGTAACATAGTACATAAAGCCGAAAAAAGACATTTGTCCATCCAGTTCGGCCTGTCATCCTGCAAGTTGATCCAGAGGAAGGCAAAAAAAAAAAACCTGTGAGGTAGAAGCCAATTTTCCCCACTTTAGGGGAATAAAAAATTCCTTCCCGACTCCAATCAGGCAATCAGAATAACTCCCTGGATCAACGACCCCTCTCTAGTAGCTATAGCCTGTAATATTATTACGCTCCAGAAATACATCCAGGCCCCTCTTGAATTCCTTTATTGTACTCACCATCACCACCTCCTCAGGCAGAGAGTTCCATAGTCTCACTGCTCTTACCATAAAGAATCCTCTTCTATGTTTGTGTAGTGTTGAGCACGAATATTCGAATAACAAATTTTTATCTCGAATATCGCAACTTTGAGATTTCGCAAATATTTCGATTATAGTGCTATATATTCGCAATATCGAATATATATATATTTTTTTTATTAGTATTTTTTTCCATCTGAAAATATGATTCCTCCCTGCTTCTTGCTTGTGGGTCAATGGGTCATTGGCCCACAAGCAACTGAAGCTGAAAGGAATCACATTTTCAGATGGACAAAATATGACGAATATTCTAAATAACTAATATATTCGCTATATTGCTGTATATTCGTTTTTTAGAATATTCGTCCTATTCTAAACCAAGAATCTCGAATAGTTGTAATATTCGAGTTCACAATTTAAACTGAAAAATCGTGAAGGTAATATGTCCTAGAGTGTGCCCGACCGCATGACGTCATTTACTTCGCGGCGATAAAGTTTTTTCAAAGTATTTCCAGACAGTCTCCAGACACTCGCGGACAGTAGAATGTGCTCTGCAAAGATCATAGGACACCGCTTTATAAAAGCCGAGGATGAAATCATGATAGCCGTAAGTAATATTATATTACAGTACTTTCGCATGCATGTCAGAACAATTATATGTAGATCAAGTCTAGCGAAATATTCGTAAGTATGAATATTTTCTATATGAATACAATTTTTTTTTTCTTATGAAAAAAAAAATATTTTTTTATTTTTATTATTTACATTTTTTATTAGTTTTGTAGGTAAACATTAACCGTGGAACTACAAGAACAATGTAACACGGTACAGGATGAAGCATCAATATACTTATATCAGCAGTATAGGATATCCACATGATAGCAAATCAAAAGTGCAGTATGGAGTATAATATATAAAGGCAAGTTACATAACCATAGATGTCGACAGATGTCAGAGATCTAGAGCAACTTTAACTCAGTATATAAGGGGTTATCTGAAACCCTGCCAAGGGAGGAAGAGGGATCCCTAGAAAAGGGCTCCTATGTATAAAAAGTAGATGATTTGAGAGTATTGTGACAGGTAAGTTACGGTGAGCACTTTGGAGCTAGACTTGGAGGAGACTTGTGGTTGTGGTAAGATATGGATTGCAAGGAAGGAAACCTAGTCATCATGACTCAGACTTGACACAAATGTGGAAGTGTAAACCTATGAACGAGCCATAGGTACCATATTTTCATGAATTGTGTGTGGGTACCTGAAAGGGATTTTCCATAAATCTTACTTTTGAATCACAGATTAGACATAGATTATACAAACCTCATCTCTTGTGGAATGCAGTACCTCAAATTTACACATCTCACACCCTGGCAGTGCTGGACACAATAGCAGCCTCCCTGAACAAAAGGCTATTTTACATCTCACCTCACATACAATGACAGAAAACTATGATAGCCTATTCAACTTATTAGCATGTACAGAGAAACCTGTTCAATGTAAAATAACCCTTTTCATGTATTGTATATAGCAGATACCAGCATTGTTTAACAAAGTTTCAACTGTATCATGACAAACATGTTCCCAAGGCCTCCTAAGAAATACCAGGATTGTTCCAATTGGATCTTGAGAGACAACATTCGCCCACCCCCAATAAGCCCTATAAATATGTGCTGGGAAATAAAGATTTCAGATATTTAACAACCTAAGTTCAGTCTGGGTTGAAATTTATCTCCTGATCAGAAGCAAACCGGATATTGTTGCACAGGGAAATATTCACGGGTTGGAGGTCTGATGCCTCATCATATAACCATTATAAACCTGCCTGAGAAAAACCGCTAACAGTTTTGTGTCAGAAGGTGGGATCCACCAAAATACAGTATCGGGTCAGTGATTCTATATTTAAGATATATATTATTACTGCCCTATACTGTAAGAGTGGATTATTTGAACCCAGTAAGCGCTTCTGATAAGCGTCTCCCAGGAATCTGATATTCCTAAAGAAATAGAGGGATCTGATGTCCCGCAGGAATCTGATATTCCTGAAGAAAAGATGGGGTCTGGAGCCCCCTAAGCTGAAAAACAGTATTGTGTGCAACGAATATCCTTTGCTAAACCTGTATATTGCTGTATAGTTGCTTAAGCATTTATAGTCGTTATATACAGTGGGATGCGAAAGTTTGGGCAACCTTGTTAATCGTCATGATTTTCCTGTATAAATCGTTGGTTGTTAGGATAAAAAATGTCAGTTAAATATATCATATAGGAGATACACACAGTGATATTTGAGAAGTGAAATGAAGTTTATTGGATTTACAGAAAGTGTGCTATAATTGTTTAAACAAAATTAGGCAGGTGCATAAATTTGGGCACCACAAAAAAGAAATAAAATTTATATTTAGTAGATCCTTCTTTTGCAGAAATTACAGCCTCTAAACGCTTCCTGTAGGTTCCACTGAGAGTCTGGATTCTGGTTGAAGGTATTTTGGACCAATCCTCTTTACAAAACATCTTTAGTTCATTCAGGTTTGATGGCTTTTGAGCATGGACAGCTCTCTTTAAGTCACACCACAGATTTTCAATTATATTCAGGTCTGGGGACTGAGATGGCCATTCCAGAACGTTGTACTTGTTCCTCTGCATAAATGCCTTAGTGGATTTTGAGCAGTGTTCAGGGTCGTTGTCTTGTTGAAAGATCCAGCCCCGGCGCAGCTTCAGCTTTGTCACTGATTCCTGGACATTAGTCTCCAGAATCTGCTGATATTGAGTGGAATCCATGCGTCCCTCAACTTTGACAAGATTCCCAGTCCCTGCACTGGCCACACAGCCCCACAGCATGATGGAACCACCACCATATTTTACTGTAGGTAGCAGGTGTTTTTCTTGGAATGCTGTGTTCTTTTTCCTCCATGCATAACGCCCCTTGTTATGGCCAAATAACTCAATTTTAGTTTCATCAGTCCACAGCACCTTATTCCAAAATGAAGCTGGCTTGTCCAAATGTGCTTTAGCCCACCTCAAGCGGCACTTTTTGTGCTGTAGGCAGAGAAAAGGCATCCTCTGCATCACTCTCGCATACAGCATCTCCTTGTGTAAAGTGCGCCGAATGGTTGAACGATGTACAGTGACTCCATCTGCAGCCATATGATGTTGTAGGTCTTTGGTGCTGGTCTGTGGGTTGACTCTGACTGTTCTCACCATTCGTCGCTTCTGTCTATCCGATATTTTTCTTGGTCTGCCACTTCGAGCCTTAACTTGAACTGAGCCTGTGGTCTTCCATTTCCTCAATATGTTCCTAACTGTGGAAACAGACAGCTGAAATCTTGGAGACAGCTTTCTGTATCCTTCCCCTAAACCATGATGGTGAACAATCTTTGTCTTCAGGTCATTTGAGAGTTGTTTTGAGACCCCCATGTTGCTACTCTTCAGAGAAAATTAAAAGAGGAGGGAAACTTACAATTGACCCCCTTAAATACTCTTTCTCATAATTGGATTCACCTGTGTATGTAGGTCAGCGGTCACTGAGTTTACCAAGCCAATTTGAGTTCCAATAATTAGTTCTAAAGGTTTTGGAATCAATAAAATGACAACAGTGCCCAAATTTATGCACCTGCCTAATTTTGTTTAAACAATTATAGCACACTTTCTGTAAATCCAATAAACTTCATTTCACTTCTCAAATATCACTGTCTGTGTCTCCTATATGATATATTTAACTGACATTTTTTATCGTAACAACCAACGATTTATACAGGAAAATCATGACGATTAACAAGTTTGCCCAAACTTTCGCATCCCACTGTATATAAGGTTGAATTTTACTGTATAGACTGTGTATAGATTATGTATAGATTGTAGGCGAGTTCATGCTGAAATTGAAATCTGCCATAAATTCATGAGTAGTTATGAACCTGAATTAGAAGAAATAGGATAAAAAAAAATTTTTTAAAAACCCCACATAAACTGATAAGCATAAGGTTTATCAGTAAGTATTTTTGCACTGAACACAAACATAATCATCCTTTGATAAACCTCCAAATTCAGCTGATCTCACTGTATATTTTAGCTAAGTAAAAATGGGCAATTCTTATGGTAAGGAGGATCCCAAAAAGAAACTGAATTTTAAATTTAGAACTGAAAATCATGTTCCGAAAATCTGCTGCAAATCACTCTACGGTGAAACTGTCTCCTAAAAATGAACTGGGGGAAAGTCCAAAAATGTTTGTCCAGAGGTGTTTAGGTCCATTTTATACTGATCCTTGGGTTGATAATATGTGTAAATGGACAGAAGGAATGAAATGTACTGACCCGTTCCCAAAAGAAGGGTCTTTTTCAGACTTTTATATGGCCATGATCAAGGGCCTATGTCTGAATGACATAGACACTTTTCCATGATACAAAGGAGACCCTCACTGGAATAAAATATATATGAAAACTTGTGGCCAAGCATGGCTATCTGTGCAAAAGTTTTGGACTGACTTGTGCAGTTCAAATACAAGACAGCAAAGTAAAACTCCCATTGTGACTCCAACTCCTATCCCACCCCCATATGTGCCATTGTACCCTTTAGTAACAAAATTAACAACAGAATCAGATGATGAGATCTGCGCACACTTGACTCTACCACAGGTTCATGGATTTACAGAACCTGTGGAACAGGTTTTGTCTGAGCATGCTAATCAGCCTATTGTATAGTCTGCACAGCCCAGTAGAACAATATATGCAAGGGCAGCAAAGATTCAAGGGCTGACCAAAGACGCTAACGGTCTATGGTCAAAGGGAGGAGTAGTATTGGATGGGGAGACCCTTCCCAACCCCATGGACAATGAGTCCATTAATTCTGATGCCTAGAGACTTGCAGCAGATACAAGAGGAATATGTGGCAAAACTGATTAAACATTGACTATGATGATATTTCGCTCTTGTTTCCCTTGCCAACCGGTGCACCAACCCAACCCTCGTCTTACAGGAATAGATGGCGCTGGATTTTCTTTTCGATTCTTAGGGGGGTTTCTGTGAGTTTATAGGAGAGGACTGCAGATACGAGGGATAAAGTCCAGGCCCATATGGATAAGGTCACTGTAATTCAGGGCAGAACTAGGGCTATTACTAAGGGATAGAATCCTTTCACAGCTTTGGGTGGTTTTGGAGATTTCCTGTTTTCCATAGGTAACTGGTTGAAGGAAATAGGAGTATATATCCTCATGTTGTTGTTTTTCTCTTTATCATATATATCCTGGTGAGATGCTCCTGCTGTTTGATCGATCGGATCACCCAGTCACGTGCAGATAATCACATCCTCATCGCAGCTCCCAGATACACCACGGATCAACCTATGTTTTTGATGGAAAGAATGTCCAACTAAACGTTCATCGCCACGCCACACCTCCCCACATCAGGACCTCGCTCAGAGTCAACTCCCCGAAGAATTGAACCGAAGGATGGAGCATCATCATGGAGGCAATGACACCCAAGGAGTATCACAATCGACGAGGGCAAGCTGAGGAAACCGAAGATTCAGCAAGAGACTCAAAGAACACAGGGGACATATTACAGAGAGGAGGGAACTGTCATGGAAAGTTTTATTAAGCATAGGATGACTATAGTAGACTTTCTTTTTAGCTTAGGAATGGTATGTAGGTTTATTTTCTATATGCCTCCCTGTGTAAGGTCTGACCTGATTACGGTTATGAGAGCGTGATCGGGTCAGGTCGTTGCAAGAGAAATTCTATAAATCAGCACTCTGGTCCCTACTTCCCATGTGAAAGCCGCCACCATTGGTTTGAGAGGGATCTAATGGCTGCTGGCTCTGAGAGCAATGTTCTTAGTGAAAGCTACCAGCGGGTCCTCATCAGCAACGGTGGGGCATGGCACACTGATGCCGGTCTCACTGAACCATGGGCGCCCCAACATGGAACATTGGTTGGTGGGACTGGTGTCCATGTGAATGCTATGTCACCTTTCTTGGTCGACCCTGTTTTAAAAGACCTTCCTCAGGGACTGATCCCCCTTTCGGAACCATGTCTAACAGAGATTCACTGTGGGTCAGTAGCATATTTGTACCAGATTGAATAGATGTTGTCCGATTAGGGCCACATTTGTTTAAAAAAAGGCTGATTCATTTGGGAACATTTGTGCATGTTCTGGGTGTGGTAGTGGATGGTGAGTGTTTGAGCGCCACCCACCGCCAACTCTCAGGAAATGTGCGAATGTGTACCTTCCAGGTCTGAAAAGTATTTCTATTGGTCAAGGCATGAGGTGGAATGTACCTGCATATCTGTAATATTACTGGGCAGCCATGTGACATGGAGGGCGGGGTTAGCCCAGTAAAAGGTCTAACCCGAATATCCTATCTATGTGTAGAGCTTGCATGCCTTATGTTTTTTCTTACTTTTCTTTCTTCTCTCTTTTCACTATGCAGGAGATTTTTTTCCTACTGTGCGCCAAATTACACAGAAGTTTTTTTTTTTATCTCCTTCATAGTCTTTAGTGTCTTCATGTGTCACACACACACACACATATATATATATATATATATATATATACACTCACCTAAAGAATTATTAGGAACACCATACTAATACGGTGTTGGACCCCCCTTTTGCCTTCAGAACTGCCTTAATTCTACGTGGCATTGATTCAACAAGGTGCTGATAGCATTCTTTAGAAATGTTAGCCCATATTGATAGGATAGCATCTTGCAGTTGATGGAGATTTGCACATCCAGGGCGCGAAGCTCCAGTTCCACCACATCCCAAAGATGCTCTATTGGGTTGAGATCTGGTGACTGTGGGGGCCATTTTAGTACAGTGAACTCATTGTCATGTTCAAGAAACCAATTTGAAATGATTCGAGCTTTGTGACATGGTGCATTATCCTGCTGGAAGTAGCCATCAGAGGATGGGTACATGGTGGTCATGAAGGGATGGATATGGTCAGAAACAATGCTCAGGTAGCCCATGGCATTTAACGATGCCCAATTGGCACTAAGGGGCCTAAAGTGTGCCCAGAAAACATCCCCCACACCATTACACCACCACCACCAGCCTGCACAGTGGTAACAAGGCATGATGGATACATGTTCTCATTCTGTTTACGCCAAATTCGGACTCTACCATTTGAATGTCTCAACAGAAATCGAGACTCATCAGACCAGGCAACATTTTTCCAGTCTTCAACAGTCCAATTTTGGTGAGCTCGTACAAATTGTAGCCTCTTTTTCCTATTTGTAGTGGAGATGAGTGGTACCCGTTGGGGTCTACTGCTGTTGTAGCCCATCCGCTTCAAGGTTGTGCGTGTTGTGGCTTCACAAATGCTTTGCTGCATACCTCGGTTGTAACGAGTGGTTATTTCAGTCAACGTTGCTCTTCTATCAGCTTGAATCAGTCGGCCCATTCTCCTTTGACCTCTAGCATCCACAAGGCATTTTTGCCCACAGGACTGCTGCATGCTGGATGTTTTTCCCTTTTCACACCATTCTTTGTAAACCCTAGAAATGGTTGTGCGTGAAAATCCCAGTAACTGAGCAGATTGTGAAATACTCAGACCGGCCCGTCTGGCACCAACAACCATGCCACGCTCAAAATAGATTAAATCACCTTTCTTTCCCATTCTGACATTCAGTTTGGAGTTCAGGAGATTGTCTTGACCAGGACCACACCCCTAAATGCATTGAAGCAACTGCCATGTGATTGGTTGACTAGATAATTGCATTAATGAGAAATAGAACAAGTGTTCCTAATAATTCTTTAGGTGAGTGTATATATACACATACACATACACACACGGCCGTAGATGGAGGAAAATATACAGTGATCCCGTTTTTATATATATATATACACTCACCTAAAGAATTATTAGGAACACCATACTAATACGGTGTTGGACCCCCTTTTGCCTTCAGAACTGCCTTAATTCTACGTGGCATTGATTCAACAAGGTGCTGATAGCATTCTTTAGAAATGTTGGCCCATATTGATAGGATAGCATCTTGCAGTTGATGGAGATTTGAGGGTTGCACATCTAGGGCACGAAGCTCCCGTTCCACCACATCCCAAAGATGCTCTATTGGGTTGAGATCTGGTGACTGTGGGGGCCATTTTAGTACAGTGAACTCATTGTCATGTTCAAGAAACCAATTTGAAATTATTCGAGCTTTGTGACATGGTGCATTATCCTGCTGGAAGTAACCATCAGAGGATGGGTACATGGTGGTCATGAAGGGATGGACATGGTCAGAAACAATGCTCAGGTAGCCTGTGGCATTTAAACCATGCCCAATTGGCACTAAGGGGCCTAAAGTGTGCCCAGAAAACATCCCCCACACCATTACACCACCACCACCAGCCTGCACAGTGGTAACAAGGCATGATGGATACATGTTCTCATTCTGTTTACGCCAAATTCGGACTCTACCATTTGAATGTCTCAACAGAAATCGAGACTCATCAGACCAGGCAAAATTTTTCCAGTCTTCAACAGTCCAATTTTGGTGAGCTCGTGCAAATTGTAGCCTCTTTTTCCTATTTGTAGTGGAGATGAGTGGTACCCGGTGGGGTCTTCTGCTGTTGTAGCCCATCCGCCTCAAGGTTGTGCGTGTTTGCTTCACAAATTCTTTGCTGCATACCTCGGTTGTAACGAGTGGTTATTTCAGTCAACGTGGCTCTTCTATCAGCTTGAATCAGTCGGCCCTTTCTCCTCTGACCTCTAGCATCCACAAGGCATTTTTGCCCACAGGACTGCCGCATACTGGATGTTTTTCCCTTTTCACACCATTCTTTGTAAACCCTAGAAATGGTTGTGCGTGAAAATCCCAGTAACTGAGCAGATTGAGAAATACTCAGACCGGCCCGTCTGGCACCAACAACCATGCCACGCTCAAAATTGCTTAAATCACCTTTCTTTCCCATTCTGACATTCAGTTTGGAGTTCAGGAGATTGTCTTGACCAGGACCACACCCCTAAATGCATTGAAGCAACTGCCATGTGATTGGTTGACTAGATAATTGCATTAATGAGAAATAGAACAAGTGTTCCTAATAATTCTTTAGGTGAGTGTATATATACACATACACATACACACACGGCCGTAGATGGAGGAAAATATACAGTGATCCCGTTTTTATATATATATATACACTCACCTAAAGAATTATTAGGAACACCATACTAATACGGTGTTGGACCCCCTTTTGCCTTCAGAACTGCCTTAATTCTACGTGGCATTGATTCAACAAGGTGCTGATAGCATTCTTTAGAAATGCTGGCCCATATTGATAGGATAGCATCTTGCAGTTGATGGAGATTTGAGGGTTGCACATCTAGGGCACGAAGCTCCCGTTCCACCACATCCCAAAGATGCTCTATTGGGTTGAGATCTGGTGACTGTGGGGGCCATTTTAGTACAGTGAACTCATTGTCATGTTCAAGAAACCAATTTGAAATTATTCGAGCTTTGTGACATGGTGCATTATCCTGCTGGAAGTAACCATCAGAGGATGGGTACATGGTGGTCATGAAGGGATGGACATGGTCAGAAACAATGCTCAGGTAGCCTGTGGCATTTAAACCATGCCCAATTGGCACTAAGGGGCCTAAAGTGTGCCCAGAAAACATCCCCCACACCATTACACCACCACCACCAGCCTGCACAGTGGTAACAAGGCATGATGGATACATGTTCTCATTCTGTTTACGCCAAATTCGGACTCTACCATTTGAATGTCTCAACAGAAATCGAGACTCATCAGACCAGGCAAAATTTTTCCAGTCTTCAACAGTCCAATTTTGGTGAGCTCGTGCAAATTGTAGCCTCTTTTTCCTATTTGTAGTGGAGATGAGTGGTACCCGGTGGGGTCTTCTGCTGTTGTAGCCCATCCGCCTCAAGGTTGTGCGTGTTTGCTTCACAAATTCTTTGCTGCATACCTCGGTTGTAACGAGTGGTTATTTCAGTCAACGTGGCTCTTCTATCAGCTTGAATCAGTCGGCCCTTTCTCCTCTGACCTCTAGCATCCACAAGGCATTTTTGCCCACAGGACTGCCGCATACTGGATGTTTTTCCCTTTTCACACCATTCTTTGTAAACCCTAGAAATGGTTGTGCGTGAAAATCCCAGTAACTGAGCAGATTGAGAAATACTCAGACCGGCCCGTCTGGCACCAACAACCATGCCACGCTCAAAATTGCTTAAATCACCTTTCTTTCCCATTCTGACATTCAGTTTGGAGTTCAGGAGATTGTCTTGACCAGGACCACCCCCCTAAATGCATTGAAGAAACTGCCATGTGATTGGTTGACTAGATAATTGCATTAATGAGAAATACAACAGGTGTTCCTAATAATTCTTTAGGTGAGTGTAAGTTGGGATCAATGGTTGGGTTGAAAGGGATTTTCCATAAATCTTACTTTTGATACATCACAGATTAGACATAGATTATACAAACCTCATCTCTTGTGGAATGCAGTACCTCGAATTTACACATCTCACACCCTGCCAGTGCTGGACACGATAGCAGTGTCCCTGAACAAAAGGCTATTTAACATCTCACCTCACATACAATGACAGAAAACTATGATAGCCTATTCAACTTATTAGCATGTACAGAGAAACCTGTTCAATGTAAAATAACCCTTTTCATGTATTGTATATAGCAGATACCAGCATTGTTTAACAAAGTTTCAACTGTATCTTGACAAACATGTTCCCAAGGCCTCCTAAGAAATACCAGGATTGTTCCAATTGGATCTTGAGAGACAATATGCGCCTACCCCCAATAAGCCCTATAAATATGTGCTGGGAAATAAAGATTTCAGATATTTAACAACCTAATTTCAGTCTGGGTTGAAATTTATCTCCTGATCAGAAGCAAACCGGATATTCGTTGCACAGGGAAATATTCACGTGTTGGAGGTCTGATGCCTCATCATATAACCATCATAAACCTGCCTGAGAAAAACCACTAACAGTACCAGATTCCCATGAGGAGATTTCCTTAAAGCGAAATATCTGGTCAACTTTCTGCTTCCATTGCAATATAGATGGGAGAGAAGTTTGCAACGTTGAGACGCCAACTAAAGGCTCTCGGATGCTGTGACGGTGCCAGGATGGAGAGAAAGATGGGGGCATGGTCAGATAGGTAGATGGAGCCAATGCTATTTTCTGAGCAAAGCTGAAGGTGTTCCTTGGAAACAAATAGGTAATCTAGACGATGATAGGTGTTATGGGGATGTGAGAAAAAGGTGAAGTCCTTTGAGTCGGGGTGGAAGGCACGCCAGGAATCCACTAAGTGCAGGTTCCACAGACCTTCTCTCATGACTCGCAGGGAGCTTAAAGAGAGAACGGATTTGTGTGAGGAAGCATCAAGTTGTGGGTTCAGGGTTGCGTTCAGATCCCCTCCCAGGACCACCAGACCCTCCTTGAAGGATTCAATAATTGGGATAATTGAAGTAAGCCAATGTGCTTGTTTGATGTTTGGTGCATATAAATTGATGAATGTGTATATCAGAGAACCTATGTGACCTTTGACTAGAATATACCTTCCCTCTGGATCTTGGAGGTGGCTAATGTATTTAAAGGGGATTCTTTTCTGGAATCCTATGCTCACCCCCCCTTCCCCCCGAGGCAGAAGAACCCCCCCCCCCACAATGGTACCACTGAGGGTAGTATGAGAACGCCAGATTGGGGTAGTGATTAAACCTGAAGTGCGTCTCCTGGAGAAAAAGAACAGTCACACCTGACTTTCGCATCAAGGAGAAGATCTGACTACGTTTGGAGGGGGAGTTGAAACCCTTAACATTATAGGAAGCTATATGTATGTCAGCCATATTGGTTTGAGTGTCTAGGGCAGGGGTCAGCAACCTGCGGCGCTCCAGCTGTTGCAAAACTACAATTCCCAGCATGCTCCATTCATTTCTGTGCGAGTTCTGAGCAGAGCAGAGGAAGTATGCATGCTGGGAGTTGTAGTTTTACAACATCTGGAGTGCCGGAGGTTGCCTACCCCTGGTCTAGGGTTACCTTTATAAAACTCACAGGTTCTCCAGGAAGACGCACTATTTACAGGGAACATAATCTGCTGCCTCGGATGGGGCGTCAGGGAACGAGAAATAACTCGCCAATTCAGAATTATAGAGTGGATATAATACCTGTACCAAGGGTATAACAAAAAACAAAGGGAAGGAAGGAAGGAGAAAATTAGAACATTAGGTAAACAAAACCCACATTGTCCTACAATGGTGTAGGCAAAGAGAGTAGACATAAGGGGGAGAAAAGGTCTATAGACCTAAGGATAGATCTCCAGCACTGGTAAAAGAGAACTGAACATATGTAGAGACTATCTGAATAGAAATGAAAGGTGAAGGAGAACGATAGTATCCCTATCTAGGTAAGGCATAGTTGGAAAGGACAGTAAAAGACAGGGTTTGTGGTAAGTTGAGAAACATCACAATCTGAAATGGATTTTAAATGAGCTCGAGATATATGTAGATAAGGAGGACACTACAAGAGGCAGCTATATAGGTATCTCATGAAGCTTGATTGAGTCTCTTCGGTGTTAGCTGTCGGCTTCTTTTCCCGGTTCTTTGTGCTTTGGGGGTCTGTTGGAAAGTAAACGGGATGACTGTAGGAACAGCAGGGAGCACGGCAAGATCCTGATATAGTTCCCAGTTCTCTACTTTCAAGGGAGGAATTTGTAGCTGCTTATAAAGATCTTCCAATTCAGAGTAAGCAGAGATTTTGAAGTGGCGTCCAGACTGGGAAAACGAAAGTCCAAACGGGAAGTTCCACTTATATTGGATCTTATTAGATCGCAGGCACTCCGTCAGAGGTTTGATGGCTCTGCGCTTTCTAAGAGTGGACGGGACTAGATCTTGATAGATTGTGACCTGTGCCCCCTCATAGGAGAGATCTGGGCGATTTCTAGCAGCCTCTTGGATCGCCGCTTTAACTTGAAAGCTAAGAAACTTACAAATTACGTCCCTGGGGGGTTCTTCTGGTTTGGGCTTAGGGCGTAGTGCTCTGTGTGCTCACTCTAAGATTATATCAGGCTCATGATCTGGGCCTAAGACCAGGGAGCATATAGACTTAACTGTGGAGGGAACGTCTCCTGGCTGAACGGACTCTGGGATCCCTCTGAAGCTCAGGTTGTTACGGCGCCCCCTGTTTTCCTGGTCTTCCAGGGCATTGTGCAGGTCGTTAAGGTAAGCGCTGCACTTTTGGCGGGAGTTAGTAGTGGCCGTCTGGTGATCCAGGATTAAAGCGTGGTGTGATTCGAGTGTCTCTACCCGATCCCCCACTTGCCTCATCTCCTGACGGAGAGCTGAGATTTTGTCAATGACCGGCTCCATGGCCTTGCAGAGGGCTTGTTTCAGGTAGTGCCTGGTGATGGGGAGCGCACTTTTACCCTGCGGCTCCTCTGCATCGCTTTCCTCTTCCGATCTTTCCAGTGAACGCTCAGAAATTTTCTGAGAGTGAGCCGGCGCCATCTTGGATTCACGCGCCACAAACGAGGAGGCAGCCTTTTTTATAAATGTATTCATTTTTCCTGAAGTGGCTTGTGTCTTGTTAGAGGTCGGATGTTCTCCAGCCTTAGCGTTCCCGATTTTCACCATTGTTAGCCTAGTGCAGGCAGTTTGCTGGCAGTAGCAGGTGCTAATAGAGATCAGTATAACGGAGCTCAGGAAAGTGCAGCCATCTCTGACCGTCGCAAGCTCCGCCCCCCCTATGAAATTTATATTTTTTTATGGTAAGAGTAGATAATACAGATTGGTGCACTAAGTATTCTTGTTACTTCACAGCACTGTGTTTGTAGCATGTATGTATGGACAACAGATACATTTCTATTACATGCACATAGCACGTCCTTCCTGTCACTCAATATATACCACACACTATATACGGTACCATACACTATATACCATACACACACACACACAATATATATATAGATTATATTTTATGTCCATGAGCTTTCTTTGTCTCACCGTATTTGCTGGTTCATTTAGCGTTACCCAGGGTGCACCACGGGGATGCAAACCAGCTGTACACCCAATACCGTACCGTACCGTCACTTCACTAGACAAGTACATCGCTGCTTAGCTGGCCAATATCCGATTTCTCACTCAGACCCCACACACATAGAATCGCAATACAATCCGATCTTATAACGGTAACATTCAATCTAATATTTCCCCTTTAAAGACGTAACTACTTTTTGCTGGTTTGTTGAGGACATATGTTTTAAAACTTTGAATGTAAAAAATTCGAATTATATGCTTGCATCTTGCAGCATTTGTTGGTGCGGGGATACGCCCTTACCAAGAAGAGAGAGGAGAAGCGGATTATCCTGAGGTCTCTCCGTGCCGAGTTGTATATGAAATTCTCCTTGTGGCACAAAGATCGAGAACTACAGAAGAAGTGGTGCGATCTGAAGAGGTTTAAGCCCAATCTTGTAAAGGAGATGAGCGAACGATTATGTCCAGGTACAATATTTACATGACTTTTGTATCTGTCTCTACAACACTATGTAATGTATATATTCAGTTATTCTGCTAATCTGTACAGATGTAGTTGGGATAACACACAACCTCTTAACTCATTGTATATACAGTACAGACCAAAAGTTTGGACACACCTTCTCATTCAAAGAGTTTTCTTTATTTTCATGACTATGAAAATTGTAGATTCACACTGAAGGCATCAAAACTATGAATTATATGCATGTGGAATTATATACATAACAAACAAGTGTGAAACAACTGAAAATATGTCATATTCTAGGTTCTTCAAAGTAGCCACCTTTTGCTTTGATTACTGCTTTGCACACTCTTGGCATTCTCTTGATGAGCTTCAAGAGATAGTCCCCTGAAATGGTTTTCACTTCACAGGTGTGCCCTGTCAGGTTTAATAAGTGGGATTTCTTGCCTTATAAATGGGGGTTGGGACCATCAGTTGCTTTGAGGAGAAGTCAGGTGGATACACAGCTGATAGTCCTACTGAATAGACTGTTAGAATTTGTATTATGGCAAGAAAAAAGCAGCTAAGTAAAGAAAAACGAGTGGCCATCATTACTTTAAGAAATGAAGGTCAGTCAGTCAGCCGAAAAATTGGGAATACTTTGAAAGTAAGGGCTATTTGACCATGAAGGAGAGTGATGGGGTGCTGCGCCAGATGACCTGGCCTCCACAGTCACCGGACCTGAACCCAATCGAGATGGTTTGGGGTGAGCTGGACCGCAAAGTGAAGGCAAAAGGGCCAACAAGTGCTAAGCATCTCTGGGAACTCCTTCAAGACTGTTTGAAGACCATTTCAGGGGACTACCTCTTGAAGCTCATCAAGAGAATGCCAAGAGTGTGCAAAGCAGTAATCAAAGCAAAAGGTGGCTACTTTGAAGAACCTAGAATATGACATATTTTCAGTTGTTTCACACTTGTTTGTTATGTATATAATTCCACATGTGTTAATTCATAGTTTTGATGCCTTCATAGTCATGAAAATAAAGAAAACTCTTTGAATGAGAAGGTGTGTCCAAACTTTTGGTCTGTGCTGTATATATAGTTATACACACAGCGCGGTACAGATGTATGATGTCACCGGATGATTTCATACGTTTCACAGACACACACAGACACACATATATATATATATATATATATATATATATATATATATATATATATATATGTCTTTTTGTTTATATATACATAAACTGCAAACATCATTAAGTATTTTGTTGAAAGGCCCCGTCCATTACATACATCCCCCACGTAATTTGCATGGGATTATAGATTATAGATTATATATATATATATATACACACACACACCCCAGTTAATTAACCACATAAACCACATAAACCACTGTAGCGGAGCCATAATGCGACATAGTCTTTGTCCGCCGGTATTAAAAGGGTTTATTTTGGAATCAAGTAGTTCGAACAGGAAGTAGTGATGTCCGGTTCATGAACGAATCGTTCTTTTGAATCGATTCAATTCACTGAACCGGAGGAGTCGATTCATCTGACTGAGCTGATCCGTTTGAAACATCTCAGATAGCATAGCAATAGCGGAGCCGCTGGCAGCAGGGAGGAGTGTAATCTGATATTAGAGTGGAAGACAGCCCCTCCTTGCCCTGCAAACAATCAGAGCTGAGGCACAAGCACTGAGTCACACACAGTATAGGGAGTTGTACACTGAGTCTAAGAATCGAATGATCCTACTTAGTTATAGACTCATTCGATTCTTTGAGTTAAAAGAATCGTGTGTCACTAGAACAATACACTGAGTCTAATCACCAGGTTGCAGTGCCCTCCATACAATAGAACGCCTCCAGAAGTGCCCTCCACTAAGTATAATGCCCCTAAGCACCCCTCCATATAATAGAACGCCTCCAGAAGTGCCCACTACTCAGCATAATGCCCAAATCAGTGCCCCCAGCTCCCCCTTCCTGTTCTAGTCGTCAGTCAGGTCATCACTGATGTAACACTTATTACCTATCCGGTTCCTGAGCTTCGGTTTACTTGCTTGTCCGCCCGAGTCATCCGATAGCCGACTCAGCAAGTGAATCAAAGATTCGATCAACTGTGCATGCGCATTGCACATCACCTGAGCTTCGGTTCACTTGCTTGTCAGCTGACTCAGCAAGTGAACCGAAGATTCGATTCATGAATCGGCTCTTTTAAATGAACTGATTCAAATTAACAGATCTGAACTTCACATCTTTAACCAGTTGCCGCAACTGTAACGCCGAAAGGCGTCATTGCGGCGGCTCCCCCAGGCTACGCTAACGCCGATTGGCGTCATCTCGCGTGAGCCGAGATTTCCTGTGAACGCGCGCACACAGGCGCGCGCGCTCACAGGAACGGAAGGTAAGAGAGTGGATCTCCAGCCTGCCAGCGGCGATCGTTCGCTGGCAGGCTGGAGATGTGATTTTTTTTAAACCCTAACAGGTATATTAGACGCTGTTTTGATAACAGCGTCTAATATACCTGCTACCTGGTCCTCTGGTGGTCCCCTTTGTTTGGATCGACCACCAGAAAACACAGGTAGCTCAGTAATATGTTGCACCAAGCACCACTACACTACACCCCCCCTGTCACTTATTAACCCCTTATTCACCCTTGATCATCCCTGATCACCCCATATAGACTCCCTGATCACCCCCCTGTCATTGATTACCCCCCTGTCATTGATAACCCCCCTGTAAAGCTCCATTCAGATGTCCGCATGATTTTTACGGATCCACTGATAGATGGATCGGATCCGCAAAACGCATACGGACGTCTGAATGGAGCCTTACAGGGGCATGATCAATGACTGTGGTGATCACCCCATATAGACTCCCTGATCACCCCCCTGTCATTGATCACCCCCCTGTAAAGCTCCATTCAGATGTCCGCATGATTTTTACGGATTCACTGATAGATGGATCGGATCCGCAAAACGCATACGGACGTCTGAATGGAGCCTTACAGGGGCGTGATCAATGACTGTGGTGATCACCCCATATAGACTCCCTGATCACCCCCCTGTCATTGATTACCCCCCTGTCATTGATCACCCCCCTGTAAAGCTCCATTCAGACGTCCGCATGATTTTTACGGATCCACTGATAGATGGATCGGATCCGCAAAACGCATACGGACGTCTGAATGGAGCCTTACAGGGGCGTGATCAATGACTGTGGTGATCACCCCATATAGACTCCCTGATCACCCCCCTGTCATTGATTACCCCCCTGTCATTGATCACCCCCCTGTAAAGCTCCATTCAGACGTCCGCATGATTTTTACGGATCCACTGATAGATGGATCGGATCCGCAAAACACATACAGGCGTCTCCCTGGAGCCTTCCAGGGGGGGGGTGATCACCCCATATAGACTCCCTGATCACCCCCCTGTCATTGATCACCCCATATAGACTCCCTGATCACCCCCCTGTCATTGATCACCCCCCTGTCATTGATCACCCCTCTGTAAGGCTCCATTCAGACATTTTTTTGGCCCAAGTTAGTGGAAATTATTTTTTTTTTCTTACAAAGTCTCATATTCCACTAACTTGTGTCAAAAAATTTAATCTCACATGAACTCACCATACCCCTCACGGAATCCAAATGCGTAAACATTTTTAGACATTTATATTCCAGACTTCTTCTCACGCTTTAGGGCCCCTAGAATGCCAGGGCAGTATAAATACCCCACATGTGACCCCATTTCGGAAAGAAGACACCCCCAGGTATTCCGTGAGGGGCATATTGAGTCCATGAAAGATTGAAATTTTTGTCCCAAGTTAGCGGAAAGGGAGACTTTGTGAGAAAAAAATAAATAAAATCAATTTCCGCTAACTTGTGGCAAAAAAAAAAAAATTCTATGAACTCGCCATGCCCCTCATTGAATACCTTGGGGTGTCTTCTTTCCAAAATGGGGTCACATGTGGGGTATTTATACTGCCCTGACATTTTAGGGGCCCTAAAGCATGAGAAGAAGTCTGGGATCCAAATGTCTAAAAATGCCCTCATAAAAGGAATGTGGGCCCCTTTGCGCATCTAGGCTGCAAAAAAGTGTCACACATCTGGTATAGCCGTACTCAGGAATAGTTGGGCAATGTGTTTTGGGGTGTAATTTTACATATACCCATGCTGGGTGAGATAAATATCTTGGTCAAATGCCAACTTTGTATAAAAAAATGGGAAAAGTTGTCTTTTGCCGAGATATTTCTCTCACCCAGCATGAGTATATGTAAAAAGACACCCCAAAACACATTGCCCAACTTCTCCTGAATACGGCGATACCACATGTGTGACACTTTTTTGCAGCCTAGGTGGGCAAAGGGGCCCACATTCCAAAGAGCACCTTTAGGATTTCACAGGTCATTTACCTACTTACCACACATTAGGGCCCCTGGAAAATGCCAGGGCAGTATAACTACCCCACAAGTGACCCCATTTTGGAAAGAAGACACCCCAAGGTATTCCGTGAGGGGCATGGCGAGTTCCTAGAATTTTATATTTTTTGTCACAAGTTAGCGGAAAATGATGATTTTTTTTTTTTTCCCTTACAAAGTCTCATATTCCACTAACTTGTGACAAAAAATAAAAACTTCCATGAACTCACTATGCCCATCACGAAATACCTGGGGGTGTCTTCTTTCCAAAATGGGGTCACTTGTGGTGTAGTTATACTGCCCTGGCATTCTAGGGGCCCAAATGTGTGGTAAGAAGTTTGAAATCAAAATGTGTAAAAAATGACCAGTGAAATCCGAAAGGTGCTCTTTGGAATATGGGCCCCTTTGCCCACCTAGGCTGCAAAAAAGTGTCACACATGTGGTATCTCCGTACTCAGGAGAAGTTGGGGAATGTGTTTTGGGGTGTCATTTTACATATACCCATGCTGGGTGAGAGAAATATCTTGGCAAAAGACAACTTTTCCCATTTTTTTATACAAAGTTGGCATTTGACCAAGATATTTCTCTCACACAGCATGGGTATATGTAAAATGACACCCCAAAACACATTCCCCATCTTCTCCTGAGTACGGCGATACCACATGTGTGGCACTTTTTTGCAGCCTAGGTGGGCAAAGGGGCCCACATTCCAAAGAGCACCTTTCGGATTTCACCGGTCATTTTTTACACATTTTGATTTCAAACTACTTACCACACATTTGGGCCCCTAGAATGCCAGGGCAGTATAACTACCCCACAAGTGACACCATTTTGGAAAGAAGACACCCCAAGGTATTCGCTGATGGGCATAGTGAGTTCATAGAAGTTTTTATTTTTTGTCACAAGTTAGTGGAATATGAGACTTTGTAAGAAAAAAATAAAATAAAATAAAAAATCATCATTTTCCACTAACTTGTGACAAAAAATAAAAAGTTCTATGAACTCACTATGCCCATCAGCGAATACCTTAGGGTGTCTACTTTCCGAAATGGGGTCATTTGTGGGGTGTTTGTACTGTTTGGCTATTGTAGAACCTCAGGAAACATGACAGGTGCTCAGAAAGTCAGAGCTGCTTCAAAAAGCGGAAATTCACATTTTTGTACCATAGTTTGTAAACGCTATAACATTTACCCAAACCATTTTTTTTTTACCCAAACATTTTTTTTTTATCAAAGACATGTAGAACAATAAATTTAGAGAAAAATTTATATATGGATGTCGTTTTTTTTTTGCAAAATTTTGCAACTGAAAGTGAAAAATGTCATTTTTTTGCAAAAAAATCGTTAAATTTCGATTAATAACAAAAAAAGTAAAAATGTCAGCAGCAATGAAATACCGCCAAATGAAAGCTCTATTAGTGAGAAGAAAAGGAGGTAAAATTCATTTGGCTGGTAAGTTGCATGACCGAGCAATAAACCGCTAAAGTTGTGGAGTGCCGATTTGTAAAAAAGGGCCTGGTCTTTAGGGGGGTATAAACCTGTGGTCCTTAAGTGGTTAACAGGAAGCACAGCATCATTAGTAAATAAAACAATAAAAATCAACGAATATCCCATCACTCTTCCCAATAACTGGACGACAGACAGTATCAGGAGCAGGACTCTGTTTAATGCCACATACCCTACTTTTATGCCCCTCTCCCATGCAAGGGAGACAGGGACAGAAAATTATCCATTCTTTAATCACAGACTGGTTACAGGCCACACATCCCCTCCCCTCAGTCTGAGAAGTAATTTAATCAACAATCCATTTGAGACATCGATTGTAGCCATTGTGTTTCTACCGCACAACCAGACGAATGCTCAGCAGGTTACATACTGATTAGGCAATTCAACCTAACATTGCAAATCCATTCAACAGTACAGATGAAACATCCATTGTAGCCGAAACGCAATCCGCTACAACCACTAATGAAATGCAATCTTAAGGGAGATCTTTATCTTTTAGTTGTAATATGATGATTTTACATGAAAGACTGCCTTTAAACACTGAATATACCAACGATAAACTCTGCTTAAATAGAATATTAAAATCTAGTCCTCTCTCTGCCTTTCTGCAAGCCACTTTAGCCCTCCGTCTAATAATCAAGTGACCGTGAAAACTAAATCAACAGGGAGGGAGGGAGTGCTGGCAGCAGATCTTCAAAATGCGGCTTGGCAGACAGTGTACCGCCAGCAGACACAAAATATTATATACCCAACCTAACACCATTCAATAACCCCTTATCTAATTTCCGAACAGTTGCTTGTTTTCACTAAAAGTCAATAACCCAGCCACAATACTGTAAAGGACACCTTCCTAACAAATCGCATGTTACCTCATCCTACCGTGTAAATTTGGCTAGTTTTAGCCATCTGGAACACTGGTTTTTGAATGTTATATAACGCCAAAAAGAGGCAAATATACTTTGTGGTTTATCATAATCCCATGCAGATCCCTCCATACAGTATATGAATGTCTGGATCTTTAACTTTGTTATGATTTATGAGTTCTTTGTCAAAATTCTTAACATTCTGTGATTACAGGGGTTCCCGTTCCATCTATAAAGAGGAGAGGACCGAGAAAACCTGTGCTGAATGTGGTGGTGATGGAGGTCTCCCCCACAGATGAGGATTCAGAAGAGCAGGCAGGACCCTCAGATGATGTAGCGGCCCCTCCACCACCTGATGGCCATATGATGGCTACATATAAAGGTGATGAGCCAGGACCCTCCCAGGAGCTGCAGCCTCACGTGACAGACACACCTGATGTGGGAGAAGAGGTGAAGGTGAAAGACGGTGGACCCTCCGAGCCACCACAAGCACCCCCCACCACTCCATATGATGAGAATGAGGAGGATGTTGTACCCAACCCCCGCCAAGAGGGTAAATATGTGCACATAGCAATATAATTCGATATCTGTACCACATAATCTGAACTGCTGTGTTTGAAAAAAAAATTGAAATTATTCAGCGTGAACATGATGCCAGCATGCAAGAAATGCAGAGACTGATGGCCAAGATGAAGGCACAGCACCTCAAATAAACGAGGGACATGTTTATGGTTTATAACCAAATTAAAAAGTTGCCATAGAGGCATGTTTGTTAATAAATAATTTTTTGGTTCTATTCTAATGTCTAACTGCATTCTTTCATATTGTTCTGTGTTATCATAATTTCTGTCTGTCCTGATCATATTGAGTTTAGTGTAGACCGTACCCTCCACTGTTACCTTAACCTGCTGCTGCTGTCTGTCTTGATCCATATGACTTTGCAAAAGGACTCAAGGGGCCTTTCTGCAACCTGATAACTTTAAATATATATATAAAAAAGGATGTATGTCTGTGTGTATGTTCCGCAAAAACTCAAAAACGCAACCATCAAATTCAATGAAACTTGGTATACACATCCCTTGCTACCTGCAAAGAAATCTTGCAGGGGTCTCAGCTCTCTAGGACGTACCGTTCCCGAGATATTCCCAAAATATCACCTGCATTAGCCAATACAAGCCTGCCTCCAGCCTTTCACTTAAATCCTAACTGCCAACTGACGGGCGCTGTGGAGTTCACAGTTAAAGTGCCGGTCACCATGAAATTAACTGTTAAAGGGGCGTCCATTACTAAAGTCACTGTTATTTAATATAAATTTGCAATAAATAAATAAATACCCGAGCAACGCGGGTTCCACAGCTAGTTTATGTATTAAATAACAATATCAAACATACAAAAACAAACGATTAAACGCAATAAAATATTTATTTACAAATAGAAAGTATGTAAAATATGAAAAAAAGCCTCTAAGGCAAACTTTGGAGTTCTTTCTTAATCTCCAGCAACTCCTTATTCCGGATCTTTCTCTGCTCCTCCAGCTTCCTGAATTCAGTATCCAGCTGACGCTGATGCTTCTGTAACCGAGCTTGAAGTAGCCGGATTTTATTTTGTTGGGCTTTTATAGCCAGTATTTCATTGGCTTCAGCTTTCTGATGCTCAAGGAGCCTTCTTTTCAGTTTTTGAACAACTGTTAGGATAAAAAAAAAAAAAATTACAATGACTTTCAATTATGATGGAGGCAGTTAGTGGTTTGTGTGGAGTGTTTGTTACAGTACTGTCCATTTACAGAACAAATTTTTTTTTTTATTACAGTTTTGAAAATTATATAGTTGGTTATTTAGTATTTCAATATAGTATAATGTTATTTAGTGGGTTAATTAATGCAAGTTCATTAGAGTATAATAGTGTTTAGTTGGTTTCTTTGAGATGAAAGAAGAATCTACACTTTCGTGTTGCTAAGCATTTCTGTTGCCCATGGTCAATATGAATAACACATGAAAGTTCTCATCTTAAAATATAACTTCTAATACAAAAGAGCTATAAGATTTTTTGAATGCAAATTGAAAACAAAACTTTTTTAAAAGAGATTTTGGACACACTACAAGATCTAAATAGTCTTCTATAGACATAGTCGTGGCACCAAGTCTCTGAGATGCCATAAATTTAAAGACAATAATACGTACTCAGCCCCTTATCTGTAAGATAATAACGGACTTATTATGATGATCTTTGATATGTTTGTATCTTTTATTTCAAATGCCCATTCATTCCGCCATGTCTCCCTTCTTATTGTATATACGACAGATGAAGGGACTGGTGAGTTCTTGGAAGCTCGCTATGTGACATATTAATTATTATTTTATGGTCATTAAAATGTATCAAGCCACCACAACTCTTATTTTGTATTTATTAAAGAGAGCACAGAATTACTTTGTTATAGTTATGTATTGTTTAATGTGAATTAGTTGGATACTTTATGGTTTTAATGTAGATTACAGTTATAGTACTTTTAAAAAAAAATCTATTTCTGTACTTTTCACTATTTTAAATAATTTTAGGCCCGTTTTCTTATAAACATTGTATGGATATTTAATTATATAGCTGTGTGCACATATTTACCCTCCTGGTGGGGGGTGTAGACCTCCTTCTCCCCCTCTTCTGGAGGTGGGGGAGAGGAATCCCCTGGCTGCGATGGTCCTGGATCGGGTCCAGGCTGCTCCTCCTCTGCTCTCCTAGAATTTCTGTCTCTCACAGAAGGAACGGGAACCCCCGTAATTACAGAATGTTAAGAATTTAGACAATCAACTCACAAATCATAACAAAGGTAAATAAAATTTAAAAAATATCCTATATGGAGGGATCTGCATGGGATTCTGATTATCCACACAGTGGATTTGCCTCATTATGGGTTTATATTACGTGCCAAAACCAGTGTTACAGATGGGTAAAACTGGCCTAAGTTAAAAAGTAGTATGACGTAACAGGGGTTATTTGATGGTATTATGTTGGGTATATTATATTTTTGGGCTGTCATCGTTATACTGTCTGCCCAGCCGCATTTTAAATATCTGCTGTCCGTCTTCACTCCCAGTTGATTTTGTTGTCACGGTCACTTTATTAATAGAAGGAGGGGTAAAGTCGCTTGCAGATAGGTGGCGAGCTGACTAGATTTCTATATGCTATTTAGGCACTGTTTAGCACTGTTCTATTCAGCGGTTAAAAGGAGTCTGTCATGTAAAATCCTCATTTTACTCCACTAACATCCTGATCTCCCTTATCTTACCCCTATTACAATATTACCTTTCATATAGCATTTAATTTGTGGTTTATGAGGTTAATTTACTGGGTGGGGTGTGTGTGTGTATATACACTCACCTAAAGAATTATTAGGAACACCATACTAATACGGCGTTGGACCCCCTTTTGCCTTCAGAACTGCCTTAATTTTACGTGGCTTTGATTCAACAAGGTGCTGATAGCATTCTTTAGAAATGTTGGCCCATAATGATAGGATAGCATCTTGCAGTTGATGCAGATTTGAGGGATGCACATCCAGGGCACGAAGCTCCCGTTCCACCACATCCCAAAGATGCTCTATTGGGCTGAGATCTGGTGACTGTGGGGGACATTTTAGTACAGTGAACTCATTGTCATGTTCAAGAAACCAATTTGAAATGATTCGAGCTTTGTGACATGGTGCATTATCCTGCTGGAAGTAGCCATCAGAAGATGGATACATGTTCTCATTCTGTTTACGCCAAATTCCGACTCTACAATTTGAATGTCTCAACAGAATTGCATTAATGAGAAATAGAACAGGTGTTCCTAATAATTCTTTAGGTGAGTGTATATATATATATACACTCACCTAAAGAATTATTAGGAACACCTGTTCTATTTCTCATTAATGCAATTATCTTGTCAACCAATCACATGGCAGTTGCTTCAATGCATTTAGGGGGGTGGTCCTGGTCAAGACAATCTCCTGAACTCAAAACTGAATGTCAGAATGGGAAAGAAAGGTGATTTAAGCAATTTTGAGCGTGGCATGGTTGTTGGTGCCAGACGGGCCGGGCTGAGTATTTCACAATCTGCTCAGTTACTGGGATTTTCACGCACAACCATTTCTAGCGTTTACAAAGAATGGTGTGAAAAGGGAAAAACATCCAGTATGCGGCAGTCCTGTGGGCAAAAATGCCTTGTGGATGCTAGAGGTCAGAGGAGAATGGGCCGACTGATTCAAGCTGATAGAAGAGCAACGTTGACTGAAATAACCACTCGTTACAACCGAGGTATGCAGCAAAGCATTTTTGAAGCCACAACACGCACAACCTTGAAGCGGATAGGCTACAACAGCAGTAGACCCCACCGGGTACCACTCATCTCCACTACAAATAGGAAAAAGAGGCTACAATTTGCACGAGCTCACCAAAATTGGACTGTTGAAGATTGTAAAAATGTTGCCTGGTCTGATGAGTCTCGATTTCTGTTGAGACATTCAAATGGTAGAGTCCGAATTTGGCGTAAACAGAATGAGAACATGTATCCATCCTCTGATGGCTACTTCCAGCAGGATAATGCACCATGTCACAAAGCTCAAATTATTTCAAATTGGTTTCTTGAACATGACAATGAGTTCACTGTACTAAAATGGCCCCCACAGTAACCAGATCTCAACCCAATAGAGCATCTTTGGGATGTGGTGGAACGGGAGCTTCGTGCCCTGGATGTGCATCCCTCAAATCTCCATCAACTGCAAGATGCTATCCTATCAATATGGACCAACATTTCTAAAGAATGCTATCAGGACCTTGTTGAATCAATGCCACGTAGAATTAAGGCAGTTCTTAAGGCAAAAGGGGGTCCAACACCGTATTAGTATGGTGTTCCTAATAATTCTTTAGGTGAGTGTATATACACTCACCTAAAGAATTATTCTGAACACCATACTAATACGGTGTTGGACCCCCTTTTGCCTTCAGAACTGCCTTAATTCTATGTGGCATTGATTCAACAAGTTGCTGATAGCATTCTTTAGAAATGTTGGCCCATATTGATAGGATAGCATCTTGCAGTTGATGGAGATTTGAGGGATGCACATCCAGGGCATGAAGCCCCCGTTCCACCACATCCCAAAGATGCTCTATTGGGTTGAGATCTGGTGACTGTGGGGGCCATTTTAGTACAGTGAACTCATTGTCATGTTCAAGAAACCAATTTGAAATGATTCGAGCTTTGTGACATGGTGCATTATCCTGCTGGAAGTAGCCATCAGAGGATGGATACATGTTCTCATTCTGTTTACGCCAAATTCGGACTCTACCATTTGAATGTCTCAACAGAAATCGAGACTCATCAGACCAGGCAACATTTTTCCAGTCTATAACAGTCCAATTTTGGTGAGCTTGTGCAAATTGTAGCCTCTTTTTCCTATTTGTAGTGGAGATAAGTGGTACCCGGTGGGGTCTTCTACTGTTGTAGCCCATCCACCTCAAGGTTGTGCATGTTGTGGCTTCACAAATGCTTTGCTGCATACCTCGGTTGTAACGAGTGGTTATTTCAGTCAACGTTGCTCTTCTATCAGCTTGAATCAGTCGGCCCATTCTCCTCTGACCTCTAGCATCCACAAGGCATTTTTGCCCACAGGACTGCTGCATACTGGATGTTTTTCCCTTTTCACACCATTCTTTGTAAACCCTAGAAATGGTTGTGCGTGAAAATCCCAGTAACTGAGCAGATTGTGAAATACTCAGACCGGCCCGTCTGGCAACAACAACCATGTCACGCTCAAAATTGCTTAAATCACCTTTCTTTCCCATTCTGACATTCAGTTTGGAGTTCAGGAGATTGTCTTGACCAGGACCACACCCCTAAATGCATTGAAGCAACTGCCATGTGATTTGTTGACTAGATAATTGCATTAATGAGAAATAGAACAGGTGTTCCTAATAATTCTTTAGGTGAGTGTATATATGTGTATATATATATTGTAGAAAGGGACTATAATAGATGGAAGATATGTGTCACCGCGGATCCTGGCCTCGTTGAAGTAGTGCATGGCCATGGTCAATATGAATAACACATGAAAGTTCTCATATTAAAATATAACTTCTAATACAAAAGAGCTATAAGATTTTTTTAATGCAATTTGAAAACACTACTTGACACTTCGAAGTCTGGATTTAATTTTTATCAGGGATTTTGGACACACTACAAGATTTTAATAGTCTTCTATAGACATAGTCGTGGCACCAAGTATCGGAGATGCCATTAATTTAAAGACAATAATATGTACTCAGCCCCTTATCTGCAAGATAATAACGGACTTGTTATGATGGTCTTTGATATGTTTGTATCTTATATTTCAAATACCCATTCATTCCGCCATGTCTCCCTTCTTATTGTATACAGTGAGGAACAGAAGTATTTGAACACCCTGCGATTTTGCAAGTTCTCCCACTTCGAAATCATGGAGGGGTCTGAAATTCACATTGTAGGTGCATTCCCACTCTGAGAGACAGAATTTTTTTTTTATTATTCAGGAAATCACATTGTATGATTTTTAAGGAATTTATTTGTCTTGCACTGCGGAACATAAGTATTTGAACACCTGAGAAATAGCAAGAATTCTGGCTCTCAAAGACCTGTTACTGTGCCATTAAAAAGTCCACCTCTATTCCACTCATTAATCTAACTTAGTAGCACCTGTCTGAGCTCTTTAAAGACACCTGTCCACCCCACAATCAGTCAGACGCCAACTACTACCATGGGCAAGACCAAAGATCTGTCAAAAGACACCAGAGACAAAATTGTGGACCTCCACAAGGCTGGAAAGGGCTACAGGGCAATTGCCAAGCAGCTTGGTGAAAATAAATCAACTGTTGGAGCAATTGTTAGAAAATGGAAGAGGCTAAAGACAACTGTCAGTCTCCCTCGGACTGGGGCTCCATGCAAGATCTCACCTCGTGGGGTATCACTGATGATAAGAAAGGTGATGAATCAGCCCAGAACTACTAGGGAGGAGCTGGTTAATGACATGAAGAAAGCTGGGACCACAGTTTCAAAGGTCACTGTCGGTAGAACACTACGCCGTCATGGTTTCAAATCATGCATTGCATGGAAGATTCCCCTGCTCAAGTCATCACATGTCCAGGCCCGTCTGAAGTTTGCCAATGACCATCTGGATGATCCAGAGGAGGCATGGAGAAAGTCATGTGGTCAGATGAGACCAAAGTAGAACTTTTTGGTCTAAACTTCACTCGTCATGTTTGGAGGAAAAAGAAGGATGAGTTGCATCCCAAGAACACCATCCCTACTGTGAAGCATGGGGGTGGTAACATCATGCTTTGGGGGTGCTTTTCTGCGAAGGGGACAGGACTACGGCACTGTATTAAGGAGAGGATGAATGGGGCCATTTATTGTGAGATTTTGAGCAACAACCTCCTTCCCTCAGTCAGAGCATTGAAGGTGGGTCGTGGCTGGGTCTTCCAACATGACAATGACCCAAAGCACACAGCCAGGATAACCAAGGAGTGGCTCCGTAAGAAGCATATCAAGGTTCTGGAGTGGCCTAGCCAGTCTCCAGACCTAAATCCAGTAGAACATCTTTGGAGGGAGCTGAAACTCCGTGTTGCTCAGCGACAGCCCCGAGATCTGTGCGGAGGAGTCGGCCAAAATCCCTGTTGCAGTTTGTGCAAACCCGGTCAAGAACTACAGGAAACGTTTGACCTCTGTGATTGCAAACAAAGACTTCAGTACCAAATATTAACACTAATTTTCTCAGGTGTTCAAATACTTATGTTCAGCAGTGCAAGACAAATACATTCTTTAAAAATCATACAATGTGATTTCCTGAATTATTATTTTTTTATTCTGTCTCTCAGAGTGGGAATGCACCTACAAAGTGAATTTCAGACCTCTCCATGATTTCTAAGTGGGAGAACTTGCAAAATCGCAGGGTGTTCAAATACTTCTGTTCCTCACTGTATATGACAGATGAAGGAACTGCTGAGTTCTTGGAAGCTCGCTATGTGAAATAGTAATTATTATTTTTTTGGACATAAAAGGTATCAAGCTGCCACAACTCTTATTTGGTATTTCTTAATGAGAGTACAGAATTACTTTGTTATAGTTAGTTGGGTACTTTATGGTTTTAATGTACAGTCGTGGCCAAAAGTTTTGAGAAAGACACAAATATTAGTTTTCACAAAGTTTGCTGCTAAACTGCTTTTAGATCTTTGTTTCAGTTGTTTCTGGGATGTAGTGAAATATAATTACATGCACTTCATACGTTTCAAAGGCTTTTTATCGACAATTACATGACATTTATGCAAAGAGTCAGTATTTGCAGTGTTGGCCCTTCTTTTTCAGGACCTCTGCAATTCGACTGGGCATGCTCTCAATCAACTTCTGCGCCAATTCCTGACTGATAGCAACCCATTCTTTCATAATCACTTCTTGGAGTTTGTCAGAATTAGTGGGTTTTTGTTTGTCCACCCGCCTCTTGAGGATTGACCACAAGTTCTCAATGGGAATAAGATCTGGGGAGTTTCCAGGCCATGGACCCAAAATGTCAACGTTTTGGTCCCCGAGCCACTTAGTTATCACTTTTGCCTTATGGCACGGTGCTCCATCGTACTGGAAAATGCATTGTTCTTCACCAAACTGTTGTTGGATTGTTGGAAGAAGTTGCTGTTGGAGGGCGTTTTGGTACCATTCTTTATTCATGGCTGTGTTTTTGGGCAAAATTGTGAGTGAGCCCACTCCCTTGGATGAGAAGCAACCCCACACATGAATGGTCTCAGGATGCTTTACTGTTGGCATGACACAGGACTGATGGTAGCGCTCACCTTTTCTTCTCCGGACAAGCCTTTTTCCAGATGCCCCAAACAATCGGAAAGAGGCTTCATCGGAGAATATGACTTTGCCCCAGTCCTCAGCAGTCCATTCACCATACATTCTGCAGAAGATCAATCTGTCCCTTTTTTTGGAGAGAAGTGGCTTCTTTGCTGCCCTTCTTGACACCAGGCCATCTTCCAAAAGTTTTCGCCTCACTGTGCGTGCAGATGCGCTCACATTCACCTGCTGCCATTCCTGAGCAAGCTCTGCATTGGTGGCACTCCGATCCCGCAGCTGAATCCTCTTTAGGAGACGATCCTGGCGCTTGCTGTACTTTCGTGGACGCCCTGAAGCCTTCTTAACAAGAATTGAACCTCTTTCCTTGAAGTTCTTGATGATCCTATAAATTGTTGATTGAGGTGCAATCTTAGTAGCCACAATATCCCTGCCTGTGAAGCCATTTTTATGCAACGCAATGATGGCTGCATGCGTTTCTTTGCAGGTCACCATGGTTAACAATGGAAGAACAATGATTTCAAGCATCACCCTCCTTTAAACATGTCAAGTCTGCCATTTTAACCCAATCAGCGTGACATAATGATCTCGAGCCTCGTAAACATTCTCACATGAGTTAACAAGACGATTACTGAAATGATCTCAGCAGGTCCTTTAATGACAGCAATGAAATGCAGTGGAAAGTTTTTTTTGGGATTAAGTTAATTTTCATGGCAAAGAAGGACTATGCAATTCACCTGATCACTCTTTATAACATTCTGGAGTATATGCAAATTGCTATTATAAAAACTTAAGCAACTTTTCCAATTTCCAATATTTATGTAATTCGCAAAACTTTTGGCCATGACTGTAGATTACAGAGTTTTTTTTATTTGAATTTTTTTTCTATTTCTCTACTTTTCGCTAATTTAAAACATTTTAGGCCCTTTTTCTTATAAATATTGTATGGATATTTAATTATATAGCTGTGTGCACATATTTACCCTCCTGGTGGGGGGTGTAGACCTCCTTGTCCCCCTCTTCTGGAGGTGGGGGAGAGGAATCCCCTGGCTGCGATGTTCCTGGATCGGGTCCAGGCTGCTCCTCCTCTGCCTGCTCCTCCAACTCTTACTCCTCACCCGTTGCGACCACCTTCTTTTTAGATTTTCTGTGTCTCACAGAAAGAACGGGAAACCCTGTAATCACAGAATGTTAAGAATTTAGACAAACAACTCATAAATCATAACAAAGGTAAATATAAAGAAAATCCTATATGGAGGGATCTGCATGGGATTCTGATTATCCACATGGTGGATTTGCCTCATTTTGGTGTTATATAACATGCCAAAACCAGTGTTACAGATGGGTAAAACTGTTAAAAGGTAGGATGACTTAGCAGGGGTTATTTGATGGTATTTTGTTGGGTATATAAATTCTTTGGGCTGTCATCGTTATACTGTCTGCCTAGCTGCATTTTTAATACAATCTTACCTTTCATATAGCATTTAATTTGTGGTTTATGAGGTTAATTTACTGGGTGGGGTGTGTCAAAAAGTGGGCATCACTCCATAAGATAAAAAAGTACAAAAATCTTTATTTACCCAGACAGGACATGCGACGTTTCGGCTCTATGCTGGAGCCTTTCTCATGGCTTGAGAAAGGCTCCAGCATAGAGCCGAAACGTTGCATGACCTGTCTGGGTAAATAAAGATTTTTGTACTTTTTTATCTTATGGAGTGCTGCTCACTTTTTTGACTTTTATACAGTGGATTTGCTAGATCCTAACTGGGCCAGTTGCACCCCCTGTTTTATTAATAGACGGTGCTGCCACTTTTTTCTTTTTTCTACATATATATATATATAGTAGTAAAAAAGGCACAAGGGACTATAATAGATGGAAGATATGTGTCACCGAGGATCCTGGCCTCGGTGAAGTAGGAGCCACTAGTGCATATGTCTGCAGCAGTTGCTGATGGACACTTTGGTAGTTAGCATAGCTGTGAAAAGCTAATACGGGATGGCTCTTATTGGGAGTAGTCATAGAGTTGGGCGGGTGACTACTCCACACAATCCAGGCCAGGTTTTGAATGGCTTACAAAAGTCAGCCAGCAGGGTCAGGTGAGGGTGATTACATGGCTGACGGTGGAGCTCTGGATGGCTGGGTGTTTGTTTTTGGAACTGAGTGAAAGACCAGAGGGTCTCTGCTGGGATACAGAGGACAATGCAAGATGCTCTGTGGGGTTTAAGGTACTGTGCCTTACTTGTGTAATTGTTTTTTCTTTAAGTGTCGGCTGGAGTAAGCCGATTACTGCTGCCTGTTGATTGTTTGTGTGCCAACAATAAAGGACACTTGTTATTTTAAGATTTCACCGGAAAAAGGCTGCTGTGTATTTACAGTGGGATGCGAAAGTTTGGGCAACCTTGTTAATCATCATGATTTTCCTGTATAAATCGTTGGTTGTTACGATCAAAAATGTCAGTTAAATATATCATATAGGAGACACACACACAGTGATATTTGAGAAGAGAAATGAAGTTTATTGGATTTACAGAAAGTGTGCTATAATTGTTTAAACTAAATTAGGCAGGTGCATAAATTTGGGCACCACAAAAAAGAAATGAAATCAATATTTAGTAGATCCTCCTTTTGCAGAAATTACAGCTTCTAAACGCTTCCTGTAGGTTCCAATGAGAGTCTGGATTCTGGTTGAAGGTATTTTGGACCATTCCTCTTTACAAAACATCTTTAGTTCATTCAGGTTTGATGGCTACCGAGCATGGACAGCACTCTTTAAGTCACACCACAGATTTTCAATTATATTCAGGTCTGGGGACTGAGATGGCCATTCCAGAACGTTGTACTTGTTCCTCTGCATAAATGCCTTAGTGGATTTTGAGCAGTGTTTAGGGTCGTTGTCTTGTTGAAAGATCCAGCCCCGGCGCAGCTTCAGCTTTGTCACTGATTCCTGGACATTGGTCTCCAGAATCTGCTGATACTGAGTGGAATCCATGCGTCCCTCAACTTTGACAAGATTCCCAGTCCCTGCACTGGCCACACAGCCCCACAGCATGATGGAACCACCACCATATTTTACTGTAGGTAGCAGGTGTTTTTCTTGGAATGCTGTGTTCTTTTTCTTCCATGCATAACGCCACTTGTTATGGCCAAATAACTCAATTTTAGTTTCATCAGTCCACAGCACCTTATTCCAAAATGAAGCTGTCTTGTCCAAATGTGCTTTAGCCCACCTCAAGCGGCACTTTTTGTGCTGTGGGCGGAGAAAAGTCTTCCTCTGCATCACTCTCGCATACAGCATCTCCTTGTGTAAAGTGCGCCGAATGGTTGAACGATGCACAGTGACTCCATCTGCAGCAAGATGATGTTGTAGGTCTTTGGTGCTGGTCTGTGGGTTGACTCTGACTGTTCTCACCATTCGTCGCTTCTGTCTATCCGATATTTTTCTTGGTCTGCCACTTCGAGCCTTAACTTGAACTGAGCCTGTGCTCTTCCATTTTCTCAATATGTTCCTAACTGTGGAAACAGACAGCTGAAATCTCTGAGACAGCTTTCTGTATCCTTCCCCTAAACCATGATGGTGAACAATCTTTGTCTTCAGGTCATTTGAGTTATTTTGAGACCCCCATGTTGCTACTCTTCAGAGAAAATTAAAAGAGGGGGGGAGCTTACAATTGACCCCCTTAAATACTCTTTCTCATAATTGGATTCACCTGTGTATGTAGGTCAGGGGTCACTGAGCTTACCAAGCCAATTTGAGTTCCAATAATTAGTTTGGAATCAATAAAATGACAACAGTGCCCAAATTTATCATACCCATTTATCATACCCATACCCATAATGTGGTGGTGCACCATCTTGCTGGAAAAACTCAGGGAACGTGCCAGCTAGATGAACAGTTTCCTGGAAAGTGGATTGGTCATCGTGGGCCAGTTGAATGGCCCCCAAGGTCTACCGATCTGGCCCCCTTAGACTTTTATCTTTGGGGTCATCTGAAGGCAATTGTCTATGCTGTTAAGATACGAGATGTGCAGCACTTGAAACTACGGATACTGGAAGCCTGTGCTAGCATTTCTCCTGCAGTGTTGCTATCAGTGTGTGAAGAGTGGGAGAAGAGGGTTGCATTGACAATCCAACACAATGGGCAGCACATTGAACACATTTTATAAGTGGTCAGAAACTTGTAAATAACTCATGAAAGAATAAAGTTACGTTAAAACCAAGCACACCATTGTTTTTCTTGTGAAATTCCCAATAAGTTTGATGTGTCACATGACCCTCTTCCTATTGAAAAAACAAAAGTTGGATTCAAAATGGCCTACTTCCAAATGGCCGCCATGGTCACCACCCATCTTGAAAAGTTTCCCCCCTCACATATACTAATGTGCCACAAACAGGAAGTTAATATCACTAACCATTCCCATTTTCTTAAGGTGTATCCATATAAATGGCCCACCCTGTATATTCTTGAATCCCATGCAAATTACGTGGGGGATGTATGTAATGATCGGGGACTTTGACCTGAATACTGAATCATGTTAGCAGTTTATCTAGATATGAACAAAAAGACCTATATATATTTATGTGTGTGAAACGTATGAAATAATCCGGTGACATCATACAGTACCGCGCTGTGTGTATAACTATATATATACAATCTCAGCAAGGTAGAGATGTATGATGTAATCAGAAGATTTTGTACATGTCACAACAGGTATTAAGTAATCATTTGAAAAGGGATGAAACACGGATGTAGTAGTGTTAACACTGACTGGCTGATCTTGTACTAAACAGCACTATGGGAATTGTGATAGCACGCATCACCCAAAAGTTCGGGTATAAACAGTGGAGTGCATAGAGATGGAAGTGTAGACTCAGAAAAGTTGACAGGTACACCATTATGGTATGTAGGAGACTAAATGAAGTTTACACAATTAAATGACATTTCTTTAGGATCCCTCACAAAAATAACAAATGTTGAGGCTAGTGAACTGCTATGGTGGTGAAATAATAAATCATTAGAGTTGAGCGTTCACCTGGATATTCGGGTTCGACGGGTTCGGCCAAACTTTGGAAAAAAGTGTGAGTTCGGAACCCGAACTTGACCCGAACTTGACCCCGAACCCCATTAAAGTCAATGGGGACCCGCGCTTTTGAGCACTAAAATGGCTGTAAAAATGGCAAATGGCATCAAAATTTGGTTAAGAGCATGACAAGTGCTCTGCAAAAAAATGTGGATAGGGAAATGACTTTAAATAACATAAAATATGTAAAAATAAAAAATAATAATCTTCATCTAGGAGGACGAGGTCTATATGGAGTAGGAGGTTGAGGATGCGGTGGATGTGGCGGTGTAGGTGGAAGCGGCGGTGGAGGAGGAGGTAGCCTACACTGTTTTTTTATTTTAAATTTTATTTTTTAAATTAGGGTACACCCCAAAACATTGGGAAATATAACCTGTGATAACCCCCTGCAGTCGTGCTTAACACACGTTCAGACAATACACAGGCTGCAGAGCAGGCCAGCACCTCCAAGGGGTAAAGGGCAAGCTCAGACCATGTTCCCAATTTGGAGACCCAGAAGTTGCAGGGGCTGACCCCTGTCAGTCAGTTCGTGTAGGCGTGTGCAAACTTACTGACCCACCATGTCGCACGTCCCTGTGATGTTCACGATCCAATTTGATATCTGCTCTAACAACTTTCAATGTTCTTTTCTGCGCCTACCATGGTGATCACGGGTGGCGGGGAATCAGGGTTCCACGCCAGAGAGGGAGCATGAGAAAGAGAGACCACATCCAAGGGAGGATTAATTTTTTCAAATTTAAAATTATAGAGTTGAATTATGGGAGAAATTATTAAAGCATAAAAGTGTGACAACTTTTTAAAGTTTAAGCATTGAATGAAAGGATGTGGCGAGCATTAATTACTGAAGAATGTATAAAATTTTATTCCCTGTCACCTATGCAGAGCAGGGGTTTATTCACATCTAAAATTGTATAATGACAACCCAAGAAAGTAACAGAAAAATTTGTAAAATTTATTAACCTGTCTACTTGGTAGAGCAGGGGTCTATGACAGAAAAAAATTGTTTATTGTCACTCGAAAATGTTAAAGAAAAATTATTGAAATGTATTAAGCTGTCAACTAGGTAGAGGGGGGGTATATTACACCCAAAAATTTGTGAATTTCACCAAAAAATGTAACAAACAAACTCGAAACAGCGCAACAAGGAACACAGGTCTCGCATTGAGTCCCAGTCATTGGTGGTGAAGTGGTGCTGTTCCGCCGAGCGACTCACCCGTGCGTGCTGCAGCTGAAACTCCACTATTGCCTACTGCATCTCGCACAGTCTGGCCAGCATGTGCAAGGTGGAGTTCCACCTTGTGGGTACATCGCATATGAGGCGGTGAGCGGGAAGGCTGAAGTTACGCTGCAGGTGAGAACACCGAAAGCGCGCACAGAAGGCCCGCACTTTATGCAGCAGCTCTGACATATTGGGGTCATTTTTAAGGAATCTCTCCACCAAATTCAGCACATGCGCCAGGCAAGGGATGTGCGTCAAACCGGCTAGGCCCAGAGCTGCTACGAGATTTCGCCCATTATCGGACACCACCAGGCCAGGCTTGAGGCTTACTGGCACAAACCACTCATCGGTCTGTTGTTCAAGGCCCGTCCACAGCTCCTGCGCGGTGTGGGGTTTGTCCCCCAAACAGATACGTTTTAAAACAGCCTGCTGTCGTTTACCCCTGGCTGTGCTGAAGTTGGTGGTGAAGGTGTTGCGCTGACCTGATGAGGTGCCGGTAGAGGATGAGGAAGCGGAGTAGGAGGAGGAAGCAACAGGAGGCAAACTGAAGTGCCCTGCAATCCTCGGTGGTAGAAGGACATGTGCCAAACTATCCGCCTTAGGCCCAGCCGCCACTGCATTTACCCAGTGTGCTATTATGGAGATATAACGTCCCTGACCGTGCTTACTTGTCCACGTATCCATAGTGAGGTGCACCTTGCCACAGATGGCGTTGCGCAGTGCACACCTGATTTTGTCCCCTACTTGGTTGTGCAGGGAAGGGATGGCTCGCTTGGAAAAGTAGTGACGGCTGGGCACGACGTACTGTGGGACAGCCACCGCCATAAAGCCGTTAAAACTATCAGTCTCCACCAGACGGAATGACACCATTTCAAAGACAAGTAATTCAGAAATGCTGGAATTCAGGGCTAGGGATCGCGGGTGGGTAGGAGGGTACTTCCTCTTCCTCTCCAGCGTTTGGGAGATGGAGAGTTGAATGCTTCGGTGGGACATTGTGGAGATGCTTGGTGACCCAGGTGCTTGTGTTGCTGGCAGATCACCTGTTTGCGGGGTGGCAGGTGGCACTGTCACTCCAGAGGTGGATGAAGAGGCCGAGACTGCAGCAGAAGAGTAAGCAGGAGGAGCCAGAGACCTTTCTTGGTTTTAGAGGTGTCTACTCCACTGCAGCTCGTGCTTTGCACTTAAATGCCTGGTCATGCAGGTTGTGCTCAGGTTGAGAACGTTTATGCCTCGCTTCAGGCTCTGATTGCACAGCGTGCAAATCACTTGTGTCTTGTCGTCAGCACATTGTCTGAAGAATTACCACGCCACTGAACTCCTTGGAGCTGGCTTTGGTGTGCTCGGTCCCTTGCTGCGGTGGGCAGTAGCAGACATACTGTCTAGAGGACGGCTACTCCGCTTTTGCACCCTGCTCCCTCTTCTGCTGTGCTGGTGGCTCTGTGCGACCACCGCCTCTTCCTCCGAACTACATAGGTCACTCGCATGACCTTGATTCCATGTGGGGTTGAGGACCTCATCGTCCTCCACATCATCTTCCACCCAGTCTTCACCCCTGCCTTCCTTGTCGGTCTGCACACTTTCGAAAGCCCCAGCAGTTGGCACCTGTGTTTCCTCATCATCCGAGACGTACTGCGATGGCCCTCCCATGTACTCATCTTGAAAGATAAGTGGTTTGGCATCGGTGCACTCAATCTCTTCCACTTCTGGGGCAGGGCTAGGTGGATGGCCCTGGGAAACCCTGCTAACAGAGTCATCAAAAAGCAGAAGAGACTGCTGCATGACATGGGGCTAAGACTGCTTGGCTGATTTGCAAGAGGGTGAGGTGAAAGACTGATAGACATCGGCTGCAGGTGCCAACTGTGGTCTTTCAGCAGGAGACTGGGTGGGAGACAATGTGAAGGAACTGGATCCACTGTCAGCATCCCAATCTACTATCGCCTGTACTTGTTCAGGCCTCACCATTCGTAGAGCCGCATTAGGCCCAACCAAATACCGCTGCAGGTTCTGTCACCTACTCGCACCTGAGGAAGGGTTATCACTTCTGCGTGTAGCTGGCACAGATCGACCACGTCCTCTCCCTGCAAGCTCCACCAGCAGCACCACGACCTGGGCCACGACGTGGGTGTTTAATTAATAGTAGAATAGAACGACAGTATGTACAGTGTGTATCTCACACACCCTGAACCAGACTAGGCCTCAATTAAATTTGTTTGCCCAAAATGGCTGCATTTCAAATACCTGAATAGAAGCCCTGTATTTAAAGGGTGTATCTCACACTGCCTGAACCAGACTAGGCCTCAATTAAATTTGTTTGCCCAAAATGGCTATATTTCAAATACCTGAATCAAACCCCTGTATTTAAAGGGTGTATCTCACACTGCCTGAACCAGACTAGGCCTCAATTAAATTTGTTTGCCCAAAATGGCTATATTTCAAATACCTGAATCAAACCCCTGTATTTAAAGGGTGTATCTCACACGCCCTGAACCAGACTAGGCCTCAATTCAAGATTTGTACACCAAATGGCGGAATTTCAAATATTTGAATATAAACCAAATATATAAAGGGTGTATCTCACAATGACATATGCAGCAAAGGCTGCCAAATAAACTTTTTTTGCCCAAACGGGTGTTTGTTTAATAACTGAATATGGCGGCATTATATAACCCTGGAATTTCAAACGTCTTGATTTTGCAAAGCCTGAAAAATTTTGTATTTTGCACAAAAAAAGGTGTTTTATTAATAAAAGAATCAAACCCCTGTATTTAAAGGGTGTATCTCACACTCCCTGAACCAGACTAGGCCTTCTTTTAATTTTGTTTGCCCAAAATGGCTGTATTTCAAATACCTGAATAGAACCCCTGTATATACAGGGTGTATCTCACACGCCCTGATCCACACTAGGCCGCAATTACATTTGTTTGCTTAAAATGGCTGTATTTCAAATACCTGAATAGAACCCCTGTGTTTAAAGGGTGTATCTCACACGCTCTGATCCACACTAGGACGCTGTCAAAGAATTGTGCCCAAAATGGCTTTATTTCAAATAACTGAATAGAAAGACAGTATGTAAAGGCGGTATCTCACAATGACATCTGCAGCAAAGGCTGCCAACTAAATTTTTTTTGCCCAAACGGGTGTTTGTTTAATAACTGAATTTGACAACAGTATATAACCCTAGAATTTCACACGTGCTGATGCTGCAAGGCCAGAAAAATAGTGTAATCTGGCAAAAAAGTGTGTTTTTAAAAACCCAGAAAATGATGGCTGTATTTCTAGCTTAAATTGCACACTGACTAATCCAGATGTTGTATATTGCGAAAAAAGTGTTTTTTTGGTAACAGAATATAAAAGCTGTGTATATTAAACTTGAATTTAACACTTGCAGATCTGGAAAATAGTGTTTTTTGGCAAAAAAAAGGCGTGTTTTTAAAAACCCAGAAAATGATGGCTGTATTTCTAGCTTAAATTGCACACTGACTAATCCAGATGTTGTATATTGCCAAAAAAGTGTATTTTTGGTAACAGAATATGAAAGCTGTATATAGTAAACTTGAATTTAACACTTGCAGATCTGGAAAATAGTGTTTTTTGGCAAAAAAAAGTGTGTTTTTAAAAATCTAGAAAATGATGGCTGTATTTCTAGCTTAAATTGCACACTGACTAAGCCGGCAAATGCACCAGATGTTGCAAATAGATTTTTTTTAAAACTGATTATTTGTGCTGTTTTTAAAGCTTGGATTTCAATGTCCCAAAAGCTCAGATGCAGTGCTGGTGCACTGAGCTTGCATAAAATGGCCACCGTCGCCCACCTAACTGACTTATAAAAGTTTTTTTTTTCCGTCACTGGGCTCAGGGCAGGATGAAAAAAATTGTGCCCTGCACCCACACAACACAATGTATGTAGATCGCTCAGTTAGATTCACGTTTTGAGCAAAGATTCTCTCCTATGCTCTCCCTGAAATCACCAGCAGCATCCTCTCCATACACTAAGCACAGCAGAGTAACATGCAGTGCTACGTGACTCCAGCTGGGTCACATGCTACACTGGCCAATCACAGCCATGCCATTAGTAGGCATGGCTTTGATGGCTTCTAAGGGCACAGAGTTAAACGCTTGTTGATTGGCTGCTCTGCAGCCTTTCAAAAAGCACAGAGAAATCACCGAACACCGAACCCGAACCCGAACTTTTACTGAAATGTTCGGGTTCGGGTCCGGCTTCCAAAAATTCAAACCCTATAAATCATCACTAAAGTTAGCCACTACTGACAAACAATATGGAATAGGATTATCATTCCTCTCATGACAGCTTTCTGCTGTAAATATTTTCTTAAATGTCATTGCTCCCAGCACATGTATTTTCATTTATGCCAGTTTTTTGTAGTTAATTAAGATCTATGGCAGCCAGATTTACAATAGATTTTATTTTAGGCACGTGGACAGCCGGAGGATGCGCCTAATTTATGACGATACCTACATCTCATCATAAATTCAGTTCATCTTCTGGCAGCGCTGGGGATGTCGTAGACTGGCATAAAACATTGATCTATGATAAATACCCCCCATGTGATTCATATATAAACAGTAAAACAAAATGATTTCCAGAAATAGAATCAAAGATTGAGACAATTAGGCCTCATGCACACGACCGTGCCGTTTTTTGCGGTCCGCAAACCGCGTATCCGCAAAAAACGGAAGGCGCCCGTATTGCCTTCCGCAATTTGCGGAACGGATCGGGCGCCGGCAATATAAATGCCTATTCTTGTCCGCATAGCACGGACAAGAATAGGACATGTTATATTTTTTTAGCGGGGCCGCGGAACGGAGCCACGGATGCGGACAGCACACTGAGTGCTGTCCGCATCTTTTGCGGATCCATTGAAATGAATGGGTCCGCATCCGAGCCGACAAAATGGCGGCTCGGATGCGGACCCAAACAACGGTCGTGTGCATGAGGCCTAAGACAGAGATTTTGGACACCATCCTCCTATTAAACTACAGAAAAACCAAGGCGAAGATCCTAATGTTTTGGCTGATAAATTACTCCGAATTTCCATTATAAACAGAGACTTACATGAGTATAGGAAAATTGGATGTTGGATGTTGCGTTTCATTAGTGGATTCCTAAAGGTGTGACCATTTTCAGCTTGAGGGTTATTTTGGGATTTTACTTATTCGCCATATTTATTTAAATTGTTCAGAAAATGCACAAAATGTTCATAATTTTGGTGAAAGACATAGGGGCACATTTATTAAGAATGGCGTTTTACATTCTGGTCTTAATAAAGGCCCATAGCTGGTGGTGGTTTCCGCCAAAGTTATGAAGAGACGCAGGCCTCTTCATGACTTCAGCGTATCCAGCTCCAGTTCTATATGTAAGACAGCTTCCTTGACTGGATTAATGTTGTTGTTCAACTAGTATGGGCTTGTCACTATATCATTCACAAAGTGTAGGGCTGTTCTGTATTGACTAGATACACCTGCCCACACTGTAACACCACTACCCAGAGCGGACATATCGCCTGTGCAACCGGTTCAGCTGCACAGGGGCCCAGCGTGTGAGGGGGTTCATTCATACTAGTGAGTGCTTCTGGAAGCGCTCACTAGTATCATACTAGCGAGCGCATCCAGAAGCGCTCACTAGTATGAATGGGCCCCCTCTAGTATGCAAGAGATCAATGCTTACTTACCCCTCCGGCTCCGCTTCCTCCCTGGTCTCCTCCAGCCTGACTGCGTACAGCGCGTACTATGACCTGATGCTGATGAAGGGGGGGTCTCACATCGATATGGGGGACCTGAATAAATAATTAACAACTAATATTGGGGCCTCCTGACTCTGTGGGTTCTGAGCAATTGACATATGGGGGGCCTGCCTATTTTATATACTGGCAGACATGGGGGGCACTATGGAGGGGGAAGAGCACTATGGGGGGCCCTATATTATATACTGGCACACATGGGGGCACTATGGAGGGGGAGGAGCACTATGGGGGCCCGATCTGATATACTGGCACACATAGGGGGCACTATGGAGAGGAAGGAGCACTATGGGGACCCTATCTTATATACTGGCACATATGGGGGGCACTATGGAGAAGAAGGGGGAAAGGAGCACTATGGGGGCATCTTCTGGGTCCCTATCTTATATACTGGCAGACATGAGGGGCACTATGGAGGGTAGGAGCACTTTGGGAGCCCTATCTTATATACTAGCACACATGGGGGGCACTATGGAGAAGGGAGAGCACTATGGCGGAATCTACTGGGGACCCTATCTTATATACTGGCACACATGGAGAAGGAGGGAGAGGAGCACTATTGGGGTCATTATATAGGGGAATTATACTGGCACACATTATGGGGGCATTTTATACTGGCACATTGTCAGGCACCATGGGAATAAGGGGAGGCGCACTATTGGGGCACGAAATAGGAGTATTTTATACTGGCGCAAATTAAAGGCCACTATTAGGACCTTGTCTCAACTGGGGGCACTAAGAAGTTTTTTGGGCACACAGTAGTGGGCATTGGCATACATTATGAGGGCACTATGGGGACATTGGCTCTACAGGGGGTACTAAGAGGAGGTATTTTTTATATTGCCACACAACAGGGCATTTTTATTTTTACTGTAACACATTATAAAGAGAATTATTACTACCGTGGGCATTATGGTGGGCTTAATTACAGTTGAGGGACTATGAGGAACATGAATACTAGTATGAGCAATATGGGAGCATTATTACTTCTGGGACACATTGGGAAATTATTACTGTAGGGGCACTATTATTACTATGTGTTGTCTGGTAGATAATTATTTCTATTGGTGGAACTTTGGAAGCAGTATTACTGCGGGGGCACCCTGGCACGGTATCAGCTTGGGGAACATTATGTTTACACTGTTAGTGTCAGGGACTCGGTTTTCTGGGCACAGTTATTTTTTAGGACACTGTGTGCCAATAATTATTGAAGGGGAACTATCTGTGTGTAACTTGTATAGGGAGCACGGCGGGCACAGTATTGGGGGTGGCAGGATGGGGTGTTCATAAAGTATGAGGATGATGGAAAAGTAGGAAACTAAGTTGTCTGTCAAACCCTGCAGAGAGAAGAGATGGCTGAAAGAAATCATCATGGCGGTCTGGTCTGAAAGGAGAAGATGAGGACAGAGAACATCTACATCAAAGGAGACGTCACTGGATGGAAGAGGTATGTGGCACTGTATTAGGCTACTTTCACATCTGCATTAGTGATTCTGGCAGGCTCTTCTAGCAGAGAACAGCCTGCTGGAATTCACTGGATCCAGCACTGTTGGATGCAGACAGAATGCCCACCGGCCCCATTGACTATAATGGGGTATGGCAGAGATCCGGCCACAATCTGGCAAAAATGCAGAGAATCAGCGGGACACAAACCGCTGCATGCTGCGGTTTGTGCCTGGCCGATTCCTTGCATTTTCTGCCTCACCAGGTGGCTGGAGCTTAGTGCTGAAGGTGTGAAAGTAGCCTTACTGTAACAGGGTTCCGAAGGTGCACTCGGTCTCCCATTGCCCGCAGAACTGTTGCTTAGCTTTGGGAATGAGGATCTGTGTTTGACCTCATTCCCAGGGCGGCTTTACTGCTGGGTGGCTCCCTGCTCCTAAGTCTGCCTTGAGCAGTGCTCAACTGGTTGGTGCTCAACTGGTTGGTCTGTCGGTCATGTGACGCTGGCCACGTCACATGACCCTCACTTCCCACTATAAATACAGGCAGCCTGCTAGACACAGGTTGCCTGTTAATTTCTAGGTTCCTGGCTATTTGTTGGACTACTGAATACTCACCTGATTCCGTTCCCTGACGATCCTTTTGCCTGCTCCGCCTGTACTGCGCATCCGTCCTGGTATTGTGACCTCGGCTCCCACCTGACTACTCTCTTAGGACTCCTCTTGTACTTCTCTACTTTCCTGGTATTTGACCCCGGCTTCTCCTGACCATTCGTTGCTTAACCCTTTGTACTGCGTAGCTCTCTTGGTTCTGACCCGGTCCGTTCATGTTCCGTATTTTGTCTTGTCTGTCTTCCCTGCACGTATCCTAAGTTAGGGACTGTCATCCAGTTGTCCCCTGTCATCAGGACTCGTGAGGCAAGTAGGCAGGGCCAGGGGTGAGGGTGGAGTGCAGTGGTCACTATCCTTCCCCCTGTGTGTGTGTGGACGTGACCGTTACACTTACCCTGTATGTTTTGTATTGCTATAGGTAATGTTAGGACGGAATAGGCTAGGTTGCAAATTTGGCTTGGGGGGGCCCAGGCATATTCTTTGCACAGGGGCCCTCTGCTGTCTGTGTCCGCCCCTGCCACCACCACCAAAGGCTCATCTGGCTGATGCATAGCGCTCTCCAAATTCATTAGCGGCCATCATTTCTGCTGAGCGTGAATCCACTTTTATCAGTGAACAGCACTTACGTCCACTGGTCTCTCATCCACTGTACATGCTGCCTAGCCCATGCAAGACGATGATGCCTGTGTCTGGTGGTGCGGTCAGGTACCCTTGCAGGTCGTCTAGCAAAAAGACCACGCTGATATAAATGGTTTTAAATGGTCTGACTTGACACTTAGGTGCCTCTCACCTCCCTTAAATGTGCCTGGAGTTGTGTGACTTTCTTCATCTGGTTCCGCAGGGCATTGTTCACAATGAAGCGGTCATCAGTGTGGGATGTAGTCAAAGGACGTCCACTGTATGCTTTTCTGTGACTCTTTCAGACTCTCTGTATATCTGTTGCAACCTGCTGATGACACTCTAAGCTCAGTGGTCACTTCTGTCTCAGAACATCCTTCTTGAAGCCTTGCAATGGCTTGATCAATTTTTAGGGGTTGTCTTGGTCTCATTATGTCAAAATGTGAACAGCATGATGAGGACTGTTTAAATACCAATTCTAATTGATCCGGTAAATTTATTGGGTGATTCATGGATCAAACATCTGTTGTGAATTTTGCTGTTAAGCTCCTTGTTAGAGAACAGCAAGCTGTGCAAAAAGTACTGAAACACTGAACAGTTGGACATATGCATTTAAAAGTTTAGAGAAGGTCATGTTAAATTCACCTGTAAGGCCTCATGCACAGGACCATATTTTGCTTCCGTGTCTGTTATTTTTGCAGATAGGATGCGAACCCATTCATTCCAATGGGTCCGCAAAAAACACGGACAGCACACCGTGTGCTGTCCGCATCAGTATGTCTGTTCCGTTTCTCCGCAAAAAGAATAGTGCATGTCCTATTTTTTTCTAGTTTGCGGACAAGGATAGGCATTATTACAATGGATCTGCAAAAAAAACGGATCCGCAAAAAAAATGGATGCCATACGGAACATCATCCGTCTTTTTTGCGGATCCGCAATTTGCAGACCGCAAAACACATACGGTCGTGTGCATGTAGCCTAAAGGTTAGAGTGCATTCCTGAAATTTCACTTATAAGCCAAATATCCCTAACTTTTTGCAGGGTATGTGATTACTGCAGCAATACCCACGGTGTGGCAGCAATCTACTTCAATTAAATTAAGTTTAAATTAAGTGTCAAGCCTCAGTCGTCCGTTTTCGTGTTTTCAGTTTCCACACATTTGCATATTTTTTTTTTTTTAAGATTGTTAAATGTAATTAAACCAGTGTATATATGTGATTACTACAATTCACAAGGTATAGCAGCAATCTACCTGTGTGTATCAATGAAAAATTGAGCGTCAATGCTCAGTCGTCTGTTTACGTATTTTCAGTTTCCACATGGTCGCAATTTAATTATAATTTTTTTGGGGGGGTTCAATTCAATTAAGCAGCATATATACGTGATTATTTCAGCAAAACCCATGGTGTGGCAGTAAGCTACCTGTTTGTTAATTTTTAATTGAGCATTAAAGGGATTCTGTCACCAGGATTTCACTTACTGAGCTGTTAACATGACCACATCAGTCTCCATGATTTATATTACAATATACTAGTATTTCTGCCCTGTGTCTTGTAATTTGTCTATAAAATCACTTTTATTAATATGCAAATTAGCTAAATAGGGAACCCTGGTGCACCGTAATCTTTCGCATGCACTGTGGATAGACCTGTCAGCGCCCGTGTGGTGTCCTGGCATCGGCCTCACAGAACACATTGCGCATGCGCTGACTGGCCTTTCCATGGCGCATGCGCGAGATTACAGTGCACCAGGCATATGAGGTCGGCGATGAGGAGTGAATAAATTAGCAGTGGGGCGGTGCTGGGCTCAAGGAGAAGAGGTGCGGCTGGGCTCCAACGGACAGAGGGACAGCCCCTTGGGCTCCTTATTTAGGTAATTTGCATATTAATAAAAGCGATTTTGTAGACAAATTACAAGACACAGGTCAATAATACTAGTATATTGTAATATAAATCATGGAGACTGATGTGGTCATGTTAACAGCTCAGTAAGTGAAATCCTGGTGACAGAATCCCTTTAAGCCTCAGTTGTCTGTTTACGTATTTCCTCACGGTCGCAATGTCATTTGTTTTTTGGTGAGTGCTTTCAGTTTAATTAAGCAGCATATATACGTGATTACTGCACAAATACCCACTGTGTGGCAGCAATCTACCTGTGTGTGTTAAGTTTAAATTGAGCGTCATGCCTCAGTCGTCAGTTTACGTATTTTCAGTTTACATCAAAAATGTCCGGACTACGGAAGGTTTCCAAACAAAAGATCCAAAGCCAGAATGTGGGTAGTAGCAGCACCATCTATCCAGCCAGACATAGTGGTAGTAGTAGTAGTAGGCCACAGTTGTCCCTGCTGGCTTTGTAAATGCGCAACAATATAGTTTAGGAGAGAGTAGATGAGATAGTGGATTGGATCTCTCACTCCTCCTCTCAGTTGCAGGAGGATGACGTGGAAGTGACTTCCGAGTCCAACACCGTGCCATAGTGCCAGGGCTTACAGCGTTCCTCCTGCTCCTCCTCCTTGCAGGCCTAAACAAGGCTTTCAGTGACAGTCGGGGAAAAGCAGGGGGGGATCAAAGAACCCAGCATGATATCCCACAGTCGAATAGAAGTAAAAGGGAGGGTGAGGACTCTGATGATGATTGTGTGCTGAACAGGACCTGGGAGCTAGATCAGGGTGCTGAGGAGGAGGCAACATCAGAGGGGGCGCGTCATGGAAGCAGCAATAAAGAGCAAAGGCCATGCACCTCCCAAGGAACAGCCAGGGCCATGTCTGCTTCGGTATATGGTTATGGCGCTGATGCAGTGGGCGGGTTAGGTCCAAAACATGCCAGAGGTAAGCCCAGCTCTGTTGCCTCTACCCCTGTGCAATTATTTCCTGTCTGGCAGGTTTTCTCCACACTGCCGGAAAACAAAAGCATTCTGTGCAAGGGTAAAATAAAATGTGGGCAGGCAAACACAAACATAGGCACCACAGCTCTATTAAACCACATGAAGTGGCATCACTCCATCCTGTGGGCAAACGGAGGTGGCATCCAGTCACTGTGGAAGGAGATCCCTCCTTCTCCAGGTCCAGCTTGCAGCAGCCAGGCCACATCCACAAGCTGTATTGTGTCTTTCACATCATAATCATCCCTTTTCGCTTCTCCTGCTTAGACTCCTCCTGTTCCTTCTCAGCTCCATTGTCTTAATTCCCTGGCCAAGTTGCTTGCGTTGCAGTTGCTGCCTTTAGGGAGTGCTCTCAGCCTCGCTGAAAGATTGTTAGCCAGCATTATTTCTCTCAAAAAGCCATCCCTGCCTTGTACTCTCACATGGAAGACAATGTGGGCCACTCCCTGCTAGTCTCTCCCTCTTCCTCCATGGACACATTCCCGTCCCCAAAATCAGCTGGGCGCAGGATCGCCAGCACTACCCCTCTTTCCTATCACATGTGTCAGGTCAAGAGTTGCCATGCTGTGTTGGAGCTGATCGTCTTGGCAGAGAGTAGCCACACCAACGAGCAGTTGCTCAAGCACATCAAGCAGCAAACATTACACTGGCTGTCACCCCACCGACTCCAACTGGGCAAGGCGGTCAGCAACAATGGGCGCAATACCGTGGTCTCCCTGAACCTGGGTGAAATAACACATGCTCCCTGCATGGCGCACCTCATCAATCTAGTGGAGCAGCACTTTCTAAATAAGTATACTGGCTTGCGCAAGGTGCTGGCAAAGTCCAGGATAATTTCCAAGCACTTCAGCCACCCTTACGTGGTGAAGAATGCTCTTCTGGACCTGCAGAAACAGAACAGCCTGCTACTACACCGCATAGTCCGCAACGTTCCAACTAGCTGTAATTCGACATTGCACTTGCTCGAACGTCTGTACAATCAACAGAAAGCTGTGAATGATTTTGTAATGCACCAAACAGCTTTAGCAGCAGGTAGTATTTGTTTGCGGTCAGGCAGTGGCAGCTCATTCGAAATGCCTGTCGAGTAGTGTTGATCATGAATATTCGAATTGCGAATTTTAATCGCGAATATCAACACTTCGAGAATTCGCAAATATTTAGAATATCGCAAAATATATTAGTAATCGCGAATATTAGATTTTTTTTTTAAATACCAGTTTAAGCGGTATTTTGAATTTTCGCAATCAAGATAATAATGCTTAGAGATCATGAATTCGCGAATCCTCGAATATATGGCGAATATTCACCCAAATATTCGCGAAATATCGCAAATTAGAATAGTGCCCCTGCTGCTCATCACTACTGTCGAGTGGTGAATCCCTTCAAAGAGGCCACAAAGTTTGTTAGCAGGGACAAAAATGGGAAAAGTTGTCTTTTGCCGAGATATTTCTCTCACCCAGCATGGGTATATGTAAAAAGACACCCCAAAACACATTGCCCAACTTCTCCTGAGTACGGCAATACCACATGTGTGACACTTTTTTTCAGCCTAGGTGGGCAAAGGGGCCCACATTCCAAAGAGGACCTTTAGGATTTCACAGGGAATTTTTTACACATTTTTATTTCAAACTACTTATCATGCATTAGGCCCCTAAAATGCCAGGGCAGTATAACTACCCCACAAGTGACCCCATTTTGGAAAGAAGACACCCCAAGGTATTCCGTGAGGGGCATGGCGAGTTCCTAGAATTTTTTATTTTTTGTCACAAGTTAGCGGAAAATGATGATTATTATTATTTTTTCTTACAAAGTCTCATATTCCACTAACTTGTGACAAAAAATAAAAACTTCCATGAACTCACTATGCCCATCACGAAATACCTTGGGGTGTCTTCTTTCCAAAATGGGGTCACTTGTGGGGTAGTTATACTGCCCTGGCATTTTAGGGGCCCTAATGCGTGAGAAGTAGTTTGAAATCAAAATGTGTAAAAAATGCCCTGTGAAATCCTAAAGGTGCTCTTTGGCATGTGTGCCCCTTTGCCCACCTAGGCTGCAAAAAAGTGTCACACATGTGGTATCGCCGTACTCAGGAGAAGTTGGGCAATGTGTTTTGGGGTGTCATTTTACTGGGTGAGATAAATATCTCGGTCAAATGCCAACTTTGTATAAAAAAATGGGAAAAGTTGTCGACAAGTTGAAGACACCCCAAGGTATTTTTTTGTCACAAGTTAGTGGAATATGAGACTTTGTAAGAAAAAAAAAAAAAAAATCATCATTTTTCGCTAACTTGTGACAAAAAATAAAAGTTCTATGAACTCACTATGCCCATCAGTGAATACCTTAGGGTGTCTACTTTCCGAAATGGGGTAATTTGTGCGGTTTTCCACTGTCTGGGCATTGTAGAACCTCAGGAAACATGACATGTGCTCAGAAAGTCAGAGCTGCTTCAAAAAGCGGAAATTCACATTTTTGTACCATAGTTTGTAAACGCTATAAATTTTACCCAAACCATTTTTTTTTTTTACCCAAACATTTTTTTTTTATCAAAGACATGTAGAACAATACATTTAGAGAAAAATTTGAATAGAAATGTAGTTTTATTGGAAAAAATTTACAACTGAAAGTGAAAAATGTCATTTTTTTGCAAATAAATCGGTAAATTTCGATTAATAACAAAAAAAGTAAAAATGTCAGCAGCAATGAAATACCACCAAATGAAAGCTCTATTAGTGAGAAGAAAAGGAGGTAAAGTTCATTTGGGTGGTAAGTTGCATGACCAAGCAATAAACCGTGAAAGTAGTGTAGTGCATAATTGTGAATAGTGGTCTGGTCATTAAGGGTGTTTAAGCTAGGGGCAGTGGCGTACCTACCATATAGGCAGACCACGCAGCTGCTATGGGGCCCGTGGGAAAGAGGGGCCCGAAGTGGAGGAGAGGCCCCGCCCCCTAATTGCTCCTGTTTATCTTTCTAAAGCTAAAGGACCTTTGATGATGTCATCACAGGTCCTGTAAGGGAACTGCACAGTGTAAAGTGTAGTTCCCAGGTTAGAACAGTGCATCTGCCAGGACCTGTGATGACATCATCTTCAACATCACAGGTCCTGCAGAATCTAGCAAAGGAACTGCACCAAAAATGGTGTAGTTCCTAGGTTTCAAAGGTATATCTGCCATGACCTGTGATGACATCATCACAGGTCCTTCAACCCCTAACAGCAAGTATTAGAAGTTCACAAGCAGCTCTGCATTGATCCATACAGACTGGAATGGAGAGGTAAGAGGAGGTCCTCCACTTTTCATCATTTACCCCCCCTCCCCCATGCCCTGTTTTTACTCATTGCTCACTCATGTATAATACTTCAGACAATTACAGTGACCACTAGCTCATGTACCTCATACACACAGCGACCATAATGCATAACTGACCACATATTTCTGTAAACACTGTATCTACAGTATTATACCTTGTATGTCTCACATCAATACACTGCTCTGTGTGTATGTGTATATATATATATATATATATATATATATACATATACACACACAGCATATATTACACAGTATTATACATGCAATATGTACAGATATATAGTATATACCGCAGTGCACTGATATGTGAGGTACAAGGTATAATAGATGCAGTGTGTACAGATATATAGTATATACAGCAGTGTACTGATATGTGAGGTACGAGGTGTCAATACACTGCTGTATTTACTATATACCTGTACACACTGCATCTATTATACCTCGTACCTCACATATTATACTACTGTATACACTGCATATATTATACCCCGTACCTCACATATCAGTACACTGCTGTATATACTATATACCTGTACACACTGCATATATTATTCCCTGTACCTCACATATCAGAACACTAGGGAATATACTATATACCTGTACACACTGCATCTATTATACCTCTTTTGTGTGCCAGGGCTGTTTTGTAATCCCAATCCGGCCCTGATGGCATAAATTATATAACGCAGCAGCAAGAATAGTTCTTCGAACAAAAGGAGGGGCTATAAAAGGGGAATGGGGGCCCAATTTAGATTCCTGCTATGGGGCCCAGTGATTTTTATGTACGCCCCTGGCTAGGGGAGCTGAGGTGGTTAAAATGGCTGTATTTCAAATCCCTGACTCAAACCCCTGTATATAGAGGGAGTATCTCACAGGGCCTGAACCAGTGTAGGCCTGAAGTAAATATTTCTTTGCACAAAATGGCTGTATTTCAAATGGCTGTATTTCAAATCCCTGAATCAAACCCTTGTATGTAGAGGGAGTATCTCACAGGGCCTGAACCAGTGTAGGCCTGAAGTAAATATTTCTTTGCACAAAATGGCTGTATTTCAAATGGCTATATTTCAAATCCCTGATTCAAACCCCTGTATGTAGAGGGGGTATCTCACAGGGCCTGAACCAGTGTAGGCCTGAAGTAAATATTTCTTTGCACAAATTGGCTGTATTTAAAATGGTTGTATTTCAAATCCCTGAATCAAACCCCTGTATGTAGAGGGAGTATCTCACACGGTCTGAACCAGTGGAGGCCTGAAGTAAATATTTCTTTGCACAAAATGGCTGTATTTCAAATGGCTGTATTTCTAATCCCTGAATCAAACCCCTGTATGTAGAGGGAGTATCTCACAGGGCCTGAACCAGTGTAGGCCTGAAGTAAATATATCTTTGCACAAAATGGTTGTATTTCAAATGGCTGTTTTTCAATTCCCTGATTCAAACCCCTGTATGTAGAGGGGGTATCTCACACGGCCTGAACCAGTGTAGGCCTGAATTAAATATTTCTCTGCCCAAAATGGCTGTATTTCAAATGACTGTATTTATAATGCCTGATTCAAACCCCTGTATGTAGAGGGGGTATCTCACACGGTCTGAACCAGTGTAGGCCTGAATTAAATATTTCTTTGCCCTAAATGGCTGTATTTCAAATGGCTGTATTTCAAATCCCTGATTCAAACCCCTATATGTAGAAGGTGTATCTTACAGGGCCTTAACCAGTGTAGGCCTGAATTCAATATTGGTGCACTAAATGGCGGTATAAATCTCTGAATGTAACCCAAATGTATTAAAGGTGTATCTCACAATGACATCTGCATCAAAGGCTGCCAACTTAATTTTTTGTGCCCAAACGAGTGTTTGTTTAACAACTGAATTTGACAGCAGTATATAACCCTGTAATTTCACACGTGCTGATGCTGCAAGGCCTGAAAATAGTGTTTTTTGTCAAAAAAGTGTGTTTTTCAAACCCCAGATAATGATGGGTGTATTTCTAGCTTAAATTGCACACTGACTAATCAAGATGTTGTAGATTGACAAAATTGTGTTTTTTTGGTAACAGAAATATGAAAGATGTATATATTAAACTTGAATTTAACACTTGCAGATCTGGAAAATACTGTTTTTTGTTTTTTTTTAAAAGTGTGTTTCTCAAACCACAGAAATTGATGGGTTTATTTCTACCTTAAATTGCACACTGACTAATACAGATGTTGTAGATTGCCAAAAAAGTCTTTTTTTGGTAACAGAATATGAAAGCTGTATATATTTAACTTGAATTTAACACTTGTAGATCTGGAAAAAACTGTTTTTATGAAAAAAAATTGTGTGTTTTTAAAACCCCAGAAAATGATGGGTGTATTTCTACTTTAAATTGCACACTGATTAATCCAGATGTTGTAGATTGCCAAAAAAGTATTTTTGTTTTGTAACAGAATATGAAAGCTGTATATATTAAACTTGAATTTAACACTTGCAGATCTGGAAAATACTGTTTTTTGAAAGAAAAAAAGTGTGTTTTTCAAACCGCAGAAAATGATGGGTGTATTTCTACCTTAAATTGCACACTGACTAATACAGATGTTGTAGATTACCAAAAAAGTCTTTTTTGGTAACAGAATATGAAAGCTACAAAGAAAAAAATAAGGGGTTGGGTCAGCACAACCTGCCTGCAGGTGCAGATCACTATGGCGAAATACATATACAAACGGAAAATGCAAATGTGATCGCACACTACATCCAGCACTCTGCCCTCCATGCTGGATGAGACATTGGTTTATATTTTGGCCAAAGCATAGTAAGCCACTCACCGCGTCAAGGTTGTCTCATGAGTGGTCCCTAACTCTTGTTCCTACCTGTTCATGGGCCATGACAGCCACATAAAATCCAGCGAATGCAGGTCAGCATGCAAGCCAAGTACACTTTGCTTGTAACCCCGTCCGGTGCCATTACAGCTTTCATCGGATCCAGGGATGCAAGTACCAACATGCATGCTGAACCCACCATATACTTCTCCTGGAGCCAGATGGCCAATGGTAGGTTCTATACAAGCAGACTCAGTTTTATACTGACTTTAAAACCAGCCTCAAGGACAGATTAACTGGTCAGGTGTGCAATGACTCCAAGGAGATCGCCACGCCTCCAATATATACTACAAAGAAAAAAATAAGGGGTTGGGTCAGCACAACCTGCCTGCAGGTGCAGATCACTATGGCGAAATACATATACAAACGGAAAATGCAAATGTGATCGCACACTACATCCAGCACTCTGCCCTCAATGCTGGATGAGACATTGGTTTATATTTTGGCCAAAGCATAGTAAGCCACTCACCGCGTCAAGGTTGTCTCCTGAGTGGTCCCTAACTCTTGTTCCTACCTGTTCATGGGCCATGACAGCCACATAAAATCCAGGGAATGCAGGTCAGCATGCAAGCCAAGTACACTTTGCTTGTAACCCCGTCCGGTGCCATTACAGCTTTCATCGGATCCAGGGATGCAAGTACCAACATGCATGCTGAACCCACCATATACTTCTCCTGGAGCCAGATGGCCAATGGTAGGTTCTATACAAGCAGACTCAGTTTTATACTGACTTTAAAACCAGCCTCAAGGACAGATTAACTGGTCAGGTGTGCAATGACTCCAAGGAGATCGCCACGCCTCCAATATATACTACAAAGAAAAGAATAAGGGGTTGGGTCAGCACAACCTGCCTGCAGGTGCAGATCACTATGGCGAAATACATATACAAACGGAAAATGCAAATGTGATCGCACACTACATCCAGCACTCTGCCCTCCATGCTGGATGAGACATTGGTTTATATTTTGGCCAAAGCATAGTAAGCCACTCACCGCGTCAAGGTTGTCTCATGAGTGGTCCCTAACTCTTGTTCCTACCTGTTCATGGGCCATGACAGCCACATAAAATCCAGGGAATGCAGGTCAGCATGCAAGCCAAGTACACTTTGCTTGTAACCCCGTCCGGTGCCATTACAGCTTTCATCGGATCCAGGGATGCAAGTACCAACATGCATGCTGAACCCACCATATACTTCTCCTGGAGCCAGATGGCCAATGGTAGGTTCTATACAAGCAGACTCAGTTTTATACTGACTTTAAAACCAGCCTCAAGGACAGATTAACTGGTCAGGTGTGCAATGACTCCAAGGAGATCGCCACGCCTCCAATATATACTACAAAGAAAAGAATAAGGGGTTGGGTCAGCACAACCTGCCTGCAGGTGCAGATCACTATGGCGAAATACATATACAAACGGAAAATGCAAATGTGATCGCACACTACATCCAGCACTCTGCCCTCCATGCTGGATGAGACATTGGTTTATATTTTGGCCAAAGCATAGTAAGCCACTCACCGCGTCAAGGTTGTCTCATGAGTGGTCCCTAACTCTTGTTCCTACCTGTTCATGGGCCATGACAGCCACATAAAATCCAGGGAATGCAGGTCAGCATGCAAGCCAAGTACACTTTGCTTGTAACCCCGTCCGGTGCCATTACAGCTTTCATCGGATCCAGGGATGCAAGTACCAACATGCATGCTGAACCCACCATATACTTCTCCTGGAGCCAGATGGCCAATGGTAGGTTCTATACAAGCAGACTCAGTTTTATACTGACTTTAAAACCAGCCTCAAGGACAGATTAACTGGTCAGGTGTGCAATGACTCCAAGGAGATCGCCACGCCTCCAATATATACTACAAAGAAAAAAATAAGGGGTTGGGTCAGCACAACCTGCCTGCAGGTGCAGATCACTATGGCGAAATACATATACAAACGGAAAATGCAAATGTGATCGCACACTACATCCAGCACTCTGCCCTCCATGCTGGATGAGACATTGGTTTATATTTTGGCCAAAGCATAGTAAGCCACTCACCGCGTCAAGGTTGTCTCATGAGTGGTCCCTAACTCTTGTTCCTACCTGTTCATGGGCCATGACAGCCACATAAAATCCAGGGAATGCAGGTCAGCATGCAAGCCAAGTACACTTTGCTTGTAACCCCGTCCGGTGCCATTACAGCTTTCATCGGATCCAGGGATGCAAGTACCAACATGCATGCTGAACCCACCATATACTTCTCCTGGAGCCAGATGGCCAATGGTAGGTTCTATACAAGCAGACTCAGTTTTATACTGACTTTAAAACCAGCCTCAAGGACAGATTAACTGGTCAGGTGTGCAATGACTCCAAGGAGATCGCCACGCCTCCAATATATACTACAAAGAAAAAAATAAGGGGTTGGGTCAGCACAACCTGCCTGCAGGTGCAGATCACTATGGTGAAATACATATACAAACGGAAAATGCAAATGTGATCGCAGAGTGTGTTTTTAAAACCCCAGAAAATGATAGGTCTATTTCTACCTTAAATTGCACACTGACTAATCCAGATGTTGTAGTTTGCCCAAAAAAAATAGTGATTTGCAATGTCCCAAAAGCTCAGATGCAGTGCTGGTGCACTGAGCATGCATAAAATGGCCACCGCCGCCGCCACCCACCTTACTAATAGAATTATAAAAGTTTTTTTTTTTTTGGTCAGTGGTCTCAGGGCAGAGTAAAACGATTGTGTCCTGCACCCACACAACTATTTCTAGGTAGATCGCTGAGTTAGATTCTCTCCTATTCTCTCCCTGAAATCACAAGTCCAGCAGCATCCTCTCCCTACACTTGTAACAGCAGAGTGACGTGCAGCGCTACGTGACTCAAGCTTATATAGAGCCTGGGTCACATGCTGCTCTGGCCAATCACAGCCATGCCATTAATAGGCATGGCTGTGATGGCCTCTTGGGGCAAGTAGTATGACACTTGTTGATTGGCAGCCTTTCAAAAAGCGCCTAACACCGAACCCGAACTTTTACGGAAATGTTCGGGTTCGGGTCCGGGGTCCAAAAATCCTAAAGTTTGGTACAAACCCGAACTTTACAGTTCGGGTTCGCTCGACCCTATTTAAATTATTATTATTTTTTATTTTTTTTAGGTGCCACATGTACATTATTACTGTATTAATACCAAAATTTAGGCAGTCTAGGCAGGCTGCATGAAATCAGTAGACTTCTCCTTGCTGCCGGTGCCCCATCTTGCCACTCTTGATGTCTGCCTACCTACTATCATTTGGATACAGCTGCTGTATGCTGCGGCCTGCATCATGCCACTAATGCCACTTGACAACCATCACGTTCCCCAAAGACAGTTTTTTATTTATTTATTCTTTCTCATAACACCGTTTGTTTTTAAACATCATCTGCCCCCCAATAAGGGACAATTTTTGAAAGCTTTATAATATGAAAAAGCATGCAACATGTTGTGGCATGGTGTCTTTTTAAACATGCTATATATTAATGCCGTCAGATGTGCGTTTACCTATAGCTATGTATGTCAGCCTCACTCAGACATCATGTACTATTGCTGTCATTACATTCCAGAGCTTGGGGAGGGGATATGGTGCAGGGGAATAAAAAATCCTAAAAAATAAATGAAAAGAGATAACAAGTTTTCGTAACTGAAATTCACACTCTGAGAGACAGAATTTATTTATTTATTTATTATTTTAAATCAGGCAATCACATTGTATGATTTTTAAATGATTTATTTGTCTTGCACTGCTGAACATAAGTATTTGAACACCTGAGAAAATCAGTGCTACAGAAGTCTTTGTTTGCAATTACAAAGGTCAAACGTTTCTTATAGTTCTTGACCAGGTTTGCACACACTGCAACAGGGATTTTGGCCCACTCCTCCCCACAGATCTCCTCTAGATCTGTCAGGTTTTGGGGCTGTCGCTAAGCAACACAGAGTTTCAGCTCCCTCCAAAGGTGTTCTATTGGATGTAGGTCTGGAGACTGGCTAGGCCACTCCAGAACCTTCATAAGCTTCATAAGGAGCCACTCCTTGGTTATCCTGGCTGTATGCTTTGGGTCGTTGTCATGTTGGAAGACCCAGCCACGACCCATCTTCAATGCACTGACTGAGGGAAGGAGGTTGTTACTCAAAATCTCACAATAAATGGCCCCATTCATCCTCTCCTTAATACAGTGCAGTTGTCCTGTCCCCTTCACAGAAAAGCACCCCCAAAGCATGATGTTACCACCCCCTTGCTTCACAGTAGCGATAGTGTTCTTGGGATGCAACTCAACCTTGTTTTTCCTCCAAACACGACGAGTGAAGTTTAGACCAAAAAGTTCTACTTTGGTCTCATCTGACCACATGCCTTTCTCCCATGCCTCATCTGTATCATCCAGATGGTCATTGGAAAACTTCAGATGGGTCTGGACATGTGATGACTTGAGCAGGGGAACCTTCCGTGCATTGCATGATTTGAAACCATGATGGCGTAGTGTTTTACCGACAGTGACCTTTGAAACTGTGGTCCCAGCTCTTTTCATGTCATTGACCAGCTCCACCCTTGTAGTTTTGGGCTGATTTCTCACCTTTCTTATCATCAGTGATACCCCAAGAGGTGAGATCTTGCATGGAGCCCCAGTCCAATGGAGACTGACAGTCGCCTTTAGCCTCTTCCATTTTCTAACAATTGCTCCAACAGTTGATCTATTTTCACCAAGCTGCTTGGAAATTGCCCCGTAGCCCTTTCCAGCCTTGTGGAGGTCCACAATTTTGTCTCTGGTGTCTTTGGTCTTGCCCATGGTAGTAGTTAGCGTCTGACTGACTGTGGGGTGGACATGGGTTTTTAAGAGCTCAGACAGGTGCTACTAAGTCAGATTAATGAGTGGAGTAGAGCTGGACTTTTTAAAGGCACAGTAACAGGTCTTTCAGAGTTCAAATTATTGCAGTTTCTCAGGTGTTCAAATACTTATGTTCAGCAGTGCAAGACAAATTAATTCTTTAAAAATCATACAATGTGATTTCCTGATTTTTTTTTATTTTTATTCTGTCTCTCAGAGTGGGAATGCACCTACAATGTGAATTTCAGACCCCTCCATGATTTCTAAGTGGGAGAACTTGCAAAATCGCAGGGTGTTCAAATACTTCTGTTCCTCACTGTATATAAACAGTCAGGGCAATTGGAGAAACTTTGGTTTCGGCCCAAATCAATTCAGATCCAAATCCAACTTTTTTTTAAATTTGACGAACTGGACCCAAAACGCTCATCTCTAATTTAAATCCAACTCAAAGGACAACTTATGCGTGCAGTTTGTATATTCTTCCCTGTGTTTGCATGGGATTGCTCTGAGTACTCTGGTTTCCTCCCACACTTCACATACATAATGCTTTATCTTGTTAGCTCCACTGGAGAGAGCATGTGATGATAATTTCTGAAAAGTACAATAGTTTTGCATGATTTGCCAATGTGTACATTTAGTGGTTTATAGAATCCAATGGGAGAAACTGTTTACTTAAATTTATTGAAAAATAAAAAATCTCAAGCCTAGCAGGGCAGTATTCCAACATGATGATGACCACTGCCTTGCTACAGAAACTGAGGGTTAAGGTGCTGGACTTGCCAAGCATGTCCCCAGACCTAAACCCTATTGCGCATCTGTGGTGCATCCTCAAACGGAAAGTGGAGAAGCGCAAGGTCTCTAACATCCAGCAGCTCTGTGATGTCACGGAGGAGTGGAAGAGTATTTCAGTGGCAAACTATAAAGCTCTAGTGAACTCCATGCCCAAAAGAGTAAAGGCAGTGCTGGAAAATGATGGTGGACACACAAAATATTGATACATTGGGCACAATGTGGCCATTTTCACTTAGGGGTATACTCACTTTTGTTACCAGCGGTTTAGACATTAATGGCTGTGTGTTGAGATATTTTGAGGGCACACCAAATTTACACTGTTATACAAGCTGTACACTGACTACTTTACATTGTATCAAAGTGTCATATCTTCAGTGTTCTCCCATGAAAAGGTAAAATAAAATATTGACAAAAATGTGGGTGGTGTACTCACTTTTGTGAGATACTGTAGGTAAAGATGGCCACAGAAGATCATTGCACTGATTAATGTAATGCGTGATGCTCTAATTGAGTCACTACAGGCAGCTATCTCTGTCAAAGGGAATGGTGGGGCAATTTGTAGTCGACTTTTCTCACAGAAAACCACCAACCCATTTTCAATACAAAGTAAAATACATACAATATTCACAATTAGGCCTCATGCACACGACCGTTGTGTGCATCCGCGGCCGTTGTTCCGTTTTCCGTTTTTTTTTTCGCAGACCCATTGACTTTCAATGGGTCCGTGGAAAAATCGGAAAATGCACCATTTGGCTTCCGCGTCCGTGATCCGTTTTTCCAGTCCGTGAAAAAAATAGGACCTGTCCTATTTTTTTCACGGACAACGGTTCACAGACCCATTCAAGTCAATGGGTCCGTGAAAAATCACGGATGCACACAAGATAGTCATCCGTGTCCGTGATCCGTGTCCGTTTTTCCTATCATTTTCAATGCAAACTTGACTTAGTTTTTTTTTTTCACTTTTCATGTCCGTGGAAACTCCAAAAATCAAGGAAGACCCACGGATGAAAAAACGGACACGGATCACGGTACAACGGGAACCGTTTTTGCGGACCGCAAAAAAAAACGTCCGTGTGCATGAGGCCTTAGTTTGATATGATATGTAACAGAAATAATGGAAGTATCTCTTTATGCCTGATACAATTGAATTAAACTGCGGGAAATGGTACTGGTGGCAGATCTGGGGGTGGAGGAAGGTTGGTGGCTAATTTTAAAAATGTGCTTTTTTGCATTTTTTTAATAACTTAGTAAATTCTAACATTGCTTCTACATAAAAAATCATAAAATAAATTTGAAAATATACTGCTTTTATTTTAAAAATATTTAGCAAAGTTATCTTATATAAATAATGAAATAGAGATTTCAGTACATGAATTAGGTGTGAAATACAAAAAATAAATTAATCATAAAATAAATTTGAAAATATACTGCTTTTATTTTAAAAATATTTAGCAAAGTTATCTTATATAAATAATGAAATAGAGATTTCAGTACATGAATTAGGTGTGAAATACAAAAAATGACAAAAAATGACTCCACAAATGGTCTAGTATTCCTTTAGTGCTTTTATTTGTGGTCTTTTTTATGCGTGTAAATCTGTACAGAAGAGGCAGAGTTTAAATCTGTAATGTCCCGGAGTGCCATTACTACTCCTTTTTGACACCTTGCTACCATCTCTTATGTGCTAATGTATAACATCTAATGTATTTTATGTCATTGCCTAATAATGTGCATATTCATTCATGAAACTGTTTATGTTCATGCAATTACCTGGTCAACCAGCAGATGGCGGCAGCATTGGCAGAGATAGTTTCTCTGGAGAGGAACTTTCTGCTTCCTCCCAGCCCTCTTTAGAGAGGGAGGAGTTTAGTTAGTGAGTTAGTCAGTCTACCCTACCCCCTTATGGGTAGAGGTTGTGTGAGGAGTCTTGTCTGACTTAACCCTTGCTAGGGAAAGGCAGCAGGCGTGGTCCTTTCTGGACAGGTACTGTTAGTCCTACGCCAGCCTTATCACTAGAGGATGGGCACATCCAAGCTGAAGCTAGAGCTTGAGGTACTCCAAAGCAAGGACAAGAAGTTCCAAGGATTAAAGATAAAGTAAGAGACAGACTACAGCTAACCTAAGATCCAGCAAAGGAGGAAGAGTTTCCTATTTATCTATCCAAAGCATAGCAGAGCTGAGATTGTTGCAGAGAAGTATTTGCCTACCAGAGTTAAGCCAATACCTGCTGATGACCAAGATATCGTTTGGAAGCTGTTTGGATTACCAGTTCATGGCAAGTAAAAGCAACTGTTCAAAGTTACTACAAAGTCTGGACTCCATTTGTTCTACCTATTCCCCATCCAAGTTCAGCTACCCTTTTGCACTGCTTCGGACCACACCACATCTGGGATCCACAGATATCCAGGTAGGAACACCGTGATACGTGTATATAACTCTACAGAGACTGTAGGCCACTGTACACCACTCTGGCAATCCTACCCTGGGTACCAACATTACGATCTACTAAAGGGAGCCTTGTGTTTCCGCTGCTTAACCACATTTGGCGTTATGTTTACTTGCTCTTTAAGAGGAACATATTTCGTAGAAACCTCCTAAGGAGCAAGGGATACCCCAGGCACGGCCTTGTGGGCCCAGGGTCACCACAAATCTAACTTGCTTAAAGCCAAACAGGGTCACCAGCAACAACTTCAAAACAAAAATGGATTGATGCCAAATCCACATATGATCAATCTGAAGTTAATTAAGCACACAATCAATCACAATTTTCTGGGTTGGTAAAGCTGGGAGGCTGAATAGATACAATACACAGATCCTTATACATTTAGGTATCGTTTAGTGATCAGAAAATGGAATAATACCTTGGAACAGTCATTTTTTCACCTCTAATGCCAGTTCAGAGGAATATGCTTGACATACTTATTTTGATAGTGGAATTGAGGTTTGTTTAGGAAGAATCAGTCATGCATGAATCACCAGGTCCTGACATGTTGCTGTCTAAATTATATTATAAATGTAATAAATACTTTAGATAACTCATTTGAGATAAAGGATCTATGTATTTCAATATCTGAGGCTACTATGATATTGCCCTGGTAATAGACCCATTGACAATTCTAATACAAAGGGTTAGAGGTTTTAGATGCAGGGAGAGGGCAGGTTATCCCCATAGGCAAGAGATTTGTTTAGGTTACATCAGTTTCTTTGGTGTTGCATATGAGAGTTTTTTTTTTTGTTTTTTTGGACTCTCTATAAACTCTTTATATATCAGCCCTCTATATTTCTCCCAATAGGTCAAATAAGTTTTAAATAGCAACAGGAGGTCTGTATTGTCAAACCAGGGACCAAGGTCAATTATTTGGATTTGTCTTATTTCTTTAAATATAGAGGATTTTGTTAATATTAATGATAAATCTTTCTTTAAAGCTATTCAATATTAGATTAAATCATGAGACAGATATCCATTATGGTGAAAATTATCATTTTATTTAAAAACATAACTTTTCCTCCAGCTTTTGTATATTTTGGGGAATTCTCCAGCATAGCCAGACAAAAGTTAGTGTGACAAGGATGTAAACCCTAGGAGTAATGAACTTTACTGTCCCACTTAGGCTGCTTTCACATATGCATCAATGAAATCCGGCAGGCTGTTTTCTGGATCGGGCATAGCCGGATAGAGCCATGTGCCTGCCAGATCCCATGAACTATTATTATTATTATTATTATTATTTATTAAAGCACCATTCATTCCATAGCGCTGTACATATGACAAGAGGTATACATACATAATACAGACAATTGCACTAATCATAAACAAGACGAGTTACAAACTGGTACAGAAGGAGAGAGGGCCCTGCCCGTGAGGGCTTACAATCTACATGGTATGGGAGAAGGACACAGTAGGTGCGGGTTAAGTTGGTCATGGCGGTATGGAGGCAGCAGGGTCACTGGTTGTAGGCTTGTCTGAAGAGGTGGGTTTTCAGGTTTCTTTTGAAGGATTCCACTGTAGGTGAGAGTCTGATATGTTGGGGTAACGAGTTCCAGAGTATGGGGGATGCACGTGAGAAATCTTGGAGGGGATTGTGGGAAGAGGCGATAAGAGGAGAGGAGAGAAGGAGGTCTTGTGAGGATCGGAGAGTGTGTGTGGGGGTGTATCGGGAAAGTAGCTCAGAGATGTAGGGAGGGGACAGGTTATGGATGGCCTTGTATGTATTTGTTCGTACTTTGAAGTAAATTCGCTGGGCAATGGGGAGCCAGTGAAGGGATTGGAAGAGGGGAGAGGCAGAGGAGTAATAGGGTGAGAGGTGAATTAGTCGGGCAGCAGAGTTGAGGATAGATTGGAGGGGTGTGAGAGTGCTAGATGGAAGGCCACAGAGGAGAGTGTTGCAGTAGTCTAGGCGGGAGATGATGAGGGCATGTACAAGTATTTTCGCAGATTCAAAGTTAAGGAAAGCACAGATGCGGGAGATGTCTTTGAGTTGGAGGCGGCAGGTGGTGGAAAGTGCTTGGATGTGCGGTCTGAAGGAGAGGGCAGAATCCAAGGTCACTCCAAGGCAGCGGACTTCGTTGACCGGGGAGAGTGTGCAGCCATTGATCATAATAGATAGGTCTGTTGGGGGGTTGAGCAAGATGGGGGAAAGAGGATGAATTCTGTTTTATCCATGTTAAGTTTTGGAAAGCGAGAGGAGAGGAAGGTTAATATAGAAGATAGACATTGTGGGATTCTGGATAGTAAGGTGGTGATGTCTGGACCAGAGAGGTAGATTTGTGTGTCGTCAGCGTAGGAGTGATACTGAAAGCCATGGGACTCTATGAGCTGTCCCAGGCCAAAAGTGTAGATAGAGAAGAGCAGGGGTCCTAGGACAGAGCCTTGCGGGACACCAACAGAGAGGGAATGAAACGAGGAGGTGGTGCGGAAGTGGGAGACGCTTAACTATAATGGGATTCAATGGGGAACCGGCCACTCCTCAACATATCAGCCGGGATTCAGTTGGACATTTTTTGTACAGCCTAATCATGGCATACAGGCCGTATTTCCAGCACATCTCATTATAGTTAATGGAGTTTGGTGGGCACGCGGCACTATCTGGCTATGTTGGATCCAGAGAACTGCTGGATATGTTTTACATATGTGTAGAGTTGAGCGAACACCTGGATGTTCGGGTTCGAGAAGTTCGGCCGAACTTCCCGGAAATGTTCGGGTTCGGGATCCGAACCCGATCCGAACTTCGTCCCGAACCCGAACCCCATTAAAGTCAATGGGGACCCGAACTTTTGGGCACTAAAAAGGCTGTAAAACAGCCCAGGAAAGAGCTAGAGGGCTGCAAAAGGCAGCAACATGTAGGTAAATTCCCTGCAAACAAATGTGGATAGGGAAATGAATTAAAATAAAATAAAAAATAAAAAAAAAATGAACCAATATCAATTGGACAGAGGTCCCATAGCAGAGAATCTGGCTTCACGTCAGCAGAGAATCAGTCTCTTCATGCCATAGCAAAGAATCTGGCTTCATGTCAGCGCAGAATCAGTCTTCATGTCATAGCAGAGAATCAGGCTTCACGTCACCCACCACTGGAACAGGCCACTGTCACACATTTAGGCCCGGCACCCAGGCAGAGGAGAGAGGTCCCGTAACAGAGAATTTGGCCTTATGTCAGCGCAGAATCTGTCTTCATGTCATAGCAGAGAATCAGGCTTCACGTCACCCACCACTGGAACAGGCCACTGTCACACAGTTAGGCCCCGGCACCCAGACAGAGGAGAGCGGTCCCGTAACAGAGAATCTGGCCTTATGTCAGCGCAGAATCTGTCTTCATGTCATAGCAGAGAATCAGGCTTCACGTCACCCACCACTGGAACAGGCCACTGTCACACATTTAGGCCCAGGCACCCAGGCAGAGGAGAGAGGTCCCGTAACAGAGAATCTGGCCTTATGTCAGCGCAGAATCTGTCTTCATGTCATAGCAGAGAAACAGGCTTCACGTCACCCACCACTGGAACAGGCCACTGTCACACATTTAGGCCCAGGCACCCAGGCAGAGGAGAGAGGTCCCGTAACAGAGAATCTGGCCTTATGTCAGCGCAGAATCTGTATTCATGTCATAGCAGAGAATCAGGCTTCACGTCACCCACCACTGGAACAGGCCACTGTCACACATTTAGGCCCAGGCACCCAGGCAGAGGAGAGAGGTCCCGTAACAGAGAATCTGGCCTTATGTCAGCGCAGAATCTGTATTCATGTCATAGCAGAGAAACAGGCTTCACGTCACCCACCACTGGAACAGGCCACTGTCACACATTTAGGCCCCGGCACCCAGACAGAGGAGAGCGGTCCCGTAACAGAGAATCTGGCCTTATGTCAGCGCAGAATCTGTCTTCATGTCATAGCAGAGAATCAGGCTTCACGTCACCCACCACTGGAACAGGCCACTGTCACACATTTAGGCCCAGGCACCCAGGCAGAGGAGAGAGGTCCCGTAACAGAGAATCTGGCCTTATGTCAGCGCAGAATCTGTATTCATGTCATAGCAGAGAATCAGGCTTCACGTCACCCACCACTGGAACAGGCCACTGTCAAACATTTAGGCCCAGGCACCCAGGCAGAGGAGAGAGGTCCCGTAACAGAGAATCTGGCCTTATGTCAGCGCAGAATCTGTATTCATGTCATAGCAGAGAATCAGGCTTCACGTCACCCACCACTGGAACAGGCCACTGTCACACATTTAGGCCCAGGCACCCAGGCAGAGGAGAGAGGTCCCGTAACAGAGAATCTGGCCTTATGTCAGCGCAGAATCTGTATTCATGTCATAGCAGAGAATCAGGCTTCACGTCACCCACCACTGGAACAGGCCACTGTCACACATTTAGGCCCCGGCACCCAGACAGAGGAGAGGTTCATTCAACTTTGGGTTGCCCCGCAATATAATGGTAAAATGAAATTAAAAATAGTATTGAATGAGGAAGTGCCCTGGAGTAGAATAATATATTGTTAATGGGAGGTAGTTAATATCTAATCTGCACAAGGGATGGACAGGTCCTGTGGGATCCATGCCTGGTTCATTTTTATGAACGTCAGCTTGTCCACATTGGCTGTAGACAGGCGGCTGCGTTTGTCTGTAATGACGCCCCCTGCCGTACTGAATACACGTTCAGACAAAACGCTGGCCGCCGGGCAGGCCAGCACCTCCAAGGCATAAAAGGCTAGCTCTGGCCACGTGGACAATTTGGAGACCCAGAAGTTGAATGGGGCCGAACCATCAGTCAGTACGTGGAGGGGTGTGCAAAGGTACTGTTCCACCATGTTAGTGAAATGTTGCCTCCTGCTAACACGTTCCGTAACAGGTGGTGGTGCAGTTAGCTGTGGCATGGTGACAAAACTTTTCCACATCTCTGCCATGCTAACCCTGCCCTCAGAGGAGCTGGCCGTGACACAGCTGCGTTGGCGACCTCTTGCTCCTCCTCTGCATTCGCCTTGGGCTTCCACTGGTTCCCCTGTGACATTTGGGAATGCTCTCAGTAGCGCGTCTACCAACGTGCGCTTGTACTCGCGCATCTTCCTATCACGCTCCAGTGTAGGAAGTAAGGTGGGCACATTGTCTTTGTACCGGGGATCCAGCAGGGTGGCAACCCAGTAGTCCGCACACGTTAAAATGTGGGCAACTCTGCTGTCATTGCGCAGGCACTGCAGCATGTAGTCGCTCATGTGTGCCAGGCTGCCCAGAGGTAAGGACAAGCTGTCCTCTGTGGGAGGCGTATCGTCATCGTCCTGTGTTTCCCCCCAGCCACGCACCAGTGATGGGCCCGAGCTGCTTTGGGTGCCACCCCGCTGTGAACATGCTTCATCCTCCTCCTCCTCCACCTCCTCCTCATCCTCGTCCTCCTCGTCCTCCAGTAGTGGGCCCTGTCTGGCCACATTTGTACCTGGCCTCTGGTGTTGCAAAAAACCTCCCTCTGAGTCACTTCGAAGAGACTGGCCTGAAAGTGCTAAAAATGACCCCTTTTACCTCCTGGGCCACCTCCTCTTCCATCATCGCCCTAAGTGTTTTCTCAAGGAGACATAGAAGTGGTATTGTAACGCTGATAACGGCGTCATTGCCACTGGCCATGTTGGTGGAGTACTCGAAACAGCGCAACAGGGCACACAGGTCTCGCATGGAGGCCCAGTCATTGGTGGTGAAGTGTGTCTGATCCGCAGTGCGACTGACCCGTGCGTGCTGCAGCTGAAACTCCACTATGGCCTGCTGCTGCTCGCACAGTCTGTCCAGCATATGCAAGGTGGAGTTCCACCTGGTGGGTACGTCGCATATGAGGCGGTGAGCGGGAAGGCCGAAGTTACGCTGTAGCGCAGACAGGCGAGCAGCGGCAGGGTGTGAACGCCGGAAGCGCGAACAGACGGCCCGCACTTTATGCAGCAGCTCTGACATGTCGGGGTAGTTGCGAATGAACTTCTGCACCACCAAATTCAGCACATGCGCCAGGCAAGGGATGTGCGTCAAACCGGCTAGTCCCAGAGCTGCAACGAGATTTCGCCCATTATCGCACACCACCAGGCCGGGCTTGAGGCTCACCGGCAGCAACCACTCGTCGGTCTGTTGTTCTATACCCCGCCACAACTCCTGTGCGGTGTGGGGCCTGTCCCCCAAACATATGAGTTTCAGAATGGCCTGCTGACGTTTACCCCGTGCTGTGCTGAAGTTGGTGGTGAAGGTGTGTGGCTGACTGGATGAGCAGGTGGAAGAAGAGGAGGAGGAAGCTGAGTAGGAGGAGGAGGAGACAGGAGGCAAAGAATGTTGCCCTGCGATCCTTGGCGGCGGAAGGACGTGCGCCAAACAGCTCTCCGCCTGGGGCCCAGCCGCCACTACATTTACCCAGTGTGCAGTTAGGGAGATATAGCCTCCCTGGCCGTGCTTACTGGTCCACGTATCTGTGGTTAGGTGGACCTTGCCACAGATGGCGTTGCGCAGTGCACACTTGATTTTATCGGACACTTGTTTGTGCAGGGAAGGCACGGCTCTCTTGGAGAAGTAGTGGCGGCTGGGAACAACATACTGTGGGACAGCAAGTGACATGAGCTGTTTGAAGCTGTGTGTGTCCACCAGCCTAAATGACAGCATTTCATAGGCCAGTAGTTTAGAAATGCTGGCATTCAGGGCCAGGGATCGAGGGTGGCTAGGTGGGAATTTACGCTTTCTCTCAAATGTTTGTGAGATGGAGAGCTGAACGCTGCCGTGTGACATGGTTGAGATGCTTGGTGACGCAGGTGGTGGTTTTGGTGGTACATCCCATGTTTGCTGGGCGGCAGGTGCCAACGTTTCTCCAGAGGCGGAGGAAGAGGCCGAGGCGGCGGCAGCAGCAGAAGAGGCCGAGGCAGCAGTAGCAGAAGAGGTAGCAGGGGGAGCCTGAGTGACTTCTTTGTTTTTAAGGTGTTTACTCCACTGCAGTTCATGCTTTGCATGCAGGTGCCTGGTCATGCAGGTTGTGCTAAGGTTCAGAACGTTAATACCTCGCTTCAGGCTCTGATGGCACAGCGTGCAAACCACTCGGGTCTTGTCGTCAGCACATTGTTTGAAGAAGTGCCATGCCAGGGAACTCCTTGAAGCTGCCTTTGGGGTGCTCGGTCCCAGATGGCGGCGGTCAGTAGCAGGCGGAGTCTCTTGGCGGCGGGTGTTCTGATTTTGCCCACTGCTCCCTCTTTTGCTACGCTGTTGGCTCGGTCTCACCACTGCCTCTTCCTCCGAACTGTGAAAGTCAGTGGCACGACCTTCATTCCATGTGGGGTCTAGGACCTCATCGTCCCCTGCATCGTCTTCCACCCAGTCTTGATCCCTGACCTCCTGTTCAGTCTGCACACTGCAGAAAGACGCAGCAGTTGGCACCTGTGTTTCGTCATCATCAGAGACGTGCTGAGGTGGTATTCCCATGTCCTCATCATCAGGAAAAATAAGTGGTTGTGCGTTAGTGCATTCTATCTCTTCCACCCCTTGGGAAGGGCTAGGTGGATGCCCTTGGGAAACCCTGGCAGCAGAGTCTTCAAACAGCATAAGAGACTGCTGCATAACTTGAGGCTCAGACAGTTTCCCTGATATGCATGGGGGTGATGTGACAGACCGATGGGCTTGGTTTTCATGCGCCATCTGTGCACTTTCTGCAGAAGACTGGGTGGGAGATAATGTGAACGTGCTGGATCCACTGTTGGCCACCCAATTGACTAATGCCTGCACCTGCTCAGGCCTTACCATCCTTAGAACGGCATTGGGCCCCACCAAATATCGCTGTAAATTCTGCTGGCTACTGGGACCTGAGGTAGTTGGTTCACCAGGACGTGTGGCTGTGGCAGAACGGCCACGTCCTCTCCCAGCACCAGAGGGTCCACTAACACCACCACGACCATGTCCACGTCCGCGTCCCTTATTAGATGTTTTCCTCATTGTTCCCGTTCACCACAATTTTGAGAACAGGTATAGGTTTAATCACAGAATCAGACTTCTATCTGCACGGTAGCGTGTGTCTTAGGTTTTTCTGAATGACACTATCAGCACCTTCAATGTAAGATATCCTTTTTGGGATAGATTTCAAGTAGGCCTCATATACCAGAAACTAGTTATTTTGAGAATGGCAAATTTGGGAATAGTTTTTCAACCCAGAACAAAAAGTGTGCTTTTACGGTCACTACAAATAACTTGACCAGCTAAAACACTACAGATTTGGTTGAATAGAAATGTCAGGCCTGTTTTTTTTTTTGCGCTGTGTGACAGGTATAGGTTTAATCACAGAATCAGACTTCTATCTGCACGGTAACGTGTGTCTTAGGTTTTTCTGAATGACACTATCAGCACCTTCAATGTAAGATATCCTTTTTGGGATAGATTTCAAGTAGGCCTCATATACCAGAAACTAGTTATTTTGAGAATGGCAAATTTGGGAATGGTTTTTCAACCCAGAAAAAAAAGTGTGCTTTTACGGTCACTACAAATAACTTGCCTAGCTAAAACAGTACAGATTTGGTTAAATAGAGATGTGAGGCCTGTTTTTTTTTGCGCTGTGTGACAGGTATAGGTTTAATCACAGAATCAGATTTCTATCAGCACGCTAGCGTGTGTCTTAGGTTTTTCTGAATGACACTATCACTAGCTTGAATGTAAGATATTCTTTTTGGGATAGATTTCAAGTAGGCCTCAAATACCAGAAACTAGTTATTTTGAGAATGGCAAATTTGGGAATGGTTTTTCAACCCAGAAAAAAAAGTGTGCTTTTACGGTCACTACAAATAACTTGACCAGCTAAAACAATACAGATTTGGTTAAATAGAGATGTGAGGCCTGTTTTTTGTTGCGCTGTGTGACAGGTATAGGTTTAATCACAGAATCAGATTTCTATTAGCACGCTAGCGTGTGTCTTAGGTTTTTCTGAATGACACTATCACTAGCTTCAATGTAAGATATTATTTTTGGGATAGATTTCAAGTAGGCCTCAAATACCAGAAACTAGTTATTTTGAGAATGGCAAATTTGGGAATGGTTTTTCAACCCAGAAAAAAAAGTGTACTTTTACGGTCACTACAAATAACTTGACCAGCTAAAACAGTACAGATTTGGTTAAATAGAGATGTGAGGCCTGTTTTTTTTTGCGCTGTGTGACAGGTATAGGTTTAATCACAGAATCAGATTTCTATCAGCACGCTAGCGTGTGTCTTAGGTTTTTCTGAATGACACTATCACTAGCTTCAATGTAAGATATTCTTTTTGGGATAGATTTCAAGTAGGCCTCAAATACCAGAAACTAGTTATTTTGAGAATGGCAAATTTGGGAATGGTTTTTCAACCCAGAAAAAAAAGTGTGCTTTTACGGTCACTACAAATAACTTGACCAGCTAAAACAGTACAGATTTGGTTGAATAGAAATGTCAGGTCTATTTTTTAGGCGCTGGGTGACAGGCTCAACTTGCCCCTGATGTAATATATGGCCAAAAAATAACCACACTGTTGATGGTTAAATGCACTTGGGTGACACAGGCTCAGCCTGCACCAGATGTAGTTTATGGCCAAAAAATAATCAGACTGTCGATGGTTAAATGCACTTCGGTGACACAGGCTCAGCCTGCAGCTTATGTAGTATATGGCCAAAAAATAACCAGACTGTTGATGGTAAATGCACTTCGGTGACACAGGCTCAGCCTGTAGCTGATGTAGGATATAGCACAAAATAACTACACTATCGATGGTTAAATACACTTGGTGATAGCTTGTGCTGGCGCACCACAAGTCACAAAATGGCCGCCGATCACCCCAGAAAAAAAGTGATCTAAAAACGCTCTGGGCAGACTCAAAAAAGTGAGCAAGTCAATAATAGCACTTCAATGATCCACAGCTGCAGATCGATCACAGAATGAAGTCTTTTGGAGGAGTTAATCTGCCTAATCTCGCCCTAACGTCGCAGCTGCAACCTCTCCCTATACTGATCATAGCAGAGTGACGTGCGCGCTACGTGACTCCAGCTTAAATAGAGGCTGGGTCACATGCTGCACTGGCCAATCACAGCCATGCCAATAGTAGGCATGGCTATGATGGCCTCTTGGGGCAAGTAGTATGACGCTTGTTGATTGGCTGCTTTGCAGCCTTTCAAAAAGCGCCAAGAAAGCGCCGAACACCGAACCCGAACCCGGACTTTTACGAAAATGTTCGGGTTCGGGTCCGTGTCACGGACACCCCAAATTTCGGTACGAACCCGAACTATACAGTTCGGGTTCGCTCATCCCTACATATGTGTGACTCTAACTGTAATAATTTTTTTGTTCTCAGTTGGGTTTCTACATTCTCATGTCCCTGCTTTACCATTTCTCATTCTTATTGCCTGCCCCCTACTTAAAATATATTGTTTATTTGATAACGGTAAGTATTAGAATTGAGGCAATTCACATTGTTTAAATTATTTTCTCAGTTTTTTTGCAATTTTCTAATTCATTGAAGCTTGGGACAAATTAAAATATCCACAACTAAGATCTTTTGAATCTACAACTTTTTCTCTCCAAAAGGTTGTATGTCTTCTTGAACATTTTTTTACACCCTTTAAGAATCTTCCAGTTATGACACAGGAATCTTGAACTATCTTCTTTTTATTATTTGCATATTTTGATGTCAAACTATTTATAGGAAGGAGAAACATGTGTAATGCACGAGTGTGAACATTCTTCCTCTACGGTAACAAATTTGGCAAAATGCTTTGCAGTCTATTCTATGTCTGCCTAATTTTGATAATAAAATTGTACAAATTATGTCAACACATGTTACTTTATACACTATTTTTTCACACGGATTACTGTGCATTACTCTCTTCTTGTAGTTGTGTAAGGTGTAAAACAGATGAAGTTAGCTTAATCCACCCAAATAGAAATTATTGTATCAGTGTGTGTTGTCTGTTATCAGTAACAAATTATATTGTTTTGTACAATTAAATCTATTTACTGTATATCTGCTTTGGGGGCACCACTGATTTTAATTTTCCTTCCTCTCAATAGCCAGGTGGGTAGGTATTTGAACATTTATATACATTAACTGTAATTTCTACTTGTTTGAAAAATAAAAAAAACGCTACAAGACTTCGAAATAAAACATCTACAATTGTTAGATACATTTCTGTTATTCAGCATATTACTGTCACTTGTTTGCTTTGAATACTTATTTAGGTTTCCTGTGCCTACTGTGAAATTTTCCACAAGCTTGTTAAATAAAACATATAGGAACCACAGGATGCACAATTTTCAGAACGGCATGTATACAGATTGAAATTTACATTAAATTGCTATGTGTTAGTTAAATGGCACCTTAGCTTCTAAGCAACTCTTTGAATACTTGTTTCTTTAATTATTATTTAATTTAGTGGTTATGACTGGTTTTCAGTTAGAGAGGGCACTACTGACAAATTCAATTACATGAAAATAGAGGAATTAATGATCCATGCAAATTATTCATTTCTTACATGATATTTTATAATTTCTACGGAAATGTGTAATCAACATTTAGTTTGTATTAATAAACACTTACAGTTAAGCCCCATAATGTGCAGTAATTAAAATGGGTTGGTTGGTGATATTTGCTTACAACTACATTAAAATAAACTCTGCTTTTTTTTTTACCCTTTTAGTCTCATTGTTGATATTGGAAATCCTCATGCTATTCAGTGTTATCTAACTTACCAAGTCTTACTGTAATAAACATAATGACTTCATTAAAGTTCTGAATAGTTTCCCCAAGTGGGAGACATATTATAATTAAGTGTTGACATACAGATAAACAATTGTTAGATAAGAATATACCTATGATTACTGGAGATGAGGAAAGTTTTCAAAAATTCAATTTGGACTTTTTACAAGAAATTTGCTTAGTTCAGAATTAATTTGTCAGGGAATGTGTTAAATCAGCTATATTCTGGCCTGCAGAGAGAGTGTGTCTCAGCGTACATGAATGCATTGCAGTACCATTCATAGCTAGTCTTTTCTGACAGTGAAACAGTTACTGTGCATCAGTGACAGGCAAGTCTCTTACAGTATATGGACGTGTGCATCATCGTGCAGGCCACCAACAATCTTAGCTAAACCAAAAGAAAAGCATACAGCATTAGTAAAAGGAAAAACAAAACAAAAAAACACTGTTCGCCCCTGCAACACTTTGTCCCAATGACTCTTTAGTGAAATAAATGAAGGACATGAAGGCAGTGGCAATAAAGTAGTGGAGAAAAAAAAGGTTCTTTTGAGCCATGTAGAATAACTGTGCTTCATCATTAGGCTTAGTTCACACTTTACTTACTGTAGTTGGTCAGTTATGGGTCAAAAACACAGAACAGGTGCAGATCTTTTCATGATACCTTATCTGAGAGTAGGATTGGCTCTTGATTTTGGCTCAGCATACAATAATTGCTGGAATTAACTGACCAAATAACTGAAGTGTGAACTCAGCCTTACAGGTCAATGTTAGCATCAGGTATAATGTACTTAACCATGCAGTGGCCTGAGATTTTACTACACAGTGAAAGAGCTGTCTCCTTTTACAATGGCTGCTGTTTCCATATAGATTGCTAGTTAACCTGTTTTGTTAGCCACTGATTCTACTAAAGTGGGAAAGAGCTGTCTCATTTCACTGTTTGTGGGTTGTCCAAATACATTGCTTGTTAACCTTGTTTCTTAGGCACTGATTCTACTATAGAATGAAAGAACTGTCTCATTTTACACCATCTACTGTTTCCAGAATATGTTAGATTGATAGCATGTTCTGTTAGCTACAGATTCTACTAAAAAGAGAAAGAGCTGTCTCATTTCACTATTGTGGGCTGGCCACGTTGATTGCTAGATAACCTGTTCTGAAAGTCACTGATTCTACTAAAGTGGGAAAGAGCCATATCATTTTACACCATCTGCTGTGTGTATATATATATATATATATATATATATATATATACACTGCTCAAAAAAATAAAGGGAACACAAAAATAACACATCCTAGATCTGAATTAATTAAATATTCTTCTGAAATACTTTGTTCTTTACATAGTTGAATGTGCTGACAACAAAATCACACATAAATAAAAAAAATGGAAATCAAATTTTTCAACCCATGGAGGTCTGGATTTGGAGTCACACTCAAAATTAAAGTGGAAAAACACACTACAGGCTGATCCAACTTTGATGTAATGTCCTTAAAACAAGTCAAAATGAGGCTCAGTCGTGTGTGTGGTCTCCACGTGCCTGTATGACCTCCCTACAACGCCTGTGCATGCTCCTGATGAGGTGGCGGACGGTCTCCTGAGGGATCTCCTCCCAGACCTGGACTAAAGCATCTGCCAACTCCTGGACAGTCTGTGGTGCAACGTGACATTGGTGGATAGAGCGAGACATGATGTCCCAGATGTGCTCAATTGGATTCAGGTCTGGGGAACGGGCGGGCCAGTCCATAGCATCAATGCCTTCGTCTTGCAGGAACTGCTGACACACTCCAGCCACATGAAGTTTAGCATTGTCTTGCATTAGGAGGAACCCAGGGCCAACCGCACCAGCATATGGTCTCACAAGGTGTCTGAGGATCTCATCTCGGTACCTAACGGCAGTCAGGCTACCTCTGGCGAGCACATGGAGGGCTGTGCGGCCCTCCAAAGAAATGCCACCCCACACCATTACTGACCCAATGCCAAACCGGTCATGCTGGAGGATGTTGCAGGCAGCAGAACGTTCTTCACCGCATCTCCAGACTCTGTCACGTCTGTCACGTGCTCAGTGTGAACCTGCTTTCATCTGTGAAGAGCACAGGGCACCAGTGGCGAATTTTCCAATCTTGGTGTTCTCTGGCAAATGCCAAACGTCCTGCACGGTGTTGGGCTGTAAGCACAACCCCCACCTGTGGACGTCGGGCCCTCATATCACCCTCATGGAGTCTGTTTCTGACCGTTTGAGCAGACACATGCACATTTGTGGCCTGCTGGAGGTCATTTTGCAGGGCTCTGGCAGTGCTCCTCCTGTTCCTCCTTGCACAAAGGCGAAGGTAACGGTCCTGCTGCTGGGTTGTTGCCCTCCTACGGCCTCCTCCACGTCTCCTGATGTACTGGCCTGTCTCCTGGTAGCGCCTCCATGCTCTGGACACTATGCTGACAGACACAGCAAACCTTCTTGCCACAGCTCGCATTGATGTGCAATCCTGGATAAGCTGCACTACCTGAGCCACTTGTGTGGGTTGTAGACTCCGTCTCATGCTACCACTAGAGTGAAAGCACCGCCAGCATTTAAAAGTGACCAAAACATCAGCCAGGAAGCATAGGAACTGAGAAGTGATCTGTGGTCACCACCTGCAGAAACACTCCTTTATTGGGGGTGTCTTGCTAATTGCCTATAATTTCCACCTGTCGTCTATCCCATTTGCACAACAGCATGTGAAATTGATTGTCACTCAGTGTTGCTTCCTAAGTGGACAGTTTGATTTCACAGAAGTGTGATTGACTTGGAGTTACATTGTGTTGTTTAAGTGTTCGCTTTATTTTTTTGAGCAGTGTATTATGTTTTTCTTTTTATTGCATTGAACTGAACTTCTAAATTATACCGGACTATACATATTTGGTCCCTATTTGTGGACATTGGTGGGCTGTAGAAATATTATCTGTTGTAGAAATATTAATATTCGAAATCCGCTCTCCAATGTCTTTGTGTAAGGAGAGGTAAAAGTTTTTCCCTTGTGTAATTTTTGATGGATCTGGGTTGATTGTACAGAGATTGTATGATGAGATTGTATGATGAGTAGTTCAGGGTATTGTGTTTTTTGTAACTTCTTAACTTTTATGTTACTGTGATTTTGAAAGAGGCAATTTTATAGAGGTTTATAGAGGCAGCAATTGGTTTTAGTGTTTGTGCATTAGAGACAGTATTTAGAGAGTATTTTTATATTGTTAACCTGTAAATCACCCACAGAGTTAGTTTCGTCGAATAGTTATCTTGTCTTTTTGTAACCTTTCTATGTACAGTTTGATTTTGTTTTGATAAGTTTTATGCGGGATATCAGTTGAGTGTTCGGTTATGGTATAGCGCAGTGACCAGTATGATACAGGAATCATTGTGTGAGCATTAGTAGCAGTTTAGTGGTGAAATCGTCCTATAGTTGATGATTCTGCTTAATATTTATATTTCAGATGGCGAGCTTGAAAGGATTCAACTGATTTTTTCTCTGCACAGCAGGTAAAAGGGAGGTAATAGTAAACTGTAGTTTTGTCTGCTGTGTCAGAGAAAATTTCTGCTTGTTAGAAGAACATTTTTCGCTCTATTTGTGTAAGGATAAGGTAGAAGTTTTTCCCTTGTGTAATTTTTGATGGATCTGAGTTGATTGTACAGAGATTGTATGATGAGATTGTATGATGAGTAGTACAGGGTATTGTGTTTTTTGTAACTTCTTAACTTTTCTGTTACTGTGATTTTGTAAGAGGCAATTTTATAGAGGTTTATAGAGGCAGCAATTGGTTTTAGTGTTTGTACATTAGAGACAGTATTTAGAGAGTATTTTTATATTGTTAACCTGTAAATCACCCACAGAGTGGAGGTTTTGCTCTGGTTTCGGCGGTAGGGAACAGGAAATATAGAAACTGTTTTTATTGCTGGATTTTGTAGACACTATCTTGATTTCCTCTGTGTAATGACCATGTGCTTGTCGGCCATCTTTATGACCATGTGGTATGTCGGCCATCTTTAAGCTTGTCGGCCATCTTTAAGTTGCTATGGAAAGCGATCTGATTGTTTTTGCCTGAAAAGTTATTTTTGACGAATAGTTATCTTGTCTTTTTGTAACCTTTCTATGTACAGTTTGATTTTGTTTTGATAAGTTTTATGCAGGATATCAGTTGAGTGTTCGGTTATGGTATAGCGCAGTGACCAGTATGATACAGGAATCATTGTGTGAGCATTAGTGGCAGTTTAGTGGTGAAATCGTCCTATAGTTGATGATTCTGCTTAATGTTTGTATATCTGTGGCTGTTACACTGAATTGTAGACTTGTTTGGCATAATTAATACGAGTACTACAGTGTAGAAAGGTTCTGTGCCAAAAGTATTGGGACAACTCCTAGAAATTGGTACTAGTGTTTTGTTTTTTGTAGCAACCATTGTGGTGTTTGTTTTTTGTGCAATGGAAAGTATTTTTAAAGAAGTTGCAAAATTGAAGGACACGGCGGCCATTCTTCAGGCTATGCAGGGATCTACTGATCCATGGCTGCAGGCTCAGAATTGTGTAGCAAACCTGATCGGTACCAAAAAATGGTGCAAAAGGAAAGGCAAGTTTGCTCTGATTTTTGCTGCTGGGTGGATAGCGGATAAATATCAGGAGTCTTGAAGGCTGAAGCTGAGTTTGGAAGGAGAAGTGGAAGATTTAAAAGTGGAAATTGTTAAATTGAGAACTCTTGTCCAGCAGGCAGCTGAAGCTAGCGCTAATTATGAATGTACTGTGAGGTGTAATACTGAGCTGCGCAAGGAGAATGAATGGCTATCTGAAAGCCTGATGCATGCACATAGTGCTGTAAGGGAATTGCCAGAGTTATTGAAACAACCGCTGGAGAGTAATGTGTCTGGGGTTAGAGGCAATGTATGGGCTGTAAGCATGGGGAAGTCTGAGAACTGTGGTTTAGATAGTGGAACCGACTCAGGGATGGAGATGGAATAATGGAAGTATTAACACAAGGCCAGAAGATTCCTCAGATGAGTCCGTGGTAAGTGGACTCAATACAAATAGTAGTGTGGGATCTAGTCATGCTGGGATGGTTAATGTAGTGCGCCAAGTCAAATCGCCATGTGCCCAGACTAGGTATTGTGCAGGGAGGCGAGCTATCCTTTGTTTTGCATGCAGGGAATACGGGCACATTGCACGATATTGTAACGTTGCTAATGGCAACAGACACAGGTATGTTGAGTATCCCAGAACCACACCTAGAAGTGAAGTGGTTTATTCAGCAAGGTGGGGTAATGGTCCCAGACATGGTTCTTTCCAAAGGCAGAGAACCCAGGGACAGCCAAGGTCATTGAAAAACAGGTTTTGGGACATTGAAATGTTAAATCCTGCTTCTCTGGTAAAATGAATCTGAAGCTGTTTGGGGCTGGGCAAATTAACATTTCAATGATTGGGTGGGTAGAAATTCTCCTGTACGGTTTCAGGGGAACCCTCTAAGACATTGATTTGTTAATTCAGGCCTATACAATTGTATGTGTTCCTAAGGTTTGAGTTTTGGGTTTTAAGTAGAGTTGAGCGAACACCTGGATGTTCGGGTTCGAAACGTTCGGCCGAACTTCCCGGAAAGAGCTAGAGGGCTGCAAAAGGCAGCAACATGTATGTAAATCACCTGCAAACAAATGTGGATAGGGAAATGAATTTAAAAAAAATTAAAAAAATAAAAATTAACCAATATCAATTGGACAGAGGTCCCATAGCAGAGAATCTGGCTTCACGTCAGCAGAGAATCAGTCTCTTCATGCCATAGCAGAGAATCTGGCTTCATGTCAGCGCAGAATCAGTCTTCATGTCATAGCAGAGAATCAGGCTTCACGTCACCCACCACTGGAACAGGCCACTGTCACATATTTAGGCCCCGGCACCCAGACAGAGGAGAGAGGTCCCATAACAGAGAATCTGGCCTTATGTCAGCGCAGAATCAGTCTTCATGTCATAGCAGAGAATCAGGCTTCACGTCACCCACCACTGGAACAGGCCACTGTCACATATTTAGGCCCCGGCACCCAGACAGAGGAGAGAGGTCCCATAACAGAGAATCTGGCCTTATGTCAGCACAGAATCAGTCTTCATGTCATAGCAGAGAATCAGGCTTCACGTCACCCACCACTGGAACAGGCCACTGTCACATATTTAGGCCCCGGCACCCAGACAGAGGAGAGAGGTCCCGTAACAGAGAATCTGGCCTTATGTCAGCGCAGAATCAGTCTTCATTTCATAGCAGAGAATCAGGCTTCACGTCACCCACCACTGGAACAGGCCACTGTCACACATTTAGGCCCAGGCACCCAGGCAGAGGAGAGAGGTCCCGTAACAGAGAATCGGGCCTTATGTCAGCGCAGAATCAGTCTTCATGTCAGAGCAGAGAATCAGGCTTCACGTCACCCACCACTGGAACAGGCCACTGTCACATATTTAGGCCCCGGCACCCAGACAGAGGAGAGAGGTCCCGTAACAGAGAATCTGGCCTTATGTCAGTGCAGAATCAGTCTTCATGTCATAGCAGAGAATCAGGCTTCACGTCACCCACCACTGGAACAGGCCACTGTCACATATTTAGGCCCAGGCACCCAGGCAGAGGAGAGAGGTCCCGTAACAGAGAATCTGGCCTTATGTCAGCGCAGAATCAGTCTTCATGTCATAGCAGAGAATCAGGCTTCACGTCACCCACCACTGGAACAGGCCACTGTCACACATTTAGGCCCAGGCACCCAGGCAGAGGAGAGAGGTCCCGTAACAGAGAATCTGGCCTTATGTCAGCGATGAATCAGTCTTCATGTCATAGCAGAGAATCAGGCTTCACGTCACCCACCACTGGAACAGGCCACTGTCACACATTTAGGCCCAGGCACCCAGGCAGAGGAGAGAGGTCCCGTAACAGAGAATCTGGCCTTATGTCAGCGCAGAATCAGTCTTCATGTCATAGCAGAGAATCAGGCTTCACGTCACCCACCACTGGAACAGGCCACTGTCACATATTTAGGCCCCGGCACCCATACAGAGGAGAGAGGTCCCGTAACAGAGAATCTGGCCTTATGTCAGCGCAGAATCAGTCTTCATGTCATAGCAGAGAATCAGGCTTCTAGTCACCCACCTCTGGAACAGGCCACTGTCACATATTTAGGCCCCGGCACCCAGACAGAGGAGAGAGGTCCCGTAACAGAGAATCTGGCCTTATGTCAGCGCAGAATCAGTCTTCATGTCATAGCAAAGAATCTGGCTTCATGTCAGCAGAGAATCAGTCTCTTCATGCCATAGCAGAGAATCTGGCTTCATGTCAGCGCAGAATCAGTCTTCATGTCATAGCAGAGAATCAGGCTCACGTCACCCACCACTGGAACAGGCCACTGTCACATATTTAGGCCCCGGCACCCAGACAGAGGAGAGAGGTCCCATAACAGAGAATCTGGCCTTATGTCAGCACAGAATCAGTCTTCATGTCATAGCAGAGAATCAGGCTTCACGTCACCCACCACTGGAACAGGCCACTGTCACATATTTAGGCCCCGGCACCCAGGCAGAGGAGAGAGGTCCCGTAACAGAGAATCTGGCCTTATGTCAGCGCAGAATCAGTCTTCATGTCATAGCAGAGAATCAGGCTTCACGTCACCCACCACTGGAACAGGCCACTGTCACACATTTAGGCCCCAGCACCCAGACAAAGGAGAGAGGTCCCGTAACAGAGAATCTGGCCTTATGTCAGTGCAGAATCAGTCTTCATGTCATAGCAGAGAATCAGGCTTCACGTCACCCACCACTGGAACAGGCCACTGTCACACATTTAGGCCCCGGCACCCAGACAGAGGAGAGAGGTCCCGTAACAGAGAATCTGGCCTTATGTCAGCACAGAATCAGTCTTCATTTCATAGCAGAGAATCAGGCTTCACGTCACCCACCACTGGAACAGGCCACTGTCACACATTTAGGCCCCGGCACCCAGACAGAGGAGAGAGGTCCCGTAACAGAGAATCTGGCCTTATGTCAGCGCAGAATCAGTCTTCATGTCATAGCAGAGAATCAGGCTTCACGTCACCCACCACTGGAACAGGCCACTGTCACATATTTAGGCCCAGGCTCCCAGGCAGAGGAGAGAGGTCCCGTAACAGAGAATCTGGCCTTATGTCAGCACAGAATCAGTCTTCATGTCCACCAGCCTAAATGACAGCATTTCATAGGCCAGTAGTTTAGAAATGCTGGCATTCAGGGCCAGGGATCGAGGGTGGCTAGGTGGGAATTTACGCTTTCTCTCAAATGTTTGTGAGATGGAGAGCTGAACGTTGCCGTGTGACATGGTTGAGATGCTTGTTGACGCAGGTGGTGGTGTTGGTGGTACAGCCCATGTTTTCTGGGCGGCAGGTGCCAACGTTCCTCCAGAGGCGGAGGAAGAGGCCGAGGCGGCGGCAGCAGCAGAAGAGGCCGAGGTGGCGGCAGCAGTAGAAGAGGCCGAGGCGGCAGCAGCAGAAGAGGTAGCAGGGGGAGCCTGAGTGACTTCCTTGTTTTTAAGGTGTTTACTCCACTGCAGTTCATGCTTTGCATGCAGGTGCCTGGTCATGCAGGTTGTGCTAAGGTTCAGAACGTTAATGCCTCGCTTCAGGCTCTGATGGCACAGCGTGCAAACCACTCGGGTCTTGTCGTCAGCACATTGTTTGATGAAGTGCCATGCCAGGGACTCCTTGAAGCTGCCTTTGGGGTGCTCGGTCCCAGATGGCGGCTGTCAGTAGCAGGCGGAGTCTCTTGGCGGCGGGTTTTCTGATTTTGCCCACTGCTCCCTCTTTTGCTACGCTGTTGGCTCGGTCTCACCACTGCCTCTTCCTCCGAACTGTGAAAGTCAGTGGCACGACCTTCATTCCATGTGGGGTCTAGGACCTCATCGTCCCCTGCATCGTCTTCCACCCAGTCTTGATCCCTGACCTCCTGTTCAGTCTGCACACTGCAGAAAGACGCAGCAGTTGGCACCTGTGTTTCGTCATCATCAGAGACGTGCTGAGGTGGTATTCCCATGTCCTCATCATCATGAAAAATAATTGGTTGTGCGTTAGTGCATTCTATCTCTTCCACCCCTTGGGAAGGGCTAGGTGGATGCCCTTGGGAAACCCTGGCAGCAGAGTCTTCAAACAGCATAAGAGACTGCTGCATAACTTGAGGCTCAGACAGTTTCCCTGATATGCATGGGGGTGATGTGACAGACCGATGGGCTTGGTTTTCATGCGCCATCTGTGCGCTTTCTGCAGAAGACTGGGTGGGAGATAATGTGAACGTGCTGGATCCACTGTCGGCCACCCAATTGACTAAGGCCTGTACCTGCTCAGGCCTTACCATCCTTAGAACGGCATTGGGCCCCACCAAATATCGCTGTAAATTCTGCTGGCTACTGGGACCTGAGGTAGTTGGTTCACTAGGACGTGTGGCTGTGGCAGAACGGCCACGTCCTCTCCCAGCACCAGAGGGTCCACTAACACCACCACGACCATGTCCACGTCCGCGTCCGCGTCCCTTATTAGATGTTTTCCTCATTGTTCCCGTTCACCACAATTTTGAGAATGGCAAATTTGGGAATGCTTTTTCAACCCAGAACAAAAAGTGTGCTTTTACGGTCACTACAAATAACTTGACCAGCTAAAACAGTACAGATTTGGTTGAATAGAAATGTGAGGCCTGTTTTTTTTTGCGCTGTGTGACAGGTATAGGTTTAATCACAGAATTAGACTTGTATCTGCACGGTAGCGTGTGTGTTAAATTTTTCTGAATGACACTATCAGCACCTTCAATGTAAGATATCCTTTTTGGGATAGATTTCAAGTAGGCCTCATATAGCAGAAACTAGTTATTTTGAGAATGGCCAATTTGGGAATAGTTTTTCAACCCAGAACAAAAAATGTGCTTTTACGGTCACTACAAATAACTTGACCAGCTAAAACAGTACAGATTTGGTTGAATAGAAATGTGAGGCCTGTTTTTTTTTTGCGCTGTGTGACAGGTATAGGTTTAATCACAGAATTAGACTTGTATCTGCACGGTAGCGTGTGTGTTAGGTTTTTCTGAATGACACTATCAGCACCTTCATGGTAAGATATCCTTTTTGGGATAGATTTCAAGTAGGCCTCATATAGCAGAAACTAGTTATTTTGAGAATGGCAAATTTGGGAATAGTTTTTCAACCCAAAACAAAAAATGTGCTTTTACGGTCACTACAAATAACTTGACCAGCTAAAACACTACAGATTTGGTTGAATAGAAATGTGAGGCCTGTTTTTTTTTGCGCTGTGTGACAGGTATAGGTTTAATCACAGAATTAGACTTGTATCTGCACGGTAGCGTGTGTGTTAAATTTTTCTGAATGACACTATCAGCACCTTTAATGTAAGATATCCTTTTTGGGATAGATTTCAAGTAGGCCTCATATAGCAGAAACTAGTTATTTTGAGAATGGCAAATTTGGGAATAGTTTTTCACCCCAGAACAAAAAATGTGCTTTTACGTTCACTACAAATAACTTGACCATCTAAAACAGTACAGATTTGGTTGAATAGAAATGTGAGGCCTGTTTTTTTTTGCGCTGTGTGACAGGTATAGGTTTAATCACAGAATTAGACTTGTATCTGCACGGTAGCGTGTGCGTTAAATTTTTCTGAATGACACTATCAGCACCTTCAATGTAAGATATCCTTTTTGGGATAGATTTCAAGTAGGCCTCATATAGCAGAAACTAGTTATTTTGAGAATGGCAAATTTGGTAATAGTTTTTCAACCCAGAACAAAAAATGTGCTTTTACGTTCACTACAAATAACTTGACCAGCTAAAACAGTACAGATTTGGTTGAATAGAAATGTGAGGCCTGTTTTTTTTTTGCGCTGTGTGACAGGTATAGGTTTAATCACAGAATTAGACTTGTATCTGCACAGTAGCGTGTGTGTTAGGTTTTTCTGAATGACACTATCAGCACCTTCAATGTAAGATATCCTTTTTGGGATAGATTTCAAGTAGGCCTCATATAGCAGAAACTAGTTATTTTGAGAATGGCAAATTTGGGAATAGTTTTTCAACCCAGAACAAAAAAGTGTGCTTTTACGGTCACTACAAATAACTTGACCAGCTAAAACAGTACAGATTTGGTTGAATAGAAATGTGAGGCCTGTTTTTTTTTGCGCTGTGTGACAGGTATAGGTTTAATCACAGAATTAGACTTGTATCTGCACGGTAGCGTGTGTTAAATTTTTCTGAATGTCACTATCAGCACCTTCAATGTAAGATATCCTTTTTGCAGTAGATTTCAAGTAGGCCTCATATAGCAGAAACTAGTTATTTTGAGAATGGCAAATTTGGGAATAGTTTTTCACCCCAGAACAAAAAATGTGCTTTTACGGTCACTACAAATAACTTGACTAGCTAAAACAGTACAGATTTGGTTGAATAGAAATGTGAGGCCTGTTTTTTTTTGCGCTGTGTGACAGGTATAGGTTTAATCACAGAATTAGACTTGTATCTGCACGGTAGCGTGTGTGTTCAATTTTTCTGAATGACACTATCAGCACCTTCAATGTAAGATATCCTTTTTGGGATAGATTTCAAGTAGGCCTCATATAGCAGAAACTAGTTATTTTGAGAATGGCAAATTTGGGAATAGTTTTTCAACCCAGAACAAAAAGTGTGCTTTTACGGTCACTACAAATAACTTGACCAGCTAAAACAGTACAAATTTGGTTGAATAGAAATGTCAGGTCTATTTTTTAGGCACTTGGTGACAGGCTCAACTTGCCCCTGATGTAGTATATGGCCAAAAAATAACCACACTATTGATGGTTAAATGCACTTGGGTGACACAGGCTCAGCCTGCACCAGATGTAGTATATGGCCAAAAAATAACCACACTATTGATGGTTAAATGCACTTGGGTGACACAGGCTCAGCCTGCACCAGATGTAGTATATGGCCAAAAAATAACCAGACTGTTGATGGTTAAATGCACTTCGGTGACATAGGCTCAGCCTGCAGCTGATGTAGTATATGGCCAAAAAATAACCAGACTGTTGATGGTTAAATGCACTTCGGTGACACAGGCTCAGCCTGCAGCTGATGTAGGATATAGCAAAAAATAACCACACTATTGATGGTTAAATACACTTGGTGATAGCTTGTGCTGGCGCACCACAAGCCACAAAATGGCTGCCGATCACCACAGAAAAAAGTGATCTAAAAACGCTCTGGGCAGCCTAAAAAAAGTGAGCAAGTCGATATTATCACTTCAATGATCCACAGCTGCAGATCGATCACAGAATGAAGTCTTTTGGAGGAGTTAATCTGCCTAATCTCGCCCTAACGTCGCAGCAGCAACCTCTCCCTATGCTTGAATCAGCAGAGTGACGTGCAGCGCTACGTGACCCAAGCTTATATAGAGGCTGGGTCACATGCTGCACTCGCCAATCACAGCCATGCCAATAGTAGGCAAGGCTGTGATGGCCTCTTGGGGCAAGTAGTATGACGCTTGTTAATTGGCTGCTTTGCAGCCTTTCAAAAAGCGCCAAGAAAGCGCCGAACACCGAACCCGAACCCGGACTTTTACGAAAATGTTCGGGTTCGGGTCTGTGTCACGGACACCCCAAAATTCGGTACGAACCCGAACTATACAGTTCGGGTTCGCTCATCCCTAGTTTTAAGTTAAAATTAACTTTTTACTGAATCTCAATGTATATAGCAGGACTGTCTGTAACTGAAGTTTGCTATGTTGGTTTTTCTCTCCTGTTTACAGATCTTCTTCTACTAATCCATTTTTATTTTTAGGTTTTATTGTTGTAATCAAGTTTTTTCCTTTTTTATTTTTCAGTTATTTTTGTCTATTTTCGTTTGGGTATTTCTTTGATTAATTTACATTTTTCTTCTTTTACTAATCCATTTTTATTTTTTAGCTTTTTATTGAAGTTTCTTTCAGTTTTTCCTTATTTACCAACCCATTTTTATTTCTAATCTATTATTAATTTTTACCTTTTTAATCCATTTTAATTTTTTAGGTTTTTATTGATGTAATCAAGTTTTTTCAGTTTCTGCAGTTGTATATTCAATCTTAGCATACTTTTTTTCCTTCTATTACTCTTTTCCAAGTGACGGTTCTACACTCCAGGACTCTTCTCTCTTTAACAACCAGAGGTTAACCCCGTATTTATTTTTACTTTAATTAAGCAGGGCGTACAGAACCCAGTTTTAATCCGGAAGAACCGAGTGATGTACGCCTGGCCTGAGGGGTAAACTGAGTTTAGGGATCCGATGCAGGAAGCAGAGGAGGCTCTAACTGAGCTGACTTTGCTGAAACAGGCCGGATCCACTAAACCGGGGCCTACTGAAACAACCAGTACCCGAGGTAAGTGAGTCCCTAACTGTCACTTCCACCTCCACTACTGACAGGGTCACTTTTCTCTTGCTCTTTCTCTTTCTCTCTCTCTCTCTCTCTCATCCCTCCCTCATCCCTCTATCTAACCTTGAGACGATGCACCATGTTTAATCCAACTTCTCTTCATCCTGGTTTTAAGGCCGATGAGAAGGGGGGAAAGTGGTGCAGAAAACAACGATCTTCAAACTTTCTAACCTCTCAAATGTCAATAATTTTTCTAACTTAGTAGAGAATTACGTCGAGAACCATCACAACTGCCTTTTCTTTGACCGTACTTGGGTCATATTTTTGCAAAGAAGGTAAAAATCACGGCCGATTCATGGCCTGAATGTTCCGCTGTAACCCTTTATTCTATCAGGTATGCCCACAGGCAGCCCCATGGGTTATCATCCGATGTCTACCACCGGGTTCGGGAGTTTCTCCCGGACCCAGACTCAATAACCAGTGTTTATTCTACTCAACCAGGTGATTGGGTCGTGCTAAAGAAACATCCGAGGACGGGACTAGAGCCGAGATATCTTGGGCCATTCCAGGTGCTGCTGATGATGCCAACCTCTCTGAAGTTAGAGGGATGAGACAACTGGATCAACACGGGTCACTGCAAGAAGCTGCTCAACTACGTCAAAGAATGAAGAGTATCACTTATGTTTATTTGTTTAGTTTAATGTTTAGGGAGGGAAGCGCACCTCAAACTAGCAAGGGCCACAAGGAGACATTTGTTGATAGCACTGGTTTTACATTCCTATAGGGTAATATCAGCTATAGGTTTAATAATAGCTCTGGCTCCTGCTCCTCGCTTGTTAATCCTGAATGGGTGTCCGGGCAGCTAGGCGGCCCGTAGATGTGGTAAAGGGCATAAGTTTGTGGGATCCTCCAGTTGTGAGGAAGGTCAACCTTACTAATGAAACCCCCGATCTTTACCATAACAACCATAGACCAGATTATATCTGCTGCAAAGAAGGGTGTGACGTTCAGACTCAGGGAGCGATCCTTCAGTATATTCAGTTATTACTGGAAGCCCATGACCGTCAGAAGTTCTTGTGTGGAGTTGACGGGTCCGTACTATTTCCTATGCGGTTTAGCCGCTTATATGGTAATTTCCCCTAATGCCAGAGGTTCATGTGTCCTGGTGAAGCTTGTCCCTGTATCTTACGTTGCTGCCGATTGGGAGAAACTGATGGTGTGGAAGGAGGTAAGAAGGGCAGGGATTGCTGGAAGGGATTTGTTTTCTGGCTGGACGGGGTGGGGAGTTGGACTTATGAAGCGATTGAACAATTTCTCGTCCATAGTGGATGAGATGTTCAAAGAAACCGTTGAGGCCGTGAGAGAGATCACCGAGAAACATCAGTAGAGTGTCCAGAGGAGGGTTTCTGTAAATTAGATGACTGTTATGCCTGGCTTGCAGACACCATTGACAAGGGTCAGGCCCATACTGACAGGAGCAGAGCAGAGACGGAACTATGACTAGTGAGGGTTGGAATCCTTTTTAAAGCTTTGGGAGGTCTTGGGGCTCACTGGTTTTCCATTGGATCCGGGCGAAAGGAAATAGGACATGTACTTATGTTTTTTGTTTCCATTCCTTCTATACGCCGGAGTAAGATGTTCCTAAAGTCTAATCCCGAACAGACAAGATACCCTGAAGACCAAGGACCAGATGCAGAGGATTCCAAACCAGTCGGTGAGCAGCGCGAAACACCACCTCCTGAGTCAGCTCTTGAAGAAAAGAATCTCTGAGTCAAGATTTGTTTTAAGCTACGTGTCAAGATTGACTTTCTGTTTTCCATCATCTGTTTTGTTTTATGGATTCAGGACTTTTCGTAGACAAGACTGTTTTTTTTCAAAGAAGAAGATTGAGATTCGTCGAGAGACACTGGGGAGCATATGACAAAGAGGAGGGACTGTTGTGGAAATTTTATTAGGATGTGTATTTAATATATTGTGTATTGTCATCATGTCTCTCAGTGTCAGGGTAAACCATTGGAGTGGATACCTTCCCGTGTATGTCCTGTCACAGCTGCTGGGCGCAGAGGTCTCCGTCGGCGAATGGTCCATGTGCTAAGCACTGGGCTGTGGGCCGGGGGAGACTGATGTGTTCAGCAGAGCAGTGTTTTGTTGGCTGATGTATGGACGCCGGCTAGGGCCCCCGCGCAAGACGCAGATTTTTTTGGCTTGGCGTGGATGCATTTGTTAAGAGAACAATATAACGAAAGGAACGTGCGTTTGTTGTCTCTAGTGCGCCTGATCAGCCGCTGGAGATAATGACGTTGTCCTGTAAATAAACATGCATATGGATCATAGTAACTTTATCTGGCATTGATCACTGAGCAAGGCTGGATAAAGTTACCTCCAGTGGTAATGGTAGATTATTGCATAGATGTGTTTGTTAGCTAGGTTATTCTAAATGATGGTGTCTTGTCTTCCTATGTCATCACTTCCTGTATCCTTGTCTTGGGCCAGCCCCTTTTACACCTTTTGTTAGTAAATAAAAGTGAACAGACTGAGCAGGGCGGGGGCAGATGCTCAGCAGAACTTAACATGAGAACACCTTTGGCTGACTGCGGTTGAGATTTTTACCTTTCCTTACACAAAGACATTGGAGAGCGGATTTCGAATATTAATATTTCTACAACAGATAATATTTCAATTTCAGTGTCTGTGCCTGGTTTCACATTTACTGGCAGATTGTTCATTGTATACAATTTTTAAAAGTGTTTGTATGCTTGTCTTGTCTAATAAAATTGCATCATTGATTTTATATCTGTGGGATGTGCATTTTATTGCGGTTTTCTTATCTCTCTGGCTTTTTTTGTTGTTTAGCATTATAGGTAGTGTGCCCCCATATCTATTAGAATCACAGCTGTTGTATGGGCTCCCTACTCCCCCTCTTCTTCTTGTAGCCACTTGCAGCAGAAAATTGTGACACCGTGTCAATAACAAAGATCTAGCTTTGTAATATACATTTACATTTGTACAGAACCCTCTTTTCGCAATGAATTATTGGAAAGTTTTTTCCTTCACATTTACATACAGTACCCACACATATCAATCTTAAACACAGACTCTTCCACAAAGCATTTCTTTGGAAACCAAACACTGAATAAATACAACAAAGATTACTAATAACATCTGGGAATTGTTCCAAATTAAAATCTCTGTAATTAGTATAATAACATCACAGGAGATAGACTAATTTAATAGCAGAGCTTCTTTCCAAGTTAGCGTCTTTGTAATGCCCCAGCAATTATATTTTTTCATTTTGCTTGATATTTCTTCTGACATTCAAAAACCATATTAGCTGAGAGGAGGAGCCTTCCATTGTATCACAGAAAATATGTGTTTGTCATTACTTCGTTCCCACTGAGCACAGATTATATATATATCTTCCATTCAGAAAATATATTTGTTTGGCCAAGTTACTGTAATTTTCAGACTAAAAAATCTATGTGCGGCATTATTTTGAATTCTTCCATAATTGCAGTGTAGTTTCATGTTGTTTTTTCAAAGTTTTTTTTATAAGACAATTTGCACATATGGATTGGAACATATCTTTAGTGATGGTTAATAAGCATACAACTAACTTTCAATGTGTTAGTAGCTAAAGTCACAGTTTAGAAAAAGAAGCCTTTTTTTTTCTTTTTTCTTTTTTTAATTTTATACAATTCATTTGTTCTTGTATAATAAGTTTAAAATGGTCAGTAGAGTTTAAAAATAAAAGCAATAGAATCTGTCATCAAAATGCTTTTTTAATTTTAGATGGGTCATTTTAGAATGATATAATCATACATTTTATAGTTTGTAAGCATATGTATAATAATACATATATATATATATATATATATATATACACTGCGTGCAGAATTATTAGGCAAACGAGTATTTTGACCACATCATCCTCTTTATGCATGTTGTCTTACTCCAAGCTGTATAGGCTCGAAAGCCTACTACCAATTAAGCATATTAGGTGATGTGCATCTCTGTAATGAGAAGGGGTGTGGTCTAATGACATCAACACCCTATATTAGGTGTGCATAATTATTAGGCATTTTCCTTTCCTTTGGCAAAATGGGTCAAAAGAAGGACTTGACAGGCTCAGAAAAGTCAAAAATAGTGAGATATCTTGCAGAGCGATGCAGCACTCTTAAAATTGCAAAGCTTCTGAAGCGTGATCATCGAACAATCAAGCGTTTCATTCAAAATAGTCAACAGGGTCGCAAGAAGCGTGTGGAAAAACCAAGGCGCAAAATAACTGCCCATGAACTGAGAAAAGTCAAGCGTGCAGCTGCCAAGATGCCACTTGCCACCAGTTTGGCCATATTTCCGAGCTGCAACATCACTGGAGTGCCCAAAAGCACAAGGTGTGCAATACTCAGAGACATGGCCAAGGTAAGAAAGGCTGAAAGACGACCACCACTGAACAAGACACACAAGCTGAAACGTCAAGACTGGGCCAAGAAATATCTCAAGACTGATTTTTCTAAGGTTTTATGGACTGATGAAATGAGAGAGCGTCTTGATGGGCCCGTGGCTGGATTGGTAAAGGGCAGAGAGCTCCAGTCCGACTCAGACGCCAGCAAGGTGGAGGTGGAGTACTGGTTTGGGCTGGTATCATCAAAGATGAGCTTATGGGGCCTTTTCGGGTTGAGGATGGAGTCAAGCTCAACTCCCAGTCCTACTGCCAGTTTCTGGAGGACACCTTCTTCAAGCAGTGGTACAGGAAAAACATGATTTTCATGCAGGACAATGCTCCATCACACGCGTCCAAGTACTCCACAGCGTGGCTGGCAAGAAAGGGTATAAAAGAAGAAAATATAATGACATGGCCTCCTTGTTCACCTGATCTGAACCCCATTGAGAACCTGTGGTCCATCATCAAATGTGAGATTTACAAGGAGGGAAAACAGTACACCTCTCTGAACAGTGTCTGGGAGGCTGTGGTTGCTGCTGCATGCAATGTTGATGGTGAACAGATCAAAACACTGACAGAATCCATGGATGGCAGGCTTTTGAGTGTCCTTGCAAAGAAAGGTGGCTATATTGATCACTGATTTGTTTTTGTTTTGTTTTTGAATGTCAGAAATGTATATTTGTGAATGTTGAGATGTTATATTGGTTTCACTGGTAAAAATAAATAATTGAAATGGGTATATATTTGTTTTTTGTTAAGTTGCCTAATAATTATGCACAGTAATAGTCACCTGCACACATAGATATCCCCCTAAAATAGCTAAAACTAAAAACAAACTAAAAACTACTTCCAAAAATATTCAGCTTTGATATTAATGAGTTTTTTGGGTTCATTGAGAACATGGTTGTTGCTCAATAATAAAATTAATCCTCAAAAATACAACTTGCCTAATAATTCTGCACTCCCTGTATATATCATGAATAGGGATGAGCGAACCCGAACTGTATAGTTCGGGTTCGTACCGAATTTTGGGGTGTCCGTGACACGGACCCGAACCCGAACATTTTCGTAAAAGTCCGGGTTCGGGTTCGGTGTTCAGCGCTTTCTTGGCGCTTTTTGAAAGGCTGCAAAGCAGCCAATCAACAAGCGTCATACTACTTGGCCCAAGAGGCCATCACAGCCATGCCTACTATTGGCATGGCTGTGATTGGCCAGTGCACCATGTGACCCAGCCTCTATTTAAGCTGGAGTCACGTAGCGCGCACGTCACTCTGCTATGATCAGTATAGGGAGAGGTTGCAGCTGCGACGTTAGGGCGAGATTAGGCAGATTAACTCCTCCAAAAGACTTCATTCTGTGATCGATCTGCAGCTGTGGATCATTGAAGTGCTATTATTGACTTGCTCACTTTTTTGAGGCTGCCCAGAGCGTTTTTAGATCACTTTTTTTCTGGGGTGATCGGCGGCCATTTTGTGACTCGTGGTGCGCCAGCACGAGCTATCACCAAGTGTATTTAACCATCGATAGTGTGGTTATTTTGTGCTATATCCTACATCAGCTGCAGGCTGAGCTTGTGTCACCGAAGTGCATTTAACCATCAACAGTCTGGTTATTTTTTGGCCATATACTACATCAGCTGCAGGCTGAGCCTATGTCACCCAAGTGCATTTACCTATCAACAGTCTGATTATTTTTTGGCCATAAACTACATCAGCTGCAGGCTGAGCCTGTGTCACCCAAGTGTATTTAACCATCGATAGTGTGGTTATTTTGTGCTATATCCTACATCAGCTGCAGGCTGAGCCTGTGTCACCCAAGTGCATTTAACCATCAACAGTCTGATTATTTTTTGGCCATATACTACATCTGGTGCAGGCTGAGCCTGTGTCACGCAAGTGCATTTAACCATCAACAGTCTGATTATTTTTTGGCCATATACTACATCTGGTGCAGGCTGAGCCTGTGTCACGCAAGTGCATTTAACCATCAACAGTCTGATTATTTTTTGGCCATATACTACATCTGGTGCAGGCTGAGCCTGTATTACCCAAGTGCATTTAACCATCAACAGTGTGGTTATTTTTTGGCCATATATTACATCAGGGGCAAGTTGAGCCTGTCACCCAGCGCCTAAAAAATAGACCTGACATTTCTATTAAACCAAATCTGTACTGTTTTAGCTGGTCAAGTTATTTGTATTGACCGTAAAAGCACACTTTTTTTTCTGGGTTGAAAAAGCATTCCCAAATTTGCCATTCTCAAAATAACTAGTTTCTGGTATTTGAGGCCTACTTGAAATCTATCCCAAAAAGAAAATCTTACATTGAAGGTATTGATAGTGTCATTCAGAAAAACCTAAGACACACGCTAGCGTGCTGATAGAAGTGTGATTCTGTGATTAAACCTATACCTGTCACACAGCGCAAAAAAAAACAGGTCTCACATCTCTATTCAACCAAATCTGCACTGTTTTAGCTGGTCAAGTTATTTGTAGTGACCATAAAAGCAGACTTTTTGTTCTGGGTTGAAAAAGCATTCCCAAATTTGCCATTCTCAAAATAACTAGTTTCTGGTATTTGAGGCCTACTTGAAATTTATCCCAAAAAGAAAATCTTACATTGAAGGTATTGATAGTGTCATTCAGAAAAACCTAAGACACACGCTAGCGTGCTGATAGAAGTGTGATTCTGTGATTAAACCTATACCTGTCAGTCAGCGCAAAAAAAAAACAGGTCTCACATCTCTATTCAACCAAATCTGCACTGTTTTAGCTGGTCAAGTTATTTGTAGTGACCGTAAAAGCAGACTTTTTGTTCTGGGTTGAAAAAGCATTCCCAAATTTGCCATTCTAAAAATAACTAGTTTCTGGTATTTGAGGCCTACTTGAAATCTATCCCAAAAAGAAAATCTTACATTGAAGGTATTCATAGTGTCATTCAGAAAAACCTAAGACACACGCTAGCGTGCTGATAGAAGTGTGATTCTGTGATTAAACCTATACCTGTCACACAGCGCAAAAAAAAACAGGTCTCACATCTCTATTCAACCAAATCTGCACTGTTTTAGCTGTTCAAGTTATTTGTAGTGACCGTAAAAGCAGACTTTTTGTTCTGGGTTGAAAAAGCATTCCCAAATTTGCCATTCTCAAAATAACTAGTTTCTGGTATTTGAGGCCTACTTGAAATCTATCCCAAAAAGAAAATCTTACATTGAAGGTATTGATAGTGTCATTCAGAAAAACCTAAGACACACGCTAGCGTGCTGATAGAAGTGTGATTCTGTGATTAAACCTATACCTGTCACACAGCGCAAAAAAAAACAGGTCTCACATCTCTATTCAACCAAATCTGCACTGATTTAGCTGGTCAAGTTATTTGTAATGCCCGTAAAAGCAGACTTTTTGTTCTGGGTTGAAAAAGCATTCCCAAATTTGCCATTCTCAAAATAACTAGTTTCTGGTATTTGAGGCCTACTTGAAATCTATCCCAAAAAGAAAATCTTACATTGAAGGTATTCATAGTGTCATTCAGAAAAACCTAAGACACACGCTAGCGTGCTGATAGAAGTGTGATTCTGTGATTAAACCTATACCTGTCACACAGCGCAAAAAAAAACAGGTCTCACATCTCTATTCAACCAAATCTGCACTGTTTTAGCTGGTCAAGTTATTTGTAGTGACCGTAAAAGCACACTTTTTTTTCTGGGTTGAAAAAGCATTCCCAAATTTGCCATTCTCAAAAATTGTGGTGAACGGAAACAATGAGCAAAATATCTAATAAGGGACGCGGACGCGGACGTGGACATGGTCGTGGTGGTGTTAGTGGACCCTCTGGTGCTGGGAGAGGACATGGCCGTTCTGCCACAGCCACACGTCCTAGTGAACCAACTACCTCAGGTCCCAGTAGCCAGCAGAATTTACAGCGATATTTGGTGGGGCCCAATGCCGTTCTAAGGATGGTAAGGCCTGAGCAGGTACAGGCATTAGTCAATTGGGTGGCCGACAGTGGATCCAGCACGTTCACATTATCTCCCACCCAGTCTTCTGCAGAAAGCGCACAGATGGCGCATTAAAACCAAGCCCATCGGTCTGTCACATCACCCCCATGCATATCAGGGAAACTGTCTGAGCCTCAAGTTATGCAGCAGTCTCTTATGCTGTTTGAAGACTCTGCTGCCAGGGTTTTCCAAGGGCATCCACCTAGCCCTTCCCCAGGGGTGGAAGAGATAAAATGCACTAACGCACAACCACTTATTTTTCCTGATGATGAGGACATGGGAATACCACCTCAGCACGTCTCTGATGATGACGAAACACATGTGTTAACTGCTGCGTCTTTCTGCAGTGTGCAGACTGAACAGGAGGTCAGGGATCAAGACTGGGTGGAAGACGATGCAGGGGACGATGAGGTCCTAGACCCCACATGGAATGAAGGTCGTGCCACTGACTTTCACAGTTCAGAGGAAGAGGCAGTGGTGAGACCGAGCCAACAGCGTAGCAAAAGAGGGAGCAGTGGGCAAAATCAGAACACCCGCCGCCAAGAGACTCTGCCTGCTACTGACCGCCGCCATCTGGGACCGAGCACCCCAAAGGCAGCTTCAAGGAGTTCCCTGGCATGGCACTTCTTCAAACAATGTGCTGACGACAAGACCCGAGTGGTTTGCACGCTGTGCCATCAGAGCCTGAAGCGAGGCATTAACGTTCTGAACCTTAGCACAACCTGCATGACCAGGCACCTGCATGCAAAGCATGAACTGCAGTGGAGTAAACACCTTAAAAACAAGGAAGTCACTCAGGCTCCCCCTGCTACCTCTTCTGCTGCTGCCGCCTCGGCCTCTTTTGCTGCTGCCGCCGCCTCGGACTCTTCTGCTGCTGCTGCCGCTGCCTCGGCCTCTTCCTCCGCCTCTGGAGGAACGTTGGCACCTGCCGCTCAGCAAACATGGGATGTACCACCAACACCACCACCTGCGTCACCAAGCATCTCAACCATGTCACACGGCAGCGTTCAGCTCTCCATCTCACAAACATTTGAGAGAAAGCGTAAATTCCCACCTAGCCACCCTCGATCCCTGGCCCTGAATGCCAGCATTTCTAAACTACTGGCCTATGAAATGCTGTCATTTAGGCTGGTGGACACACACAGCTTCAAACAGCTCATGTCACTTGCTGTCCCACAGTATGTTGTTCCCAGCCGCCACTACTTCTCCAAGAGAGCCGTGCCTTCCCTGCACAAACAAGTGTCCGATAAAATCAAGTGTGCACTGCGCAACGCCATCTGTGGCAAGGTCCACCTAACCACAGATACGTGGACCAGTAAGCACGGCCAGGGACGCTATATCTCCCTAACTGCACACTGGGTAAATGTAGTGGCGGCTGGGCCCCAGGCGGAGAGCTGTCTGGCGCACGTCCTTCCGCCGCCAAGGATCGCAGGGCAAAATTCTTTGCCTCCTGTCTCCTCCTCCTCCTACTCAGCTTCCTCCTCCTCTTCTTCCACCTGCTCATCCAGTCAGCCACACACCTTCACCACCAACTTCAGCACAGCACGGGGTAAACGTCAGCAGGCCATTCTGAAACTCATATGTTTGGGGGATAGGCCCCACACCGCACAGGAGATGTGGCGGGGTATAGAACAACAGACCGACGAGTGGTTGCTGCCGGTGAGCCTCAAGCCCGGCCTGGTGGTGTGCGATAATGGGCGAAATCTCGTTGCAGCTCTGGGACTAGCCGGTTTGACGCACATCCCTTGCCTGGCGCATGTGCTGAATTTGGTGGTGCAGAAGTTCATTCGCAACTACCCCGACATGTCAGAGCTGCTGCATAAAGTGCGGGCCGTCTGTTCGCGCTTCCGGCGTTCACACCCTGCCGCTGCTCGCCTGTCTGCGCTACAGCGTAACTTCGGCCTTCCCGCTCACCGCCTCATATGCGACGTACCCACCAGGTGGAACTCCACCTTGCATATGCTGGACAGACTGTGCGAGCAGCAGCAGGCCATAGTTGAGTTTCAGCTGCAGCACGCACGGGTCAGTCGCACTGCGGATCAGACACACTTCACCACCAATGACTGGGCCTCCATGCGAGACCTGTGTGCCCTGTTGCGCTGTTTCGAGTACTCCACCAACATGGCCAGTGGCGATGACACCGTTATCAGCGTTACAATACCACTTCTATGTCTCCTTGAGAAAACACTTAGGGCGATGATGGAAGAGGAGGTGGCCCAGGAGAAAGAGTGGTTATTTTTAGCACTTTCAGGCCAGTCTCTTCGAAGTGACTCAGAGGGAGGTTTTTTGCAACACCAGAGGCCAGGTACAAATGTGGCCAGACAGGGCCCACTACTGGAGGACGAGGAGGACGAGGATGAGGAGGAGGTGGAGGAGGATGAGGATGAAGCATGTTCACAGCGGGGTGGCACCCAAAGCAGCTCGGGCCCATCACTGGTGCGTGGCTGGGGGGAAACACAGGACGATGACGATACGCCTCCCACAGAGGACAGCTTGTCCTTACCTCTGGGCAGCCTGGCACACATGAGCGACTACATGCTGCAGTGCCTGCGCAATGACAGCAGAGTTGCCCACATTTTAACGTGTGCGGACTACTGGGTTGCCACCCTGCTGGATCCCCGGTACAAAGACAATGTGCCCACCTTACTTCCTACACTGGAGCGTGATAGGAAGATGCGCGAGTACAAGCGCACGTTGGTAGACGCGCTACTGAGAGCATTCCCAAATGTCACAGGGGAACCAGTGGAAGCCCAAGGCGAAGGCAGAGGAGGAGCAAGAGGTCGCCAACTCAGCTGTGTCACGCCCAGCTCCTCTGAGGGCAGGGTTAGCATGGCAGAGATGTGGAAAAGTTTTGTCAACACGCCACAGCTAAGTGCACCACCACCTGATACGGAACGTGTTAGCAGGAGGCAACATTTCACTAACATGGTGGAACAGTACCTGTGCACACCCCTCCACGTACTGACTGATGGTTCGGCCCCATTCAACTTCTGGGTCTCCAAATTGTCCACGTGGCCAGAGCTAGCCTTTTATGCCTTGGAGGTGCTGGCCTGCCCGGCGGCCAGCGTTTTGTCTGAACGTGTATTCAGCGCGGCAGGGGGCGTCATTACAGACAAACGCAGCCGCCTGTCTACAGCCAATGTGGACAAGCTGACGTTCATAAAAATGAACCAGGCATGGATCCCACAGGACCTGTCCATCCCTTGTGCAGATTAGATATTAACTACCTCCCCTTAACAATATATTATTCTACTCCAGGGCACTTCCTCATTCAATACTATTTTTAATTTCATTTTACCATTATATTGCGGGGCAACCCAAAGTTGAATGAACCTCTCCTCTGTCTGGGTGCCGGAGCCTAAATGTGTGACAGTGGCCTGTTCCAGTGGTGGGTGACGTGAAGCCTGATTCTCTGCTATGACATGAAGACAGATTCTGCGCTGACATAAGGCCAGATTCTCTGTTACGGGACCGCTCTCCTCTGTCTGGGTGCCGGGGCCTAAATGTGTGACAGTGGCCTGTTCCAGTGGTGGGTGACGTGAAGCCTGATTCTCTGCTATGACATGAAGACAGATTCTGCGCTGACATAAGGCCAGATTCTCTGTTACGGGACCTCTCTCCTCTGCCTGGGTGCCTGGGCCTAAATGTGTGACAGTGGCCTGTTCCAGTGGTGGGTGACGTGAAGCCTGATTCTCTGCTATGACATGAATACAGATTCTGCGCTGACATAAGGCCAGATTCTCTGTTACGGGACCTCTCTCCTCTGCCTGGGTGCCTGGGCCTAAATGTGTGACAGTGGCCTGTTCCAGTGGTGGGTGACGTGAAGCCTGATTCTCTGCTATGACATGAAGACAGATTCTGCGCTGACATAAGGCCAGATTCTCTGTTACGGGACCGCTCTCCTCTGTCTGGGTGCCGGGGCCTAAATGTGTGACAGTGGCCTGTTCCAGTGGTGGGTGACGTGAAGCCTGATTCTCTGCTATGACATGAAGACAGATTCTGCGCTGACATAAGGCCAGATTCTCTGTTACGGGACCTCTCTCCTCTGCCTGGGTGCCTGGGCCTAAATGTGTGACAGTGGCCTGTTCCAGTGGTGGGTGACGTGAAGCCTGATTCTCTGCTATGACATGAAGACAGATTCTGCGCTGACATAAGGCCAGATTCTCTGTTATGGGACCGCTCTCCTCTGCCTGGGTGCCTGGGCCTAAATGTGTGACAGTGGCCTGTTTCAGTGGTGGGTGACGTGAAGCCTGATTCTCTGCTATGACATGAAGACAGATTCTGCGCTGACATAAGGCCAGATTCTCAGTTACGGGACCTCTCTCCTCTGCCTGGGTGCCTGGGCCTAAATGTGTGACAGTGGCCTGTTCCAGTGGTGGGTGACGTGAAGCCTGATTCTCTGCTATGACATGAATACAGATTCTGCGCTGACATAAGGCCAGATTCTCTGTTACGGGACCTCTCTCCTCTGCCTGGGTGCCTGGGCCTAAATGTGTGACAGTGGCCTGTTCCAGTGGTGGGTGACGTGAAGCCTGATTCTCTGCTATGACATGAAGACAGATTCTGCGCTGACATAAGGCCAGATTCTCTGTTACGGGACCGCTCTCCTCTGTCTGGGTGCCGGGGCCTAAATGTGTGACAGTGGCCTGTTCCAGTGGTGGGTGACGTGAAGCCTGATTCTCTGCTATGACATGAATACAGATTCTGCGCTGACATAAGGCCAGATTCTCTGTTACGGGACCTCTCTCCTCTGTCTGGGTGCCGGGGCCTAAATGTGTGACAGTGGCCTGTTCCAGTGGTGGGTGACGTGAAGCCTGATTCTCTGCTATGACATGAAGACAGATTCTGCGCTGACATAAGGCCAGATTCTCTGTTACGGGACCGCTCTCCTCTGTCTGGGTGCCGGGGCCTAAATGTGTGACAGTGGCCTGTTCCAGTGGTGGGTGACGTGAAGCCTGATTCTCTGCTATGACATGAAGACAGATTCTGCGCTGACATAAGGCCAGATTCTCTGTTACAGGACCTCTCTCCTCTGCCTGGGTGCCTGGGCCTAAATGTGTGACAGTGGCCTGTTTCAGTGGTGGGTGACGTGAAGCCTGATTCTCTGCTATGACATGAAGACAGATTCTGCGCTGACATAAGGCCAGATTCTCTGTTACGGGACCTCTCTCCTCTGCCTGGGTGCCTGGGCCTAAATGTGTGACAGTGGCCTGTTCCAGTGGTGGGTGACGTGAAGCCTGATTCTCTGCTATGACATGAATACAGATTCTGAGCTGACATAAGGCCAGATTCTCTGTTACGGGACCTCTCTCCTCTGCCTGGGTGCCTGGGCCTAAATGTGTGACAGTGGCCTGTTCCAGTGGTGGGTGACGTGAAGCCTGATTCTCTGCTATGACATGAAGACAGATTCTGCGCTGACATAAGGCCAGATTCTCTGTTACGGGACCGCTCTCCTCTGTCTGGGTGCCGGGGCCTAAATGTGTGACAGTGGCCTGTTCCAGTGGTGGGTGACGTGAAGCCTGATTCTCTGCTATGACATGAAGACAGATTCTGCGCTGACATAAGGCCAGATTCTCTGTTACGGGACCTCTCTCCTCTGCCTGGGTGCCTGGGCCTAAATGTGTGACAGTGGCCTGTTCCAGTGGTGGGTGACGTGAAGCCTGATTCTCTGCTATGACATGAAGACAGATTCTGCGCTGACATAAGGCCAGATTCTCTGTTACGGGACCTCTCTCCTCTGTCTGGGTGCCTGGGCCTAAATGTGTGACAGTGGCCTGTTCCAGTGGTGGGTGACGTGAAGCCTGATTCTCTGCTATGACATGAAGACAGATTCTGCGCTGACATAAGGCCAGATTCTCTGTTATGGGACCGCTCTCCTCTGCCTGGGTGCCTGGGCCTAAATGTGTGACAGTGGCCTGTTTCAGTGGTGGGTGACGTGAAGCCTGATTCTCTGCTATGACATGAAGACAGATTCTGCGCTGACATAAGGCCAGATTCTCTGTTACGGGACCTCTCTCCTCTGCCTGGGTGCCTGGGCCTAAATGTGTGACAGTGGCCTGTTCCAGTGGTGGGTGACGTGAAGCCTGATTCTCTGCTATGACATGAATACAGATTCTGAGCTGACATAAGGCCAGATTCTCTGTTACGGGACCTCTCTCCTCTGCCTGGGTGCCTGGGCCTAAATGTGTGACAGTGGCCTGTTCCAGTGGTGGGTGACGTGAAGCCTGATTCTCTGCTATGACATGAAGACAGATTCTGCGCTGACATAAGGCCAGATTCTCTGTTACGGGACCGCTCTCCTCTGTCTGGGTGCCGGGGCCTAAATGTGTGACAGTGGCCTGTTCCAGTGGTGGGTGACGTGAAGCCTGATTCTCTGCTATGACATGAAGACAGATTCTGCGCTGACATAAGGCCAGATTCTCTGTTACGGGACCTCTCTCCTCTGCCTGGGTGCCTGGGCCTAAATGTGTGACAGTGGCCTGTTCCAGTGGTGGGTGACGTGAAGCCTGATTCTCTGCTATGACATGAAGACAGATTCTGCGCTGACATAAGGCCAGATTCTCTGTTACGGGACCTCTCTCCTCTGCCTGGGTGCCTGGGCCTAAATGTGTGACAGTGGCCTGTTCCAGTGGTGGGTGACGTGAAGCCTGATTCTCTGCTATGACATGAAGACAGATTCTGCGCTGACATAAGGCCAGATTCTCTGTTATGGGACCGCTCTCCTCTGTCTGGGTGCCGGGGCCTAAATGTGTGACAGTGGCCTGTTCCAGTGGTGGGTGACGTGAAGCCTGATTCTCTGCTATGACATGAAGACAGATTCTGCACTGACATAAGGCCAGATTCTCTGTTACGGGACCTCTCCTCTGCCTGGGTGCCTGGGCCTAAATGTGTGACAGTGGCCTGTTCCAGTGGTGGGTGACGTGAAGCCTGATTCTCTGCTATGACATGAAGACTGATTCTGCGCTGACATGAAGCCAGATTCTCTGCTATGGCATGAAGAGACTGATTCTCTGCTGACATGAAGCCAGATTCTTTGCTATGGCATAAAGAGACTGATTCTCTGCTGACGTGAAGCCAGATTCTCTGCTATGGGACCTCTGTCCAATTGATATTGGTTCATTTTTATTTTTTTAATTTTAATTTTAATTCATTTCCCTATCCACATTTGATTGCAGGGGATTTACCTACATGTTTCTGCCTTTTGCAGCCCTCTAGCTCTTTCCTGGGCTGTTTTACAGCCTTTTTAGTGCCCAAAAGTTCGGGTCCCTATCGACTTCAATGGGGTTCGGGTTCGGGACGAAGTTCGGATCGGGTTCGGATCCCGAACCCGAACATTTCCGGGAAGTTCGGCCGAACTTCTCGAACCCGAACATCCAGGTGTTCGCTCAACTCTAATCATGAACCTTCTGAATTTAGGACATACAGAAGGATGTAACCCGCATTAAAGTCATACCTGGTTCATTATCACTAGTGATGAGCGGGAGGTGCCGTATTCGATTTCGCGATATTTCGCGAATATTCGATTGAATATTAGTCTTATATTCGTCGAAATCGAATATTCGTCATTATTCTATTTATAAAGAATAATATACGATTTAATTATTCGCGTATTGCGATTTTTCTTTTGACAGTATAAAGCAACGTTCCTATGACTATGGCTAGGCTAATATGTGTATTTTACGAATATTCTATATATAGCTATAACTTCGTCATTTAGAATATTACGAATATTCCAAAAGATGAAGTTAGAGCAATATTACGAATATTCGTAAAATACACATATAGATTGTAATTTAGCTAATATAGTTGTCACGACTATGGTCATGGTCGTGACTCTTAGAGCCGCATGCAGTTGCCAGTGGCCAGGTTTGGTTGTTTACCGCAGGTGAGAGCTGTTAGTTGGTAGCCTCACGTGCAGTTGCCGCTGGCAACATGGTGATGTTGGCAGTGTAGCAGCCTGAGCTTGTTGCTAGGCGGTTCGCTGTCAATGCATGCGGTTGCCTCTGGCAACGTGTGGTTGTATGTGTGCACTTTCTCTGTTTGGTGTGCACGGGGTTAAGTTGTGTTTGCTAGGTGTGGTGGGTGTGACCTCAGGCCTCCTTATATGTTGGTGTGTTGGAGCCTGTGGTCAGTTTGATTTTGTCAGTCTGTGTAGCAGCTCTGCTCCCTGGCTTAATGTCTTAGTCTGTGTGAGTCACCCTTATTTATTATATTGTTTCCCTTGCTCTGTCTGTGTGTCCCCTCTGGCGTGTTTCTGTTTTCCCTCCCCCACCTGGTGTATGTTGTCATGGTGTGGGCCTTGTTTGGAGGTTATTGTGTTGTAGTGTGTTTCCTCCGAAAAGGGGCTTATGCAAACAACTAGACAGTGTGTTTCCAGTCCATCTCATCGGCGGCAGGTAAGTTCTGGTAACCTGGTACACATATAGACTGTAATTTAGCTAATATAGCGCTATAATCTTTTTTTTTTTTGTAAATTTTTTTTTGCCTCTTCTGAACTTCAGTTTTGGAAAATATGTACACTATTAAAAAAATTACTATAGCACTATATTAGCTAAATTACAGTCTATATGTGTGTTTTACGAATATTAGTTTTATTGCTATAACTTCGTTCTTTAGAATATTACGAATATTCTAAAAGACGAAGTTAGAGCAATATTACGAATATTCATAAAATACACATATAGACTGTAATTTAGCTAATATAGCGCTATAATCTTTTTTTTTTGTCTAATTTTTTCTGCCTCTTCTAATATTCAGTTTTGGAAAATATGTACACTATTAAAAAAATTACTATAGCACTATATTAGCTAAATTGCAGTCTATATGTGTAGTTTACGAATATTCGCTATATTGCTATAACTTCATTTTTTAGAATATTTGTAATTTTCTAAAAGACGAAGTTATAGCAATAGAGCGAATAAATTTGTTATTTAGAATATTTGTCTTTTTTTTTTCCAATGTCTACTGTTATTCCACTTTGGCATACTGTCCCCGTAACCATGAGAACGCCTGTGGGTTAGAATATACCATCGGATCTGAGTTTTCACGATCTCAGGGAAAACTCAGATCCGATGGTATTTTCTAACCCATAGGCGTTCCAATGGTGATGGGGACGCTTGCCCATGCCAAAATTCTAAATAACGAATATATTCACTATATTGCTATGTATTTGTTTTTTAGAATATTGGTCATTTTATTTTCCATATGAAAACATGATTCCCCCCTGCTTAAGTTGCTTGTGGGCCAATGGCTTATTGACCCACAAGAAAGAAGCAGGGAGGAATCATGTTTTCAGATGTTAAAAAATGACAAATATTCGATATAAGGAATATATAGCACTATATTCGAAATATTCGCGAATTTACGAAGTTACGATATTCGCGATTAATATTCGCTATTCGAATATTTGAGCTGAACACTAATTATCACTAGAGATGAGTGAATCAAAGCTGATGAAGTGGAATTTGTTTAGAATTTCAGGAAAAATTCAATTTGCAACAAATGTGAATTTCCTTGCGCTTCGTGGTAACGAATCACATTTTTTCTAAAATGACGGCTACACGTGTGAGGAATGAGGACATGGGGCAAAGAACTCTGGGAAGGCAGGATCACCCAGATTGACATGCCTGCATGCAGCCAATCAGCAGCCAGCCAGCCCTGTTATGTCACAGCCTTATAAATACGGCGGCCATCTTAAAATAATTTTCCAGCGTTCAGAGTGCAGGAACAGACGTGTGAAGGCACTAGGGACAGCAATTGGAAATACCTGATTGTGGAAAAAAATTACAGAAAAAACGATTTATAAGTGCAAGGAAAGGATAGGGAGGAATCATTTCACAGCATCTTAGTGGAGGGAGAGATGTCAGAAGGCGCTAGGGACATTGATAGTAAAGCAATTTACCAGTGCAGGGAAAGATTATTTGGGGATCCAAATAGCCATTAGACAGCTCTGTCATTCCAGCTATTAGGGCTCCAAGTGCTATGTTGAAAAGCCTTTAGTGGCTTATATCTTAGTATCTTTAGTATCTTATATCAGTATTACAAGAAAAATATATACACATTTCACTTCTGCAGTTATTTATGGTGAAAGCGTGTAGGGGCGTATTTCAGTAAAAAAAGAAAAATATATACGCACTGCATTGCTGCAGTTATTTCTGGTGAAAGCGTATTAGGGGCGTCTTTCAGTACTACAAGAAAAATATATACACACTTTGCTCTTTTTAACTTTTCTCTGGTCAAAACGTATAGTGGCCTAGTTCAATCCAACAAGAAAAATTATATTCTCAGTTCACTTCTGCAGTTATTTCTGTTGAAAGCGTATGGGGGCGTATTACAGTAAAAAAAGAAAAATATATACGTACTGCACTGTTGCAGTTATTCTGGTGAAAGCGTATAGGGGCATATTTCAGTACTACAAGAAAAATATATACGCACTTTGCTCTTTAAGTTTTTCCTGGTCAAAGCGTATAGGGTTGTATTTCAGTACAACAAGAAAAATATATTCTCAATGCATTTTTTCAGTTAATTCTAGTAAAAGCGCATAGGGGCGTATTTCTGTAGAAAAAAGAAAAATATATACGCACTGCACTGTTGCAGTTATTTTTGGCAAAATCAAATAGGGGCCTATTTCAGGAAAAATAGAAAAATATATACTTACTGCACTGTTTCAGTACTACAAATAAAGTATATACGCACCTAACTCTTTACGTTTTTTCTGGTCAAAAAGTATAGTGGCTTTTTTCAGTCCAACAATAAAATCATATTCTCAGTTCACTTCTGCAGTTATTTCTGTTGAAAGCTTATAGTGGTGTATTTCAGAAAAAAAAAAAATATATATACATACTGCACTGTTGCAGTTATTTCTGGTGAAAGCGTATAGGCGTATAGACGTATTTGAGTACTACAAGAAACATATATACACACTCTTTAAGTTTTTCCTGGTCAAAGCATATAGGGTTGCGTTTCAGTACAACAAGAAAAATATATTCTCAGTGCATTTCTGCAGTTAATTCTGGTGAAAAGGTATAGTTGCCTATTTCAGTCCAACAAGAAAAATATCTTCTCAGTTCACTTCTGCAGTTATTTCTCTTGAAAGCGTATAGGGGCGTATTTCAGTCTAACAATAAAAATATATTCTCAGTTCACTTCTGTAGTTTTTTCTGTTGAAAGCGTATAGGGGTGTATTTCAATAAAAAAAGAAAAATATATACGCACTGCACTGTTGCAGTTAATTCTGTTGAAAGTGTATAGGGGTGTATTTCAGTACTATAAGAAAAATATATACGCACTTCACTCTAAGTTTTTCCTGGTCAAAGCGTATAGGGTCATGTTTCAGTACAACAATAAAAATATATTCTCAGTGCATTTCTGCAGTTAATTATAGTAAAAGCGTATAGTGGTGTATTTCAGTAAAAAAAAGGAAAATATATACTGTGACACAGTGAGAGGTTTGCTCTGGGAAAACAGGTATTTTCCTCCCAGCATGTGCTGCTGGGCTGATTTACAGCCAGGTGTTTTAAGTTTTGGCAGCACCTGGCTTTCCTTAAATAGGCAGCTGGGCTCAGAAGCAAGGTCTCTGTGTTGGGATCTGGGAGCCTTGTGTCTGGATGAAGGCTTGCTACCTGTTTGGCGTGAAAACAGGTCGGTGCTGCTATGCTCAAGGACTCTTTGAGGCAGAATTGCCGCATGGTGTGAATTACCACCAACACCGTAAGGTGACTTTGTGCTTGTTAATGACTGCTTGTTTTGTCACTTGCCTAAATTGTGAATAAAACACTGAATTATTTAATCCAGAGAACTTGTTGTTGCCTCTAATGATGAGCGGCAGGGTCAATATTCAAATTCTGCGAATACTTGGTAGAATATTCGTCATATATTCGCGAATTCGTGAATTCGAGATTATTTTCTTGATCACGAAAAATCGGCAATGTAATATTCGCGTAATGCATCATGCGAAATACAGCCGTGGGTCACTATAGCTACATTTTTCAAGCTGCTAAAAGTTTCCTGAGACTGGAGAAAATTGTTGGCACGGCAAAACATTACAATACGGTAGCTTTATATGCAGATAGAGTACTCCAATATATTTGCGATTGTGAAATCGGCACTAATGATGCGAATATTTTGGCGCAATACGTGCAACTTCACATTTTAACAGGTCTGACTACTTATTAGTGATTGGTGCACTAAGTATTGTTGTGAACTTGTGACATCACAGCACTATGTTTAAATGTATATATGTAGCATACATTCATACATACAGCACTATGCATGTAGCATGTATGTATGGACAGCAGAATCTATTAGCTACACTATATCACTATCTAACCTACACTGACTATCTCCTACTAACTATCTGTATTATATTCAGTGAGGAACAGAAGTATTTGAATACCCTGCAATTCTCCCACTTAGAAATCATGGAGGGGTCTGAAATTCACACTCTGAGAGACAGAATAAAAAATAAAAATAAATCATGTATACTTTTTAAAGAATGTATTTGTCTTGCACTGCTGAACATAAGTATTTGAATACCTGAGAAAATCAGTGTTAATATTTGTTACAGAAGTCTTTGTTTACAGAGGTAAAACGTTTCCTGTAGTTCTTGACCAGGTTTTCACACACTGAAACAGGGATTTTGGCCCACTCTCCTGTAGATCTGTCAGGTTTCGGGGCTGTTGCTGAACAACATGTAGTTTCAGCTCCCTCCAAAAAAAATGTTCTATTGGATTTAGGTCTGGAGACTGGCTAAGCCACTCCAGAACCTTAATAAGCTTCTTACGGAGCCACTCTTTTGTTATCCTGGCTGTCATGTTTGAAGACCCAGCCATGACCCATCTTCAATGCTCTGACTGAAGGAAGGAGGTTGTTGCTCAAGAGCTCACAATAAATGTCCCCATTCATCCTCTCCTTAATATGGTGCAGTTGTCCTGTCCCCTTTGCAGAAAAGCACCCCCAAAGCCAGATGTTACCACCCCCATGCTTCACAGTAGGGATGGTGTTCTTGGGATGCAACTCATTCTTCTTTTTCCTCCAAACATGAGGAGTTCTACTTTGGTCTCACCTGTCCACATTACTTTCTCCCATGCCTCCTCTGGATCATCCAGATGGTCATTGGCAAACTTCAGACGGGCCTGGACATGTGATGACTTGAGCAAGGGAACCTTCCGTGAAATGCATGATTTGAAACCATGACGGTGTAGTGTTCTACTGACAGTGACCTTTGAAACTGTGGTCCCAGCTCTCTTCATGTCATTGACCAGCTCCTCCCTTGTAGTTATGGGCTGATTCCTCACCTTTCTTATCATCAATGATACCCCACGAGGTGAGATCTTGCATGGAGCCCCAGTCTGAGGGAGACTGACAGTCATCTTTAGCCTCTTCCATTTTCTAACAATTGATCCAACAGTTGATCTATTTTCACCAAGATGCTTGGCCCCGTAGCCCTTTCCAGCCTTGTGGAGGTCCACAATTTTATCTCTGGTGTCTTTTTACAGATCTTTAGTCTTGCCCATGGTAGTAGTTGGTGCTACTAAGTTAGATTAATGAGTGGAGTAGAGGAGTAGACTTTTTAAAGACACAGTAACAGGTCTTTGAGAGCCAGAATTCTTGCTGTTTCTCAGGTGTTCAAATACTTATGTTCAGCAGTGGAAGACAAATAAATTCTTTAAAAATTATACAATGTGATTTCCTGAAAAAATATATATATTCTGTCTCTCAGAGTGGGAATGCACCTACAATGTGAATTTCAGACACCTCCATAATTTCTAAGTGGGAGAACTTGCAAAATCAAAGGGTGTTCAAATACTTCTATTCCTCACTGTATATAAGCTAACAAACTAACTAACTATCTAATGTAATGACGCAGGAAAGCAGAGAGCACAGCAATAACACTGCTGCCTCTCTCAGATCTGCAAAATACTGCATACAAGGGCTGCTGGGGAGGTTTCTATATACTAAAGGGGTAGGCAAATTTCCTATTGATAGCTAGGGATGTTGCTAAGCTCAGACAAAGAAATTGCAGCCTTCTCATTGGCCCACAAGCAATAAGGGAGGGTACTGATGAAAAAAAATCTAGAATATTCGAAATTATGAATATATATCTGTCACGACCGCTATCCCAGCAGCAGTCGTGTCGCACCAGACGGAGGGGAAGGGGGACCCTTATCTACGTATGGGAAATAGAATGGCCACCCCTGACTAATCCTAAGCTGGCACCTGTCTGCCCTGATACCCTAGACGGGGTGTGAACCCGTGCGGCGAGCAGGATGCCTAAACCCTCACTCACCCTAGCAAGACTAGACTGGGGAAAGGCCGATGGGAGCACTAGTCACCATCACTCATGTCTAGGAGAACAACAGGGGAAGACAGCAACAAACAAACAAACAAACTATCTACAGCAGAGATAGACTTATCCAGTCACGAGCAGAGAAGGCGATCCCAAACACGACAGTCCACGCCGGGCAAGAGCTCCACAGCAACACCGTCAAATGATCTCCTTCAAAGGTCAGAATAGCACTGGAAGTAAGGACTATATCTGGCAATGACTGCAAGTGAAACTGAAACTAATATAGTAGCTGGGAGTGGCAGACAGGACTCACCTGAGAAGGATGCCTACAAACTCCCAGTCAGGACAAAAAGGTTCACAAGGCAAAACCCGGATGACATACCCTGAACCACGGAGCAAACTCACAAGCTATCGCGAGTAGCAAGTCGCTGCGACCTTCTCCTCCCAGACCTGTCTGGATCAGTCACAGTCGTGACAGTACCCCCCTTTCTACGAGGGGCCCCCGGACCCTCAAGACCAGGCCTCTCCGGATGGGAGCTTTGAAAAGCCTGAATGAGTCTGTCCGCTTTTATCTCTGATGCTGGAACCCACATTCTCTCTTCGGAACCATAACCTCTCCAGTGCACCAGGTACTGAAGAGAGCGGCGAACATATCGTGAATCAACAATCTTTTCTACCTGAAACTCAAGACTGCCATCAACAACCACCGGTGGAGGCGGTAGTGACAATGGTTCAGGAGGTTTTAAATATCTCTTAAGCAGAGATCTGTGGAAGACATTATGGATCCTTAGAGTCTGAGGTAGCTCCAGACGAAAAGCCACCGGGTTAATGTTCTTAATTACCCTATAAGGACCAATAAATCTCGGACCTAAGTTCCACGAGGGAACCTTCAACTTGATATTTCTGGTAGACAACCACACCAAGTCATTCACCCCAAGGTCCGGACCTTCAGAGACCTTCCTATCAGCCACACGTTTGTATCTACCACCAATTCTCCTCAAACTTTCTTGTACACTCTGCCACACTGAAGAAAGTGAAGACGCAAATCGTTCCTCCTCGGGAATCCCAGACGGCCCCCCTCACTAAACGTACAAAACTGAGGATGGAAACCATACGCACCAAAAAATGGTGACTTATCGGTGGATTCTTGACGACGATTATTAATGGCAAACTCGGCTAACGGTAAATAAGATGACCATTCCTCCTGATTTTCGGAAACAAAGCATCTCAAATATGTTTCTAGGTTTTGATTGGTACGTTCAGTCTGACCGTTGGACTGTGGATGGAAAGATGAAGAAAACAACAGATGAACCCATAAACGAGAACAAAAAGCTTTCCAAAATTTAGAAACGAATTGGGTACCACGATCCGAAACAATATCGGAAGGGACCCCGTGAAGCTTCACGATGTGGTCAATAAAAACCTGAGCCAGTGTGTTAGCATTAGGCAATGCGGCAAGAGCAATAAAGTGCACCATTTTACTGAATCTGTCAACAACTACAAGAATAACAGTTTTCCCCGCTGATACTGGTAGATCCGTAATGAAATCCATTGATAGGTGCGTCCAAGGCCTGTTGGGGATGGCCAGAGGTAAAAGTCCCTGCCGGACGAGTATGATCTACCTTAGAACGAGCACAGGTAGCACATGCAGACACAAAATTCAACACCTCCTGACGCCAATTAGACCACCAGAACCGACGAGACACTAATTCAGAGGTTGCCCTACTACCTGGGTGTCCTGCCAGTGTGGAGTTATGGTGTTCTTTTAGTATCTCCAGGCGTAAATTTTCTGGCACAAACAGTTTACCCGAGGGGAAGGATGCCGGAGCGTCCCCCTGAGCTTCCAACACCCTCCCCGCCTGTCTAGGGGTGAGACATTTAGCAGACTCCAGATATAATACGTTTTTGTGATCAGTAATCACCGTGACGGGATGAACCGCCCCCTCCACAAAATGACGCCACTCCTCAAAGGCCAACTTAATAGCCAAAAGCTCCCTGTTGCCAATATCATAGTTCCTTTCTGCAGTAGACAATTTCTTCGAAAATAAATCACACGGACGCCATTCACCAGGGGACGGGCCCTGAGATAGTACCGCTCCCACCCCCACCTCTGATGCGTCAACCTCTACAATAAAAGGAAGCGAGACATCTGGCTGTACGAGAATAGGGGCCGATGTGAATCTCTCCTTCAGAGATGTAAAGGCAGTTTTGGCTGCATGTGACCATTTGGAAAAATTGGATTCCTTTCGGGTCATGTCCGTCAGTGGTTTGACCACCAAGGAATAGTTCTTTATAAACTTTCTATAAAAATTGGCAGACCCCAGGAAGCGTTGCAATGCCTTCAGGTTCTCAGGCAGATCCCAGTCCATAATCGCCCGGACTTTCTCTGGATCCATGCGGAAACCTGAATCTGACAACACATACCCCAGAAATGGTAGTTCTTTTACGGCGAACACACATTTCTCTAATTTAGCAAACAATTTGTTGGCCCTTAATATCTGCAGCACTTGTCTCACATGGATCTTATGTGTATCCAGATCCGGGGAATAGACCAGGATGTCATCAAGATATATCACAACAAATCTCCCGATAAGGTGACTAAATATATCGTTGACAAAATGTTGGAACACCGCAGGCGCATTAGTAAGACCAAATGGCATGACCAGATTTTCATAATGCCCTTCCGGAGTATTAAAAGCCGTTTTCCACTCATCCCCCTCTTTGATGCGAACCAGGTTATAGGCTCCTCTGAGATCCATTTTGGAGAACCATTTAGCACCAGCAACCTGATTAAAGAGGTCGGGAATGAGAGGAAGAGGATAGGGATCTCGGATTGTTATCCGGTTTAATTCCCCGAAATCCAGGCAAGGACGCAGGCCCCCATCTTTCTTTTTAACGAAAAAGAACCCTGCAGCCACGGGTGAAGAAGAGGGTCTGATGTGTCCCTTAGCCAAACTCTCCAAAATATAATCTTGCATAGCCTTCCTCTCCGGGCCGGAAAGATTGTATAACCGGGTTTTAGGTAGTTTTTCCCCAGGTAATAGATTAATCGGGCAATCATATGGACGATGAGGTGGTAACCCCTGACAACCCTTCTCAGAGAACACATCCATAAAATCTGACAGAAAGGCAGGTAAAGATGTTACAGAGAGTGTAGAGCACCTACTACTCAAGCAGTTGTCCTTACAATGTTCACTCCACTCCACAATCTCTCCGGCCTGCCAATCCACCACTGGATTGTGAGTCACCAGCCAGGGAAGCCCCAATACCATAGGAGCCGGAAGACCGTCCAGGACATAACAAGAGATATGCTCTTTATGGAGGTCCCCTACCTGCAGATGGATATTATGGATGATCTGAGTTAACTCTCTCTGAGTAAGAGGGGAGGAGTCGATGGCAAAAACAGGAATAGTTCTGCGTACCGGTTCCGGAGTAAAACCCAGAGCCTGAGCAAACCGTGAATCCACCAAGTTGACCCCCGCCCCACTGTTCAAAAAGACAGAACAGATCTCAGTCTTATTGCCCGCCTCAACTGTAGCGGACAACAAAAACTGAGACATGCGTATGGAGGAAACGAATACGCCCAGACTGTTATCCTCCGCACAATCTGGGGACTCTAGTTTTCCGGCGGCTCCTTTGTTTGTGGTCTCTTGGGTTCTGAGGGACAAACCTTTACAAAATGACCCCTCCCCCCACAATGAAAACAAACCTCTTACCTACGGCGGAACTTAGGAGGATTCACCCGTCTAGTGGCGCCCCCTATTTGCATTGGTTCGACTGGATCATAACAAACCGATCCCTGCCCTATAGGGGCCTCCGTAAAATTTTATAGTCTCTCCCTGAGTCGTCTGTCGATTCTTATGGACAGAGACATAGCAGCCTCAAGAGACCCAGGGACCTCGTATACCGCCAGCGCGTCTTTTAATTTTTCAGACAACCCATGGCAGAACTGACTCCTAAGGGCCGAGTCGTTCCATAATGTATCAGTAGCCCACCTACGGAATTCGGAACAATATAGTTCAGCAGACCGGTTCTCTTGCCGAAGTCTACGTAGCTTAGACTCAGCCAGTGAGACCCTGTCCGGGTCATCATATACGAGACCCAGGGCTTCAAAAAACTCCTCCACTGATCGTAAGGCCGGAGAGTCTTATGGTAGGGAGAAAGCCCAAGCCTGCGGATCTCCTTGCAGGAGAGAAATTACAATGCCCACCCGTTGTTCCTCACCGCCGGAGGATCTAGGGCGTAACCTGAAGAACAATTTGCAAGCTTCTCTGAAGGTTACAAATTAGGTTCTCAGGACGGAGAGACCATCAGGTAAAGCCACATTTGGCTCAGGAGTACCTTGGTTTCCCGTAGCAATGGTGGAACCCAAGGATTGCTGCTGCTGCTGCAGCACTGTTGCTTTTAATCCTGCCACTTCAAGGGATAACCCCTGTAATTGTTTCGCCAAAACCGTAACCGGATCCATAGTGGAACAGAAAAATACAAAGCAAAACAGCAAGCAAAAAAAATAAATGTCACTTTTTTTTTTTTTTTTAAAAGGCCAGATATACTGTCACAACCGCTATCCCAGCAGCAGTCGTGTCGCACCAGACGGAGGGGAAGGGGACCCTTATCTACGGTTGGGAAATAGAATGGCCACCCCTGACTAACCCTAAGCTGGCACCTGTCTGTCCTGATACCCTAGACGGGTTGTGAACCCGTGCGGCGAGCAGGATGCCTAAACCCTCACTCACCCTAACAAGACTAGACTGGGGAAAGGCCGATGGGAGCACTAGTCACCATCACTCACGTCTAGAAGAACAATAGGGAAAGACAGCAACAAACAAACAAACTATCTACAGCAGAGATAGACTTATCCAGTCACGAGCAGAGAAGGCGATCCCAAACACGACAGTCCACGCCGGGCAAGAGCTCCACATCAACACCGTCAAACGATCTCCTTCAAAGGTCAGAATAGCACTGGAAGTAAGGACTATATCTGGCAATGACTGCAAGTAAAACTGAAACTAATATAGTTGCTGGGAGTGGCAGACAGGGCTCACCTGAGAAGGATGCCTACAAACTCCCAGTCAGGACAAAAAGGTTCACAAGGCAAAACCCGGATGACATACCCTGAACCACGGAGCAAACTCACAAGCTATCGCGAGTAGCAAGTCGCTGCGACCTTCTCCTCCCAGACCTGTCTGGATCAGTCACAGTCGTGACAATATCACTATATTCTAAATATTCGCTTAATATCGAAGTACCAATATTCGCGATTCGAATATTCACGCCCAACACTAGTTGCCTCTATACTGCGTCCAGTAATCCTGTCTACCAGAGCGAAACCTCGCAATACGCTCTGCACTGTTGCAGTTATTTCTGGTGAAAGCGTATAGGAGCGTATTTAACCACCTCCGGACCGCCTAACGCAGGATCGCGTTCCGGAGGTGGCAGCCCTGCGCAGAGTCACGCATATATGCGTCATCTCGCGATGGCCGAGATTTCCTGTGAACGCGCGCACACAGGTGATTTTTACGGATCCACTGATAGATGGATCGGATCCGCAAAACGCATCCGGACGTCTGAATGAAGCCTTACAGGGGCGTGATCAATGACTGTGGTGATCACCCCATATAGACTCCCTGATCACCCCCCTGTAAAGCTCCATTCAGATGTCCGCATGATTTTTACGGATGCACTGATAGATGGATCCGATCCGCAAAACGCATCCGGACGTCTGAATGAAGCCTTACAGGGGCATGATCAATGACTGTGGTGATCACCCCATATAGACTCCCTGATCACCCCCCTGTAAAGCTCCATTCAGATGTCCGCATGATTTTTACGGATGCACTGATAGATGGATCGGATCCGCAAAACGCATCCGGACGTCTGAATGAAGCCTTACAGGGGCGTGATCAATGACTGTGGTGATCACCCCATATAGACTCCCTGATCACACCCCTGTCATTGATCAACCCCCTGTCATTGATCACCCCCCCTGTCATTGATCACCCCCCTGTAAGGCTCCATTCAGACATTTTTTTGGCCCAAGTTAGCGGAATTATTTTTTTTTTTTCTTACAAAGTCTCATATTCCACTAACTTGTGTCAAAAAATAAAATCTCACATGAACTCACCATACCCCTCACGGAAACCAAATGCGTAAAATTGTTTAGACATTTATATTCCAGACTTCTTCTCACGCTTTAGGGCCCCTAGAATGCCAGGGCAGTATAAATACCCCACATGTGACCCCATTTCGGAAAAAAGACACCCCCAGGTATTCCGTGAGGGGCATATTGAGTCCATGAAAGATTGAAATTTTTGTCCCAAGTTAGCGGAACGGGAGACTTTGTGAGAAAAAAATTAAAAATATCAATTTCCGCTAACTTGTGCCAAAAAAAAATATTTTCTATGAACTCGCCATGCCCCTCATTGAATACCTTGGGGTGTCTTCTTTCCAAAATGGGGTCACATGTGGGGTATTTATACTGCCCTGGCATTCTAGGGGCCCCAAAGCGTGAGAAGAAGTCTGGTATCCAAATATCTAAAAATGCCCTCCTAAAAGGAATTTGGGCACCTTTGCGCATCTAGGCTGCAAAAAAGTGTCACACATCTGGTATCGCCGTACTCAGGAGAAGTTGGGGAATGTGTTTTGGGGTGTCATTTTACATATACCCATGCTGGGTGAGATAAGGGTATATGTAAAATGACACCCCAAAACACATTCCCCAACTTCTCCTGAATACGGCGATACCACATGTGTGACACTTTTTTGCAGCCTAGGTGGGCAAAGGGGCCCATATTCCAAAGAGCACCTTTAGAATTTCACAGGTCATTTACCTACTTACCACACATTAGGGCCCCTGGAAAATGCCAGGGCAGTATAACTACCCCACAAGTGACCCCATTTTGGAAAGAAGACACCCCAAGGTATTCCGTGAGGGGCATGGCGAGTTCCTAGAATTTTTTATTTTTTGTCACAAGTTAGTGGAAAATGATGATTTTTTTTTTTTTTTTCATACAAAGTCTCATATTCCACTAACTTGTGACAAAAAATAAAAACTTCCATGAACTCACTATGCCCATCAGCGAATACCTTGGGGTCTCTTCTTTCCAAAATGGGGTCACTTGTGGGGTAGTTATACTGCATTCTAGGGGCCCAAATGTGTGGTAAGGAGTTTGAAATCAAATTCTGTAAAAAATGACCTGTGAAATCCGAAAGGTGCTCTTTGGAATATGGGCCCCTTTGCCCACCTAGGCTGCAAAAAAGTGTCACACATCTGGTATTGCCGTACTCAGGAGAAGGTGGGGAATGTGTTTTGGGGTGTCATTTTACATATACCCATGCTGGGTGAGAGAAATATCTTGGCAAAAGACAACTTTTCCCATTTTTTTATACAAAGTTGGAATTTGACCAAGATATTTATCTCACCCAGCATGGGTATATGTAAAAAGACACCCCAAAACACATTCCCCACCTTCTCCTGAGTACGGAGATACCAGATGTGTGACACTTTTTTGCAGCCTAGGTGGGCAAAGGGGCCCATATTCCAAAGAGCACCTTTCGGATTTCACAGGTCATTTTTTACAGAATTTGATTTCAAACTCCTTACCACACATTTGGGCCCCTAGAATGCCAGGGCAGTATAACTACCCCACAAGTGACCCCATTTTGGAAAGAAGAGACCCCAAGGTATTCGCTGATGGGCATAGTGAGTTCATAGAACTTTTTATTTTTTGTCACAAGTTAGTGGAATATGAGACTTTGTAAGAAAAAAAATAAATAAAAAAAAAATCATCATTTTCCGCTAACTTGTGACAAAAAATAAAAAGTTCTATGAACTCACTATGCCCATCAGCGAATACCTTAGGGTGTGTACTTCCCGAAATGGGGTCATTTGTGGGGTGTTTGTACTGTCTGGGCATTGTAGAACCTCAGGAAACAGGACAGGTGCTCAGAAAGTCAGAGCTGCTTCAAAAAGCGGAAATTCACATTTTTGTACCATAGTTTGTAAACGCTATAACTTTTACCCAAACCATTTTTTTTTACCCAAACATTTTTTTTTTATCAAAGACATGTAGAACAATAAATTTAGAGCAAAATTTATATATGGATGTAGTTTTTTTTGCAAAATTTGACAACTGAAAGTGAAAAATGTCATTTTTTTGCAAAAAAAATCGTTAAATTTCGATTAATAACAAAAAAAGTAAAAATGTCAGCAGCAAAGAAATACCACCAAATGAAAGCTCTATTAGTGAGAAGAAAAGGCGGTAAAATTCATTTGGGTGGTAAGTTGCATGACTGAGCAATAAACGGTGAAAGTAGTGTAGGTCAGAAGTGTAAAAAGTGGCCTGGTCTTTCAGGGTGTTTAAGCACTGGGGGCTGAAGTGGTTAAGTACTACAAGAAAAATATATGCTCACTTCACTCTTTTTGTTTTTTCTGTTCATAGCGTATAGTGGCCTATTTCAGTCCAGCAATAAAAATATATTCTCAGTTCACTTCTACAGTTAATTGTGGTGAAAGCGTTTAGAGGCCTATTTCAGTACAAAAAGAAAAATATATTCGCCGCTTTTGGGGGTGTTTTAATTTCTGTTTAATTAGTTTAGTTCAGCTACAAGTATGTCAGGCAGAGAAGTACCAGGCCATGCAAAGAGAAGTGGCAGAGGCCTAAATGTTTCTGGCGCACGTAGAGGTCACAGCAGAGTAAGGGGGCGTGGCAGCAGGAGTCGCAGTGAGAGGCCTGAACTCCTGGTGTCAACTAGCAGTCGTGTCTTGACCAGCAACCCAGCAGTTCTTGATTGGTTAACTCGGTCATCCACGTTATCACAAGTGACAACAGACACCCCCAGCCAACAGTCGGTGGGTTCGTCAGACACAACCCTTAGTTGGCATGGCCCGGGAGCAGACCCTGTGCCCTCACCTGTCCTCAACCTGCCTCTGTCCTTTTCTGTTACCTCACCGCGAGAAGTACTATATGCTGTGGGCTCAGCTCAATTTTTCAGTGAGGAAGAGCCTACTAGAGGACAGTCAGCAGCTCTTGCCCAGCCAAGATCTGGAGGAGACATCTGCCACTTCCACCGCTAGGCGGGCAAGTACTGATGAGGAGAGTGGTGCAGGAGCTTGTGTTGCGAGCGGTCAGGCTCCTGACCCAGAGACCGTTGAGGATAAAGCCGATCGCACTTGGGAGCTGGGTGCAAAAGGGAGCTTCATCATCATCAGGAGAAGAGGCAGTGGCTGAGCCAGCAAGGTGGTAGCATGTCTGGGAGTCAGCAGGGTGGCAGCAGTTGCAGGTCGGGGGCCAAAAGTCCCTGGGGTAGACCACCTGCTTTGCAACAGCCTACCTGCCAGGGAAGTAGTGGTGCAGGGGTTCACGGAGGAAATGGCAGTAGCAGTCAGTCAGTGCGGACTGTTGGGAATAAAATCACCTACTAGGCGGTGTGGCAGTTTTTTTTATTAAGTTGCCAGAGGAGGTTAACATGGCTGCATGTAGAATATGTGGGCATAAGGTGAAGCGTGGCCAGGGTGCCAATGTTGTCACTATGGCCCTGCATCAACATATGCAGCGTCGCCATGCAGTGGCCTGGGAGAACCGTGGCTCCAATGTGGTGGTTCAGCCTGCCGCAGCTAACACTGCATAACCAAGTGACACACACCCGGTTTCAGCCAGTCAAGGCTCAGCCAAAAGGAAGCTGTCTGTCATTCCCATCTTCTGCTGGTCCAGATGCTCCTGCTCCTACTCCTCGTCAGTCATTTCGTCAGCAATCTATCACCGAAGCGATTGTCAAGAGACAGCAGTGTGCGTGCACGCATCCAAAGGCGCAGAAGCTGAATGTGCTCCTGTCCAAGTTGCTGGTGCTGCAGTCCCTCCCTTTCCAAGTGGTAGACTCTGCACCTTTCAGAGAACTGATGGCTGGTGCCGAGCCAAGGTGGAGAGTCCCAAACCGTCATTTCTTTGCAAAAAAAGTTAGTACCAGCCCTGCACAAATATGTCGAACAGTAGGAGGGCCATTCCTTGAGCCTGTCAGTGTCTGCCAAAGTGCATGGCAGCGCCGACGTGTAACTACGGTCATGGACAGTACATGACCTTTACGGCCCACTGGGTGAAAGTGGTTCCTGCACAGCCACACCAGCAACTTGGCCAGGTGACGCCGCTTCCGCCTCCATGTTGTCACGCCGTTGGTCCTGCGACAATGTCTGCCTCCTCATCCTCCACCATGCCCTCAGCCTCCACTGCAAGGACAAGTCAAGTGCCCTCCAGAATACCACATGTGCAGGGCACGGCGGTGTCACGCTGTTCTGCATCTCGTTTTCCTGGGTGAACGGAGTCACACAGGGGAGGAACTGCTCCGTGTCCTTCGTCAAGAAATTGAATCCTGGCTTTCTCTCCAACAACAGAAAACCATGGTGACTGACAACGGGAAGAACATTGTGTCAGCGCTGCGTCAAGGAAAGCTGAGAAATGCGCCCTGCATGGCACACGTGTTCAATCTGGTTGTCAAGCGTTTTTTTGAAGTCTTTCACCCATCTGCAAGACATCCTAAAAATGGCCAGGAAACTTTGCATGCACTTCAGCCACTCATCCACAGCAAAGCACACCCTCCTTGAGCTGCAGCGGCAGAACGGCATCCCCCAACATAGGCTGATATGCGACGTTTCCACCCGTTGGAATTCCCCCCTTCATATATTGAACCGACTATATGAACAGAGAAAGGCCATCAACGATTTCTTGATGATGCAAGTGGATAGGAGTACTCTCCTGTGTAACTTCGATGTCAGCCAGTGGCAGCTCATGCATGACACCTGTCATTTGTTCAGGCCCTTTGAGGACAACACGTTATTTGTCAGTAGCCAGGACTACGGGATGAACGACTTCATTCCACTGCTTCATGTCCTGGAACAGATGCTAATAACAATGGCTGGTCAGGGGACTGGAGACGTGGCGCCTAGATATCACGGCCACATGTGCACTGTGGGGGCTGAACTGGAAGAGGAGGAGGAGGGGGAGGACATTGGGGCACAGGAAATGTGTAGCCAAATGGGTGGTTTTTCTACTCAGGTGACAGGAGAGGATGAGCAGGAGCAGCCAGAGGAGCTCCAGGGCGATGAGGAAGATGAGAAAGAGGACCCAGACACACCGTGGCAGTATGCAATTGAGATGGAGGCAGGGAGTCCCTCCGAGTCACTTGCGCATATGGCCCGATCCATGCTCACTTGCTTGCGTAGTGACAGTCGAATTGTCACCATTCGGCAGAGGGATGACTTCTGTCTCTCCACCTTGTTGGACCCTTGCTACCGATCCAGAATGGGGGCCTTTTTTACACCCACTGAGAGGGAGGACAAACTGAACTACTACAGAGACATCCTATGTAGTCAGTTGGCCGCTTCCTATCTGCGCCATTGTCCATCCTCTCGCAGGTCTGACTGGGGGGCTCTCTCCGCTCACGTTCCACTGCCCTGGCTGCTGGGGAGGGTTGGGGTGGCAGGAGCAATACCATCTCCATCAGCAGCAGCCTAAGTCTTCAGTTGCTGATGAGTAGCTTTCTTCACCCGCATAGTGAAGAAACTACTCACCAGCAGCAGCAGGTAGACCTGGAGCAGGACCTGAACCAGCAGGTGGTGGCATACTTGGACAGCACCCTGTCAACCCACCATCACAAATACAGGGGAGGGGAGGGACACAGAACTAGGCCTCAAGGCTAGGGATAGGGAAAAGGTCACCTCCTAGGAAGCCCCTAAACATGGCTTTGACTCCTGTCAGTATGTATAGACTCTGAAGATGGTAAAATACATACGCTGTAACCTAGACCCTAGGAGCCCTGAAACGCCCTAGGTAGTGTCAGGGAATGAGACTACTGGTTCCTTCCCAGGTGAACAAACCAGCGTCTCCCTGAGGCCTAATAAAAACAAGCACAGGGGAATAACCAAACACAAAGAGCAGTCCAACTTATCTTATAGAAAATGGATGAGCAGTAACACAGGTAAGGTCCACACACCAACTCTTCAAAATCAAAACAGAGAATATCAACCACATGGTATGAAGTGTGAGACCAAACTAAGTAGGGAATGCAGTAATGACCACGGGCTGCACCTGACAAGAGGTGTGGTCATTACCAAACAACAACAGTGAAAATCAAGAGACTGTCAGTTAACCTCACGTGGAATTACTCTCCCTGATCTTCTAATCTCTGTCACAAAAGGCACCATGACACCCACATTGAAGATCCTCTGGACTATTTGGCAGCCAAACTGGATTTGTGGCTGTAACTAGTAGAGTTTGCCCTGGAAAAGCTGTCCTGCCCGGTCAGTAGTGTGGCATCAGAGCGGATGTTTAGTCGGGCGGGGGCCATAATTACCCCAAGGAGAACTCACCTGTCCACCCAAACTGTGGAGAGACTGTCCTTTGTCAAGATGAATCAGGCGTGGATCAGCCAGGATTTCCAACCACCAGTTACTGATGCATCAGACTAGATCATCCGTGGTGCGACACCAAAACTTTGATTAAAAAAAACTGATTTCTTCTGACTACCTGCCTCAGCTACTACTTTGATGCTGTCACCTGCCTGATGCCACACATCTGATGCCAAGTGCTCCTTCTTTCAGCCACCTTCATCAGCGGGAACTGGTATTACCACCCACCGCCCCACTCTATCACCGGGTCACTTTGTGTTCTTCTGATGCAGCTGCTGCTGCCATCTCCACACTATGTCACCTTGCCACTTTGTGGTATCCTCCTGCTGCTGCCATATTCACACTATGTCACCTTGCCAATCTGTACTATCCTGATGCTGCTTCTGCCATCTTCACACTATGTCACCTTGCCACTCTGTGGTCTCCTGATGCTGCTGCCATCTCCACTCTATGTCAGCTTTCCACCCTCTGGTATGATCCTGCTGCTGCTACCATCTCCAAATTATGTCATCTTGCCACTCTGTGGTATCCTGATGCTGCTGCTGCCATATCCACATTATGTCACCTTGCCACTCTCTGGTATCCTCCTGCCATCTCCACACTATGTCACCTTGCCACTCTGTGGTCTCCGGATGCTGCTGCCATATCCACATTATGTCACCTTGCCACTCTGTGGTATCCTCCTGCTGCTTCCATCTCCACTATGTCACCTTGCCACTCTGTGGTGTCCTCTTGCTGCTGCCTTTTCCACATTATGTCACCTTGCCACTCTGTGGTATCCTCCTGCTTCTGGTGCCATCTCCACACTGTCACCTTGCCACTCTGTGGTATCCTCCTGCTGCTGCAGCCATCTCCACACTATGTCACCTTGCCACTTTGTGGTATCTTCCTGCTGCTGCTGCCTTTTCCACATTATGTCACCTTGCCACTCTGTGGTATCCTCCTGCTGCTGCTGCCATCTCCACACTGTCACCTTGCCACTCTGTGGTATCCTCCTGCTGCTGCAGCAATCTCCACACTATGTCACCTTGCCACTCTGTGGTATCTTCCTGCTACTGCTGCCTTTTCCACACTATGTCACCTTGCCACTCTGTGGTATCCTCCTGCCGCTGCTGCCATCTGCACACTATGTCACCTTGCCACTCTGGGGTATCCTCCTGCTGCTGCTGCTGCCATCTCCACACTACGTCACCTTGCCACTCTGTGGTCTCTTGATGCTGCTGCCATCTCCACACTATGTCAGCTTTCTACTCTGTGGTATCCTCCTGCTGCCATCTCCACACTATGTCACCTTGTCACTCTGTGGTCTCCTGTTGCTGCTACCATTTCCACACTATGTCACCTTGCCACTCTGTGATATCCTGCTGCTGCTATCTCCACACTATGTCACCTTTCCACTCTGTGGTATCCTCCTGCTGCTGCTGCCATATCCACACTATGTTACCTTGCCAATTAGTGGTATCATCCTGCTGCTGCCATATCTACACTATGTCACCTTGCCACTCTGTGGTATCCTCCTGCTGCTGCCATCTACATACTATGTCACCTTGCCAATCTGTGGTATCCTCCTGCTGCTACTGCCATCTACATACTATGTCACCTTGCCAGTCTGTGGTACCACCTGCTGCTGCAGCCATCTCCACACTATGTCACCTTGCCACTCTGTGGTCTCTTGATGCTGCTGCCATCTCCACACTATGTCACCTTTCTACTCTGTGGTATCCTCCTGCTGCTGCCATCTCCACATTATGTCATCTTGCCACTCTGTGGTATCCTGATGCTGCTGCTATATCCACACTATGTCACCTTGTCACTCTGTGGTATCCTCCTGCTGCTGCCATATCCACACTGTCACCTTGCCACTCTGTGATATCCTCCTGCTGCTGCTATCTCCACACTATGTCACCTTGCCACTCTGTGGTATCCTCCTGCTGCTGCCATTTCCACTCTATATCACCTTGCCACTCTGTGATATCCTCCTGCTGCTGCTATCTCCACACTATGTCACCTTGCCACTCTGTGGTATCCTCCTGCTGCTGCCATTTCCACACTATGTCGCCTTTCCACTCTGTGGTATCCTCCTGCTGCTGCTGCTGCCATATCCACACTATGTTACCTTGCCAATTAGTGGTATAATCCTGCTGCTGCCATATCTACACTATGTCACTATGTCGAATCTAGACAGAAGATAAAATCCATAAGGTCGCAATATACAAGGCAAATTGCCTGTAATTATTATGAATAATGCCTGAATTTTTTCCAGGGGCTCCATATATTAAGAAAAACAGACCTTTTTCTTAGTTCCCAGTGAGAGATCTCTTCCAATCTATATATTTGATCTATCTTAGCATACCAACTCTCTAGACTGGGGGTGTTTGAAGTAAGCCAAAGTCTTGGAAGGAGTAACCTGGCAGCCCCCAGCATAAGAGAAAAAAGGGATGCCTTATATTTGGGGATATTTTGGATCCCCAAGGTGAGAAGAGTTAATTCTGGAGTACAAGCAACATTAGTTTGACAAATTCTGTTTGTAATCCTCACTATCTCCTCCCACCACATCTTGATCACCCCACAAGACCACCAGATATGGAAATAGGAGCCTTTTTCTGCTTTACATCTCCAACAAAGGTCGGAGGAGTCTTTGTTATAGAGGCAAGTTTTGTCTGTGGTTTTATACCATCGAGACAGGATCTTGTAACTATTCTCTTGTGTTCGGGTGCATCTAGAGATTCTGTGCGGCGCAATCAATATGGAGGAAATCTCAGTGTCTGACAAGGAGCGTTGTAGATCTCTCTCTCACAGACCCACTATGGCTGGTTTGGGATCAGAAACTGGAGATTTTAGATTCCTATATATTGTAGAGATAGATTTGGAGGGGTAAAGTGAGGTGCTTAGTAGTTTTTCAAACCAGGAAAGCTCACTATGGGGCGGGGTGTTTTTAAGGGAAGAAAGGATTTCTGTTTTAAGGAATCTCAGTGGAATGGGGTTACAGGTATTTATTTTACGGAGTTCACAAAGCCTTTGGTCAGGGAGTAGAGTCCCATCTGAGTCTGTTAACACCCCTATGGGAGTGTCAGAAGATCGCAGGGAGAGGGGAAAGCATTCTCTAAGTTCTCTTGGGGCTAGGGAGACTATATCCTTGGCAAGCAGCAAAGGGGAAGGTAGGGACATGGATCCTTTTTTAGCTGAAAACCATCTCCATGTTTTTAAAGTGTTCCTAATCATAGAGTTAGGAATAAGGCGTAGACTAGGAAGAGGCTTACCAGATAATAGAAGGGCACGTAAGGGAGTATTTAGAAATGGATTTTCCAGAACAAGCCATGATTTGGTGGGGGGAGATCTAATCCAATAAACTATCCTGGATAGAAGGATGGATCTCATGTACGCTTCAGGATCTGGTAGTCCTATCCCACCAGCTTTTTTTGGTTTGAAAAGTTTAGAAAAGGAAATGCGAGGGGCCTTACCTTGCCATATGAATTTTCGGATGTGTTTGTTCAGAAGGCTGAAGAATGAATTGGGCAGTTCTATTGGGAGGGTCTGCATTAAGTATGTGAACCTTGGCATTATCAGGGACATAAGTAGGTTTTTCCTCTCAAACCAAGATAAGAAGGGGAAATTTAGTGAGTCTAGTTGGAAGATAGTAAGGGTTTATAATTTAGAGCATAGAGATCCGATAAAAAGGGGGTAAGTTTAATGCCCAAGTATGTCAGTTGTTGGTTATCCCAATTAAAGGGGGTGGAAGCCTTGAGGGAAGTGAGAATTGTGCGGGGTAATCCCATGTGTAGGACCAGAGATTTAGTAGGGTTAACTTTTAAATTGGATAGGGATCCAAATTGGCTCAATAGTAAGAGAATGATGGGCATGGACTTAGAGGGGTTATTCGTAATTATTAGAAGATCGTCTGCGAAAGCAGCTAATTTAAATTCTATTCCCCCAACTTGTAGGCCTCGAATGTCTTCTTCCTGTCTCAAAGCTTGCAGGAGGGTTTCCATAATAAGGATGAAGATAAGAGGGGAAAGGGGGCATCCCTGTCTGGTCCCGTTTCTGATTGGGAAACTAGTTGAAAGGATTCCATTTACTGACACGGACGCTGAGGATTGTGCATACATCGAGAAGATTGAGTTAATGAAAGAGTCTGGGATTTGGAATTTTTGTAATGTAAAACGGATATATGACCAATCAACTCTATCAAAAGCTTTCTCAGCGTCCGTGCCAATCAGGATCAGGGGTGTAGGTTTATGGGTGGCGTAGAAAAGGGAGTTCAGGACTTTGGAAGTATTATCTTTGCATTCACGGCCCTTGACAAAGCCCACCTGGTCTGGATGGATTAGTGAAGGAAGAAAGTTATTCAGGCGGAGGGCGAGCATTTTAGCTAGGAGTTTTAAATCTACATTGAGTAGGGATATGGGGCGATAATTAGAGCAGGAGGTGGGATCTTTTCCGTCTTTGGGGATTATAGTGATGGTAGCTCTAGTCATGTCAGAGGAAACTGGAGTTCCTTCCAGAGAAGATTTATAAATTGGGAGTAGATGGGGGATAAGAATGTTTTTAAAGGAGGAGTAATAGAGTATTGGGAGACCGTCCGGGCCTGGGCACTTCCCTCTTGGGGTAGTTTTCATAGCTGCCTCCAACTCTTGGGACAAAAAGGCCTGGAAAGAAAGTCCTTCTGGGGAGGGGTTAAGGTGGGAAGTGTAAGAAAGTCCAGGAAGTGATTGACACAAGGTATTTTTTCCTCAGGGGAGTATTTTAGTTCATGGGGGGGGGGAGATTGTATAATGACTCATAGAAGAGTTTAAATTGATCAGCAATTTCCTCAGATTTAAACAAGGAAGTGCCTTGTGGGGATTTAACGCTTTGGACAAACCGGGACTCCCTTCTCTGTTTTATCCTCCATATCATGTATTTAGAAACCTTGTTGCCATGGGCGTAAAACTTCTGCTGGGAAGATAGAAAATATTTAGCTGAACGCTCGTTCAAGAGGTTCTTAAGTTCAAATCTAAGAGACAGGAGTTCCGACAGGTGCAGAGCAAGATGTGATTGTTTATGTTTCTTTTCAATTATGTGGATCTGTGACAGGAGGTGGTTTAATTTTTTCTCAGTTTCTCTTTTGAGGAATCAGCAAAGGCTTATGAGTTTGCCCCTAATATAGGGTTTATGAGCATCCCATAGCATTTGGGGGGAAATCTCTGGGGTATTGTTAATAGAGAAGTATTCCTCAAGGTGGGAGGCAATCTGGGTTTTATGGGTATTGTTGCTTAGTAAAGATCCGTTAAAGCGCCAGTTTGGGGCTCTAGGGGGGTTTGGTAATAAATGTATTTCACATGTAATTGGGGCCTGGTCAGATAACGTGATGTCACCAATCTTAGCTAGTTTACATAGTTTTCGTTTTTCTTTAGGAAGAAAAACATAGTCAATCCTAGTATACGTGTCATTGGATGGTGAGTATTAGGAAAAATCTCTCTCTCCTGGGTGTAGACACCTCCAAACGTCTACTAGGCCTAAATTAAAATTCTTAACTTGTAGGGCTTTAAGACTTCTGAATGAAATTGAAAACTTTTTCGAGGAGGAGTCTAACAGTGGGTTGAGGGTTAGATTAAAGTCGCCCCCTAGGATTAAGGTGCCTTCCATATGTTCCTCTACCAATTTCAGGAGGGAAAGGAGCCAATCTACCTGCCCGGAGTTGGGAGCATAGACATTCACTAGGGTGAAGACTTGTTGGCCTATTGATCCATTCAGAATGAGGTACCTACCCTCCGGGTCTGGAATTTGTGTATGAAAAGTAAAGGGAAAATCTTTGCGGAACCCTATACTCACACCCCTTGAGGCAGCGCCACTAGCTACACAATGGTATGGGGAAATTGGCGTATGAGAGATTGGGGTAATGACCATGTTTGAAGTGAGTTTCCTGAAGGAAAATCACAGAGCTATTTTCTTTTTTCAGTAATGAAAAAACTCTGCACCTCTTAGAGGGTGATCTTAGTCCCTTAACATTGTAGGAAATCAGGTGAACGTCCGCCATCATCTTATGTATAATGTGAAAGGAAGGGAATTGAAGGACGCTAACCTGGTTCCCTCAATGAATGCGCTGCCTGGCGGGGTGAGAGACAGGGGGTATGTAGTTACAATGTAAAGAACCTGTTTGGTGAAGGGAAAAGACAAAGTGTGCATACTAAAAATCTTACTTCTCATGTCAACAAGGTAGTAGGACATCTTCTTAGGCATGGGTAGGATATACCTGTCATAATAAGAAAAAATAAAAACAGGTAACGAAAAACAAAACAAGAATCAAAACAAGCTCAAATATGAAATTACTGTTTAAGTACAGTAACAGTGGGGGGAGATATAGACATGACGTCATATAGGTAAGTAGATAGTACCCTCAAGGGCTAGTACTACTGGAATAGAGAGGTTAGAGACCTGGGATACTAAAGGTTATCATTTATCTGGTAAAGAGAGTCTCTTTGGGGTAGATGCGAGATAGCCTCTCTTGGTTTTATGCGATCTTGGAGTGCGCAGGGTCTCCCAGGGGGATATTGCAGGCAGAGGTGTCAGCGATGAAAGGTTCTGGACTATCTTCCAGTTCTCTATGTCCAGAGGGGAGATTTTCAAGTGGGCGTACACTTTTTCTAGATCTCCATAGGAAGAAATGGTGATGCGGCGGCCGTCATGGATAAACGACAGGCCAAACGGGAAAGACCAATGGTAAGTGATATTATGCTGACGGAGCCATTCCGTTAGAGGTTTCAGGGATCTGTGTTTCTTCAAAGTGGACTGCGCTAGATCTTGGAAAACAGCGATAAAGTTGTTCTCCAATCTTAGTGGCTCTGCTTGTCTGGCCCCGGACAATATGGCTTCCTTGACAGGAAAATGTAGAAATTTGCAAATAACGTCCCGAGGAGGTTCTGAGGCCTGCGGTTTAGGGCGAAGGGCTCTGTGCGCCCTCTCTATGATCACCTCATGAGCTGAGTCTGGGCCCAGGATTGGAAGGCAGATCTGGATAACATTGTGCGGAACATCCACTGGGGACACAGACTCAGGTATCCAACGGAAACGCAGATTATTTCTCCTGCCTCTGTACAGGGAGTTAAGGTGCTTCTGACACTCCGTTAGGCTGTTAGCTGCTTCCGATTGATGTGTAATGATGGCCGCTGTCGGGGGGTAATAATTTAATTAAGAATTATTAAATATGGTCATAAAAATAATTAACCATAAAAAAATTAAATTTATAAAATTTGTCATAAATTCTTAAAATCATGACCTGGTGAATTGTAGACAACCTAATTGATACAATTCACATCTGAGTCCGACTATTTCCTCAGATAAATAAGTTCTTTTTGACGTGAGATAATGTTAATAATAAAATGTAGTTCTGCATTATACAATAATACACAGGTATTATTAAAAAAATATGCAGATTTATTGGTTACAAGGTTATAAACATATAGAAGTAAATAAACACAATGATACATGCAAATGAATATATATAGCGTTAATATAAAGCATTACAAGCTTAACAATACATGTGAGTGGAAATAACTTGTCACATTATAACCAAGCTATTATTAGGTTAGGCTTTCAAAGTAGGAACATAAGTTATATACATTACTTCTGTTCAGAGAAAACCTCATGATATCAGGATGGGCATGTCTAATCCTAGACATTGTCAATATAGAATGCTAAATACATTCTGCCCCCCCTAACCAACTACACATCACATGACTTCAAGATGGGCAAATCCATTCAAGGATATAATTTAGAAGAGACAACTGTATCCTTCCACCCCATCCTGGACTATTTTCACATATATAACTTCGGTAAGACTATTAAGACAAATAACAGGGATCTAGGATCTTAAATGGAAAGGATTTGAAACAAGTCTTTCCTGTGGGAATCCATCACTTAGCTTGGCGAAGAATGTTCTATTAATATATATATATATATATATATAAGCAATTATTTAATGCTTTGCTAGATTATGAGTCTAGATTCTTCTGCAGGTAGAATGAAGCCTCACAATATCCTAAGACTATATCTCAATATGGAGATGATCAATTAATTTAATTATTTATTTATTCGCAAATCTAGATGGTATAATTTCACCCACACTATCAAATTATTCTTAATAAAATGAAATATCATTTTCTGTGTCTCTTACCAAGTCCTAGTAGGAATCTCACTTCTGCTCTAGGAAAGCTGGGTGGTCCATCAGAGCACATCTCACCATGGCTTTCATCTTGATAGACCCCTCTAGAGACTCAACTTTTCTCTTTTTTCTCTCTCTTTCTCCTTTTCTTTCTTCTCTTTTCTCCCCATTCCTACCTCCTGTGTATGGCTTATGATCACAAACTTATCAGTTAGACACACCTTCCTAGTTTGGAACTTTCCAATCATTGTCGGATGGGCGTGACCATTGATAAAAATGTGACATCATAACCTTACCCAGAATGCACTTTTGCTACTGTTGTAATGTCACCTACTGATACTTAGGTGGCACTACTGTATAAGCTATCTGCATCATAGTATAAAGGGTTAACTTATGTAAGTCTGAATATACATTTTGACCTTAGAAGCTTTAATTCAAAGCTATAGGGATTAATTCTGACACTTGTAGCCATTAGAGACAGACCTCTAGGCGTCTCTCTGAACGTTTCTCACACTGTTGATTTATTGATCATAAATAACTTGTTTTCTCACAGAGATATCAGTACCTCCTCTGTCATACCAAAGATGTGATTAATTGTTACAAAACACACATCTTCACAGACACTCTTCTAATGAGAAATATATACAATATACTGGATACATGTTGTCTTCGTAATATATAACAATATAATATAAACAAATATATATATATATCCTACTGATTGTCTTATGCTAAGGACTAACTAAGGCTCATTAAATGAATACATACATATTATATATTTTGCTTCATTAATAAATGCCTAATTGTATAGGTAATTATCACCAGCTGCATAGAGCTCATCTTTATCCCCCGTCATAATTCTCAGACTGGTACATTCATTAGAAGAATAACACTGAAGAGTATAAACCTTTGTGTGACCTTAATTTGGCCTACTCAAGACATACAAAATTGCAACTATAGTTGAGCATGGCTCTTAAAGGAAATGAACATCCATCTTGACTAGAATGAATTGGATATCAATGCATTTACCTATGAAAAGGCACAACACCGCCTGATTCTCTTCTAGGGCCTCCACTCGTCTGCCTATGTGACGGACATCTTCCTTGATTGAAGCAAGGTCCAGGCTAAGAGGACCCAGGGCATCTAGTAATGCCTCTTTAAGGTAAGAACGGGAGATGGGGAGGCTGTCAGGGTCAGGGAAGTCATCTCTTACCCCGTCCGCTTCAGTCGTCTCTCTGGCTCGTCTGGGATTGCGCCTCTTGGAGTGCCGGGCGCCATCTTAGGTTCTCTGTTCACTGCAGCAGCCGCCGCTTTTTTTATAAAACGATCCATATTGCCGGGCTGGCTGGAGGAGCGGGTTTGACTCGCTTGGTCAGAAGGTTTTTGGCCACCTATCTTGACCATTTTAGTGACCAGTAGAGCTGTTTAAACAAACTTATAGGGTAAAATCAACAGGAGAGCAGCACTTCACATGACCGCTCGGCTCTGGCGCTAGCTCCGCCCCCGGCGCTACAAAATCTTGGTACGAACAAAAAGATCATAGTGAAGCCATCTGATAAAGGGGGAAATATTGTGATAGTCTCCCTTCAACAATATAGAGGTATGTGTCTGTCTCTATTATCAGATAAAAAAAGCTATGAAGTACTAAGGGGGGACCCTACCATGGCATACTCGGCTGAGTTATCTCAAATTGTGCAGGGGGGTTTGATAGACAAATGTATAGATTGCAAAGAACTTGAATTCCTGTTACCCACTACTCCAAAAATAGCAACATTTTATGAACTCCCTAAAATTCATAAGTGGACCGTCCCTTTAAAAGGACGTCCTATAGTTTCAGGAATCAACAGTCTTACTCAACATGCGGGGACCTACATTGACCATGTCCTAAGTCCCTTTGTGTCATCTTTACCATCTTATCTTCGTGACACGATGGACCTACTAAAATGAGTAGAGGGCATAACCAGATAGTTGGTTTGCCTCTATTGACATAGAGGCACTCTATACGTCAATCCCCCATGAGAAGGGCCTCTCAGCAGCTAAATATTCTTAGACTCTAGATCTAAAGATATGTGTTATCATAACCTATTTGTCCTGCAACTTCTCAACTTTCTCTTAACACATAATTACTTCATGTTTGAGGACCGTGTCTACCACCTGCTCAGGGGCACCGCGATGGGTAGCCCATGTGCATCCACTTATGCTAATTTGCTCCTGGGCTGGTGGGAGGACACAGAGGTCTTCTCTGAATCCATGACAGAATGGACCAGACATATATCTTTCTAGTGCAGATTCATAGACAATGTTCTCCCTCTCTGGTCAGGGACTGAAAGGGAGTTCCAACAATTCATAGATAAATTGAACTCCAACCATATAGGCCTATTTTTTTACCTCAGAGATTCACCAGAATACTATCACCTTCCTAGACGTAGCCTTGGAGAGGGATGAAAATAATTATATTAGAACGATGTTATTCCGGAAGAAGAACTCGACTAATTGCATCCTGCGATGGGATAGTTTCCACCCTAGGCCCCTTAAGAAGGGTATCCCAAAAAGACAGTTCTTGAGGGTACGGCGTAACTGCTCTGAACCTGAGACATTTACACGTGAGGCATCTAAGCTATTCCATCGCTTTAAGGAAAGGGGGTACCCTAGCCCGTGCCTCTGAGGCGTGGGATTGGGCTAAATCTAGAGACAGCTCCTCCCTATTACGACCACAAATAAAAAGAACAAATTCACAAGGACCTATAAGGATCATTAGGACCTTTGACTCTGAGTCACAACAGGTCCGCGATATTTTGAGTTGCTATTGGTCATTAATCAAAACGGATCCTGACTTAACCACAGTTCTACCTGAAAATCCGTCCATCACTTTTAGGCGTGGCCGTAGTATAGGTGATACGCTGGTTCATAGCCATCTAGATCCGCCTGAAACCAATACATGGCTGTCCAATAGACATGTAGGTACCTTCAAATGCGGTAAATGTAAGGCATGCAACTTCATATCTCCAGGAAATACGTTCAAGAATAGCTCAGGAGATAGAATATTCTACATCCGGAGCTTTGCAAATTGCAATACCTCGGGAATGATCTATTTGGCCAAATGCGTCGGTGGGCTCAAATATGTAGGGAAAACGAACCGCCTCAGGACCTCCGTACGCAGGATTGTGTCCTGGCGGTGGCCCTGCTATTCTGGGTGGACGCATATACAGTAAGCGTCCTTTCGCGAGAGGCGATATTTCCTGTGAACGCGCGCACACAGGCGCGCGCGTTCACAGGATCGGAAGGTTGTTGATTGGCTGCCAAGAAAGCGCCGAACACCGAACCCGAACTTTTACTGAAATGTTCGGGTCCGGGGTGCAAAAATCCTAAAGTTCGGTACGAACCGGAACTTTACAGTACGGGTTCGCTCAACCCTAGTGTTGATCATGAATATTCGAATTGTGAATTTTTATTGCGAATATAGGTACTTCGAAAATTTGCGAATATTTAGAATATAGTTATATATATTCGTAATTTTGAATATTCGATATTTTTTTGTTAATCAGTACACATAATCCCTCCCTGCTTCTAGCTTGTGGGCCAATGAGAAGGCTGCAGTATCTTTGACTTTAGGAGTAGTGTTGATTGCGAATTTTCGTAATACAAATTTTTATTGCAAATTTTTCAATTGCCGATTAAAAAGATGACTGCTCCCTGCTTCTTGCTTGTGGGCCAATGACTTTTGATGGGAAAAATGATGAATATTCAGAAAAACGAATATATAGCACTATATCGAATATATATATTTTTTCGAATATTTGTAATATTCTAAAACAAGAATATATAGCAATATAGTGAATATTCAAAAAAAAACTTAGCTAATATAGTGCTTATAATCTTTGTCTAATAAATGTAATTTTTTTCTCATCTGAAGTTCAGATTGTAAAAAAATTCAACTATTAAAAAAAAATATTATAGCACTATTTTAGCTAAATTGCTCGATATTCGTCTTTCGAATATTCGCTATATTGCTATATTTTCTTGTTTTAGAATATTCTTAATATTCAAAAAAACTAATATATTTGTTTTTTTGAATATTCTTAATATTCTAAAACAAGAATATATAGCAATATAGCGAATATTCGAAAAAAAAAAAAAACTAATATAGAGCATTTTAGCTAATATAGTGCTATAATCTTCTTTGTCTAATAGTCGTAATTTTTTTCTCATCTGAAGTTCAGATTGGAAAAAAATTACAATTATAAAAAAAAGATTATAGCACTATATTAGCTAAATTGCTCTACATTTCTTTTTTTCGAATATTCACTATATTGCTATATATTCTTGTTTTAGAATATTACGAATATTTGAAAAAACAAATATATTCGATATAGTGCTATGACTCATTGGCCCACAAGCAAGAACCAGGGAGGAATCATGTTTTTACTCGGCAATTGAAAAATTTGCGATAAAAATTTGCATTATGAAAATTTGCATATTACGCGATCATTACCTTGCCGATTTTTCGAGTAAAAAATTTGTAGAATACAACGTATATTCGAATTTGCGAATATTCAACGAATATTCTACAAAATATTTGTGAAATATCGCGAATTCGAATATGACCCTTGCCGCTCATCACTACTCCTTATGTCTGCTCTCTGACCTTATAAACACTGATTAAGGCTTAATCCTTATCTTACTAATAAGAATGTGCCTTAAATAAGTGTTTATGACCTCTTACTATTTCAGAGATAAGGTTTATTAGATGACTGGCACAAAGTGAAAGTGAAAGTACCAGTCAAACAGTTAGAAAAGCCACTAACACTTTGTTACAGAACAGCTCAATATTTTTAATGAAGGCCAACTGAAAATAAATTTTTACCCAAAAATAAGTAAAATGCAATCAAAAACAAAAATTGCCTCTAAAGCTGTGCATAGTCTTGCATGTTATTCCTAATCCACTAAATATCTTTAGGTAAGATTTTTATGTTCTTTCTCTGGAAAAAAGTATCTCTGAAGAGTTTTATAGTTATGAGTTTAAGTTAGTTTTTGCAGATGTAAATGTCTTAGGATTCCCAATAGTATTTTGTGCCTTTTATCATTTTAAAAATGTCTTAGAAAGCCTCATATTTAAATTAGCCATTAACGTTACAATACAACTGCATTCATTATGGGTTGAGCAAATAAATGCATTCATGTATATACAGCAAATAAATCATTACAATTGTATTTTAAAATGTCAAATACCCTATTAGAGAACAATTTTCTTCTTAAAATGCAGTTGGAATATAGTACCGTTAATTTAAATATATTCAAGTTTTCTTTATTTCTTACACTAAGCAGTTTTTAACCTTTTGGGCATTACATTTAATTTTATTTAAAAAATTCTCATCAATTGAATGACTGCATGAAACACAAGTAATGTTTCTAATGGGTTTCAATGTTCATGTGACTTTTATTTTGTGGAGTTCACTTGCCCATATGCCAGTTTTGCTCATTTTATTGTAATAACTTATAGCATTGTAGTATAGTAAAGTATTTATCAGAGCTGTGGAGAAAAAAAAAATCATAATTAGAGATGAGTGAATCAAAGCTGACGAAGTGGAATTCATTCCGAATTTTAGGAAAAATTCAATTTGCACCAAACGCAAATTTCCTCACACGTCGTGGTAACGAATCACATTTTTTCCTAAAATGGCGGCTGCACGTGTGAGGACATGGTGAAAGAAACTCTGGGAAGGCGAGATCACCCATAATGCCATGCATGCAGCCAATCAGCAGCCAACCAGCCCCGTGATGTCACAGCCCTATAAATAGTGGCAGCCATCTTAGATTCTGCCATTTACCAGAGTACTTAGTGCAGGGAGAGATGTCTGCAGGCGCTAGGGACAGTGATAGGAAAGATTTGATTGTGGTGAAAACGATTTAGAAGTGCAGGGAAAGGATAGGGAGGAATCATTCCACAGCATTTATGTAGAACAGGGTTCAGTAAGAGAGGTTACAGACTGGGTAATAGGAACAATCTTGTTACCCCTTGCTGCACTGACGGCGATCCAAATTGCCATTATACAGCTCTGTCATTCCAGCAAACCGTTCTTGTTATTGGGGTGCAAGTGCTGTTTGATATAGCCATTAAAGACTTGATTGTGATGAAAAAAACGATTTATTAGTGCAGGAAAAGGATAGGGAGGAATCATTCCACAGCATTTATGTAGAACAGGGTTCAGTAGGAGAGGCTACCGACTGGGTAATAGGAACAATCCTGTTACCCCTTGCTGCACTGACTGGGGATCCAATTTGCCATTATACAGCTCTGTCATTCCAGCAAACCGTTCTTGTTATTGGGATGCAAGTGCTGTTTGATACAGTCATTAAAAGGGTTTATTACAAGGAAATATTCCTACAGTACATCCTATTTGCCCTTGTGTGCTGCACTTATATGTTGTAAAGCCCATTTTGCTGTGTATTAGTGGCAAAAGAAAAATATATTTGCCCTTGTGCGGTGCAGTGATATATTGTACAGCCATGTTTGCCGTGTATTAGTGACAAAATAAAAATATATTCGCCGTTCAGCGTTGCACTTATCTGTTGAAAAGCCTTTTGTGTAGTGTAAAAGTAGAAAAAATTTAGAGCCTTAATTGCCATTCAGCGGTGCAGTGATATATTCTACAGTCATGTTTGCAGTGTATTAGTGGTGAAATAAAAATATATTCGCCGTTCAGCATTGCACTTATCTGTTGAAAAGCCTTTTGTGTTGTATAAAAGTAGAAAAAAATTAGGGCCTAATTGCCATTCAGCGGTGCAGTGATATATTCTACAGCCCTGTTTGCAGTGCAATAGTGGCGAAAAATAAAAAGATATTCGCTGTTCTGCGTTGCACTTATCTGTTTAAAAGGCCTTTTGTGTAGTGTGAAAGTAGAAAAAAATTAGGGCCTAATTGCCATTCAGCGGTGCAGTGATTTATTCTAAAGCCCTGTTTGCTGTGTATAAGTGGCGAAATTAAAATATATTCGCCTATTATCATTGCACTTATCTGTTGAAAAGCCTTTTGTGTTGTGTAAAAGTAGAAAAAAATTAGGGCCTAATTGTCGTTCAGCGGTGCAGTGATATACTCTAAAGCCCTGTTTGCCATGTATTAGTGGCGAAATAAAAAATATTTTATCTAACATTTGGTTATTTGATCAAAAAGTCTGTCAGACACAGAAGTGCAAGGCCCTGCACAGAGGAGTGGCAGAGGCCTAAATGTTTGTGGTGCAGGCAGAGGTCGCAGCAAAGTAAAGGGACGTCACAGCAGAGGTCGCAGAGAGAGGCCTGAGCTCCCGGTGTCATCTAGCGGTCGTGTCTTGACCAGCAATCCAGCAGTTCTTGAATGGTTGACTCGGTCATCCACTTCATCCCAAGTGACATCAGATACCCCCAGCCAAGAGTCGGTGGGTTCCTCTGACACAAAGCTTAGTTCCACTGGACCATGAAAGTCAAGTGGGCGTGTGGACATGAGGCGCAGGATCACAACCAGGTGTTGAATGTCAAGATTTTTATTAGAAGACAACGCGTTTCTAAAAGAAGGTATAAACTAGAGTAACATGCTAATAGAAAATAATAAATAATAATATAAATATTCACTAATAATGACATAAAAAATATAATATAAAAAATATAATATAAAAATAGGCATGATTATAGAATATATATATAAAAAAAAAATATATATATATATATATATATATGTCGATAGTAAAATGATATACCAATATGTGGAAAATACTTGAATAATAAGAGAAACCTTACGATCAAGGAGAGGGAGGCACTATTGGAACTAAGCAAAAATGACGATCTGGTCATTAGAAGTGCAGATAAATGAGGGGGGATAGTGCTTCAAAAGAAAGAAGATGACATCACGGAGGCAAATAGGATCCTAGATGACCCTATGTATTATGAATCCCTCCTCTTCAACCCAATTAACGAGGATAAGAGTAATCTCATGCTGTTGTTAAAAGAAGCTGTAGAGAACCAGATCCTCACCAAAAAAGAAAAAGAATATATAACAATTGACCATCCTAATACGGCTATTTTTTACCATCTACCCAAAGTTCACAAAGATGTAAATAATCCACCGGGAAGACTCATAATTTGGGCATTAATTCACTGACCAGTCATCTTTCACATTATGTAGATTTTTTTTTACAGAAACATGTTACAACTTTTCGCTCTCACCTAAGAGACTAGTCCCAACTCATCTTACTATTAAAAGAAATTGATTGGGACCCCCCATACTGTTGGTTGACGTTGGATGTAGCAGCTCTATATTCCAATATCCCCCATGAGGCAGGTGTAAGTACGGCAAACTATTATCTGGAAAAGGATCACCAACTCTCACAGAAACACAAACAATTTATTCTAGATGAGATCCGGTTCATCCTGACCCACAACATATTTCCGTTTGAGGGTAAAATATACAGGCAGTGCAAGGGAACCGCAATGGGGACGTGTTTCGCACCGAGTTTTGCAAATCTTTATATGGGCCGATTTGAAGAGGAATTCATTTTTAATGAACACCGTTGGAAGAATAGGATTGTTTTCTATAAACGGTATATCGATGACCTGATCCTAATTTGGAAAGGTAGTCAAGAAGAGGCCCAGGCCTTCGTTTCCTACCTTAATGACAACACTTGAAACATCACCCTCACAGCAAATAGTTCAAGCATTTCAATTGAATACTTGGACCTAGTCTTATATTCAGAAAATAAAACAGTTATGACCAAGACTTTTTTCTAAAAAGTCTATGGTAATAGCTATTTGGACTATAAAAGCGCACACCATAAAAAATGGAAAGACTATATACCGTTTAACCAATTCAAATGAATACGAAGGAATTGCTCGACGACAAATGATTTTATTGCACAGAGCCAGATTTTACGATGCAGATTTTTAAATAAGAGATATCCCAGAAAGATCATTGATGGTGGTTTTATGCAAGCAATAGCCAAAGCCAAGAAGAATCCTTAGTGACGAAAGATAAGCTAAAGAAAACTGTAGATCCGAAGAAATATAAATCTGCTTTTATTACTACATATAATTCCAATCATGAGGTTTTAAGGAACATTTTAACCAAATATTGGCACATTTTAACTAGTGATCCCTTTCTTAACCCCTTCACGCAACATCACGTACATGTACGTGGGGGAATGTGGTGCCTCACCGCATCCCCACGTGCATGTACGTGATCGGCTTTCACTGTCAGCGCAGGGAGCAAAGCGCTGAACCTTCAGTGAAGCCGGCGTGCTGGGGTTGCTAGGCAACCAGAGAAGCCGGCAGGAGCTGTATTGGAGCTCTGACCCGCCCACGATCGCTGTGATTGGTCCATTACTGCAGAGGGACCAATCGCAGCGCATCGGGGCAGGTAAGGGGGGGTTAGGGAGGGACTATGTGCTTCTCCTTCTGTGATCGCCCCAATTCCTGTCAGGGAAGCGATCAGAGAAGGAGAAAGTGTGAAAATATTCCCGACCTATGACGAGTATACTCGTCATGGAGCACTGCTACTTAGCGCGCCATGATGAGTATACACCTCATGGCATTCAACTGTCACCATGTCTGCAGACATGGTGACAGCGCTGAGATCCCGGCTGTCACACACAGCCGGGCACCTTGGGTCAATGCCGAGGGGGGTCCTGTGACCCCCCCTATCGGCGATCGCTGCAAACCGCAGGTCAATTCAGACCTGCGGTTTGTAGCGCTTTCTGCGGTTTCTGATCCCCACGGTCCCTGACCGCGGGGATCAGAAACTTTAGTATGTCCAAAATAAAGATGTTTCACCCCCCCCTGCACCCCTGAATGATATTATGTGGGCGGGTGGTGCAGGGGGGGTGTCGCAGGCGGTGCGGTAAGATGCGGGAGGCGGGCGGTGTGGCAGGCGGGATCGCGATCCCCCGCCCGCCTCCCTTTCAATGATCGTTGGCGTCTAGTGGGTATACCAGGGTGCCAGCACATTGCTGGCACCCTGGTATAAACGGCTGACATCTGCGATGCGATGTCAGCCGTTTAACCCTTTCCATACAGCGGTCCGTACGGACCGCTGTATGGAAAAGGTTAACAGCGCAGGGAGCTCCCTCCCTCTCCCATCGGGGGGCTGCTGTGCCTTTGCAGCCCCCCGATGGGAGAGGGAGAGAGCCCCCAGAGAGCCCCCCTCAGCCCTGTGCTTACCCTTCCCCGTCTGCGCAGTTCTGACCAGTACTGAGCAGACGGGGAAGGTTCCCATGGCAACAGGACGCTGTCCATGGTGCTGAACAGATCTATGCTAAAAGGCATAGATCTGTTCAGACAAGTGTAAAATACAGTACAGTACAATATATATTGTTCTGTACTGTATTATACAGACATCGGACCCACTGGATCTTCAAGAACCAAGTGGGTCTGGGTCAAAAAAAAAGTAAAAAAAAGTTAAAAAAGTAAAGTTTCAAAAAAACACATTTATCACTGAATAAAAATTAAAAAAATAAAATACACTACACATATTAGGTATCGCCGCGTCCGTAACGACCTGATCTATAAAACGGTCATGTTACTTTCCCCGCACGGTGAACGCCATAAAAATAAAAAAATAAAAACTATGAGGAAATTGAAATTTTGCCCACCTTACTTCCCAAAAAAGGTAATAAAAGTGATCAAAAAAGTCGCATGTACGCCAAAAAAGTACCAATCAAACCGTCACCTCATCCCGCAAAAAATGAGCCCTTACATGAGACAATGGCCCAAAAAATAAAAAAACTATGGGACTCAGACTATGGAGATACTAAAACATGATTTTTTTTTGTTTCAAAAATGATATTATTGTGTAAAACCCTGATAAATTATAAAAAGGTAGACATATTAGGTATTGCCATGTCCGTAAGAACCTGATCTATAAAAATACCACATGACCTAACCCCTCAGGTGAACACTGTAAAAAAATAAAAATAAAAACGGTTTCAAGAAAGCTATTTTTTTGTTACCTTACATCACAAAAAGTGTAATAGCAAGCGATCAAAAAGTCATATGCACCCCAAAATAGTACCAATCTAACCGTCATCTCATCCCGCAAAAATGATACCCAACCTGAGATAATCGCCAAAAAACTGAAAAAACTATGGCTCTCAGACAATGGAGACACTAAAACATGTTTTTTTTTTGTGTCAAAAATGATATTATTGTGTAAAACCTAAATAAATAAAAAAGTATACATATTAGGTATCCTCACGTCCGTAAGAACCTGCTCTATAAAAATAGCACATGATCTAACCTGTCAGATGAACGTTGTAAATAATAAAAAATAAAAACAGTGCCAAAACAGCAATTTTTTGGCAAATTTTCCATTTTAATTCATTTTTTCCCATAACAAAGCAAGGGTTAACAGCCAAACAAGACTCAATATTTATTGCCCTGATTCTTTAGTTTATAGAAATGCCCCATATGTGGTCGTACACTGCTGTATGGCCACACGGCAGGGCGCAGAAGGAAAGGAGCGCCATATGGTTTTTGGAAGGCAGTTTTTGCTGGACTGGTTTTTTGACACCATGTCCCATTTGAAGCCCCCCCGATGCAACCCTAGAGTATAAACTCCAAAAAATGACCCCATTTTGGAAACTACACCCATCAAGGTATTCAAAACTGATTTTACAAACTTTGTTAACCCTTTAAGTGTTCCACAAGAGTTAATGGCAAATGGAGATGAAATTTCTGAATTTCTATTTTCTGTTACTTTGCCTCACAAAAAGTGTAATATAGAGCAACCAAAAATCATATGTACCCTAAAATAGTACCAACAAAACTGCCACCTTATCCCGTAGTTTCCAAAATGGGGCCACTTTTTTGGAGTTTCTAACCTAGGGGTGCATCAGGGGGGCTTCAAATGGGACATGGTGTCTAAAAACAATCCAGCAAAATCTGCCTTCCAGAAACCGTATGGCATTCCTTTCCTTCTGCGCCCTGCCGTGTGCCCGTACAGCAGTTTACGACCACATATGGGGTGTTTCTGTAAACTACAGAATCAGGGCCATAAATAAAGAGTTTTGTTTGGCTGTTAACCCTTGCTTTGTTACTGGAAAAAAAATATTAAAATCGAAAATCTGCCGAAAAAGTGAAATTTTGAAATTGAATCTCTATTTTCCATTAATTCTTGTGGAACACCTAAAGGGTTAACAACTTTTGTAAAATCAGTTTTGAATACCTTGAGGGGTGTAGTTTCTTAGATGGGGTCACTTTTATGGAGTTTCTACTCTAGAGGTGCATCAGGGGGGCTTCAAATGGGACATGGTGTCAAAAAAAACAGTCCAGCAAAACCTGCCTTCCAAAAACGGTATGGCATTCCTTTCCTTCTGCGCCCTGCCGTGTGCCCGTACAGCGGTTTACGACCACATATGGGGTGCTTCTGTAAACTACAGAATCAGGGCCTTAAATAATGAGTTTTGTTTGGCTGTTAACCCTTGCTTTGTAACTGGAAAAATATTAAAATGGAAAATCTGCCAAAAATGTGAAATTATGAAATTGTGTCTCTATTTTCCATTAAATCTTGTGCAACACCTAAAGGGTTAACAAATTTTGTAAAATCAGTTTTGAATACCTTGAGGGGTGTAGTTTCTTAGATGGGGTCACTTTTATGGAGTTTCTACTCTAGGGGTGCATCAGGGGGGCTTCAAATGGGACATGGTGTAAAAAAAACAGTCCAGCAAAATTAGCCCTCCAAAAACCAAACTGCGCACCTTTCACTCTACGCCCCGCTGTGTGGCCATACAGTAGTTTACGGCCACATATGGGGTGTTTCTGTGAACAGCAGAGTCAGGGCAATAAAGATACAGTCTTGTTTGGCTGTTAACCCTTGCTTTGTTAGTGGAAAAAATGGGTTAAAATTGAAAATTAGGCAAAAAAATGAAATTCTCAAATTTCATCTCCATTTGCCAATAACTCTTGTGCAACACCTAAAGGGCTAATGACGTATGTAAAATCAGTTTTGAATACCTTGAGGGGTGTAGTTTCTTAGATGGGGTCACTTTTATGGAGTTTCTACTCTAGGGGTGCATCAGGGGGCTTCAAATGGGACATGGTGTAAATAAACCAGTCCATAAAAATCAGCCTTCCAAAAACCAAACGGCGCACCTTTCACTCTACGCCCCGCTGTGCGGCCGTACAGTAGTTTACGGCCACATATTGGGTGTTTCTGTAAACGGCAGAGTCAGGGCAATAAAGATACAGTCTTGTTTGGCTGTTAACCCTTGCTTTGTTAGTGGAAAAAATGGGTTAAAAGGAAAAATTAGACAAAAAAAATGAAATTCTCAAATTTCCTCCCCATTTGCCAATAACTCTTGTGCAACACCTGAAGGGTTAACAATGTATGCAAAATCAGTTTTGAATACCTTGAGGGGTGTAGTTTCTTAGATGGGGTCATTTTGGGGTGGTTTCTATTATATAAGCCTCGCAAAGTGACTTCAGACCTGAACTGGTCCCTAAAAATTGAGTTTTTGTAAATTTCGGAAAAATTTCAAGATTTGCTTCTAAACTTCTAAGCCTTATAACATCCCCAAAAAATAAAATATCATTCCCAAAATAATTCAAGCATGAAGTAGACATATGGGGAATGTAAAGTCATCACAATTTTTTGGGGTATTACTATGTATTACAGAAGTAGAGAAACTGAAACTTTTAAATTTGCAAATTTTTCCAAATTTTTGGTAAATTAGGTATTTTTTTGTGCAAAAAAAATAATTTTTTTGACTTCATTTTACCAGTGTCATGAAGTACAATATGTGACGAAAAAACTATCTCAGAATGGCCTGGATAAGTCAAAGCGTTTTAAAGTTATTAGCACTTAAAGTGACACTGGTCAGATTTCCAAAAAATGGCCTGGTCCTTAAGGTGAAAATGAGCCCGGTCCTGAAGGGGTTAAAGAGACCATTCCGTCCAGGCCGCGCATCACAATTAGGAGGGCGAGAACCTTAAAGAATCTATTAGCCACAAGCAAACTGAAAAGAAAGAAGAAATCCACCACTACAACTGTGGCTAATTGGATTCCTGATCCTGTGGGAAGTTTTAAATGCAGCCATTCGCAGTGTAAATGCTGCACCAATATCGCCCATTGCATGAAAACATTCAGGAGCAATGTTACAGGTGAAGAATTCCCCATAAAAGACTTTGCAAACTGCTCCTCGTCATATGTGGTGTACCTTCTAGAATGTGATTGCGGACTACAATACGTTGGCCGAACGATCCAGGCCTTGAGAGAACGCCTGAACAAACACTGTTGAAATATTATACGGGGATACCCAAAACATAGTGTATTGTGACATTTTTCTGCTTTCCACAATAAAGATCCTACTAGGATGTCCATTACATCTATTGAATATATCTCCAATAGTTGTTCAGATAGATTCAGAACACTCCAACGGAGAGAAATGTTCTGGATCTTTAAATTACAAACACTTGAACCTTACGGTCTTAACGAGAGCCTGGAAAGCAAGTGTTTTGAGTGGATCACCTTCATACTATCCAGTCTTCTTACCTTGGCCAATTCCCACATACCATTACCATCACTGTTCTCCTAGCATTATGTAGTTTTGCCATTCATTCACCCACTTATTCATAATACTTTGCATCTGTATTTCATTTCATCCTCACAATAAATCTTATTTTTCACATCTAGCCCCCCTTCTTTTTTTTTTTTTCATCATCGTTATCATTCTTGATCTTCTGTTATTATTATTTTATTTTTTTATTATTATTATTTTTCATCCACTATACATGATTTCATGGTTCACTTATATACACACTCCCTTCACCCCCTTTAAAAAATTTTTTTTATGCCTCATGAATTAATTTAGTTCCATCTCATTTTCACACATTCAGACATCCACTATTTCCCCTCTTGTGAGGACTATATAGTATTTTTCATTCATTCCTTACCCATTTACACATGCCAACATTTATGTGATCCTCATATTGCCGCCTCTATTTCCCTGGTTCAGTCACTAGCTGTACCGCTCTATTCAGCGAGCGCCACAGCCAGCTTCCGACTAGCTCCACCCGGCCAGTGATGCTGTCCACTCAGCGTTCCTGGGTCCCGCCCCCTCTGCATCTTTAAACCTCCACCACCAGCGCGCGCTGCGAGCGCACAGTGATACAGATGCCCCACGTGCTGGCAGCGTACGGCCGTGATCGAGGTACTCTCTGCAGCCTCACAGGTAATCGTGTCACTCTTTGACTTCTTTGTACAAACTTTTAATGTTCCTTTATACCTACAGCGGTCGGTCCTCTCTTATTTATGTATTTATTACATCCCCCCCCTTTTCAAGTTAGCATATCCACCTGTACCTCTGAGATATAGGTTTACACACAGATAATTTAGCAAGCAACTACATCCGCACTTTTTCCGCATTTATATCAAATATTAGTATATATTTTTCAACTAAAGTGCATCTCAATTGCTCATTCAATTATTAGTTGTATCTGCTATCCTTCAATAGCAAGAATAAATTTATTTCATCATTTATTCAGATTTGGATCTGTAAGCTCTTTTTAATCATGTATTAATTCATTTATTTATCGATTTAGTTATTCAAGTATATTGATATAATCGTGCCTATTTTTATATTATATTTGTTATATTTTTTTATGTAATTATTAGTGAATATTTATATTATTATTATTATTATTTATTATTTTCTATTAGCATGTCACTCTAGTTTATACCTTCTTTTAGACCTGAACCCCGAAACGTGTTGTCTTCTAATTAATATCTTGACATTCAACACCTGGTTGTGATCCTGCGCCTCATGTCCACACGCCCACTTGACTTTCATGGTCCAGTGGAGCTTCAGTACTATTGTTCACCCGACTGGCGGTCTGGCCCCCGCCTAAGGAGATTTTGGACTCAATCGGCAGCACCAACCAGCTACTTTTCCCAGTTGGCTTTTATTGTGGTTGCGCCCAATATTGGTGCAACCTGAACAGGTGAGTTTAATTAAATCCACCTCTGTCTGGAGGACACTGTTTATTTGACATAGTCACCCTATGAGCGCCTTTCTCTACCTGTGGCCATTTTTTGACGAAGCTTAGTTGACATGGCCCGGGACCAGGGCCTGTGCCCCACCTGTCCTGAACCTTCTTCTGTCATTTTCAGTTCCCTCACTACGAAAAGTATTATATGCTGTAGGCTCGGCTCCACTTTTCAGCGAGGAAGAGCTAGTAGAGGGCAGTCAGCAGCTACTGTCCAGCTAAGATCTGGAGGAGAAATCCGCCGCTTCCTTCGATAGGGGGGCAAGTAGTGATGAGGAGAGTGACGTGGGAGCGGTGTTGCGAGCGGTCAGGCTCCTGACCCAGAGACGGTTGAGGAGGACATCAGTAACATGCAGACAGAACTCAATGATGATGATGTAGCTGATCGCAGGTGAAGAATTCCCCATAAAAGACTTTGCAAACTGCTCCTCGTCATATGTGGTGTACCTTCTAGAATGTGATTGCGGACTACAATACGTTGGCCGAACGATCCAGGCCTTGAGAGAACGCCTGAACAAACACTGTTGAAATATTATACGGGGATACCCAAAACATAGTGTATTGTGACATTTTTCTGCTTTCCACAATAAAGATCCTACTAGGATGTCCATTACATCTATTGAATATATCTCCAATAGTTGTTCAGATAGATTCAGAACACTCCAACGGAGAGAAATGTAGCTGATCGCACTTTGGAGCCGGGTGATGAAAAGGCTTCATCATCATCGGGAGAAGAGGGTGGCAGCTTGCCCGTGAGGCAGCGGCGGAGGCAGCAAGTCGCTAGTGTGGGCGGGAGTCAGCAGGGTGGCAGCAGTGGGAGGTCATTAGCCAAATGTGCCCGGGGTGGACCACCCACTTTGCGGGAGCCTACCTGCGTGGGAAGTAGAAGTGCAGGGGGTCAAGGAGGCAGCAGCGGTAGCAGTCAGTCAGTGCGTAGTGTTGGGGGTAAAAACACCTACTCGGTGGTGTGGCAGTTTTTTTTTAAGCCACCGGAGGAGGTGAACGTAGCCATATGTAGAATCTGTGGGCAGAAAGTGAAGCATGGCCAGGGTGCCAATGCTGGCACTACAGCCCTGTGTCAACATATGCAGTGTCGCCATAAAGTGGTCTGGGAGAACCGTGGCTCCAATGTGGTGGTCCAGCCTGCCTCAGCAACCGCTGCATCACCCAGTGGCACGCACCCGGTCTTGGGCAGTCAAGGCTCCACCACATCAGCCAAAGGGAGCTGTCTGTCCTTCCCTACATCTGCGGGTCCTGATGCTCCTGCTCCTCCTCCTACTTCTCATCACTCATTCCATCAGCAATTGATCACCAAAGCAATTGCCAAGAGACAGCAGTATGTGTGCACGCATCCAATGGCGCAGAATGTGCTCCTGTCCAAGTTGTTGGTGCTGCAGTCCCTCCCTTTCCAAGTGGTGGACTCTGCACCTTTCAGAGAACTGATGGCTTGTGCTGAGCCGAGGTGGAGAGTCCCAAGCCGTCATTTCTTTGCGAAAAAGTACCAGCCCTGCACAAATATGTCAAACAGAAGGTGGGCCAGTCCTTGAGCCTGTTACTGTCTGCCAAAGTGCACGGCAGAGCTGACGTGTGGAGCTGTAACTATGGTCAGGGACAGTACATGTCCTTTACAGCCCACTGGGTGAATGTGGTTCCTGCACAGCCACACCAGCAACTTGGCCAGGTGACACCAGTTCCACCTCCACATTGCCACGCCGTTGGTCTAGTGACAATGTCCGCCTCTGCCTCCTCATCCTCCACTGTGTCCTCAGCCTCCACTGCAGGGACAAGTCACAGTGCCCCTCCAGCATACCACATGTGTAGGGCATTGCGGTGTCACACTGTTCTGCACCTGGTTTGCCTGGGTGAATGGAGTCACACAGGGAAGGAACTGCTCCATGTCCTTCAGCAAGAAATCTAATCCTGGCTTTCTACGAGACAACTCAAAATCGGAACCATGGTGACCAACATCGGGAAGAACATTGTGTCGGTGCTGCGTCAAGGAGGGCTGAGCCATGCACCCTGCATGGCACACATGTTCAATCTCATTGTCAAGCGGTTCCTGAAGTCTTCCACCCATCTGCAAGGCATCCTAAAAATGTCCAGGAAACTTTGCATGCTCTTTAGCCACTCGTACACCACAAAGCACACCATCCTTGAGCTGCAGAGGCAGAACGGCATCCCCCAACATAGGCTGATATGCAACGTTTCCACCTGTTGGAATTACACCCTTCATATGTACGAACAGAGAAAGGCCATCAACGATTTCCTGATGATCCAAGCGGACAGGAGTACCCTCCTGTGTAACTTAGATGTCATCCAGTGGCAGCTCATGAGTGACACCTGTCATTTGCTCAGGCCCTTTGAAAAGGCCACGATAAACAATGTCATTTTACTGCTTAATGTCCCGGAACAGATGCTGGTAAATTTGGCTGGTCAGGGAACTGGACATGTGGCGGCTAGATCTCAAGGCCACATGAGCCCTGTGGGGGATGAACTGAAGGGGGAGGACATTGGAGAACAAGCAATCTGAAGCGAAATAGGTGGTTTTTCTACATAGGTGACAGGAGAGGAGTATTGTTGATCGCAAATTTTTATCGGGAATATCGACACTTTGAGAATTCGCGAAGATGTGGAATATAGTCCTATAAATTCATATTTTCATCAGTAACCTCCCTTCTTGCTTGTGGGCCAATGAGAAGGCTGCAATATCTTTGTCAGAGCTTAGCAACATCCATAGCAACCAATAGGAAAGTTGCCTACCCCTTTCCTATATAAGAAACTAGACTATGTATGTGAAAATAGGGGCACACTACAGATGGGAGTACTTAATCCACTAAGTGGATGCAATTTAATAAAAGGCACAAATTAAAAAATATAAGGCACAAATTTAAAATATAGACATAAAATCATATAATAGGCGACATGGTACATGGTATAATGTCCAGCACACAAACCCCAAAAAATCCTATACTGGCTGTTTCATCCCCTTTTTTATATCCAATGAAAATGCTTCTAGGATCGTCCAGTTAAGGCAAAAGTCAATCAGGTAGTGAATTCAACCTGCGCATATGATATGTGCAGGTGACTGTGACCCTGTGGAGGACTGTATCAATATTACATATAAAATCCAGATATAGTCCAGTATGTACTAAGATTAGATCAATAAACAGTCACTGGTACCTCAAAGGCTTTTTTCGAGAAAATATCGAGAAAGATTATCAATGGAGTAAATCGAAGGATTCTATCGAAGGAATAAATCGAGAACCAGCGCTGCTACCACGCAGTGAAGAAGGGTAAGACCCAGCTCCTATTTAGGAGTGCAGCCTGTCATTTGTGCACTTGCAGGCATAGCTGCGGCAGCAGCCTTTGAGGTACCAGTGACTGTTTATTGATCTAATCTTAGTACGTACTGGACTATATCTGGATTTTATATGTAATATTGATACAGTCCTCCACAGGGTCACAGTTACATGCACATATCATATGCGCAGGTTGAATTCACTACCTGATTGACTTTTGCCTTAACTGGACGATCCTAGAAGCATTTTTATTGGATATAAAAAAGGGGATGAAACAGCCAGTATAGGATTTTTTTGGGGTTTGTGTGCTGGACATTATACCATGTACCATGTAGCCTATTATATGATTTTATGTGTATATTTTTAATTTGTGCCTTTTATTAAATTACATCCACTTAGTGGATTAAGTACTCCCATCTGTAGTGTGCCCCTATTTTCACATACATAGTATACATTCTTCTGGGCCTAAGGGTGGGCCGCTTTAGGTGAGCACCTCATCCATTTAAGGTGAGAGGTTGAGCCGCTGGTGTTTGTTTTTTCATCCATATATAAGAAACTCCCCAGCATCCATTTTCTGCAGTTTTTTTGCAGTTTTGAGAGAGAGAGAGAGAGAGAGAGAGAGAGAGTGAGAGAGACGGAGCAGTGACATTGCTGTGCTCTGTGCTTTCGTCTGGATCCTATTCCTTATCCAATTACATTAGATAGTTAGCTCATATATATAATACAGATAGTTATTAGGAGATAGTCATGGTAGGTTAGATAGTGATATAGTGCAGCTGATAGGTTCCAGTGCAGGGTGTTAGGTAGTGTGATATGAATTATTGTTTGTTTGCTTTCCATACATATATGCTACAGACATAGTGCTGTGATGTCACAACAACACTTATTGCACCAATCAGTAATATCTACTCAGACCTGATAAAATGTGAAGTTACATGTATTGTGCAAACAATATGAGCATCATTAGTGCCGATTTGCGCAATCCCAAAAATAATGACTCGAGATCACGCATTCTAGAATTCGCTAATTTATTTAGAATATTATGAAAAAAAAAATTGATAAATATTGCAAAAATTAATATTGCCTATGCCGCTCATCACTAGAGAGGAGGAGCAGGAGCAGGCAGAGCAGCTACAGGCTACAGCCACATGTGATGCCAAGTGCTCCTTCATTCACCCACCATCTTCAGCGGGTACTGGTATTGCCACCCAGCTCCACACTATATGATCTTACCACTCTGTAGTCTCCTGATGCTGCTGCCACCTCCAAACTATGTCACCTTGCCACTCTGTGGTCTTCTCATGCTGCTGCCACCTCCACACTATGTCACCTTGCCACTTTGTGGGCTCCTTATGCTGCTGCCACCTCCACACTATGTCATCTTGCCACTCTGTGGTCTTCTGATGCTGCCACCACCTCCACACTCTGTCATTGTGCCACTCTGTGGCCTCCTGATGCTGCTGCCACCTCCACACTCTGTCATTGGGCCACTCTGTGGTCTCCTCGTGCTGCTTCCACCTCACCACTGTGTCATAGGATCACTCTGTGGCATTCTCATGCTGTTCCCACCCTCTTCACTTCATGACTGGGCCACTATTTTTAGCCTTTTTGGCTTGACTGACATCATCATTTATTTGACCCTTCTTCTGATCTGTCAGAAGGAAGGTAAAATGTGAAGCACAACGGATCCTGTCTGTGTAGCTGCTTTAAGGCCTGTATGGTCCCATCAGAATTGGCTCATGATTTGGTAGCCAAAAGCAGGAGTGGGTACAAAACACAGAAGACTTGCAAATATATCGTTCACGTGTCATCTCTGTTTTGGATCCAATCCTGTTTCTTTTTGGTATTAGCAATACTAATGCATTACAAACCAAATACTGACCGAGTGAAGGCGAATGCTCCACAGACAGGATCCGTTTTTTGTGGCTTATTGTTCTGACGGATCAGAGGTAGGACAAAATAATCAGTGACGTCAACACAAACTTACTGCTGACACCCTCTCCACTCTGTCGGGGGGCTCTACTTGTATAAGCATTTAATAAAACAGATTCAGTTGACACCTATGTGGAATCAACTGGCGATGGTGTAAAAGGCACTAACACCGAGCTGTAAGGCTGAGTTGATACTTGAGTTATTTGGTCAGTTTTGGCCCCGTGACTGCTTAAATAAGTGAAGTGTGCAGTGATTCTAAGAGCGACACCTGTCATCTGCATGTCATACGGACTCACAGTATTATTTCACTAACAAAGCAGACTCCCTATGCGTGTTACTGCAAGGCACAGTGTTCTACAACACTATAAAGGGTCTCAGCAGCCAGGAAATAGCCGTATTTTAACAAAATTTGCCACAAATATATTCGGATCAAACCAAATTTTTCCAAAAAAATTTGGTGAACCGGTGAATCGAGTTTTTGAAAAATGTGCTAATCTCTACTCATAATAAGTACAATAAAGTACAGTATGTTGAAACATCAGACATATTAGTTTTTTCTATATACAGTACTCCGAAAATGTAACACATACTGTATGTAAAATTATATATGTTGCAGATAAATGGATTTTTTACAGGCATACTACACTGCGTGCAGAATTATTAGGCAAATGAGTATTTTGGCCACATCATCCTCTTTATGCATGTTGTCTTACTCCAAGCTGTATAGGCTCGAAAGCCTACTACCAATTAAGCATATTAGGTGATGTGCATCTCTGTAATGAGAAGGGGTGTGGTCTAATGACATCAACACCCTATATTAGGTGTGCATAATTATTAGGCAACTTCCTTTCCTTTGGCAAAATGGGTCAAAAGAAGGACTTGACAGGCTCAGAAAAGTCAAAAATAGTGAGATATCTTGCAGAGGGATGCAGCACTCTTAAAATTGCAAAGCTTCTGAAGCGTGATCATCGAACAATCAAGCGTTTCATTCAAAATAGTCAACAGGGTCGCAAGAAGCGTGTGGAAAAACCAAGGCGCAAAATAACTGCCCATGAACTGAGAAAAGTCAAGCGTGCAGCTGCCAAGATGCCACTTGCCACCAGTTTGGCCATATTTCAGAGCTGCAACATCACTGGAGTGCCCAAAAGCACAAGGTGTGCAATACTCAGAGACATGGCCAAGGTAAGAAAGGCTGAAAGACGACCACCACTGAACAAGACACACAAACTGAAACGTCAAGACTGGGCCAAGAAATATCTCAAGACTGATTTTTCTAAGGTTTTATGGACTGATGAAATGAGAGTGAGTCTTGATGGGCCAGATGGATGGGCCCGTGGCTGGATTGGTAAAGGGCAGAGAGCTCCAGTCCGACTCAGACGCCAGCAAGGTGGAGGTGGAGTACTGGTTTGGGCTGGTATCATCAAAGATGAGCTTGTGGGGCCTTTTCAGGTTGAGGATGGAGTCAAGCTCAACTCCCAGTCCTACTGCCAGTTTCTGGAAGACACCTTCTTCAAGCAGTGGTACAGGAAGAAGTCTGCATCCTTCAAGAAAAACATGATTTTCATGCAGGACAATGCTCCATCACACGCGTCCAAGTACTCCACAGTGTGGCTGGCAAGAAAGGGTATAAAAGAAGAAAATCTAATGACATGGCCTCCTTGTTCACCTGATCTGAACCCCATTGAGAACCTGTGGTCCATCATCAAATGTGAGATTTACAAGGAGGGAGAACAGTACACCTCTCTGAACAGTGTCTGGGAGGCTGTGGTTGCTGCTGCACGCAATGTTGATGGTGAACAGATCAAAACACTGACAGAATCCATGGATGGCAGGCTTTTGAGTGTCCTTGCAAAGAAAGGTGGCTATATTGGTCACTGATTTGTTTTTGAATGTCAGAAATGTATATTTGTGAATGTTGAGATGTTATATTGGTTTCACTGGTAAAAATAAATAATTGAAATGGGTATATATTTGTTTTTTGTTAAGTTGCCTAATAATTATGCACAGTAATAGTCACCTGCACACACAGATATCCCCCTAAAATAGCTAAAACTAAAAACAAACTAAAAACTACTTCCAAAAATATTCAGCTTTGATATTAATGAGTTTTTTGGGTTCATTGAGAACATGGTTGTTGTTCAATAATAAAATTAATCCTCAAAAATACAACTTGCCTAATAATTCTGCACTCCCTGTATATAAGCATTAAAGTAATTTAATTAATTGTCTGACAAGCTGCTATTTTCTTACATTTAGTGTTGTACAGTGCACCTTTGTAATATACTATATAGTATACACATAATGTGTATTCCTTTCCGGTTGTGAGTTAAGTCACAACATTTAAACAACATTCAATCATATTAAATCACACTCACTTGGAATAAGCCACCCTCATATTTGTTTAACAGGGCATTCTATAAATGAACCATGTAGTCACCTACGCAGGGGCAAGCATATCATTGGCGTTGGCTGCATAGCTGCATAGAGATGAATAGGCAAGGGGTCCCATACCATTTTAAAAAAGGTCACTAAAATCCTCTTGGCTCAAAGTCATGGATCCATTAGATGAAGCACTGTGTATATATATATATATATATATATATATATATATATATATATACTCTTGATAAATTAATTGATAAATATCAGGGGCCCATTTACTAATTTTGAACAGGGGCATCTGCCCATGTTAGGTTGACACTTCTGTCACTCCCTTATTTCCCTGTTTGGTAGTTGTACCCAAAGGGAAAAAAAGGGAACAGAAAAACAATGAGATTTAACTAAGCTGGTGAATAACGCTAGACAGAATCTTAACCCTTCACTGAATCGCTTTACAGGTGTAGTGTCCCACTCCAGTTGGATGGGAACACTTCAAATTGCTATATGCCATTTCATGCTATTTTATGCATTTCCTTTGTCACAGCTGCTAAATTCCTATTTAAGGCTGGGGAATGCATTACATACATCGAACACTAGAGGTCTCTGTAACACCATTTATATAGGTCAGCCACAGGTAGTTAGTGGGAAATTAGTAATGAGGAGTTAGGAGGAGAGGAGACAGACTGGGCTCTGTTCTCCTGGGTCTAGCCCGGGGGACCATACTACTGCAACCTTTGTAGTCCAAGACTAGGACTTATTGATCCTTTACTGTAATACCCCTTTCAGGGACCCTTCCAGGGATTAAGAGAATAATTGCTGTATCTTGTGCAACCTTTTCAAAGAATGGAGCATAGAGTTTGCCTACCATGAGGGAGACAGCCCTTGGGTTGCTGAATTACTGAATATTGCTGAATTGCAGAATAGAACTTACATAGGATCCAAACTATTATTGAAAGGCTGAGTAACCAGAGCAAGATCAGGAAACAAGTACAATTGAAACCTACATACACCACCTCACTGAGCCTGTTATTGGGATTTACAGCTTTACCATCTGTATTTATGACAAAGTGCTGCTATACTTATTGCAAGACAAGTAAAGTTCCTGTTTGGTTCAACTACTGTCTCTCTCATCATTCAACTCTATCTACTAATTGCACCTTATGGTGCTAGTATTGCGAACAACACAGGGGCCCAGCCACCAAAGCACCCTAAGCATACCCACTACCATCAAGGGCACCTCAACTTCCCTCAGGCTGGTGTTCCCTGCAACAGAGAGTACCCCGGAGGATTTAGTGCTGTCTTCCCCTCTACTGCAGGCCGGCCCAGGGAGCTAGGGCAAAGGTGAGTACAACTACTACACCCATTCGGCACACCATTACAGTCACATATTGCCACTGCGGTCTGGCACGTTGCACAGGGGATTTGCAGTTTTACACCTGAGGCTCTGACCTTTATAAAGATACTAGAAGAATCACCTGGCTTTGCACGGGTATATTTTGACTATTTCATTTAATGTTTGTGTGTGTAATTAAACGATATTCACAGTGTCCCCCATAACAGTGACCTCCAGAGTGCCCCACCCCCTTAACAGTGAATTTTACAGTGCCCCACCCCCTTAACAATGACATTCACAGCACCCCACCCCCTTATCATTGACCTCGACAGCATCCCATCCCCTTATTATTGACCTCCACAGTGGCCTGCACCATTTACAATGACCCTCCACAGCAATCTACCCCTTAACAGTAATTTCCACAGGACCCCGCCCCCTTAACATTGTCCTCCACATCAGCCTGCCCCCTTAACAGTGACCCCCCACAGCAGCCTTTCTCCTTCACAATGACCTCCACAGCATTTCACCCCCTTAACAGTGACCTCCACAGCAGCCCACCCCTTAACAGTGACCACCCATAATGCCCCGCACAGCAGCCCGCCCTCTTAACATTGATCTGCACAAGGCCCCTCTTTTAAGAGTTACCCCCCACACAGCACCACGTCCCCTTAATATAAGGCTTCCACAGCACCCTGCCCCCTTAAAAAGTTATATCCATAGCACCACAAACCCTTAACAGTGACCTCTAACAGTGAAGAAAAATGGCTGAGTTGTTATGGAAACCTGGTGTAACTGTGTATGTCAAGACTGAAGGCTCTGCGAGTTTATAGTACTAATAAGTAATAAGGGTCATGTGACTGTGTGAATGGCAGTTATAATGAGAGTGAAGCTACAAGCTCCTATTGGCTAATACATTTGTTGGGAATATCTTAGGAACGGTACAACCTGCAGAGCTGAGACCCAGTCTAAAACCTTCCTGGACACCTGATGTACCTATATAGCAAATTACGTCCAGTCATTTGGCCATGCATAAGGGACAGACAGACAGAAAAACAAATTCATGTTTTAGATATAGAGAAAAAGAGATGAACTAGTTTAGAATGTTGGGCCTAAAACACCATGGTATGATGTTTCTCTTTTCGACTATTGACCTTAGTAGACTACACTTTTGCCTTATATCTGAAAGCCATCAGCTGTCTCTATAGGAGTCATAGACCTGCTCAGAAGATCCATATCTCAGCCATAAACCTGATTAGGAACCATAGCTTGCCTGGGCAAGCTGTTTTTAGTTCCCTATTTTTTGATGGAACAAGGCAAGTTGTAGTGACTTTTCATTCATATCACCACCTGTCCTGAGCCATATTTGTGCTTTTTTATTTCTACTCCACACCAATGAGGGGAAACATACTGAAACAGCTGTCTGTGGATGGATAACTGACTTAAGTCATCCGCTGACACGTCCTTTAGGCTTGTAAAAGAGCTGGATCTTGACATAGGGGCCACAGAATACGGTGGATCTGGTTATCTTTATAATGGGCAGACACTTTTGCTTGGTTTTCCTTCCTTTGAGCAATATCTGGCTTTCCCTGTGTTGATTACCCAAAATTAGGGCTCCACGATGGTTGTTTTGCATTTTATATGACCCTTAGAGGAGGGGGGAGGGCTTGCCCTGATTGGCTCCTAGACGGCCTGGATGAGAAAATCACTGGTGCAGTAGGAAGGGAGGTGCACTAGCAGAATGAGCAGAATGCCATTCTGTGCTGGGCTGTGAATGATGAGGGAGGTTGGTTGTGGCAGTGTCTGCCAGGAAAACGATCTTAAGGAGTAGGGGGCAGTGAAAAATCAATCAGGAACAGTCAGAAATCAATCAAGCTTATTGCCAGGGACAGTGATGGGAAAGTCTAGGATTCCCAAAAAGAATTGTGTGTTTTGTGTAGAATACGGACAAGCAGGGCAGCTGACAGACAGGGAGAGAGCAGATAGGAGCTATGGCTGGCTGTGCCTGATATTAGTAGTGCAGATCCTGCAGTGCAGCAGCCCTCAAAAGTAGCTAACTGCAAGCAAGTATCACCCCTCTTTTTTTTTCATAGAAAATACTTTTTTTTGTGAGGTTTAATTTAGTAAAGCTTCATATGTATGTAATTACTGCAGCAATACCCAAAGTGTGGCAGCAATCTACCTGTGTGTATTAAGGTGAAATAAGGTGAAATTGAATATCAAGCCTCAATCGTCCATTTACGTAGCCTCAATCGTTCATTTTTTGGTGGGGGGGTTCTGTTTAATTAAGCTGCATATATGCATGATTACTTCAACAATACCTAAGGTGTGTCATCAATTTACCTGTGTGTATTAAGGTGAAATTAAACGTCAAGTCTCAATTGTCTGTTTATTTAGTTTCCACATGGTCACAATTTTTGTATATAGTAAGCTGCAATTTATTTGTGTGTATTAAAGCGAACCTTTCACCTGGATTTCACTTAAACTATCAAAAGTACCTTTATAGATCATTCTCATTGTGTTATCATACAGTCTTGTCCCGCTTTTCTGCCATGTATATGCATGAAAAAATTGCCTTATAAAGTACTCTTCTCCAGCTCCACAAGTCACGTTAGAAGTCAAGGGGGTAGCCCTTCCCTCACTCCAGGCTGTAACTCCCCTGCCCTAACCCCGCCTCTATGCAGTCTAATTGACACCCGGCTCAGTCTCTGTGAAAGCGCTTGTACAGGCAGCACATGCGCCGTCGGACTCAAGCGCGATCCTGTAACTGAATCGCGCATGCGCAGTCCCCGATGCCTGCCTGTCTTCTCTTCCTCACGTGCGCGCGCCCCAATCTTCACGCTCCATGTGTCCACGTGATCACTGTTGACTTGCCGCAGATCGCAAGCCAGTGATCATCTGGAGCATGGTTATCATATTCAGCAGGTATTATATGTCAAAAACTCTGCATATTTCATGGGGCTATCTATCTATACATAGATATACACATGTGACAAACCCAGATTTAATTAGATGGCTATCTTGAAGACAGGCAGGCATCTGGGACGGCGCATGCGCGATTCAGTTACAGGATCACGCTTGAGTCCGACGGCGCATGCGCCGCCTGTACAAGCACGGTCCCGGCGACTGAGCCGGGTGTCAATTAGACTGCATAGAGGCGGGGTTAGGGCAGGGGAGTTACAGCCTGGAGTGAGGGAAGGGCTACCCCCTTGACTTCTATTGTGACTTGTGGAGCTGGAGAAGAGTACTTTATAAGGCGATTTTTTCATGCATATACATGGCAGAAAAGCGGGACAAGACTGTATGATAACACAATGAGGATGATCTATAAGGTACTTTTGATAGTTTATTAAGTGAAATGCAGGTGAAAGGTTCGCTTTAAGGTGAAATTGAACATCAAGCCTCAATTATCTGTTTACATATATTCAGTTTCCACACAGTTGCAATTCAAATGTTTATTGATTTATTTATTTATTTTTCTTTTCTTTTTTTTGGAGGGGGAGGGGGTCAATTTAATTAATATATACTTGATTACTACAGCAATACTCAAGGTGTGGCAGAAATCTACCTAAGAGAAATTGAGCATCAAGTATCAATCGTCCGTTTACATATACTCAGTTTCCACATGGTTGTAATTTAATTTATTTGGGGGTGGTTCCAATTAATTAAGCTGCATATATAAGTGATTACTGCAGCAATACCCAAGGTGTGGCAGCAATCTACCTGTGTTTAGTAAAAGGGTTTTCCCAGATTTTTTTTTACTGATGACCTATCCTCTGGATAGTTCATCAGAATCTGATCAGTGGAGATCTGACACCTGGGATCCCCACCAATCAGCTGTTTTGAGAAGGTAGCAGCACCTTCTCAAAACAGCTTGCAGCTTACCAAGCACAGCTCCATACATTGTATAGCAGCTGTGCTTGGTATTGCACTTATCCCCATTCCCTTGTATGGGGCTAAGCTGCTCCTAGGCCACGTGGTCGATCAATGTGTCATCACTAGACTACGAAAAGCAGAGAGAAGGCCGTAGCACTGGTGCCTTCTCAAATAGCTGATCGGTGGGGGTGCCGGGTGTCGGACAACCACCTATGAGGCACTGATGACCTATTCTGAAAATAAGTAATCAGTACTAAAATCTCGGAAAACCCATTAAGGTGAAAGTGAGCGTCAAACCTCAATCGTCCGTTTATGTATATTCAGTTTACTGTCATGGTCTTACCCGCTTGCTGCTCTCCTTCGTTTGACATGTGCTGGCGGCCATCTTGGTTTCTGGGTTTCTTGTAGCCTTCCACCCTGCGGCTCCTCCTTCCCCTGGGAGGAGCTGGATGCCTAGCTCATATATATAGGAGGTCTGTGGCTTCAGTTCCTTGCTTGGTCCTCTTGTGTTCACATGCTTCTAAGACTGCTGCTGCTTCTGGTTCCTGATCCTGGCTTCGTCTGACTACCCTGCTGGTTCCTGATCCTGGCTTCGTCTGACTACCCTGCTGGTTCCTGATCCTGGCTTCGTCTGACTACCCTGCTGGTTCCTGATCCTGGCTTCGGCTGACTACCCTTCTGGTTCCTGACCTCTGGCTTCGCAAAGACTCTGCTCGGTTTCACCATCCATTTGGACTTTTGCTTTACAGCTTTTATTTTCAATAAAGCCTTCTTATTTTCACTTATCTCTTGTTGTACGTCTGGTTCATGGTTCCGTGACATTAGGACCAAGCCATGAATTCTGACGGTACAGGGCCATCCTCGCTACCCACGCTGGTTGCCAGACTTGATCAGCAGGATCACCTGTTGGGTCGGTTCGCTGTGGCGTTGCAAACCCTGCTTGAACGCACGGCTCATTTCGCTCCCGTTGCCGATGGGTCGGTTGTCGCTCCTGGGCTCGCTCCTACTGCCGCTCCGGTTGTTGCGCCAGAGTCTACCCCGACACCTGTTGTTGCGCCTGTGGTGTTTCGGGGTATGACCGGTTCTGCCCCTCTTCCACAGCGCTTTGGGGGAGAGCCAACTCAGTGCCGAGGTTTCCTTAACCAGGTGGGCATTTATTTCGAGTTGCTGCCACATGCCTTTCCTACTGAGAGATCAAAGGTGGGCTTCTTGATCTCGCTGCTCTCGGACAAGGCCTTGGCCTGGGCCAGCCCTTTATGGGAGAACAACAATCCGGTAGTTGCCGAGTTTTCCAGTTTTGTTGCTTCTCTTCGGAAGGTATTCGATGTGCCGGCTCGTGCTGCCTCTGCTGCGAAGCTCCTTATGTCCATCAGACTGGGTTCACGATCCGTAGCTGAATACGCCATTGAGTTTCGTACCCTGGCAGCAGAGGTGGGCTGGAATAATGAGGCTCTGGTCGCTGCTTTCTCTCATGGTCTCTCGGATGCCTTGAAGGATGAGGTTGCAGCTAAGGACCTACCAGTTGAGCTCGAGTCTCTTATTTCTTTCCTGATTTTGATTGACACCAGACTCAGGGAGAGACCTTCCTTTAAGGAGAACCTGCGGAGGTCTTCTAACAGATTGGTGCCTACGTTTGCTGTCCCACCCGTGCCTCCCTCTCCTCCCACGCCTCCTGGGGATGACTTGTCTGGGGGTGAACCCATGCAGCTGGGGTTTGCTCGCCTGTCCGAGGGGGAGAGGGCACTCCGGAGACGCGAGGGCCGATGCATGTACTGTGGTCTCGGTGGGCATTTTCGGTTGGCATGTCCGAACCGTCCGGGAAACGCTCGTACCCTGAGATCCTGTCGGGGGCAGATCTTGGGTGGAGTCTCCTCGTCCCCGGTTTCCCGTGTTGACAAACCACTGATCACTGTTGTCCTCTCCTGGGTCGGGGGCTCGGTGACGACCCAGGCGTTGGTGGACTCTGGTGCTGGTGGTTTGTTCATTGATAGTGTGTTCGCTGCCGCCAATTCCATTCCTCTGCAGGCTCGAGGTTCCCCACTGGCTCTTGAGGCTATAGACGGCAGACCCCTTCTGCCGCCACACGTGACTCATGAGACCCTTCCAGTGGGGATAGCCATTGGTGCCGTTCACAGAGAGTCGGTCTGCCTCCAGGTTATTTCGTCTCCACACTACTCGGTGGTCTTGGGGTACCCCTGGCTCCAGAAGCATAATCCGACTTTCGATTGGAGATCGGTCGAGATCCTCTCGTGGTCACCGCAGTGTGGGGCTAGTTGCATCCATGGGTCTGTCAAGTTGCTGTGTACTTCCTCGGACTCTCTGTTGCCTCCTGAATACGAGGAGTACCGGGATGTATTCGATAAGGTGCGCGCGGTTGCCCTACCTCCGCACCGCGCATACGATTGTGCCATAGAGTTACAATCTGGTGCCGTTCCTCCTCGTGGCAAAGTCTATCCACTGTCGGTAGCGGAGAATGAGGCCATGGAGGAGTACGTGAGGGAGGCGCTTTCACGCGGACACATTCGCAAATCTTCGTCCCCGGCAGGGGCTGGATTTTTCTTTGTGAAAAAGAAGGGCGGTGAGTTGAGGCCTTGCATCGATTACAGGGGTCTCAATCGCATCACGATCAAGAACGCTTACCCGATACCCTTGATTTCCGAGCTGTTCGATCGCCTTAAAAGGGGCCACGGTCTTTACCAAACTCGACCTGAGGGCGGCATATAACCTGGTAAGGATCAAGGCGGGCGATGAGTGGAAGACCGCGTTTAACACCAGGACCGGTCATTACGAATCCTTGGTTATGCCCTTTGGGTTGTGCAATGCGCCCGCAGTCTTTCAGGAATTCATCAACGATGTTTTCCGTGACCTGTTGCAGCAGTGTGTGGTAGTCTATTTGGATGACATCTTGGTATATTCTGAATCCATGGAGGCCCACATTCTGGATGTCAGACGAGTGTTGCAACGGTTACGAGAGAACAAGCTGTTCGGTAAGCTTGAGAAATGCGAATTTCACCGATCCCAGGTAACCTTCTTAGGTTACATCATTTCCGCTGAGGGGTTCTCCATGGATCCTGAGAAGGTTTCGGCTGTCTTACAGTGGCCCCAGCCCAGTGGTCTTCGTTCCCTGCAGCGCTTTTTGGGCTTCGCCAATTATTATCGGAAGTTCATCAGGGACTTTTCCATGCTGGCCAAGCCTCTCACGGATCTGACCAGGAAGGGCAGTAATTCCCAGGTCTGGCCGCTCGAGGCCATCCGAGCTTTTGAGGCCCTAAAGTCCGCCTTTGTGTCGGCTCCGATTCTGTCGCATCCCAACCCTGGGTTGCCCTTTGTCCTCGAGGTGGACGCGTCTGAGACGGGAGTAGGCGCCCTTCTGTCTCAGCGTAGAACACCAGAGGGTCCTCTGCTTCCTTGTGGGTTTTACTCCCGGAAACTGTCTTCCGCGGAGTGCAACTATCAGATTGGTGACAGGGAGTTATTGGCCATCGTGCAGGCCCTTAAAGAATGGAGGCACTTGCTCGAGGGTTCGGTGGTTCCGGTTCTCATCCTGACGGACCACAAGAATCTGACCTACCTTTCTGAGGCCAAGAGACTGACACCACGTCAGGCCAGATGGGCTCTGTTCTTGTCTCGTTTTAATTACGTGGTCTCCTACCTACCCGGTTCCAAGAACATCAGGGCGGATGCCTTATCACGGCAGTACTCCGAGCTGTCCAGGGAGGAGTCGATTCCGACTTCGGTCATACCTCCGAATCAGATCCTGGCCGCCATTCGCACCAGCCTGACCTCTCCCCTGGGTGAGCAGATTTTGGCGGCTCAATCTGGTGCTCCCTCTGGGAGACCCAACGGCAGATGTTTTGTGCCTGAGGAGTTGCGCACTCGGTTGTTGCGAACCTACCATAACTCCAAGACCGCGGGGCATCCTGGAAAGAATCAGCTGTCCTGGGCTGTTTCACGTCTGTTCTGGTGGCCTTCCCTACGTTCCGACATCGCCGCATATGTAGCGGCATGCTCCGTTTGTGCCCAGAGTAAGTCCCCTCGGCACCTTCCGTTGGGCCTTCTGCAACCCATAGCCACCGGGGAGCGCCCATGGTCACACCTGGGGATGGATTTCATTGTGGACCTCCCTGCATCCCGAGGTCATACGGTCATTCTCATGATTGTGGATCGGTTTTCCAAAATGTGCCACTGTGTTCCTCTCAAGAAGTTACCCTCTGCACAAGAGTTGGCCACGATTTTTGCCAGGGAGGTCTTCCGGTTGCACGGTTTGCCTAAGGAGATTGTGTCGGATCGGGGGAGTCAGTTTGTGTCCAGGTTCTGGCGCGCCTTTTGCTCCCAGTTGGGGATTCATCTCTCCTTCTCCTCGGCCTACCACCCTCAGTCCAATGGGGCCGCAGAACGATCCAATCAGGCCTTGGAGCAATTCCTTTGTTGCTATGTCTCCGATCACCAAGACAATTGGGTTGACCTCCTGCCTTGGGCTGAGTTTGCCAGGAACACGGCGGTGAACTCTTCCTCTGGGACGTCTCCCTTCATGGCCAATTATGGGTTCCAACCTGCCGTGTTACCGGAGGTATTCTCTCCCCAGGATATTCCGGCTGTGGAGGATCACCTTTCCGTCCTACGTGCTTCTTGGGTACAGATCCAGAAGTCCCTTGAGGTCTCTGCGCAGCGCCAGAGACTCCAGGCTGATCGCAGACGAGCGCCTGCTCCTTCCTACCAGGTCGGAGACCGTGTATGGTTGTCCACCCGCAACCTCAATCTTCGAGTGCCCACTCCCAAGCTGGCGCCTCGCTTTGTTGGTCCCTTCCGAGTGCTTCGCAGGGTAAACCCGGTAGCCTATGCCCTTGCGCTTCCTCCTGGCATGCGGATCTCCAACGTGTTTCATGTCTCCCTGTTGAAGCCACTGGTGTGTAATCGTTTCACTTCCTCGGTTCCTCGGCCTCGTCCGGTCCAAGTGGGCAATCGTGAGGAATATGAGGTGAGCAATATCCTGGACTCACGCCTGGTCCGCGGTCGGTTGCAGTTTTTGGTCCATTGGCGTGGTTATGGTCCAGAGGAGCGTTCCTGGGTTCCCTCCGCAGATGTCCATGCTCCTGCCTTGCTCCGAGCCTTCCACGCACGCTTCCCTCAGAAACCGTTTTGTGCTCCGCGGAGGAGGGGCCCTTGAGGGGGAGGTACTGTCATCGTCTTACCTGCTTGCTGCTCTCCTTCGTTTGACATGTGCTGGCGGCCATCTTGGTTTCTGGGTTTCTTGTAGCCTTCCACCCTGCGGCTCCTCCTTCCCCTGGGAGGAGCTGGATGCCTAGCTCATATATATAGGAGGTCTGTGGCTTCAGTTCCTTGCTTGGTCCTCTTGTGTTCACATGCTTCTAAGACTGCTGCTGCTTCTGGTTCCTGATCCTGGCTTCGTCTGACTACCCTGCTGGTTCCTGATCCTGGCTTAGTCTGACTACCCTGCTGGTTCCTGATCCTGGCTTCGTCTGACTACCCTGCTGGTTCCTGATCCTGGCTTCGTCTGACTACCCTTCTGGTTCCTGACCTCTGGCTTCGCAAAGACTCTGCTCGGTTTCACCATCCGTTTGGACTTTTGCTTTACAGCTTTATTTTCAATAAAGCCTTCTTATTTTCACTTATCTCTTGTTGTACGTCTGGTTCATGGTTCCGTGACATTTACACACGGTTGCAATTTTTTTTTTTTGGGGTGTGTTTAATTTAATTATGCTGCATATATACGTGATTACTTGAGCAATGCCCAAAGTATGGCAACAATCTACTTGTGTGTATTAAGATGAAATTGAGTGTTAAGCCTCAATCGTCTGATTATATCTATTCAGTTTCCACACAGTTAAGATTTTACTTTTTTTTTTGGGGGGTTCAATCTCTTTAAGTAGCATAAATGTATGTAAATCATGCTTTAATACCGACATTTTCTGAAACCTGGGGCTGATTCTGATGAATAGACCTTGCCCGTTGCCCCATCCTGCCACTGTTGCTGTCTGCCTGCCTACCATCATGTTCTGTACAGCTGCATCATGCTAGTAATGCCTCAATCGTCAGTTTAAGTTTATTCAGTTTCCTACGATAATTTTTTTTTTTTTGGGGGGGGTGATTTATGCCTTAATACCAACATTTTCTCACAACTCAGGTTGATTCCAATGAATACACATTGCCTTGCTGGTGGTGTCCCATCTTTCCACTATTGTTGGCTGCTGCTGCTGTGGCCTGCATGATGCCACTAATACTTCAATTGTCAGTTTATGTGAATTCGGTTTCCACAGTTGAAATTAAAAAAGGAAAATTTGGGGGGTTAAATTTCTTTAAGCAGCATAAATGTATGTGATTCATGCATGAATACTGACATTTTCTCACAGCTCAGGCTGGCAGTGTCCCATATTGCCACTGTTGTTACCTGTGTCTGCCTATCATCATGTTCTGTATGGCTGCTGGTCTGCATCATGCTACTAATGCCTCAATCGTCAGTTTACGTGCAGTCAGTTTCCACATGGTTGAAATAAAAAAAATATAAAATTAGGGGGGGTTTAAATTTCATTAAGCAGCATAAATATAAGTGATTCATGCATCAATATCGACATATTCTCCAAGCTCAAAATGATACTGATGAATAGACCTCGCCTTGAAGGCTGTGCCACATCTCGTGACTGTTGCTGTCTGCCTAACTACCATCATGTTCTTTAAGGCTGCTGCTGTGGCCTGCATTGAAATTTTTATTTTTTATTTTTTTTTGGGGGGGGGGGGGGTTAAATTTCTTTAACCACCTCCGGACCGCCTAACGCAGATTCGCGTTCCGGAGGTGGCAGCCCTGCGCTCAGCGACGCATATACGCGTCATCTCGCGATGGCCGAGATTTCCTGTGAACGCGCGCACACAGTCACGGAAGGTAAGAGAGTGGATCTCCAGCCTGCCAGCGGCGATCGTTCGCTGGCAGGCTGGAGATGTGATTTTTTTTAAACCCTAACAGGTATATTAGACGCTGTTTTGATAACAGCGTCTAATATACCTGCTACCTGGTCCCCTTTGTTTGGATCGACCACCAGAGGACACAGGCAGCTCAGTAATATGTTGCACCAAGCACCACTACACTACACCCCCCCCTGTCACTTATTAACCCCTTATTCACCCTTGATCACCCCTGATCACCCCATATAAACTCCCTGATCACCCCCCTGTCATTGATTACCCCCGTGTCATTGATCACCCCCCTGTAAAGCTCCATTCAGATGTCCGCATGATTTTTACGGATCCACTGATAGATGGATCGGATCCGCAAAACGCATACGGACGTCTGAATGGAGCCTTACAAGGGCGTGATCAATGACTGTGGTGATCACCCCATATAGACTCCCTGATCACCCCCCTGTCATTGATCATCCCCCTGTAAAGCTCCATTCAGATGTCTGCATGATTTTTACGGATCCACTGATAGATGGATCGGATCCGCAAAACGCATACGGACGTCTGAATGGAGCCTTACAGGGGCGTGATCAATGACTGTGGTGATCACCCCATATAGACTCCCTGATCACCCCCCTGTCATTGATTACCCCCCTGTCATTGATCACCCCCCTGTAAAGCTCCATTCAGATGTCCGCATGATTTTTACGGATCCACTGATAGATGGATCGGATCCGCAAAACGCATACGGACGTCTGAATGGAGCCTTACAGGGGCGTGATCAATGACTGTGGTGATCACCCCATATAGACTCCCTGATCACCCCCCTGTCATTGATTACCCCCCTGTCATTGATCACCCCCCTGTAAAGCTCCATTCAGATGTCCACATGATTTTTACGGATCCACTGATAGATGGATCGGATCCGCAAAACGCATACGGACGTCTGAATGGAGCCTTACAGGGGCGTGATCAATGACTGTGGTGATCACCCCATATAGACTCCCTGATCACCCCCCTGTCATTGATTACCCCCCTGTCATTGATCACCCCCCTGTAAAGCTCCATTCAGATGTCCGCATGATTTTTACGGATCCACTGATAGATGGATCGGATCCGCAAAACGCATACGGACGTCTGAATGGAGCCTTACAGGGGCGTGATCAATGACTGTGGTGATCACCCCATATAGACTCCCTGATCACCCCCCTGTCATTGATTACCCCCCTGTCATTGATCACCCCCCTGTAAAGCTCCATTCAGATGTCCGCATGATTTTTACGGATCCACTGATAGATGGATCGGATCCGCAAAACACATACAGGCGTCTCCCTGGAGCCTTCCAGGGGGGGTGATCACCCCATATAGACGCCCTGATCACCCCCCTGTCATTGATCACCCCCCCTGTCATTGATCACCCCCCCTGTCAGGCTGCATTTTAGATGTCCGTATGATTTTTACGGATACATGGATCGGATCCGCAAAACACATACGGACATCTGAATGGAGCCTTATAGGGGGGTGATCAATGACAGGGGGGTGATCACCCCATATAGACTCCCTGATCACCCCCCTGTCATTGATCACCCCCCTGTCATTGATCACCCCTCTGTAAGGCTCCATTCAGACATTTTTTTTGGCCCAAGTTAGCGGAATTCTTTTTTTTTTCTTACAAAGTCTCATATTCCACTAACTTGTGTCAAAAAATTAAATCTCACATGAACTCCTCATACCCCTCACGGAATCCAAATGCGTAAAATTTTTTAGACATTTATATTCCAGACTTCTTCTCACGCTTTAGAGCCCCTAGAATGCCAGGGCAGTATAAATACCCCACATGTGACCCCATTTCGGAAAGAAGACACCCCCAGGTATTCCGTGAGTGGCATATTGAGTCCATGAAAGATTGAAATTTTTGTCCCAAGTTAGCGGAAAGGGACACTTTGTGAGAAAAAAATAAATAAAATCAATTTCCGCTAACTTGTGCCAAAAAAAAAAAATTTCTATGAACTCGCCATGCCCCTCATTGAATACCTTGGGGTGTCTTCTTTCCAAAAATAGGGTCACATGTGGGGTATTTATACTGCCCTGGCATTTTAGGGGCCCTAAAGCGTGAGAAGAAGTCTGGGATCCAAATGTCTAAAAATGCCCTCATAAAAGGAATGTGGGCCCCTTTGCGCATCTAGGCTGCAAAAAAGTGGCACACATCAGGTATCGCCGTACTCAGGAGAAGTTGGGCAATGTGTTTTGGGGTGTCATTTTACATATACCCATGCTGGGTGAGATATCTTGGTCAAATGCCAACTTTGTATAAAAAAATGGGAAAAGTTGTCTTTTGCCGAGATATTTCTCTCACCCAGCATGAGTATATGTAAAAAGACACCCCAAAACACATTGCCCAACTTCTCCTGAATACGGCGATACCACATGTGTGACACTTTTTTGCAGCCTAGGTGGGCAAAGGGGCCCACATTCCAAAGAGCACCTTTAGGATTTCACAGGTCATTTACCTACTTACCACACATTAGGGCCCCTGGAAAATGGCAGGGCAGTATAACTACCCCACAAGTGACCCCATTTTGGAAAGAAGACACCCCAAGGTATTACGTGAGGGGCATGGCGAGTTCTTAGAATTTTATATTTTTTGTCACAAGTTAGCGGAATATGATGATTTATTTTTTATTTATTTTTTTCCTTACAAAGTCTCATATTCCACTAACTTGTGACAAAAAATATAAACTTCCATGAACTCACTATGCCCATCACGAAATACCTTGGGGTGTCTTCTTTCCAAAATGGGGTCACTTGTGGGGTAGTTATACTGCCCTGGCATTCTAGGGGCCCAAATGTGTGGTAAGAAGTTTGAAATCAAAATGTGTAAAAAATGACCGGTGAAATCCGAAAGGTGCTCTTTGGAATATGGGCCCCTTTGCCCACCTAGGCTGCAAAAAAGTGTCACACATGTGGTATCTTCGTACTCAGGAGAAGTTGGGGAATGTGTTTTGGGGTGTCATTTTACATATACCCATGCTGGGTGAGAGAAATATCTTGGCAAAAGACAACTTTTCCCATTTTTTTATACAAAGTTGGCATTTGACCAAGATATTTATCTCACCCAGCATGGGTATATGTAAAATGACACCCCAAAACACATTCCCCAACTTCTCCTGAATACGGAGATACCACATGTGTGACACTTTTTTGCAGCCTAGGTGGGCAAAGGGGACCACATTCCAAAGAGCATCTTTCGGATTTCACCGGCCATTTATCACAGAATTTGATTTCAAACTCCTTACCACACATTTGGGCCCCTAGAATGCCAGGGCAGTATAGCTACCCCCCAAGGTATTCGCTGATGGGCATAGTGAGTTCATAGAACTTTTTATTTTTTGTCACAAGTTAGTGGAATATGAGACTTTGTAAAAAAAAAAAAAATCATCATTTTCCGCTAACTTGTGACAAAAAATAAAAAGTTCTATGAACTCACTATGCCCATCAGTGAATACCTTAGGGTGTCTACTTTCCGAAATGGGGTCATTTGTGGGGTGTTTGTACTGTCTGGCCATTGTAGAACCTCAGGAAACATGACAGGTGCTCAGAAAGTCAGAGCTGCTTCAAAAAGCGGAAATTCACATTTTTGTACCATAGTTTGTAAACGCTATAACTTTTACCCAAACCATTTTTTTTTTACCCAAACATTTTTTTTTTATCAAAGACATGTAGAACAATAAATTTAGATCAAAATTTATATATGGATCTCGTTTTTTTTGCAAAATTTTACAACTGAAAGTGAAAAATGTCATTTTTTTGCAAAAAAATAGTTAAATTTCGATTAATAACAAAAAAAGTTAAAATGTCAGCAGCAATGAAATACACCCAAATGAAAGCTCTACTAGTGAGAAGAAAAGGAGGTAAAATTCATTTGGGTGGTAAGTTGCATGACCGAGCAATAAACAGTGAAAGTAGTGTAGGTCAGAAGTGTAAAAAGTGGCCTGGTCTTTCAGGGTGTTTAAGCCATAGGGGCTGAGGTGGTTAAGCAACATAGATGCACGTTATTCATGCATCAATGCCGGAATTTTCTCACAGCTGAGACTGATTCTGATGAGTACACATCTCCTTGCTGGCAGTGCCCCACCTTGCCACTGTTTCTGTCTGTCTGCCTAGCATCATGTTCTGTACAGCTGCATGCTACGGTCTGCATCATGCCACAAATGCCTCAATTGTCCGCTTACGTGGATTTAGTTTCCACACTGTTCAAATTTTTCTCGTGGGCTTCAATTTCATGAGTAGTGATAGACGAACATCTGCCGGGACGGGAATTAAATGTTCGCGAACCGCAAGTTCGCAGCGGGTCCCATTCATTTTAATGGCAGGCGAACCTGAAAAACCTTCAGCTCATATTTGCAGCTAAGAAATAATTACTAGAAGTGCACAAAAAGTCCCACAACATGGACAGTGACATACCAGATATATTATTCGAATTTGCGATCTCCATTCATTATTTTTTCAATGCGAAATATCGGCAATATAATTTTCGCGTACGCGCATGCGCAAATGCACTATACAGTACCCAAATGCACTATAAAGAAAGTATATTGGTATATAACACCCCGCTTTAATCAGTTTTTTTGGGGGGGGGACTGGTATATCACACCAGTAGAAATTATTAGTTCCAATCACGCTTGTCCCTCTATATACCTGCAGAACCGCAGCAGAATCGCACACAACTGCCGCACAATACAAATGCACTATAATATACTTTCTAACTTAGAAAGTATATTATAACATTGTACAAGGAAGGCAATCCATTAGAATATACATGAAGATAAGGCAGAGGAGGGCAACTAAAGTAATAACTGGAATGGGGCAACTACAGTATCCTGAAAGATTATCAAAATTAGGGTTATTCACTTTAGAAAAAAGACGACTGAGGGGAGATCTAATTACTATGTATAAATATATCAGGGGTCAGTACAGAGAGAGATCTATTTGATCATCAATTTATCCCCAGGACTGTGACTGTGATGAGGGGACATCCTCTGCGTCTGGAGGAAAGAAGGTTTGTACACAAACATAGAAGAGGATTCTTTAAGGTAAGAGCAGTGAGACTATGGAACTCTCTGCCTGAGGAGGTGTTGATGGTGAGTACAATAAAGGAATTCAAGAGGGGCCTGGATGTATTTCTGGAGTGTAATAATATTACAGGCTATAGCTACTAGAGAGGGGTCGTTGATCTAGGGAGTTATTCTGATTGCCTGATTGAAATCGGGAAGCAATTTTTTATTCCCCTAAAGTGGGGAAAATTGGCTTCTACCTCACAGTTTTTTTTTTTGCCTTCCTCTGGATCAACTTGCAGGATGACAGGCCGAACTGGATGGACAAATGTCTTTTTTCGGCCTTATGTACTATGTTACTATGTTACTATAAAACGTAACCTTTAATAATTTTACTATGAGGGTCCATTCACACGTCCGTAAGTGTTTTGCGGATCTGTAAAACACGGACACCGGCAATGTGCATTCCGCAATTTGCGGACCGCACATCGCCGGCACTATAATAGAAAATGCCTAATCTTGTCTGCAATTGCGGACAAGAATAGGACATGTTCTATTTTTTTGCGGAAACGGAAGCATGGATGCGGAAGTGCGGATCCGTAAATGCAGATGCGGATCCGAAAATGTGGTGCTCGGCGGCACTAAATGAGAAACCATATGTCCTACCACAATCCGGGGGGTTCCAGTGCACATCCATGAATCCCGGAGGGAAAGCAAAAAACATCCATCCCTGGGCTAGATGATGATGTGGTATTGAAGGACAGGGTGGGCAAAGAACTGTCCCTGATATTGCCCTACAGGGGGGTGCTATTCTGGCCCTGATAGCGTAGCCACAGACCACCCGCCCTGATAAGAGTGACCCCGTCCGGAACCTTACCCCATATAAAAATGGCCCTAGTAAGCCCCTAGCCCCTAGGACCCTGACTTCCATGTGATCACTTTATAGATCTATGTGTTTTTGACTCATTATAAAAGTATATTATATGTATATCGCACCCCTCTGTGTATCACACATATACATAGCACACCTATACTAGTGCTTAAAATGACTTTTGTGGCCCTTGTAGCTAGCGTTTGCTGTCCAATAACAGCCTGTCGCTGCTCCACACAGCAACCTCTACCTACACTGGCAAAACACTGAACGTAAAATGGCTGCCAGATCAGGTTTATTTATAAGGTAAGGGGTATGTCCATGTGCTGAAACGTCTAGATTGGCTGTGCTGTACCACCTGAAGGATGTGTCATGGGTCAAAGTTCTTCACAATGTAAAAGAATATGGCGGGCACGAATATCTCCATATGTTCGCATGTTCTGTGAATTGCGAACACGCAAAGTTTGCCGTGAAACGACCCCCTGGCGAACCGCAACGACATCTCTATTCATGAGGCAGCATATGTACTTAATTACTGCATTAATACTGACATTTTCTCACAGCTCAGACTGATTACGAGGAATACACATTGCCTTGCTGGCGTTGCCCCATCTTGCTACTGTTGCTGTATGTTTGCCTAACTACCATTATGTTCTGTACGGCTGCCGCTGTGGCATACATCATGCCACGTATGCCTCTTGCCAACCATCAAGTTCTGTATAGCTGCTGCCACTGTCTCGATCATGCCACGGCAACGCTATACTGCTCCTGCCACATGCCATTTTATCCATACCCTATGTAAAAATAAGTGGGCACACCTCCACCTGGATATATTGGACCAGACAATTCACATTAAATATAAACAATTTAATAGTTATGTACAATAAGCATCCTTGCTGATCACAAATTCTTATATAAAAATATATATAAAAAATAGCTCTAGTAAACGGTATGTCCTTGTTGCAACAAAGTCTTAAATAACATATGATAGTTTTCTTACCACCTAGTGCTACCCAATCCTCCCATTTTAGTTATTATGTAGCTGATAAGGAGCAATTTTTGGAAGGCACAGTGCGGTGTGTTTTTAAACACACTGTATGATAACGCTGTCAAACATGCATTTACCCATAGCTATGTCTGTCAGTCTTACTCAGAAAGGGGGATGGTGGAAGGAAAAAAAAAAAATCATAAAAAAATGAACGAAAAGAGATAACAACTTTTCCTAAAAATTATGAGTTCTAGGAGGCTAGAGGGGGTTATACAGTATACCAACTTTCAGGGAAACTGGAGCAACTTCGATTCAGCCGAAATTTATTCAGGTCCAAACTGAACTTTTTAAAAAATGTGGCGAACTGGACTATAAATGAATCTCAACTGGATCGCTCATCTCTAATTCTGATATCATACTTTGAAATACCATCTGTGCCAAGGACTTTATAACCTGGCACCTGGATGGTACTCCTCCTATTGTGGTGCGTGTGGATAAAGCTGTGGCACATAATGCAATATTAAAGAAGATCCTAGCACAAAAAAATATTAATTTAAATTATTTTGCTCTTTTTTTTAAAGCCTCTTTTTATTAAAATATTGCAAATACAGGGTAAACATACAACAAAGTTGCTTCTAACAAAAGGATAAATCTTTCCCCCTTCCCCCTCCCATGCAGCTTCGCAATGACAATAATAATGATTAATAAGAGTAATAATTCACCTAAGTGCATATTGGTGTCTCATAGTATTTTCAGTCTTCCCAATGTGCCTTTGAGGTCCTCTGCCTCTTTGGTATGTCGAAGAAGTTCCATATGAGAATGTGTCTCTTCCAGTGAGAGGTAAAGTCTCCATGTTCTAAAGAAGGTAGTTATTGAATTGTCTTTATGTTGAAGAAGGTGCATACAATCAAGTTATAGAATCATTTTTAAAGGGAACCTGTCGCCTCCCAAAACCATCCCAAGCCGCCAGCAGTACCTGTGTGTAGCCAGCAGCGTGTTTCTGATGATGCCTTTCTTCCTGAAGGCAGATGCAGCAAAAGTACTGAAAATGTGGTTTAATCCCCTGCCTGTGCGCTTCTCCACACATGATTGAAGTCAAGGAGGCAGCGGCCTCCTTGCTTCAAGTCACGGTAACCACGCCCCCTTCCCTGCCCCTTCGCTGTGACTGACAGCGCTTATGGCCGACAGTTCGGCTGGCTTTGCCGAACAGCCGGCTGTCAGTCACAGCAAAGGGGCAGGGAATGGGGCGTGGTTATCATGACTTGAAGCAAGGAGGCCGCAGCCTCCGTGACTTCAATCATGTGTGGAGAAGCACGCCGGCAGGGGATTAAACAACATTTTCAGTACTTTTGCTGCATCTGCCTTCAAGGAGAAAGGCATCATCAGAAACACGCTGCTGGCTACACACAGGTACTACTGGCGGCTTGGGATGGTTTTGGGAGGTGACAGGTTCCCTTTAAGTTATTCCATCACAAAGTTTTGGGATCTCTGTGTTATGTAATTTGGTGTCTAAGTTGCCAAATAGCAAATAACCAACATGTTTTCGAGTGGACACTTGAATTTACTGACATGTATAGTCCCCGCAAGTTCCTCCCAATATTTAGTTAATTTGGGACATAACCATAGACCGTGATAAAGGGCTGTGATTTGTTATTGCCATTTCGGACATTGTGTCAGCCTGTCAGGCTTTTTTGACGTACAGTATATGGGAGATTGATAACATATATAGCATGATAAATAAACTTTACATGTGTTTCCCTCCAATTTTCTTTGACTTCCTGTCTCCTGAGTGATTGGAGTCCTTTTCTGAATTTAGTTTGGACATTGGACAATCCCAGTAAGCCAGGACTTTCCTTGAATACTGGATCCCAGTAAGCCAGGACATTTCTTGAATATTGGATCTCTATTCCAAGTATTCAATCAATCCCTGAGTTAAGAATAAAGGGTTGAAATAGTCGTTTTACCCTTGTGAATGAGAAGTGTATAAGAGGCATTAGTTTTCCACTTTTGTGTCATATCTGCTACTTTGCTCTTTTATTGCTTCAGCAGATACACTTGGCTAATTTGAGCCCAATCCTCAAGCCTTTATCAATTGCATAACATTCACAACAGAATGTGTAGAATAAATAGCTACAGAGTCGGTCGTTTATTTATGGCATCAAAAGCCGTTATCTCAGCAATGAAAATAAATAATACTCAGGGCGACATTAGCCGATGCGCAGCATCCATACCATAATAGATAAATTCCTTCAGTTCAGCGATTCTGCAGGGTCTAGAAGTAAAAGGAAAATTTGAAGTAATACATAGCAATGTAATGCTTTGCATCATAATGTTAACCGCGATAATTTACCATAACATTTTACTGTGACATATGAGCTATTTCATATTCCTGATTTAACCTATTGGGTCCAATGTTTGCAATGTGTATATCCGCAATGCCTCTCAGTAAAGTAAATTGTCCGTTCAATAACTAGGCTCCTGAGTTTCAGTAAAAGGAAATCTAAATGTTTTAGCATACTAAGACATTTTGGGCAATTGTATGCTTCCAACTTGCAGAAACAGTTTGGGAAAGGCCCTTTTCTGTTCCAGGATGAGTGTGCCCCCATGCAGAAAGCAAAGTCCATAAAGGCTTGATTGGGTGAGTTTGGTGTGGAAGAACTTGACTGGCATGCATAAAGCCCTGACCTCATCTCCATTGATCCCCAATGGGAAGAACTAGAATGAAGATTGCGAGCTAAGCCCTCATATCCAACATCAGTGTTTGACCTCACAAATGCTCTTCTGGAGGAATGGGGAACAATTCCTGCAGACAAACTCCAAAATCTTGTAGAAAGCCTTCCCAGAAGAATGGGAGCTGTTTTAGCAGCAAAGGGGGGAGCAACTCCATAGTAACTCCAAGCGGGCAATATAATTTGTGACAACTTAGAAAATAAATGTGCATCCTGTTTAAAAGGGAACATTTTTTTCATAAATGCGTTTTTGCAGCTAGAAGGTTTTGGTTAGTGGTTGTCTTAAGGTACTTTCACACTTGCAGCAGGGGATTCCAGCAGGCAGTTCCGGACGCAAACTGATGGCATTTGTCAGACGGATCCGGATGCGGATCCTTCTTACAAATGCATTGAAATACCGGATCTGTCTGTCTGGTGTCATCCGGAAAAACGGATCCGGTATTGATTGTTTTTTTAATTTTTAAAGGTCTGCGCATGCGGATCCGTTTTGCCAGAACACTTAATGCCGGATCCGGCACTAATATACTTCAATGTAAATTAATGCCGGATCCGGCATTCCGGCAAGTGTTCAGTATTTTTGGACGGAGATAAAACTGCGGTATTTTCCCCATCCAAAAAACATAAAAGGGACTGAACTGATGTATCCTGATACATCCTGAACGGAATGCTATCCATTCAGAATGCATTAGGATAAAACTGATCAGCTCCTGTGACTGAACTCAATACCGGAAAACAAAAACGCTAGTGTGAAAGTACCCTTATTACTGAAGTAGATAGAAAGTGGTGGCTTCCCTTTCCATGGAAGCAATAGTTGTCAATAAGCTGATTATGGAGAAGAAGCAGGGACAAGTAGCTGATGGAAACCATGCTATTACTTCTGGTGTGGCCATTCTTTTCATCATTTTTTGTATGATTTTATCAGTCTCTCACAGCATTTTGAAGGGAAAAAAGCCTCTACTTTCTACAAAGAACATGGCAACATGGCTTAAGTTTCCAATATTGCATCTAAACAAACCATAAGACTTATGGAAAATATCCTTTGGCCAGAAAAGACCAAAGTGTAGATGTTTGGCCATAATGCACAGCACCAAGGTTGGTGACAACCAGACACAGCTCATCAGTACAAACACCTCATTCCAACTGTCAAGCACAGTGGTGTAGGGATTGCTTTGCAGCCATGGGACATTGGCACCAAGAAGTCATTGAGATGACCATAAAGCTGCGGTTTGCTTTCCATCCTGAGATGCAGAGAAAACTGGATCCAGCATGACCCATAATGCAAGTCAATGGGGACAGATCCGTTTTCTCTGACACAATAGAAAACGGATCTGTTCTCCGTTGACTTTCAATGAAGTTCATGACAGATCTGTCTTGGCTATGTTAAAGATAATACAACCAGATCTGTTCATAACGGATGCAGATGGTTGTATTATCAATAACGTAAGTGTTTTTGCTGAACCCTGCTGGATCCAGCAAAAACGCTAGTGTGAAAGTAGCCTTAGTTGGGCTTTTCATTTGTCTTTTGCAATTGAGTCCAATGTCAATATTTATTTTTACTAGGATATTCAGAAAATATGATACACTACTGAATCTACTAGAATGACAGACCTCCATCAAAATCCTCTTAAAGAGGATCTGTCACCACAAAATGCAAAACAATCTGAAAGCAGCATGTTATAGAGCAGAAATAGCTGAGCAGATTGATATATAGTTTTGTGGCAAAAGGTTCAGTAAAACCTTTAATTTATACATTTATATCTCTGCTTTTTCCACCTCCTGCGAGGAACTATCTACACAGGAGGGAGAGGTTATCATTGACCCATTGACCCAGAAACCACCCAAAAATTACCCCATTTTAGAAACTACACCCCTCAAGGTATTCAAAACTGATTTTATGAATGTCGTTAACCCTTTAGGTGTTCCACAAGAATTATTGGGAAATAGAGATATAATTTCAAAATTTCACTTTTTTGGCAGATTTTCCATTTGAATATTTTTTTCCAGTTACAAAGCAAGGGTTAACAGCCAAACAAAATTCAATATTTATGCCACTGATTCTGTAGTTTACAGAAACGCCCCATATGTGGTCATAAACTGCTGTACAGGCACAGGGCAGGGCGCAGAAGGAAAGGAATGCGATACGGGTTTTGGAAGGCAGGTTTTGCTAGACTGGTTTTTATGACACTATGTCCCATTTGAAGCCCCCTGATGCACCCCTAGAATAGAAACTCCATAAAAGTGACCCCCATCTAAGAAACTACACCCCTCAAGGTATTCAAAACTGATTTTACAAACTTTGTTAACTCTTTAGGTGTTCCACAAGAATTAATGGAAAATAGAGATACAATTTCAAAATTTCACTTTTTTGGCAGATTTTCCATTTTAATATTTTTTTTTACAGTTACAAAGCAAGGGTTAACAGCCAAAAAAACTCAATATTTATGTACCTGATTCTGTAGTTTATAGAATAACCCCGTATGTGGTCGTAAACTACTGTACGGGCACACGGCAGGGCGCAGAAGGAAAGGAATGCCATACAGTTTTTGGAAGGCAGATTTTGCTGGACTGTTTTTTTTTTACACCATGTCCCATTTGAAGCCCCCCTGATGCAAACCTAGAGTAGAAACTCCATAAAAGTGACCCCATCTAAGAAACTAAAACCCCTCAAGGTATTCAAAACTGATTTTACAAACGTCGTTTACTCTTTAGGTGTTCCACAAGAGTTATTGGCAAATGGAAGTGAAATTTCAGAATTTAAATTTTTGGGCAAAATTTCCATTTTAATCCATTTTTTCCAGTAACAAAGCAAGGGTTAACAGCCAAAAAAAACTCAATATTTATGGCACTGATTCTGTAGTTTACAGAAACACCCCATATGTGGTCGTAAACTGCTGTACGGGCACACGGCAGGGCGCAGAAGGAAAGGAATGCCATATCGTTTTTGGAAGGCAGATTTTGCTGGACAGTTTTTTTTTTACACCATGTCCCATTTGAAGCCCCCCTGATGCACCCCTAGAGTAGAAACTCCATAAAAGTGACCCCATCTAAGAAACTACACCCCTCAAGGTATTCAAAACTGATTTTACAAACTTTGTTAACCCTTTAGGTGTTGCACAAGAATTAATGGAAAATAGACATACAATTTCAAAATTTTACTTTTTTGGCAGATTTTCCATTTTAATATTTTTTTTACAGTTACAAAGCAAGGGTTAACAGCCAAACAAAACTCAATATTTATGGCCCCGATTCTGTAGTTTACAGAATCACCCCATATGTGGTCGTAAACTACTGTACGGGCACACGGCAGGGCGCAGAAGGAAAGGAATGCCATACGGTTTTTAAAAGGCAGATTTTGCTGGACTGTTTTTTTTTTACACCATGTCCCATTTGAAGCCCCCCTGATGCACCCCTAGAGTAGAAACTCCATAAAAGTGACCCCATCTAAGAAACTACATCCCTCAAGGTATTCAAAACTGATTTTACAAACTTTTTTAACTCTTTAGGTGTTCCACAAGAATCAATGGAAAATAGAGAAATCATTTCAAAATTTCACTTTTTTGGCAGATTTTCCATTTTAATATTTTTTTTCCAGTTACAAAACAAGGGTTAAAAGCCAAACAAAACTCAATATTTATGGCCCTGATTCTGTAGTTTACAGAAACACCCCATATGTGGTCGTAAACTGCTGTACGGGCACACGGCAAAGCGCAGAAGGAAAGGAATGCCATACGGCTTTTGGAAGGCAGGTTTTGCTGGACTGTTTTTTTTGACACCATGTCCCATTTGAAGCCTCCCTGATGCACCCCTAGAGTAGAAACTCCATAAAAGTGACCCCATCTAAGAAACTACACCCCTCAAGGTATTCAAAACTTATTTTACAAACGTCGTTAACCCTTTAGGTGTTCCACAAGAGTTATTGGCAAATGGAGATGAAATTTCAGAATTTCAATTTTTTGGAAAATTTTCAATTTTAATAAATTTTTTCAGTAACAAAGCAAGGGTTAACAGCCAAACAAAACTCAATATTTATGGCCCTGATTCTATACTTTACAGAAACACCCCATATGTGGTCGTAAACTGCTGTACGGGCACACGGCAGGGCGCAGAAGGAAAGGAATGCCATATGGTTTTTTGAAGGCAGATTTTGCTGGACTGGTTTTTTTGACACCATGTCTCATTTGAAGCCTCTCTGATGCACCCCTAGAGTAGAAACTCCAAAAGTGACCCCATTTTAGAAACTATGGGATAGGGTGGAAGTTTTTTTGGTACTAGTTTAGGGTACATATGATTTTTGGTTGCTCTATATTACACTTTTTGTGAGGCAAGGTAACAAGAAATAGCTGTTTTGGCACCGTTTTTATTTTTTGTTATTTACAAAATTAATCTGACAGTTTAGATCATGTGGTATTTTTATAGACCAGGTTGTCACGGACGCGGCGATACCTAATATGTATACTTTTTTTTATTTATGTAGGTTTTACACAATGATTTCTTTTTTGAAACAAAAACAAATCATGTTTTAGTGTTTCCATAGTCTGAGAGCCATCATTTTTTCAGTTTTTGGGCGATTATCTTGGGTAGAGTATGAATTTTTCGGGATGAGATGACGGTTTGATTGGCATTATTTTGGGTTGCGTGTGACTTTTTAATCGCTTGCTATTACACTTTTTGTGATGTAAGGTGACAAAAAATGGCTTTTTTTACACCGTTTATTTTTTTTTTTTTCTTCACGGTATTCACCTGAGGGGTTAGGTCATGTGATATTTTTATAGAGCAAGTTATTATGGACGCTGCGATACCTAATATGTATACTTTTTTTTATTTCTGCAAGTTTTACACAATGATTTAATTTTTGAAGCAAAAAAAAATAATGTTTTAGTGTTTCCATAGTCTGAGAGCAATAATTTTTTCAGTTTTTGGGCGATTATCTTGTGTAGGGTATGATTTTTGCGGGATGAGATGACGGTTTGATTAGCACTATTGGGGTGCGTGTGACTTTTTGATTGCTTGCTATTACACTTTTTGTGATGTAAGGTGACAAAAAATTGTTTATTTAGCATTTTTTTTTTTTACAGTGTTCATCTGAGGGGTTAGGTCATGTTATATTTTTATAGGGCCGGTCGATACGGACACAGCGATACTTAATATGTATACTTTTTTTTATTTATGTAAGTTTTACACAATAACAGCTTTTTTAAAACAAAAAAAAATATGTTTTAGTGTCTCCATATTCTGAGCCATAGTTTTTTTTATTTTTTGGGCGATTGTCTCAGGTAGGGGCTAATGTTTTGCGGGATGAGGTGACGGTTAGATTGGTACTATTTTGGTGGGCAAGTGCCTTTTTGATCGCTTGCTGTTGTACTTTTTGTGATGTAAGTACAAAACAAATGGTTTTGGTTGAAGGACCAGGGAGATGGTCACATGTCCATGACATCAGGATCATGTGACCAGGTAGCGATTATGTGATTGGCTGACATATGTGCTGTGTGATTGCCACCCGAAAGTGCTGGAATCAGGTCGCATTTTAATGACCAGGAAGCACTGAAGGAGGCTGTCTCACAACATGAACACCTTTGGTACAGATGATCATGGTTAGTGATAATTAATCCCTCCTCTTTAGCCTTTATATGCCCAAATTTGTCTTAGTGTGTTTGTACCTTGTGACGAAGCCTACGTGGCGAAACACGTGTTGAGGTCGAAGCAGTGGGGGAACCGTGTCACCATTTTTCAGCAGCAACATGGGTAGGTAACATTGTATCAGGATTAGGGTGGGACTAGTGATTTACAGTTATTGTTATATGCCATCTTTATGAGTAGTATTGCACCGTCCAATTATACCCTACAGCATCCATTGCTGGGACGCTGTGAATAAGAGCTAGGTAGTTGTTCAACACTAGGGGACAGCAATTGCACCCGCAACTACTCCAATATTCATAGCTTCTGTTAATTGTCTGTTACCTGCTGTATATGGTCACATTATCCCCCATTGTGATTCTCCACATTGCAGAGCCCTTTTGTGGCCCAGTCTCCATGTTCTGTCCCTTTTGAGTCTCACCTGTAATGTTCATGTGATTTATAATTAATAAAATGAGATTTTTTTACCTTGTTAAATCCTTGCTCTCTTTTTGTACAAAAAAAATGGTTTATTTAGCACCGTTTTTATTTTTTACGGTGTTCATCTGAGGGGTTAGGTTATGTGATATTTTTATAGAGCCGGTCGATACGGACGCGGCGATACCTAATATGTATACTTTTTTTTCCCCCGATTTTTTTACTATTTTTTTTTATTTATTTGGGGGAAAAGAAATTTTTGTTTATTTTTACTTGAAACTTTACATTTTTGGGGGGGGAAACTTTTTTTTCAACTTTTTTTTCACTTTATTTTTGTCCCACTTTGGGACTTCAACTTTTGGGGGTCTAATCCTTTACAATGCAATCCAATACATTGCGCTGCCTTCCATGCCATCGGGTCCCCCCTACAGCCGCATGGGGACCCGATGGCATCTCTGATCACCGCCGCAACCGCAGGTAAAAGCCACAAACCGCAGGTCTGAATTGACCTGCGGTTTGCGGCAAATGCCGACACGGGGGTGTTACGGGACCCCCCGCGCATTTAGCCAAGGTGCCTGTTCAATCATTTGAGCAGGCAACGGGTTCAGATCACCGCCCGCCGGGCGGCGGTGATCGGAACTATACATGACGTACTGGTACGTCATGTGTCCTTAAGTACCAGGACAACATGCCGTACCGGTACGTCATGTGTCCTGAAGATGTTAAGTAAAAAAAAAAGGAACTTTGTCAGAAATCTGCACTTTTCTTTCTGTGTTGCTTAGAAGTTTTGCTATAGGGCCCTTGAGATCTGTGTATTCTCCAGTATTCTTCTGACAGATGATCTAAATATTTTCACCTGATCTTTCAGTTCTCTCAACTGACCAGAACAACAGCACAAAACTCTTGGCCAAACTGAACATGTATGTGTAGGGAGGGAGTCAGGAGGAAGTCAGGAGAAAACGAACATTCGGCTGACACCTATTAAATGCCACTTGCTGAAGTGAGACAAACCCTTTATCATGTAGATAAAGTTAATTACAAGACACTTACTAATGTATGGTTATTATCCATACAGCTTCCTTTGCTGGCTTGATTCACTTTTTCATCACATTATACACTGCTTGTATTCATGCTTACAACTACCCTACAATCCATCAGCGGTGGCCTTTCTTGCACACTATGGGAAAAAGCACTGACCTCCCTGGTGGCTGGGACTATGGGAGCGCTTATATACAAAAATGTATCTCGATGCACCAGGTATGTGTGTGCAGAGATATGTCACACCTCTAATAAACTTATTTACCACATGTGGACTGAGTATATATAAAATATAACTTTTACTATAATTTCACTAAAAGCATTGGTGGTTGCAGTGGGACGAAAGGACAAATAACATACATACATATAAACACATATATTGCCACCATCTAGAGCCGTGGTAGGATAATAGTGGGTGGGTCTTACTGTCACGACTGTGACTGATCCAGACAGGTCTGGGAGGAGAAGGTCGCAGCAACTTGCTACTCGCGATAGCTTGTGAGTTTGCTCCGTGGTTCAGGGTATGTCATCTGGGTTTTGCCTTGTGAACCTTTTTGTCCTGACTGGGAGTTTGTAGGCATCCTTCTCAGGTGAGTCCTGTCTGCCACTCCCAGCTACTATATTAGTTTCAGTTTCACTTGCAGTCATTGCCAGATATAGTCCTTACTTCCAGTGCTATTCTGACCTTGGAAGGAGATCGTTTGATGGTGTTGCTGTGGAGCTCTTGTCCGGCGTGGACTGTCGTGTTTGGGATCGCCTTCTCTGCTCGTGACTGGATAAGTCTATCTCTGCTGTTGTTTGTTTGTTGTTGTCTTCCCCTGTTGTTTTCCTAGACGTGAGTGATGGTGACTAGCGCTCCCATCGGCCTTTCCCCAGTCCAGTCTTGTTAGGGCGACTGAGGGTTTAGGCATCCTGCTCGCCGCACGGGTTCACACCCCGTCTAGGGTATCAGGGCAGACAGGTGCAAGCTTAAGGTTAGTCAGGGGTGGCCATTCTATTTCCCATCCATAGATAAGGGTCCCCCTTCCCCTCCGTCTGGTGCGACACGACTGCTGCTGGGCTAGCGGTCGTGACAGTATATCTGGCCTTTTAAAAAAAAAAAAAAGTGACATTTCTTTTTTTTTTTTTTTTGCTTGCTGTTTTGCTTTGTATTTTGTCTGTTCCACTATGGATCCGGTTTCGGTTTTGGCGAAACAATTACAGGGGTTATCCCTTGAAGTGGCAGGATTAAAAGCAACAGTGCTGCAGCAGCAATCCTTGGGTTCCACCGTTGCTACGGGAAACCAAGGTACTCCTGAGCCAAAAGTGGCTTTACCTGATAGGTTCTCAGGAGGGAGAGACCAATTTGTAACCTTCAGAGAAGCTTGCAAATTGTTCTTCAGGTTACACCCTAGATCCTCCGGCGGTGAGGAACAACGGGTGGGCATTGTAATTTCTCTCCTGCAAGGAGATCCGCAGGCTTGGGCTTTCTCCCTACCATCAGACTCTCCGGCCTTACGATCAGTGGAGGAGTTTTTTGAAGCCCTGGGTCTCGTATATGATGACCCGGACAGGGTCTCACTGGCTGAGTCTAAGCTACGTAGACTTCGGCAAGAGAACCGGTCTGCTGAACTATATTGTTCCGAATTCCGTAGGTGGGCTACTGATATACGTTATGGAACGACTCGGCCCTTAGGAGTCAGTTCTGCCAGGGGTTGTCTGAAAAATTAAAAGACGCGCTGGCGGTATACGAGGTCCCTGGGTCTCTTGAGGCTGCTATGTCTCTGTCCATAAGAATCGACAGACGGCTCAGGGAGAGACTATTAAATTTTACGGAGGCCTCTATAGGGCAGGGATCGGTCTGTTATGGTCCAGTCGAACCAATGCAAATAGGGGGCGCCACTAGACGGGTGAATCCTCCTTAGTTCCGCCGTAGGTCAGAGGTTTGTTTTCGTTGTTGGGGGAGGGGTCATTTTGTAAAGGTTTGTCCCTCAGAACCCAAGAGACCACAAACAAAGGAGCCGCCGGAAAACTAGAGTCCCCAGATTGTGCGGAGGAGAACAGTCTGGGCGTATTTGTTTCCTCCATACGCATGTCTCAGTTTTTGTTGTCCGCTACCGTTGAGGCGGGCAATAAAACTGAGATCTGTTCAGTCTTTTTGGACAGTGGGGCGGGGGTCAACTTGGTGGATTCACGGTTTGCTCAGGCTCTGGGTTTTACTCCGGAACCGGTACGCAGCACTATTCCTGTTTTTGCCATTGACTCCTCCCCTCTTACTCAGAGAGAGTTAACTCAGATCATCCATAATATCCATCTGCAGGTAGGGGACCTCCATAAAGAGCATATCTCTTGTTATGTCCTGGACGGTCTTCCGGCTCCTATGGTATTGGGGCTTCCCTGGCTGGTGACTCACAATCCAGTGGTGGATTGGCAGGCCGGGGAGATTGTGGAGTGGAGTGAACATTGTAAGGACAACTGCTTGAGTAGTAGGTGCTCTACACTCTCTGTAACATCTTTACCTGCCTCTCTGTCAGATTTTATGGATGTGTTTTCTGAGAAGGGTTGTCAGGGGTTACCACCTCATCGTCCATATGATTGCCCGATTAATCTATTACCTGGGGCAAAACTACCTAAAACCCGGTTATACAATCTTTCCGGCCCGGAGAGGAAGGCTATGAAAGATTATATTTCAGAGAGTTTGGCTAAGGGACACATCAGACCCTCTTCTTCACCTGTGGCTGCAGGGTTCTTTTTCGTTAAAAAGAAAGATGGGGGCCTACGTCCTTGCCTGGATTTCCGGGAATTAAACCGGATAACTATCCGAGATCCCTATCCTCTTCCTCTCATTCCCGACCTCTTTAATCAGGTTGCTGGTGCTAAATGGTTCTCCAAAATGGATCTCAGAGGAGCCTATAACCTGGTTCGCATCAAAGAGGGGGATGAGTGGAAGACGGCTTTTAATACTCCGGAAGGGCATTATGAAAATCTGGTCATGCCATTTGGTCTTACTAATGCGCCTGCGGTATTCCAACATTTTGTCAACGATATTTTTAGTCACGTTATCGGGAGATTTGTTGTGATATATCTTGATGACATCCTGGTCTATTCCCCGGATCTGGATACACATAAGATCCATGTGAGACAAGTGCTGCAGATATTAAGGGCCAACAAATTGTTTGCTAAGTTAGAAAAATGTGTGTTCGCCGTAAAAGAACTGCCATTTCTGGGGTATTTGTTGTCAGATTCAGGTTTCCGCATGGATCCAGAGAAAGTCCGGGCGATTATAGACTGGGATCTGCCTGAGAACCTGAAGGCATTGCAACGCTTCCTGGGGTTTGCTAATTTTGATAGAAAGTTTATAAAGAACTATTTCTTGGTGGTCAAACCACTGACGGACATGACCCGAAAGGGATCCGATTTTTCCAAATGGTCACATGCAGCCAAAACTGCCTTTGCATCTCTAAAGGAGAGATTCACCTCGGCCCCTATTCTCGTACAGCCAGATGTCTCGCTTCCTTTTATTGTAGAGGTTGACGCATCAGAGGTGGGGGTGGGAGCGGTACTATCTCAGGGCCCGTCCCCTGGTGAATGGCGTCCGTGTGCTTTCTTTTCGAAGAAATTGTCTACTGCAGAAAGGAACTATGATATTGGCAACAGGGAACTTTTGGCTATTAAGTTGGCTTTTGAGGAGTGGCGTAATTTTGTGGAGGGGGCGGTTCATCCCGTCACGGTGATTACTGATCACAAAAACTTATTATATCTGGAGTCTGCTAAACGTCTCACCCCTAGACAGGCTCGGTGGTCGTTATTTTTTACTAGGTTTAATTTTGTAATAACCTATCGCCCGGGGGCAAAAAATACTAAGGCGGATGCATTGTCTCTAAGTTTTCCTGGAGGGGGTGATGTTGAGGTACCAGAGCCCATTTTGCAAAAGGGGGTGGTGGTCTCTGCATTACACTCAGGTTTGGAGGGGAGGGTGTTGGAAGCTCAGGGGGACGCCCCGGCCTCCTGCCCCTCGGGTAAACTGTTTGTGCCAGAAAATTTACGAATGGAGATACTAAAAGAACACCATAACTCCACACTGGCAGGACACCCAGGTAGTAGGGCAACCTCTGAGTTAGTGTCTCGTCGGTTCTGGTGGCCTAAATGGCGCCAGGAGGTGTTGAATTTTGTGTCTGCATGTGCTACCTGTGCTCGTTCTAAGGTAGATCATACTCGTCCGGCAGGGCGTCTTTTACCTCTGGCCATCCCCAACAGGCCTTGGACGCACCTGTCAATGGATTTCATTACGGATCTACCAGTATCAGCGGGGAAGACTGTTATTCTTGTAGTTGTTGACAGATTCAGTAAAATGGTGCACTTTATTGCTCTTGCCGCATTGCCTAATGCTAACACACTGGCTCAGGTTTTTATTGACCACATCGTGAAGCTTCACGGGGTCCCTTCCGATATTGTTTCGGATCGTGGTACCCAATTTGTTTCTAAATTTTGGAAAGCTTTTTGTTCTCGTATAGGGGTTCATCTGTTGTTTTCTTCATCTTTCCATCCACAGTCCAACGGTCAGACTGAACGTACCAATCAAAACCTAGAGACATATTTGAGATGCTTTGTTTCCGAAAATCAGGAGGAATGGTCATCTTATTTACCGTTAGCCGAGTTTGCCATTAATAATCGTCGTCAAGAATCCACCGATAAGTCACCATTTTTTGGTGCGTATGGTTTCCATCCTCAGTTTTGTACGTTTAGTGAGGGGGGGCCGTCTGGGATTCCCGAGGAGGAACGATTTGCGTCTTCACTTTCTTCAGTGTGGCAGAGTGTGCAAGAAAGTTTGAAGAGAATTGGTGGTAGATACAAACGTGCGGCTGATAGGAAGCGCTCTGAAGGTCCGGACCTTGGGGTGAATGACTTGGTGTGGTTTTCTACCAGAAATATCAAGTTGAAGGCTCCCTCGTGGAAATTAGGTCCGAGATTTATTGGTCCTTATAGGGTAATTAAGATCATTAACCCGGTGGCTTTTCGTCTGGAGCTACCTCAGACTCTAAGGATCCATAATGTCTTCCACAGATCTCTGCTTAAGAGATATGTAGAACCTCCTGAACCATTGCCACTACCGCCTCCACCGGTGGTTGTTGATGGCAGTCTTGAGTTTCAGGTAGAAAAGATTGTTGATTCACGATATGTTCGCCGCTCTCTTCAGTACCTGGTGCACTGGAAAGGTTATGGTTCCGAAGAGAGAATGTGGGTTCCAGCATCAGAGATAAAAGCGGACAGACTCATTCGGGCTTTTCATAGCTCCCATCCGGAGAGGCCTGGTCTTGAGGGTCCAGGGGCCCCTCGTAGAAAGGGGGGTACTGTCACGACTGTGACTGATCCAGACAGGTCTGGGAGGAGAAGGTCGCAGCGACTTGCTACTCGCGATAGCTTGTGAGTTTGCTCCGTGGTTCAGGGTATGTCATCTGGGTTTTGCCTTGTGAACCTTTTTGTCCTGACTGGGAGTTTGTAGGCATCCTTCTCAGGTGAGTCCTGTCTGCCACTCCCAGCTACTATATTAGTTTCAGTTTCACTTGCAGTCATTGCCAGATATAGTCCTTACTTCCAGTGCTATTCTGACCTTGGAAGGAGATCGTTTGATGGTGTTGCTGTGGAGCTCTTGTCCGGCGTGGACTGTCGTGTTTGGGATCGCCTTCTCTGCTCGTGACTGGATAAGTCTATCTCTGCTGTTGTTTGTTTGTTGCTGTCTTCCCCTGTTTTTTTCCTAGACGTGAGTGATGGTGACTAGCGCTCCCATCGGCCTTTCCCCAGTCCAGTCTTGTTAGGGCGACTGAGGGTTTAGGCATCCTGCTCGCCGCACGGGTTCACACCCCGTCTAGGGTATCAGGGCAGACAGGTGCCAGCTTAGGGTTAGTCAGGGGTGGCCATTCTATTTCCCATCCGTAGATAAGGGTCCCCCTTCCCCTCTGTCTGGTGCGACACGACTGCTGCTGGGCTAGCGGTCGTGACACTTACCCCGTCCTGTAGACACACGACCAATAGACGGTGGGTGGCGTCAGTGCTCCGGTGTGATAACAGGCACTGGTGACCAAAATGCTTCTGTTGGTATGGCAATCTGGAAACTCCTGTAATGCCCTGGTCTAGAGCCCTCCCTATATGGATGGTTAGGGGCTATCCTCATAGAGCTGCCTCAACGACATGGAGCACCTGCCCCGACAGGGGCGACCCCATACGGAACCTGTCCCTAAATGGGGCCTTTTCCCTGTAAATCCCTTACTGTATAGCCCTACATGCCATGTTTCGTTCCATTAAAAATGGAGCTCGTCAGGGGCTTATTGAAGTCAGAAGGTTTTATTTCAGCAGAGAGTTTCTCTTTGTAAATACAGAGCAGTGTGGACGGTCAGTGGTACGCGTCCCTACCAGTTTATGGGTATGAGCTCGTCAGGGGCTTATTGAAGTCAGAAGGTTTTATTTCAGCAGAGAGTTTCTTTTTGTAAATACAGAGCACTGTGGACAGTCAGTGGTACGCGTCTCTACCGGGGTATGGGGAAGTGTCCCCAACAATACCCTCGCCTCACCTCACTGCAAGATGCCAGCAGTGTGGTCTCCACACTGCTGGCATCTTGTAGTGAGGTGAGGCGAGGGTATTGTTGGGGACACATCCCCATACCCCGGTAGGGACGCGTATTACTGACCGTCCACACTGCTCTGTATTTACAAAGAGAAACTCTCTGCTGAAATAAAACCTTCTGACTTCAATACGCCCCTGACAAGCTCCATTTTTAATGGAACGAAACATGGCATGTAGGGCTATACAGTAAGGGATTTACAGGGAATAGGCCCCATTTAGGGACAGGTTCCGTATGGGGTCGCCCCTGTCGGGGCGGGTGCTCCGTGTCGTTGAGGTAGGTCTATGAGGATAGCCCCTAACCATCCATATAGGGAGGGCTCTAGACCAGGGCATTACAGGAGTGTCCAGATTGCCATACCAACAGAAGCATTTTGGTCACCAGTGCCTGTTATCACACCGGAGCACTGACGCCACCCACCGTCTATTGGTCGTGTGTCTACAGGACGGGGTAAGACCCACCCACTATTATCCTACCGCGGCTCTAGATGGTGGCAATATATGTTTTATATGTATGTATGTTATTTGTCCTTTTGTCCCACTGCAACCACCAATGCGTTTAGTGAAATTATAGTAAAAGTTATATTTTATATATACTCAGTCCACATGTGGTAAATAAGACTATGGGAACACAAATAGGCTGGTGTTTTATCCTATAGTGTTCAAGCACGGCCACCACTGCTGGATTGCATAGTGGATGTAACCATGGAGACGAACAGTGTATAATGTGATGGAAAAATGAATCAAGCCAGCAAAGGAATCAATATGGATAGTAACAATATATTAGTAAATGCCTTATATTAACTTTCTCTGCACGATAAATGCTATTTGCTGAAGTGAGAAAACCCCTTTAACACCTTGGTGACCACACGTACATGCTTTTACAGTGGTCACTAAGGGGCCTCTTACAGCCTGGACTGGCAGGAGTGCCGATCCGGGTTGTTTAACACTTTACATGCTACGGGCAATGACACCCGCCACATGTAAAGTGCTGACAGAGGGAGTGGACTCCCTCTGTCTCCCATCGGTATCACGCAAATGCTATCGTGGGGTGCCGATGTGTGTGAAAGCTGTCTGGGGTCTCATGTGAGCCCAAGTCCTGCCTTGAGTAATTTCCAGCAGGCTGCGCCTCTCTGGCGCAGCCTGCTGGTCAATGTTGGACTAGCATTGCCATTATAGGCATAGTGCAATGCATTTTAAAAGCAATTAAAATACTGTCTGTTATAGTCCCCTTGTGGGACTATTAAAGGGGTTCTCCAGGAATTAAGAAAATGAAAATACTTAAATATTACTTTATTATAAATATATACCGAAATACATTTCATTAAGTATGATTGCTCATTTTGTCTGGGCAGCAATCATTAGGGGAAATAAAATGGCCGCCACCCTATTAGTAGACACAAAACCTGTCCTAATCACACAGAACAAGTTACTTCACAACACTGAGGTAAAGAGCTGCCTCATCCTCTTTTCTCTGCTTCTCAGGGATTATGGTCCTGAATACAGATGATAAGATCTTCAGCTGAATCTCTGTAGGAATGGAGTTTATGAGAAGACATGAAGTACAGAGGGGACGGACAGGACAGACTGAGGTAATGGAGACTGCATACAAGTGCTGCTGCTCATTACCCCTACCTCCTCTCCTCAAGAACTCCATTCCCAAAGATTCATCTGAAGATCTTATCAATTGTATTCAGGACCATAATCCCTGACAAGTTGAGCAGAGAGGAGGATGAGGCAGCTCTTTATCTCAGTGTTGTGAAGTAGCTAGTTCTGCTGTGTGATTAGGAATGGTTTTGTGTGTACTAATAGGATGGCGGCCATTTTATTTCCCCTGATGATTGCTCCCTAGACAAAATGAGCCATTATAACTAATGAAAGGTATTTGGGAATATATTTACATTGAAGCAATATTTAAGTATTTTCATTTTCTTAATTCCTGAAGAACCCCTTTAAGTGGCAAAAATTTAATAAAAAAACACATTTATTGAATAAAAAAATTCCATTTAAAAAACGCTTTTTTCCATTGAAAATACACTTTTCAATTAATTAAAAGAATTGCATAAACAAAAAAAACTCCCCCATATGTTTGGCATTGCCGCATCCGTAACGACCTGGACTATATAAATATCACGTAAATTATCCCCTACGTTCAATGCCATAAAAAAATAAAAATAAAAAAAATGAATTGCTAATTTATTCTTATTTGCCACCAAAAAAACGTAATAACAAGCGATCAAAAAGCGTCATTGCTATAGACTTGCTGAAGGTCTTTGTTACACATTCCTGGGAAAATAGAAATTTACATAATCTTCCTCTCAATCCTGTATAGTGTGTGTCAGTGAAACCCTAGTGTGAGAGCATAATCTTTATTTAAATGTTGAACAGAGATATATTTCCAAGCCTTGATTTATTGATTATATAGGTGAGCAGAATGTAGTTCAGCTATGATGCAGTACGCACTCATCTTAATTGCTCTTTGAACTCTATCTTCTTATTTCCTCCCGCCGCTGTTTTATTACTTAAAGATACAACTGTGCACAGCAGGAAAAGTGTTCTCACGCTTTCCGTTTAGCAAATTATATTTTGCACTTATGTCAAGATTTAACAGAGAAAGTTATCAAATACTGTAGGCTAATTCTGTTCTCGTACGAGTTTATAGAAGTCATGATACTATACCTCCCACCTTCTACATCAATGCAGTAAGAAACAATTGCATGGAATAAAAATTATTAGACACCAAAAAAAGGACTTAGAATTTAACTTGTGGAAATCAGCAAGAATCTACCATAGTAATAGTACAAACAATAAGTGTAAAGACATGAATACTACTAATAATAGTAATTATAGTAATGCATTATTATTCTTTTGGCATACGCAACAAAAATGGTATTATTTTGTAGTGGAAAATTGACATGTGGTATAAAATTAATTTACTAATTCCTTCGAAAGTGCCTTCTGCTGATAGGATAGTATAAAAAATACACTTTTTTTTTCATTGAAAATACGCTTTTTAATGAAAAAAATTGCAAAAAAAATTCTCTCCCATATGTTTGGGATTGCCACTTGTGATAACAACCCAAACTACATAAATATCATAGAAATTATCCCCTATGGTGAATGCCGTTAAAAAAAAAAAAAAAAAAAAAGACAGAATTGCTAATTGATTCTTAGTAGCCACCAAAATAACTAAATAACAAGCTATCAAAAAGCGTAATTTACTTGAAAATGATACCAATGAAAAATACAAGTCGTCCCACAATAATAAAGCCCTCACACAACTCCATAGAAAGAAAAAAAAAAAGTTATGGGTCTTCGAAAGCAGCGATGCAAAAGCACTTTTTTCCATTAAAAAAATGGAGTTTTATTGCCAAAATTAGTAAAAAGTAAAAAAAAACTATATATATTTGGTATAACAATCATACTGACCAAGAGAATAAAGATATTATTTTATTTATACCGAAAAATAAACTCCGCAAAATTTATAATGTAGAAACGCAGTGGCAGAATTGCTGTTTTTCCCAACTCCTTCCCAGAAACAGTTAATAAAACTTAATAAAAAAGTTATGTGTACCCCAAAATAGCGCGATTTAAACTCTTGGGGACACATGACGTACCGATACGCAATGATGTACTGGTACTCTGTAATCGAAAGACATGATTCAAAAACAGATCTGCCAATTCTCTGGCCGAGGGCAATCCGGGAGGTGGGATAAAATGGGCCATTTTATTAAAACGGTCCACCACTACCCAGATTACCGCACTTACAGAGGACCTTGGCAAATCTGTGATGAAGTCCATGGAGATGTGAGTTCATGGAGCCTGAGGAATGGGCAATGGGAGCACAGTACCAGAAGGGGCGGACCGAGACGGTTTACATCGAGCACACACACTACATGCCTGGATGTAGGCCTTAATATCCACAGACATACTGGGCAACTAAACGTGATGTTTAACAAGGGCAAGTGTTTTCTTAACACCCAGATGCCCTGCAGACTTGGAGTGGTGAAGCTGTTGGATAACCCTTAACCGAAGGTTAACTGGTACAAACCATTGCCCCTCGGGCTTGTTAGGCGGTCTCTCTGCCTGTAAAGGCTCGAGAAGAGAGGACAAGTCCTCTATTAACTTTGCGGTCCCTAGGGTGGCCAGAAAACATTTAGTAGGAAAAATAGTCTCTGGCTCAGAGCTCAGGGTGGAAGCAGCCTCAGGGAAGCAGAAGGACAGAGCATCTGCCTTCACATTTCTAGAACCTGGCTTATACATGAGGCAAAAATTGAAGCGAGTGAAAAATAATGCCCACCGAGCTTGTCGGGAGTTGAGTCTCTTGGCAGTCTCTAGATACTCTAAATTTTTGTGGTCAGTGTAAACCGTAATGGGATTTTCCACACCCTCTAGCCAATGTCTCCACTCTTGAAAAGCCAATTTTACTCCCAAAAGCTCTCTATTGCCGATGTCATAATTACACTCGGCTGGAGAATGCTTCCGAAAGAGGAAGGCACAGGGATGTAACCTCTCAGGGACCCCAGAATACTGTGAAATAACTTCCCCAACACCAACCTCGGAGGCGTCGACCTCGAGGACAAAAGGTCGGGAAGTGTCTGGATGAGAAAGCATTGGCGCAGTGCAAAAGGCCTGCTTTAGCATTTCAAAGGCTCTGTCTGCCTCTCTCATCCACTTTGAAGGATTTACTCCCTTCTTAGTGAGGTTAGTGAGAGGTACCATTATCGCAGAGAAATTCTTAATAAACTTGCGGTAGAAGTTTGCAAAGCCTAAGAAACGCTGCAGTCCCTTCAGATCCTTAGGCCGAGGCCAATCCAAGACAGCAGAAAGTTTGGATGGATCCATAGCCAGTCCCCTTTCTGAGATAATGTACCCCAGAAAAGGCAAATTGATTACCTCAAACAGACACTTCTCTAGTTTGGCAAAGAGGTGGTTCTCCCTCAACTTCTGGAAAACCTGACACACGTGTCTCCGATGAGACACCAGATCGACGAGTAGATTAGTATGTCGTCTAAATAGACAACAACAAATCTACCTAAGAAATCGCGTACCAATGAACTTGGGTCAATAATGGCATCTGAGAATGTAGATTTAGTGGCTGTTACGGAGACATGGTTTAATGAAAGAAATGACTGGGACAAAACCATACCAGGGTACTCTTTATACAGAAGAGACAGAGAAGGCAAGAAAGGAGGAGGAGTGGCCCTGTATGTGAAAGATAGCATTAAATCTAACCTAATACAAGTTGGTGAGGCCAACATAGAGTCAGTTTGGGTTACGTTGCAGTTTGCTAACCATGCAGTAACTCGTGTAGGTGGGATATATAGACCACCTGGTCAAGTTAAAGAACTAGATGATCTACTAGTTGAAGAAATAGCTAAAATGACAATGAAAGGAGAAGTTATCATTATGGGAGATTTCAATCTTCCAGATATAAACTGGAAAACCAAAATAGCAAGTTCTACCAGGAGTACAGATATTCTAAATTCCCTACTGGGGTTATCTCTACAACAAGTGGTTGAGGAGCCAACCCGGAGGGAGGCCATTTTGGATTTGGTATTCACAAACGGGGATTCGGTATATGATGTCATTGTAGGCGAAACCTTGGGATCTAGTGATCACCAGTCAGTGTGGTTTAATATAAGAACTGTGAAAGAGTCCCACCACACAAAAACAAAAGTTTTAGATTTTAGAAAAACAGACTTTTCAAAAATGAAATTAGTCATAAATGAGTCCTTATCAGACTGGAACGGATTACATGGAGTCCAGGAGAAATGGGACTACTTAAAAGGTGCATTATTGAAGGCAACAGAAAATTGCATTAGACTTGTCAGTAAAAACAAAAAAAGGAGGAGACCACTGTGGTACTCAGCAGAAGTGGCCCAAATCATTAAAAATAAAAAGCTAGCATTTTGTAATTATAAAAAACCCCAGAGCAATGAAGATAAGGAAATCTACAAGATTAGGCAGAGAGAGGCCAAGCAAGTTATAAGAACTTCTAAAGCGCAGGCAGAAGAAAAACTAGCTCAGTCTATGAAAAAAGGGGATAAGACATTCTTCAGATATATAAATGAAAAAAGGAAATTAAAACAAGGAATAACTAAATTAAAAACAAAGGACGGAAGGTATGTAGAAGAGAATAAAGGGATAGCCGACTGCCTTAATGAATACTTCTGTTCAGTTTTTACAAAAGAAAAAGGAGAAGGACCTCCACTAGAAAGAATGACTAATAAATCGTTTGATGCATGTATCTTTACAGAGGAAGATGTTCTAAGTTTGCTGTCTAAGGTGAAGACAAATAAGTCACAGGGGCCTGATGAGATACACCCAAAATTATTAAAAGAGCTTAGTGGTGAGCTGGCAAAACCGTTAACAGATTTATTTAACCAATCATTAGTAACAGGAGTCGTCCCGGAAGATTGGAAATTGGCTAATGTCGTGCCCATTCACAAGAAAGGTAGTAGGGAGGAATCGAGCAACTATAGACCAGTGAGTCTGACATCAATAGTAAGCAAATTAATGGAAACCCTATTAAAGGATAGGATTGTGGAACATCTAAAATCCCATGGATTGCAAGATGAAAAACAACATGGGTTTACTTCAGGGAGATCATGTCAAACAAATCTTATAGATTTTTTTGACTGGGTGAATAAAATAATAGACGGTGGAGGTGCAGTAGACATCGCATATCTAGATTTTAGTAAGGCTTTTGACACTGTCCCACATAGAAGACTTATCAATAAACTGCAGTCATTGAGCATGGACTCCCATATTGTTGAGTGGATTAGGCAGTGGCTGAGTGACAGACAACAGAGGGTGGTAGTCAATGGAGAACATTCAAAACAAGGTCATGTTACCAGTGGGGTTCCACAGGGATCTGTACTGGGACCGATTTTGTTTAATATCTTCATAAGTGATATTGCAAAAGGCTTCGCTGGTAAGGTTTGTCTTTTTGCTGATGACACAAAGATAGGTAACAGGGTTGATGTTCCTGGAGGGAAACGCCAAATGGAAAAGGATTTAGGAAAACTAGAAGAATGGTCAGAACTCTGGCAACTGAAATTTAATGTGGATAAGTGCAAGATAATGCACCTGGGGCGTAAAAACCCAAGGGCAGAATATAGAATATTTGACACAGTCCTGACCTCAGTATCTGAGGAAAGGGATTTAGAAGTAATTATTTCAGAAGACTTAAAGGTGGGAAGACAATGTAATAGAGCAGCACAAAATGCCAGCAGAATGCTTGGATGTATAGGGAGAGGTATAAGCAGTAGAAAGAGTGAAGTGCTTATGCCGCTGTACAGAACACTGGTGAGACCTCCTTTGGAGTATTGTGCGCAGTACTGGAGGCCATATCTCCAGAAGGATATAGATACTCTAGAGAGAGTTCAGAGAAGAGCTACTAAACTAGTACATGGATTGCAGGATAAAACTTACCAGGAAAGGTTAAAGGACCTTAATATGTATAGCTTGGAAGAAAGAAGAGACAGAGGGGATATGATAGAAACTTTTAAATACATAAAGGGAATCAACTCGGTAAAGGAAGAGAGCATATTTAAAAGAAGAAAAACTACCACAAGAGGACACAGTTTTAAATTAGAGGGGCAAAGGTTTAAAAGTAATATAAGGAAGTATTACTTTACTGAGAGAGTAGTGGATGCATGGAATAGCCTTCCTGCAGAAGTGGTAGCTGCAAATACAGTGAAGGGGTTTAAGCATGCATGGGATAGGCATAAGGCCATCCTTCATATAAGATAGGGCCGGGGGCTATCCATAGTATTCAGTATATTGGGCAGACTAGATGGGCCAAATGGTTCTTATCTGCCGACACATTCTATGTTAAAAAATCCCTGAGGACATCATTGATGAACTCCTGGAAGACCGCAGGAGCATTACAGAGACCAAAAGGCATAACGAGATACTCATAATGCCCGTCCCTGGTGTTGAATGCGGTCTTCCATTCATCACCTTCTCTGACGCGTACCAAGTTATATGCACCCCTCAAATCGAGTTTGGTGAAGATCCGGGCCCATGCCACCTGAGAAAACAAACCGTCAATCAGATGCAGAGGGTACCAGTTCTTCACTGTGATCCGATTGTGGGGGCGAAAGTCGATGCAGGGTCTCAAGCCTCCATCCTTCTTCTCCACGAAGAAGAACCCAGCTCCAGCGGGTGAAGTGGATGGACGAATGAAACCCTTCTCGAGATTCTCTTTAATATAATCACGCTGGCCTAAATCTCGGGCCCAGTGAGATTATATAGATGTCCCCAAGTGGCATGGTACCTGGCAACAGATCTATGGGACAATCATATGACCTATGGGGAGGTAACACATCAGCCCCCTGTGGACTGAACACGTCCTGGAAGTGATGGTAATGCTGAGGTAATGTACTTAATACTTCCGTGGAGGCTAGAGGCAACTCAGGACATATGCACCGAGTGAGGCATTCAGTACTCCACCGGCAAATCTGACCTGAGTGCCAGTCCACTATCGGATTATGTAGTCTCAACCAAGGGAGACCCAAAATCACAGAAGTGGATGGAATGTCCAGGACAAAAAGGCCTAAGGTCTGACAATGATCAGCCCCCACTGTTACCTGCATCCCGGGCGTCATCCACTTGGCACAACCATCCTGGAGAGGAGATCCATCAATAGCGGTCACCGACAGGGTGGTCTTTGAGTCCATAAAATTCCCTGCTGCTCCAGAATCAATCAGAGCAGAAAACACATTGACTTTGTCTTGCCACTGTAGTGAAATGGGTACCATCACTCGAGTTGGAGGAGGGATAATAACACCTAGGAGGTTCTCCTCTATGCCCCCTAGGTACATTCGTTTCCCTCCGACAGGAGGGGACGGGGACAGGTCTAAACGAGATGTCCTGCTTTTCCACAAAACAGGCACAGACCTTTCTGTTGGCGACAAGCTCTTTCCGCTTGTGTAAGATGGAAGGACTCAACCTCCATTGGCTCTTCTGCTGTCTTGGTGGCCCCTGGATGTGGCTTTGAAAGTGTAAAGCGAGTTGAGCATTCTACCTGCCTCTCCCGGATCCATCTGTTAGCATTGATTGCCTGTGAGATGGCTATCTCCAATGAGACGGGAGTGGGTAAGGCTAAAAGAAGATCCCAGACTGCATCAGAAAGTCCCAGCTGGAAACAATGGCGTCAGGTGGTGAAAGCTGCCCATCGCCTGAATTCCACAGCATATTCTTCGGCAGGGTGGCAACCTTGCTGAATATGCTCGAGATGGTTCTCAGCAGTACGGTTACGATATGGGTCGTCATAGATAATGGCCATGGCCTCAAAGAAAGCTTCGACTGACAACTAGGCGGCGTGGTCCTGGGTCAAATTAAACGCCCAACGTTGGGAATCTCCACACAGCAAGGACATTATTATCCCAATCCTCTGTCTGATATTGCCAGAAGCTATCGGCCGCAACTGGTAATATAAAAGACAGGAGTCCCTGAAGTTTAGGAATTCCTGTCTATCTCCTGTGAAGGAGTCAGGCAGAGGAATCTTCGCCTCCACTTGGTGTCTTGCGATCGTGATGGGTAACGTGGAAGCTCCTTGGAGCAGCTGCTGAACCTCCCCCATCACATTAGACAGTTGCTTCTGGATTTGTGCTGCAGCGACTGACGGCACATTTGGGCGTCGTTGGGTTAACAGATTAGCTTCTCCTGTTAACTCATTTAGCTGCTGCTGGATTCTTTCCATGGCAACTGTTTGTTGGGCCCACTGTCCTGTAATGCAAGGCACCAACAAAACAGACCAGTGAGGATGAAGTAAAAGGGGTTTATTAACAAAATAAACAAAGTCCAGGTAAACTTCACTGGGCAAACATCAGGCAAACAAAAAAACGAAGGAAAGCCAAGAGTATTTCCGATCCGTGCATAAGTCTCTGTGCAACTTGCCAGGTAAATGGATATGTCACGAAAAGTCCCACTGGAATGGACGGAGTCCCAGCAAACTTCAGTCAGTAGCTAGCAGTACTGACCTGTACCTGAATATGGGCACTGACCTGGGAGGCCATCTTTTATGTGGCTGCTAACAAATCCCAGGGCGCCAAGTGTCCACTCCCCATAGGTCATGATCCTGCCCTACACCTGTGTACAAGGCTTTGGTCGGTCATTAGTCAATTAGACCAAAGCTGGCCCCCTAATCTGCTTTTGCTGGTTGGCAAAGCGCATAAGAAGCGTGTACGCGCAACTGCATATCCCCTTGTGAACCCGTTTTCAAACGCAAATGCAGATGCACGACAGGCTTTGCGAGAGTGCGTGAGCGCGTCGACATGGACACCGGAATGAAATCCGCAATAGGCACCGGAGACAAGCTCGCCCCCAGCGTACTGCCACTAGCCCGGCCAAGCTGTCCCCGAAAGCCCATGCGGTCTTCCCCTCCAGCGCACATGCGAACGCATCCCTGCATCTGTGCGCAAAGGGGTCGGAGCTGGTGTATCAATGGAGACACAAGTAACCTGCCCCGCACCTCCATGAGGACCCTTTTTGGTCACATCGGAGTGCGAGACAGGTGAGGATCTTACACTTAGTCAGTAAGGCCAAAAACAGGCTGGTCACTAAGGGGTTAAATGCGTATAACCAACTTTAGACTACACAGTCTAAAAATGCTATAGATTTATTACAGTCACTAACGCTGGATGCTAAATTTGATGCACCTTTCCACTGTCTAGTCTAACTTCACACATTTATTAGCTGGCTGGGCCAGAATTTTGGAGCACAGTGTTGTACCAAAGCCATTCCCCCTTTCCGTTAAACCTTTCCCTTTTTTCACCAAGCCACACCCTCATACCAGGTTAGGCACAAAAAATAATTCCCAAGGCACTCTGCAAATGTCAGTCAGTTTAAAGGATATGGACACCTCTGTAAAAAAATAATAAAAAATAAAAAATACACTAATTAATTTATTCTGTGGAGAAAATCAATTTTCCAATTGGTTGTCTTTATTTATTTATTTTTTGCTTTTGTTCTACAGACTGCTGGGCTTCTTATGCACAGCAGGCTGCTCTCAGCGAATTTACAGAGAATCCATCATCTGACGGATTTTCTGTAACTCATCCTGGCTCCACACGGGAGCACGCACTGTCCCCCCCCCCCCCCCCCCCGTTCCCCTGTTCAGGATGGCAGAGAGGTGCAGAGAGTCAGCTATAACATACAGCTGACACTCTGTTTGAAAGAGCAGACATAACTCCTTCCATACCTTGGTCCTTAGGGACAGCTGAATGGAAGGGGCTAACCACAGACATAAACCCCCTCACTCTACCTTCTTAAGGCTGCCAGACACAACCACTCCCCCTCCCCCATTCAGGATGGCCGGTGCAGCGGTCTCCATCCCTCCCTTCTCTCAATGCTGCCGGCGGTGACACAACCAACTCGTCCTCTCAATGCTGCTGGCTGCTGGAACAGACACAACCACCCCCCCTCCCCCTATTCAGGATGGCCGAAGCAGTGGTCCTCCATCCCTCCCACCCCCACTCTCTGAAGGCTGCTGGACACCAAACTCCCCAGTTCAGAATGGCCGAACGCAGCAGAGTGTCAGCTGTAACATACAGCTGACACTCTGCTTGATAACCCCTTTCATGATGCGGTCCTTAGGACCTCTGTATGGAAGGAGCTAACCATCGTGCCTGGAGAAGGAGCCTGATCCGGCTAAGTGTGCATTGCAAATACACTGCAGTACACTATATATACAGTGTACTGCAGTGTATTGTAGATGCATCATACCAGGGCCGGCTCCAGGTTCATGTGGGCCCTTAGGCGATAAAGTCTCAGTGGGCCCGCTTGTGGCATTTTGCACGGCGCTTACAGCAATGAAACTGCATGTATTATAGATTAAATACCTTACACAGAGCCTGCTACAGAGCGGATATATGTGAATCAGTCCTTATGTGCCTACTTTTATTTTCTACCCAGTGTTTCAGTCACTCAGGTCTACTCACAGATGTGTGCCCCCTCACAGTAGATATGCCAAGATATGTGCCCCCTTGCAGTAGATATACCAAGATATGTGCCCCCTCACAGTAGATATTCCAAGATATGTGCCCTCTCACAGTACATATGACAAGATGTGTGCCCCCTTCACAGTAGATATGCCAACATATGTGCCCTCTTACGGTGGATATGCCCAGATATGTTCCCCATTCACAGTGGTTATGCCCAGATGTTCCCCCTTCATAGGAAGTGAAAAAACAAACAATAAATACTCCTCGCCACAGTAACCTGGCTCCTTCCATGATTTGCGCTACCCATCAGCAGCAGCAGGATACTGTGACGCACAGCCTGCCCCACTCCTCCTCCTACACAGATCAGTAGGACGATGTGTGGGGACATCGTGCTGCTGCTGCTGTGGAGTGCTGGCAGCTCAATGGTGGAGCAGGGAGCAAATAGTTCCCTGCTTCAGTGGCGCGCCTACTGTTTTTGGCACCCAGGCTGGGTCCTTTCTCTGGCACCCCCACCCCAATGCTTTAAAAAAAAAATACCTCCTCACAGTAGTATTGCCCTCATTGTACAACCTTCACAGTAGTTTTGTACAGATGTGTTCCCCCTCACAGTAGTTATGCTCACATTGGGCCCTCTCACATTTGTTATGCCCTCTGAGCCCCTTTTGCAGTTGTAATGCCCTCTCTGTGCCCTCTTCACTATAATAATCCCCATTGTGCCCCCTTCATAGTAATAATCCCCATTGTGCCCCCTTCATAGTAGAAATCCCCATTATGCCCCCTTCACAGTAATAATGCCCACTGTGCCTCTTTCATTGTAGTAATGCCCTCTGGCTCTGTGCCCCCTCCATAGTAGAAATGCCCATTATGCCCCCTTCACATTAGTAATTCCCTCTGTTCCCCCTCTAGAGTAGTAATGCCCTCTGTGCCACCTGCATAGTAATAAAGATTTCTGTGCCCCCATCTATAGTAATAAAGACCTCTGTGCCCCCTCCATAATAATAAAGACCTCTGTGCCCCCTCCATAGTAATAAAGTCCTCTGTGAACCCTATTAAAAACAAAAAAACACAGTAACTACTCACCTTGTCCCGTTCCTGAAGCTCACATACAGTACCTCTCTTCCCTGCAGACACAGATCGCTCTGCAGCACTGTGTGGCCGTAGCTTATGCAGATTACCGGGCTGTAGGCTCTGCCTACACTGGCTGGCAGCGCGATCTGTGCCTGCAGGCTGAATGGTAGAGCAGGGAGAAGTCTTCCTGCTTCACCATTCTGTGCACTGCAGGACTGAAGGAGGGGAGGAGTGCTGGAAGCTGAGCGGTGAGTGACAGGACCCAGCTCCCAGCAATGAGCGCTTCCATCTATATTGAAGCGCTCATTGGTTCTGGCCTCTGGCAGCTGTGCTGTGGGCCCCCGCCGGCCTTGCATCAAACCCACTGGATCTTTAAGAACCAAGTGGGTCTGGGTCAAAAAAGTATGAAAAAAAAGTAAAAGTAAAAAAAAAACATACTTCTTCCTATAACTTATATATCTATATATCTCAAAAAAATGAGGCAGCACTCCAAAATGGTGAACAAATAGTGACCCAATTTATTCCTAAGGCAACGTTTCAGCCCACACAATGAGGCCTTTGTCAGGCAAAGTAATGGTGACATAAGTGAATATAAATACTCTTACAAACTAATCACATGATTAATTCAGTCACATGATCTTAATTAACAAGTGGTCATATGATCTCTCCAATTTCATATATAAACTGTGAAACAAATAACATATAAAAATTCATGATTCATACTTCAATGTTGTGACTAACAGTGAGCATCTGTATAATATAATTGTTTAATCAGTTTCTTTAAGATCCATTATTAAAGTTGATAGAATAGTGATAAAGTGCTAAGTGCTTAAAAGGGTTCAAATCCTTTCCCAATAGCCGGAAGAAGCACGGTTGTGCGAAACGGCCGTTGCTGCCCCTCGCCGCTAATGCGGCTTTTGTTTCTGTGAAGGCTTGTCCGCCTCAGCCCTGTGATGTCTGGATGTTTTATGCAAAAGCAATAAAGAAATAAAGACAACTGCAACTGGTGAGTGCCGCTGATTTTTCTACTTTTCATCTCTTGGTGGATTGTATTCTGTTGACAGTGTATTATAGCAGGCACCACCAAAAGCTGCATATTATCCCGGTTTACACAGAGGACGATTTACACTCACCTAAAGAATTATTAGGAACACCTGTTCTATTTCTCATTAATGCAATTATCTAGTCAACCAATCACATGGCAGTTGCTTCAATGCATTTAGGGGGGTGGTCGTGGTCAAGACAATCTCCTGAACTCCAAACTGAATGTCAGAATGGGAAAGAAAGGTGATTTAAGCAATTTTTAGCATAGCATGTTTGTTGGTGCCACAATCTGCTCAGTTACTGGGATTTTCACGCACAACCATTTCTAGGGTTTACAAAGAATGGTTTACAAAGAATGGTGTAAAAAGGGAAAAACATCCAGTATACGGCACTCATGCAACCCCATACCATCAGAGATGCAGGCTTCTGAACTGAGCATTGATAACTACTTGGGTTGTCCTTGTCCTCTTTGGTCCGGATGACATGGCGTCCCAGATTTCCAAAAAGAACTTTGAATCGTGACTCGTCTGACCACAGAACAGTCTTCCATTTTGCCACACTCCATTTTAAATGATCCCTGGCCCAGTGAAAACGCCTGAGCTTGTGGATCTTGCTTAGAAATGGCTTCTTCTTTGCACTGTAGAGTTTCAGCTGGCAACGGCGGATGGCACGGTGGATTGTGTTCACTGATAATGGTTTCTGGAAGTATTCCTGAGCCCATTCTGTGATTTCCTTTACAGTAGCATTCCTGTTTGTGGTGCAGTGTTGTTTAAGGGCCCGGAGATCACGGGCATCCAGTATGGTTTTACGGCCTTGACCCTTACGCACAGAGATTGTTCCAGATTCTCTGAATCTTCGGATGATGTTATGCACAGTTGATGATGATAGATGCAAAGTCTTTGCAATTTTTCGCTGGGTAACACCTTTCTGATATTGCTCCACTATCTTTCTGCGCAACATTGTGGGAATTGGTGATCCTCTACCCATCTTGGCTTCTGAGAGTCACTGCCACTCTGAGAGGCTCTTTTTATACCCAATCATGTTGCCAATTGACCTAATTAGTGTTAATTGGTCTTCCAGCTCTTCGTTATGCTCAAATTTACTTTTTCCAGCCTCTTATTGCTACTTGTCCCAATTTTTTGGGGATTTGTTGACACCGTGAAAATTGGAATCAACGTATTTTTACTTTAAAATGATACATTTACTCGGATTAAATGTTTGATCTGTCATCTACGTTCTATTACAAATAAAATATTGACATTTGCCATCTCCACATCATTGCATTCAGTTTTTATTCACAATTTGTTTAGTGTCCCAACTTTTTTGGAATCCGGTTTGTAGTCAGAGATTGCTCTCTCTCAGGTTTAAGGTCCAAACGGTGCATTTATTTGACAGTCTTCACACACCAGCACAAACAAAGCAAAAGAAACACCTGCCCGTCTAGGCACTAACTAAACAAATATGACGTGTCTCCCTGACTCACCGATACATCACAGTTCACACACTGTTTCAGGTGCGGCTTTCTCAGCCCAATAGTCCAGCAGCCTCCAGGCTGTAGCAAATGCGAGTCCCCCAAATTCCAGGCTATCTCCCAGCCTCGTGGCCCCTCAGCCTAGCCTGGCTGAGACTACACTCACAGAGCCTCAGCAGCACTCTGTTCAAAAATCTTCTCTCTCTCTCTCTCTCTCTCTCTCTCTCTCACTGACAGCCTGGGACAGTTTTTTTTTTTCCCCTTAACGATCCTAGATGACACCTGGAGATCCCTCAGGCTTAGGGGAAAACAGGCCCTGGAATGGGGTGGACTGGGGAGGTCCCACTACCAAGCCTACCTTCCCCAGTCCAATAAAATCCAGCCCATGAACTACTAAAGAAAAATAGCTTTAGCAACTGTTTGCCTGTTTTATTTACCTCACCCAGTTGAGGAACCTGGATGAGATATACACCCCTTCCGGGACTTTCTCACACATTTCACTGTTCACATCACCACAATATATATATACTGTATATATATATATATATATATATATATATATTTACATACACACAGCAAACAACTACCTTTAGCAAGTATGGATCAGCCTGCAGGATGATCAAATGCAAATATGATACCAGCTTAATTACTCAAACAGAAGCAATGCTTTGAAAAATTCCATGCTTAGACCAAAATGTTTGGTGCACTTTATAGTTTATGTGGGATGTTTATCAAACTGGTGTAAAGTAGAACTGGCTTATGTTGGGTTTACACTAGCGTTAGGGATTCCGTTATGGCTTTCCGTTATAACATGGTTATAATGGAAAATAACGGAATCCATAAGACGGAAGGACGAATCCATTCTTCTGCCCATTTTGACGGAATGCAAAACGGAATGCCAGGCTTCCGTTTTGCATTCTGTGTGGGCATTCCGTTATTTTCCGTTATAACCATTGTGGGGGATTAGCTCTTTTCCGGGGGGTTGCAATCACACACTTCTTCACAGACATCAGGATTTAGGGGCCAAACTGTGCTTTATTGTGGCACACGGCATAATGAAAAACACACAAAGCCAAAATAAAATACCTTGCCCGTCTGGGCCCTATCTAAACACACAGGTTTCCCTGACTCACCTAAAGCGTAACACAGTTCACACCCGTGATGAGATGCGGCTTTCCCAGCCCAACCTCCAGCAGCCTCCAGGCTGCTCCCACACCAGTGTCTCTTGGGGGATAGTGGTCTCTCAGCCCTCACGGCTCAGACCACACAGAGCCACTCCAGCCTTCTGTGTGCAAGTCCCCCAAAGTCCAGGCTATTGCCTAGCCTCGTGTCCCCTCAGCCTTGCCTAGCTGAGACCACACTGACAGAGCCTCACCAGGCCTCTGTCTGCACACTCTCCAGAGTGAGACACACCCAAGATCCAGTAGGAGGATTAAATAGGATCCCTGGACATGAGCATGCCCTAAGTCCCGGACTGGAACCTGGGGAAACACCACCTCAATGTTCACATTGCCACATATCCCCCCCCTCTGTTCAAACCTGTGGGGGTGAACACATGTACCAACTGGATGCTCATGACAGGGCATCCACATTTCCTTGCCATTGCCTGGCTCAACCTTCCCCCTGGAAGATGTGGTCAGCGTCAGAGGCTTCCCTTTATTTTGCCAGACCCATGCCATCAATGCTTGGTTTGTTACCCACACTGACATCTTGCCCAAGAGACATTGTCTACAATGTTCCCATGTCCATGTGACAGGCAGACCCTCTCTTTCTATTTTTTCATCTTTCTCTCTCTTTGACTTACACAGCTGCTTCAGCCGAGCACGCTTATGCCTTTTCTTCTTGTCTTTGCGAAGCTCCGTCAGCAGAGCTGGCTTGCCCCCGCTCGCTTCTTTTCCAGCAGTGGTTTTCTCAGATGGTGCCTCAGTTTCAGGGTCTTCTGCCTCTTCACTGCCTCTCCCCACTTCGGCTTTACCCTTGATCTCTGGAACATCCAAGGATTTCTCCCACTTCAAGAGCTCGGCCTTAGCTTCCTTGGCCTCTGTCTCTTTGGCCTTTACTTTATTAGCCTTCTCACCATTCAGGGACATGGCATCATATCCTTGCTTTCTTAATTCCTCCTTCCCTTTTGCATCAAGGTTGGAGGCACTGGGGTCTTCAGCATACTTCTTGTCTTCTGGCGTTTTCTCCAGAGGCTCACCCAGGACACCGGTCTCCTTTTGGGGAGGAGTCAGGAGAGACAGCCCATCGTAATAACCCGGATCCGAAAACTGATCGTTCACCTCCTCGTACTTCTTCCCCAGCAGCCTGCTGGCTATTTGGAAGGCCTTGTATGCAGAGGGGACGTCTTCCAGGCCTAGGCTACACGCTACCACGGGTCTGTGGTCTTTGGCATCCACATCAGCCCCATCATCTGGTTTAGCAGAAGCATCTTCCATCTTCTCTGCCACAGCCAGCACCGCAGTGCCACCATCTCCAGACCCATTCTTAACAGGCTCTGGCTTAGACTTCTTCATCTCATAGACGTTCTTCCTGACATCATCCTTTGAGCTCCTGAGATCTTCCATCCCTGCTCTGAGTTGTCTGTTCAGCCTCTCACATTCATCTCGCTCCTCAAGCGCTTCTTCAAGGGATCGAGCCGAGGAGAGGGTCTCCTGTTCCAGATGCTCTTCACTTGGCTCTGCTGCAGCCGATGTAGGAGTATCACCATTCCCCCCTGTGGGGGTTTCACGCAGGGTCTCTTTAAGCACTTTGTTTGTATCTACTGCAGTCTTCTTCGGTGACTCTGTGAAGACATCTAGTCCCTTCTCTATCATATCTAGGGACTGTGTGGAGAGAGAAAAATCTTCAGGATTGCAGCTGTACTGACGTGTCAGGTCATCTACCCTTGCCTGGGTATGGGTCTCAGACACTAGGCTGCCATCTCCCCACTCAGCTCTCGTCACGTCATGTATAACTGTCGTCTGGTCGCTACTAGTGACCACCTGAATTTTGCAATACCTTGACTTGGTAGCTTCCTTCTCGGAGTTGCTAATGGTCACAGCACATATATCGCTTATGTCACTGGTGTCATTATTAACACTGAATTCTAGAGGCACTGCCGAGTTAATCCCTACCTGGGACATTACTTTATTGACCATAAAACACTGTGGAGACTGCATGTCCACCTCTGGTACGTGTGATACTCCTTCTAGGACTGCTACCCTTTCTTGCACGTTTACCAGAGTAGGATTGCTCCACTCGGTGCTCACAACATTTATCTGCACTTCTGCATCATTCACATGTTTCTTATCAGCACCATTGTTTTCAATAGGCAATATTCTTTCCCCATGACAGTCAATGTGCAGCTCCCTTAGACCTTCATTTACACGGGCAAGTACAGGTTCTGCAGGAGTTTCGTCACTATCTGCAGAAGTGTCTACCTTGCCCCATAACAACGAAACGTTATCACAACCCAACATCACATCATATAAGAACATATTGGTAACATCAGGTCCACAAGACCCAGTTCTCACTGGAGACTCCCCCTCAGTGAGAACCACCTGCACTTGCTCAGGCTCTCTTTTAGGTGCCTGGTTCACATTACTTATATGCAATTCTTCAAACACCCTGATCATGTCATAAAGTTCTTCATGAAAAATAGCAGATGAAGAAAATAAAGCTTCATCATCATTTACATTTTTATCACCAGGGGGCGCTTCTCCCCTGACCACAGCCTGCAACAGAAAAGGCATGTTATCAACATCAGATATTTCACATGACATCCCACTTTCATTATGCATTTCCGCTAACCTGGCACAATCACCTTGCACCTTATCCGCACCATTGTCTCTAATGGTCACTTCACTTAAAGGATTAGGTACCAGTTCTGCAGGAGTTTCGTCCCTGACTGCCGAAGTGTTTCCACTTCCCCACAAGTCACGGAACAACGGGAAATCATGGCCCAACCGTCCCTCATGCATGAGCATAGTTCTACCAGCAAGTCCATAAGTCCCAGTTCTCACGGTAGTCTCACACTCAGTGAGAATCATCGGACAATTCTTATTAACTGCATGACTGTCCCGTACACTTAGCATTATATTACTTTCCATATGGTCACACACTTTTGAGACAGTTTCTAGCCTCGGTGACATATCACCCACCGGCCCAGCGGGTAGCAACTGCCGCCTGCTCAATGTCACTGGGTCTGTTACACATGGGATAATCGGAACGATCTTACCGATTGTCGTCACGGATTCGGCACTCACGGGAGATGAGGGGAGTCCAGGAATATCTCCAGCACGGTCATCACCCTTCTCCTTAATATAGTAGTTGCCACGGGAAACGCCTTGGCCTTGACTCCAGCCTTTTTCCAGACAGTCACTCCATCCGCACGCTTTAGGACTTTGCGCACACGTGCAGGAAACATAGGATCTCCTGAGAGCTCCACCACTCTCCATCTCCTTTTCTTCCCGACGGTTGCCCTTGGCAACGGCATATCTTTGCTTTTTCTCTGGCGTTCCCAACACACTGCCGACCTCCGGGAACTTTGTGCAGGGTCCATACAGCGTTGAGGACCCTCTATTTAGGGCTAGCTGCAGCTGCGCCTCCAGAGCCTCTCGCTCAGCATCAAATTTTGCCAACTCACTTGGGGTACAACCCATCTGTTTTACCAGTTTTTCCTGCCGTTTAATCTCCCACGTCCGTCGGACGTATTCTTCCCCGAGACCCATGGCAACAAACAGTCTTGTAGCAGGAAAAACTTTTAGCAGCGAGTCCCCTTTTTCTGGGCTACTGGCCCTTTAATTCACTGCACAGTAACTCCTTTGCAACCCAGCAAAAAGTGTCCCTAGCAACCACGTTGTTTTTTTACTTTTCAGCACGGACATGTGCCCGCATCCGACACCAATTGTGGGGGATTAGCTCTTTTCCGGGGGGTTGCAATCACACACTTCTTCACAGACACCAGGATTTAGGGGCCAAACTGTGCTTTATTGTGGCACACGGCATAATGAAAAACACACAAAGCCAAAATAAAATACCTTGCCCGTCTGGGCCCTATCTAAACACACAGGTTTCCCTGACTCACCTAAAGCGTAACACAGTTCACACCCGTGATGAGATGCGGCTTTCCCAGCCCAACCTCCAGCAGCCTCCAGGCTGCTCCCACACCAGTGTCTCTTGGGGGATAGTGGTCTCTCAGCCCTCACGGCTCAGACCACACAGAGCCACTCCAGCCTTCTGTGTGCAAGTCCCCCAAAGTCCAGGCTATTGCCTAGCCTCGTGTCCCCTCAGCCTTGCCTAGCTGAGACCACACTGACAGAGCCTCACCAGGCCTCTGTCTGCACACTCTCCAGAGTGAGACACACCCAAGATCCAGTAGCAGGATTAAATAGGATCCCTGGACATGAGCATGCCCTAAGTCCCGGACTGGAACCTGGGGAAACACCACCTCAATGTTCACATTGCCACACCATGTTATAACGGAAATCCATAATGGAATCCCTAACGCTAGTGTGAACCCACCCTTAATTGCCCATAGCAACCAATCAGATGGCACCTTTCATTTTTCACAGCACCTTTGGAAAATGAAAGGAGGAATTTTATTGGTTGCTATGGGCAATAGTGTTGATCGAGCACCAAAGTGCTCGGGCCGAACACATTGGGATGCTCGGGTGCTCTACAGAGCATCCAAGCACAATGCAAGTCAATGGGAGAACCCGAGCATTAAACCAGGCACCCCCTGCTCTGAAGAGAAAAGGGTGTCTGGTTCATAGAAAAAGGTTAGAAATTGATGCAAACACCACCAAAATGGTTTGGCAACAGCATGGGGATGACATCTGGATGCATCTTGGACTTCTATTACCTATGACATACAATAGACAACCACACAAAAGCTATTTGTCAAAATCCATGTATGTGCAAGCCAACAATCTATCCATGAGACAGATACAGTCAGCACACCTTACAATGGCAGCCTTGTGCACTATGAGACATTCAAAACCAGCTCTCATCTAACTGAGAGCCAGTAAGCCTCAAAGTTGCTCCATATCTGTTGGATGGCTTGGGTTGACCTGCGCACCTTTCGCTTGAATGGCTTGGGTAGGCCTATCACAAAATTCTCAATAAAAATTTGCGATTAGAATATTCGCGATCGACACTACTCTTGAACAGTGCCATCTATTGGATTCTTAGTCTTGTCATAAGACTATGAAACTAATAGATGGCGCTGTTAATGAGTCATGAACAGCGCCATCTATTGGATTCATAGTCTTGTCATAAGACTATGAAACCAATAGATGGCGCTGTTCATGAGTCATGAACAGCGCCATCTATTGGTTTCATAGTCTTTTTCTTCTTAAATACATTTTATTAGGTTTTGATATAATTTGCACATTTACATTCAAAAGTAAATATTGGATCAAATTACAGGTCATATCCCTTTTTTACAGATATGTGCAGTGAAAACAAAGATAAATCACATATAAACATTGCAATAATACTTTACCTAAACATTTCCCTTCCCCCCCTAACCCTCCTCCCTTCTATACAGGTGATGTGGTTTAAAGTTTTAATTTTATTATAGGTATTCCTGGAGGTGTACAGTGTCTCATTTCGGAGTTCATGTGGATTTATTGTCATGTAGTCTCATGGTAGTGCGTCTTTATGTAAGGATTGATGATGCTTTATATGTTATTGTCTGTGAATGTTCTCATTTATCCAGGTCATGGTATATCTGTAAAGAATAAATCAAGGCAGCTGGACTTACTGTAGATTTCAGTAGGTGATAATGACCTCCCAGAAAAAGGTGTCAAGACAGCATTGTATGTGGCAGACAATAGATGTCTAACCCCCCGCCTCTATTCAAGCTTGGCTTCTCCATTTTTACGTAGATGGCCTCCTTCACACTTCGTTTGTACCAATCGGCTTCCTTTTCCAAAACACGTACTTGACTGTCTTCTAAGGTGTGACCTGTTTCTTTTAGATGTAAGTACACGGCTGAATCTTGACCAGAGGTTTTGTCTCTTCTATGCTTAGCCATACGCTGATGTAGTTGTTGTTTTGTTTCGCCGATATAAAGTTCTGAGCATTCCTCATTATACTGGACTGCGTACACAATATTGTCCATCTTGTGTTTAGGCGTTGGGTCTTTTGGGTGAACCAGTTGTTGCCTCAGTGTGTTGCTGGGTTTCAAGCAGACAGGGATGTGATGTTTATTTATGTGTTTTGGATAAGGAGGCCGATTGGTACAAACGAGGTGTGAAGGAGGCCATCTACGTAGCTTGAATAGAGGCGGGGGGTTTAGACATCTATTGTCTGCCACAGACAATGCTGTCTTGACACCTTTTTCTGGGAGGTCATTATCACCTACTGACTCGAATTAGGATAATGGAATCAACACCTTTGACCCCATGCTGGGTATAATTACCAGATGTTGATTCAGTTACATATTTATTCCCAGAGAATTCTTGTACAGTCACTCAGAATTGAGAAAGCTCGTTGTAAGAACAAGTGAAACGTTTTCAAGAAATCTACAGTATGTCTAGTTGCCTTGATTTATTATTTATACGTTATTGGTTTCACAGTCTTATGTCAAGTAGTGTAGATTGCGAATATTCAAATCACAAATTTTTATCGCAAATTTTCCATGCAAATGGTTTTTCAGCTGAAAAACAAGGCAGATTCTGCTCATTTGCATGTCTTTCCCATATGCCCATGTTTATGCAAATGAGTTTACATGACAAAACTGTATAGAAAGGTTATTGAATATTATGTTAGGACAATCAGAAAACTTTTTGTCACCCTAATGATAATGATCTAGGTGCGCAGGTCCACCCAAACCATCCAACAGTTATGAAGCAACTTTGAGGCTTACTTGCTCTCAGTCAGATGAGAGTTGGTTTTGAATGCCTTATAGTGCACAAGGCTGCTATTGTAAGGTATGCTGACTGTGTCTGTCTCATGGATAGATTAATGGCCTTTGTGTGGTTGTCTATTATATGTCATAGGTAACGGGAGTCCAAGATGCATCCAGACATCCTCTCCATGCTGTCTCCAAACCATATTGGTGGTGTTTCCACCAATTTATATCCCTTTTCAGTGAATCAGACACTCTTCTTCAGAGCAGGGGGTGCCTGGTTTAATGCTCAGATCTCCCATAGATTTTTATTGTGTTCAATTGTGCTTGAGCATACACAGTATTCAGCCGAACACTGTGATGTGCCGAGCATAGTGATGCTTGAGCTGAACTGCTGTCGGGCCGAGCATGCTTGCTCAACACTAATGGGCAACTAAGCCAGTTCTACTTTTCACCAGTTTGATAAATGACCCCATATTTGTATACACTAGTCCTGGCATGGTAGACACCAGAGGTCGCAATTTTTTTTCCCCAAAGAGTAAAAATACTCTGTAATGACCGATGACACGCACAGGGAGGAAAACAGGGAAAGCCCTGCCCAAGGGAGAGGGAAAGGTGGTGACCCCTAACTCACCTTGCGGCTGGCACCTGACTGCCCTGACGTCCCTAGACGGGTTCCTCACCCGTGCGGCGATCACGTGCCTAAACCCTGTCTTTCCCTAATATGAGCCCTGGATAGTGAACAGGCCGGTGGGATCGCTAGTCCACACCACTATCACTAAGAGGGAAACACCAGGGAGAGGACAGACAAAACATACAAACACATACACCCAGGTGGGCGACCACAATAAACCAAAAAGGTCCAACAGGGATCTGGAGGGTAGCGTACTGGACCAACTACCAGCGAACGCAGCAACACAGCTCCAGAAGGTCAGAATAGATGTCCAGGCAGGAAGCTCTATCTCTGGCAACCAGAGAAGTGTGAGAGAGAAATATAAGGAGGTCTGGGAGTGCTGGACAAGGAACAGCTGAGGAGAAGGAGCTACGGATCCCTGAGTGAGCCAAAAGGGTTTGCTAAGCAAACCCAGAAAGCTACCATAAGGAAAACAGCCCTATCTTAAATAGAGCGTGCAGCCAACCGCTGCGACTTCCTGACCCCGGGTATAACGGAGTCAGGCGTGGTCCTCGACACCCTCGTGACAGTACCCCCCTCTCTACGAGGGGCCTCCGGACACTCAGGACCAGGTCTCTCAGGATGAGAGGCATGAAAAACCCGAACTAACCTGTCGGCGTTTACCTCAGACGCAGGAACCCACATTCTTTCCTCGGGACCGTAACCTCTCCAATGCACCAGATATTGAAGAGAGCGGCGGACCCGGCGAGAATTAACAATTTTGGATATCTGAAATTCTAGGTTACCATCCACGACAACAGGAGGGGGTGGCAGCGGTGATGGTTCTAGAGGTGGAACATATTTTTTGAGTAACGACTTATGAAAAACATTATGAATTTTAAAAGTCTGAGGTAACTCCAGGCGAAAAGCCACGGGGTTGATGATGGCTACAATTTTGTAAGGGCCAATAAACCTAGGACCCAGTTTCCAAGAGGGAACCTTCAATTTAATATTCCTAGTAGACAACCACACATAGTCATTCACTCCTAGGTCCGGACCTGGCGACCGTCTCTTATCAGCCATGCATTTGTATTTACCTCCCATATTTTTCAAGTTAGCTTGCACCTTCTGCCATACCGATGAAGGAGATGACGAAAACCGTTCCTCTTCGGGAACCCCAGAAGACCCCCCCTCTTTGAAAGTACAGAATTGGGGATGAAAACCATATGCACCAAGAAATGGTGACTTGCCAGTGGATTCCTGATGACGATTATTTATGGCAAACTCAGCTAACGGTAAATATGATGACCACAACTCTTGGTTTTCAGACACAAAACATCTTAGATATGTCTCAAGGTTTTGGTTGGTACGCTCAGTCTGTCCATTCGACTGAGGATGGAAAGCAGAGGAAAAGGACAAGTGTACCCCCAAACGAGAACAAAAAGCTTTCCAAAATTTAGAAATAAACTGAGTACCCCGATCCGAAACAACATCGGAGGGGACCCCGTGAAGCTTCACGATTTCACTGACGAATACCTGAGCAAGAGTCTTAGCATTAGGTAGTGCGGGCAACGCAATGAAGTGTACCATTTTGCTAAACCTGTCCACTACTACCAAAATAACTGTTTTACCCGCAGACAAAGGTAAGTCAGTGATAAAATCCATTGACAGATGTGTCCACGGTCTATTGGGAATGACGAGTGGTAATAGAGACCCTGCAGGACGTGTATGTGAAACTTTTGCGCGCGCACAGGTAGAACAAGAAGACACAAAATCCAATACATCCTGACGCAACCTTGGCCACCAAAAACGACGAGACAATAGTTCCAAGGTGGCTTTACTACCCGGGTGCCCAGCAAGTGCCGAATTATGATGTTCCTTTAATAATTCGAAACGTAAGTTCAACGGTACAAACAATTTCTCTGAGGGGCAAGAGACCAGGGCGTCCCCCTGGGCCTCTAACACCTTCCCCTCCAAAACAGAGTGTACCGCAGAAACAACCACTCCTCTTTGAAGAATGGGTACCGGATCACTCACATTACCCCCTCCAGGGAAACAACGAGATAGTGCATCAGCCTTGGTGTTCTTTGCCCCAGGACGATAGGTAATCACAAAGTTAAACCTGGTAAAAAATAGCGACCACCTAGCCTGTCTAGGGGTGAGACGCTTAGCTGATTCGAGGTACAGAAGATTTTTGTGGTCCGTAATCACAGTGACGGGGTGGACTGCCCCCTCTAAGAAATGACGCCACTCCTCAAACGCAAGTTTAATAGCTAATAGTTCCCTATTGCCAATATCGTAGTTCTTTTCTGCTGCAGATAGTTTTTTAGAAAAGAAAGCACAAGGACGCCATTTGCCAGGAGACGGACCCTGAGACAGCACCGCCCCCACTCCCACCTCTGACGCATCGACTTCAACAATAAAAGGCTGAGAGACATCAGGTTGGACCAGTACAGGTGCTGAGGTAAACCTCTCTTTTAGAGAGGAAAAGGCAACTTTAGCGGCATCAGACCATTTAGAAAAATCAGTCCCCTTCCTAGTCATGTCAGTAAGCGGTTTTACAATAAGTGAATAATTTTTAATGAATTTCCTATAGAAATTCGCGAAGCCCAAGAACCGTTGTAGTGCTTTGAGGTTCTCAGGAAGATCCCAATCTAAAATTGCCTGGACCTTCCTAGGATCCATACGGAAACCTGACGCAGATAAAAAATAACCCAGGAATTGTATCTCCTGAACGGCGAAGACACATTTTTCAATTTTAGCATATAATTCATTCGTCCGTAGGACCTGCAGTACTTGTCTGACATGCACCTCATGTGTTTTCAGATCAGACGAATAAATTAAAATATCATCTAGGTATATTACCACAAACCTGCCGATTAGATGACTAAAAATGTCATTAACGAAATGTTGAAAGACGGCAGGAGCATTGGTCAGACCGAAAGGCATAACTAGATTTTCATAATGCCCCTCAGGGGTGTTAAACGCTGTCTTCCACTCATCCCCCTCCTTAATACGAATCAGATTGTATGCACCCCTAAGATCAAGTTTGGAGAACCACCTAGCACCCGCAATCTGATTAAACAGGTCAGGAATGAGAGGAAGAGGGTATGGGTCTCGGATGGTTATCTGATTTAATTCGCGAAAATCTAAGCAAGGACGCAGGCCCCCATCTTTCTTTTTAACGAAGAAAAACCCTGCAGCCACGGGTGAAGAAGAGGGTCTGATGTGTCCCTTAGCCAAGCTCTCGGAGATATAATCTTTCATGGCTTGTCTCTCTGGACCCGAAAGATTATATAACCTGGTCTTGGGTAATTTTGCGCCGGGAATAAGGTTAACCGGGCAATCATAAGGACGATGAGGTGGTAACTTCTGACAACCCTTTTCAGAAAAAACATCCTCAAAGTCCGAAATATATGTAGGTAGGGTAGTTATGGAGGCGACTAAGCAATTGCTATTTAAGCAATTTTCTCTGCACTGCTCACTCCACTCCAATATCTCCCTGGCCTGCCAATCCACCACTGGATTGTGCGCTACCAACCAGGGAAGACCCAGCACTACCGGAGTGGGAAGCCCCTCCAGAACATAACCTGAAAGCATCTCGTTATGGTGGTCCCCTACCCGAAGGTGTAAATTATGAACAATGTGCGTGAGGTTTCTCTGAGACAGGGGAGCAGAATCAATAGCGAATATGGGAATGGGTCTCTGTAAAGTACAGAGAGATAAACCCAAAGTGCGGGCAAAATGGGCATCTATCAAATTTACCCCTGCTCCACTGTCTAGAAAGAAAGAAATAGTCTCCGTCTTATCACCAAAAATAATAACCGCTGGCAACACAAATTGCGATGTACGTATGGAGGAAACGTATACCCCCTGGCTGACATCCTCCACACAGCCTGGGGTTAGTAGTTTTTCCGACGGTCTTTTGTTTCTGAGGAAAGAAGGACAGACATTAATGAAATGACCCCTCTCCCCACAAAAAAAACAAACCCCACACCTACGGCGAGCCTCAGGAGGACGGACCTGACGAGTAGTTCCTCCTAGCTGCATAGGCTCGTCTAAGTCCGTACAGACTAACTGCTGCTTGGGAGGGGTTACCAATTGCTCCGGTTTTTTCAACCTGACCCTAAGGCGTCTATCTATTCGGATAGAAAGGGACATAACCGCATCAAGGGAAAAGGGGGTCTCATATAATGCAAGCGCATCCTTAACCCTTTCGGATAACCCAGAGCAGAACTGACTCCTGAGAGCCGGGTCGTTCCATTGGGTATCCGTAGCCCACCTACGGAATTCAGAGCAATACTCCTCTACCGGCCGCTCTCCTTGTAAGAGTCTCCGTAATCTTGATTCAGCCAGGGCGACTCGGTCAGGGTCATCATATATGAGACCCAAGGCCCCGAAAAACTCATCCACTGACCGAAGAGCCTGGGAATCAGTAGGTAAAGAGAACGCCCAGGACTGCGGATCCCCCTGCAGCAGGGAAATAACAACCCCCACCCGCTGATCTTCATTACCAGAGGAGTAAGGGCGCAGTTTAAAATATAACTTACAGGCCTCACGGAATGTCAAAAACTTGTCCCTTCCCCCAGAAAATCTGTCAGGGAGAGGGACCTTGGGTTCCGCAACAACCTGGTTACCAGTAGCAACCGCTGGGCTTGCAGTCAGTTGTAATTGCTGCTGTTGCTGGAGGACCGACGCCTTCAATCCTACCACCTCCAAAGACAGGCCATGAAATTGTTTGGACAGAGCAGCAATTTGATCCATACTGAATTCTAAGTAGGTAAAAAAAAAATTTTTTTTTTTTTTTTACCTACACAAAATAATGGCCAGAGATAATGTAATGACCGACGACACGCACAGGGAGGAAAACAGGGAAAGCCCTGCCCAAGGGAGAGGGAAAGGTGGTGACCCCTAACTCACCTTGCGGCTGGCACCTGACTGCCCTGACGTCCCTAGACGGGTTCCTCACCCGTGCGGCGATCACGTGCCTAAACCCTGTCTTTCCCTAATATGAGCCCTGGATAGTGAACAGGCCGGTGGGATCGCTAGTCCACACCACTATCACTAAGAGGGAAACACCAGGGAGAGGACAGACAAAACATACAAACACATACACCCAGGTGGGCGACCACAATAAACCAAAAAGGTCCAACAGGGATCTGGAGGGTAGCGTACTGGACCAACTACCAGCGAACGCAGCAACACAGCTCCAGAAGGTCAGAATAGATGTCCAGGCAGGAAGCTCTATCTCTGGCAACCAGAGAAGTGTGAGAGAGAAATATAAGGAGGTCTGGGAGTGCTGGACAAGGAACAGCTGAGGAGAAGGAGCTACGGATCCCTGAGTGAGCCAAAAGGGTTTGCTAAGCAAACCCAGAAAGCTACCATAAGGAAAACAGCCCTATCTTAAATAGAGCGTGCAGCCAACCGCTGCGACTTCCTGACCCCGGGTATAACGGAGTCAGGCGTGGTCCTCGACACCCTCGTGACATACTCCTCTTACAATTTTCGAGGAGTATTTTTAGCCAGGGAGGAGTACTAATTTTGCAGTAATTCATATATATTCATATATATAATACATAGGCCCACATAACGTTATGAGGCTGCTATTTCTGCAGGGAAAATGTCATCTGTGCAGAAATAGCAAATGTAGACAATTTTACATTTATCCAACATCATACAATAAACATAATTCCACTGCTGCTATAATGCTGTCATACACAGTGCCGCAATAACGCTGCCATACACAGTGCCCACATAATGCTGTCATACACAGTGCCCACATAAAGATGCCATACACAGTGCCCACATAACACTGCCATACACAGTACCCACATAACGTTGCCATACACAGTGCCCAGATAATGCTGCCATACACAGTGCCCACATAACATTGCCATACACAGTGCCCACATAATGCTGTCATACACAGTGCCAACATAATGCTTCCATACACAGTGCCCACATAACACTGTCATACACAGTGCCGCCATAACGCTGCCATACACAGTGCCCATATAACGCTTCCATACACAGTGCCCACATAATGCTGCTATTCACAGTGCCTCTATAACGCTGCCATACACAGTGCCGCCATAACGCTGCCATACACAGTGCCGCCCTAATGCTGTCATACACAGCGCTCACATAACGCTGCCATACACAGTGCCCACATAACGCTGCCATAAACAGTGCTTCCATACAGAGTTGCCCCATGATGATTTTGTATGCAGTGCCCCCATAACAGACCCATAAACAGCGTTCCCAAGACTATTCTGTAATTATTTAGCTATAACTGCCCAGTTACTATAACAGACCCAGTCACCCCACCAGGGCTTATAGATCTACTAGTGCCCACACTGCCCACAGCACCTCTTACAAGAGGCTGCTTACCACACTAGGTTGCCACTCCACTAGCAGTGTTGGTGAAGATGGCAGCCCTACTGTACAGGCATCCTCCACGGAGTGGCACAGAAAATGGCCCGGCAGCCCACCCAAATTGACAAATCAGCAGCCTTCTTACCAATAACAAAGCTCAATATGTAGCTCTGCTACGTATCGAGCATATACATAGCTCTACTACAAGATCATTGCACACATAGCTCTGCCAAATGGTGCATATTGCACACACTGTACTGCCACACGGTGCCCATTGCACACATAGCATTGCCATATGGTGCATATTACACACACACAGCTCTGTCACATGGTGCCCATTGCACACACAACACTGCCACATGGTACCCACTACACACACAGCTCTGCCACATGGTGCCCACTACAAACACAGTTCTGCCACATGTGCCCATTGCGCACACAGCACTGCCATATAGTGCCCACTGCATATACAGCTCTGCTGTATGTTGCCCATTACACACACAGCCCTGCAACATGGTGCCCACTGTACACACAGCTCTGCCACATGGTGCTCACGACACACATAGCTCTGCCATATGGTACCCACTACACATACAGCTCTGCCACACAGTGCCAATTACGCACACAGCACTGCCACATGGTGCCCACTGCATATTCAGCTCTGCTGCTTGTTGCCCAATTACACACACAGCTCTGCAACATGGTGCCCACTGCACACACAGCTTTGCCACATGGTACCCACTGCATATACAGCTCTGATACATGTTGCCCATTACACACACAACACTGCAACATGGTTCCCATTGCATACATATCTCTGCCACATGGTGCTCACGCATACACAGCTTTGCTGCATGGAGCCAACTGCACACACAGCTATGCCGCATGGTGCCCACTACGGAACACAGCTTTGCCATATGGTGCTCACTGCATGCACAGCTCTGCCGCATGGTGCTTACTATACACATAGCTTTGCCACATGGTGCCCACTACACACACAGTTCTGCTGCATGGATCCCATTAGACACAGCCCTGCAACATGGTGCCCACTGCATACATAGTTCTGCTGCATGGAGCCCACTGCATAAACAGGCCTGCCACATGGTGCCCATTGTACACATATGGTGCTCACTGCACACATAGCTCTGCCACATGGTGCCCACTACATACACAGCTTTGCTGCATGGAGCCCACTGCACACATAGCTCTGCCACATGGTGCCCACTGCTCTACATAACATTGTGTGTCTTATTCATTCACTAAGTCGTCACACTATACTAAACTGTGTGGGAAAAGTGACCACTCACTGTGCAGACTGCACACAAATACTGTATTCAGAACAGAGTGCATGCTGTGACCACGTGAGACCCTTCAATAAATGAGATCTATATCCTGCTTATAACGCCATGGTTTTGACTGTAGATCGCTGTACTAACGTTATCAGCAGAAATATCTATTCCTGTCTACAAATAATGGACTTTCTACAGAATGGAAAGTGATAAAAAGATCTTCTGATTACAAGCTGTAGCATACAAGTGGCTGATAGCCATGCTGTGTAATAGGATGTGGGGGCGTGGCAGCAGAATTTGTGCTGGTGCATCTGAAATCCACAGGAACGCCCACAGAGCTGAAGAGACATGAGAAACAGTGAGTGAATCTCATAGAAGAGCATTTCTGGGTGCGTGTAAGGGTCCATTCACACGTCCGCAATTTCGTTCCGCAAAATGCAGACCCATTCATTTCTATGGGGCAGCACGATGTGCTGCCCGGATCCGGAATTGCGGATCCCGAAAAAAATAGAACATGTCCTATCCTTGTCCGCAATTGCGGAAAATAAAAGGCATTTTCTATGAGAATGCCGGCGATGTGTGGTCCGCAAAATGCGGAGCGCACATCTACGATGTCCGTATTTTGCGGATCCACGGATCCGTGGATCCGCAAAACACACACGGACGTGTGAATGGACCCTAAACAAACAAGTGAAATTGTATTATGTGCTGCATTACATGGGGTTATTGATTCTTAATGTACAAAGGTGTCCATAGCCTTTAAGCCAGAATTATGACAAGTTTTCCCCATTGTGCCATGAAGCCTTGAGGGTAAAAGTGAAATTGCTCATGTACGGCCCTTAGATCTATTTACTTTATTTATGTATAGCTCATCATAGCAATAATATTAAACCCTTCTTTTTCTGGCTCTGTGGAAACAGTAGCCTTATTGAAACTCATTATAATATCAGGTTTGCAACTCTTACTATAGATTTGAAGGTCTGTGTTACACTTTCATGGGAAAATAGAAATTTACATAATTTTCCTCTCAATCCTGTATAGTGTGTGTCAGTGAAACCCTAGTGTGAGAGCATAATCTTTATTTAAATGTTGAACAGAGATATATTTCCAAGCCTTGATTTATTGATTATATAGGTGAGCAGAATGTAGTTCCGCTATGATGCAGTACGCACTCATCTTAATTGCTCTTTGAACTCTATCCTCTTATTTCCTCCCATCGCTGTTTTATTACTTAAAAATACAACTGTGCACAGCAGGAAAAGTGTTCTCACTCTTTCCGTTTAGCAAATGATATTTTGCACTTATGTCAAGATTTAACAGAGGAAGTTATCAAATAGGCTAATTCTGTTCTCGTACGAGTTTATAGAAGTCATGCTACTATACCTCCCACCTTCCACATCAATGCAGTCAGAAACAATTGCATGGAATAGAAATTATTATACACCAAAAAAATGACTTTTTTAGAATTTAACTTGTAGAAATCAGCAAGAATCTACCATAGTAATAGTACAAACAATAATTTTTAAATACATGAATACTACTAATAATAGTAATTATAATAATGCATTTTTATTCTATTGACACAAGTAACAAAAATTGTATTAATTTGTAGTGTAAAATTGACACATGGTATAAAAGAAATTTACTTATTCCTTCTAAAGTTCCCCTTTTGCCGATAGGATAGTATAAAGCAAGGGTATATAATAAAAGTATTGACTATGTTTAGAGAGAATCCTGTTCCAGATTTGACTTTATTGCATACTTTTGTTTCATAGTAACTCCACACAGTGTCGGACTAGCCCACTAGAGTACCAGAGGATCCTCTGGTGGGCCCAGTGTCTGCCTTTGGAGACAATTGCCACAAGAGTCTCTTTTTTATTCAAAACCTGTAAGACTTTATTGATGATATCAAGGTAGTTGGGCCTTGAGAATTATTTTCTCTGGTGGGCCCAAGGAGTCCCATTCCAACCCTGACTCCACACACTTTTATACTGGGAGATGCTTACATATAGACCTGTCAGGATGGTACTTTATAGGTGTGTGCCACCTGTGTAGATGCACAGGATACAACATCCTCTTCATATATAGAGGGCACTGTTTGTTCTCCATCTGATTCATAAGGGAGTGTGTCTGGTGGCTGCAAAGGGCAGGAGAAGGAATTGCAAGCAGGAACTGGCAATCTATCAGTTTACAGAGAAGTCCCTTTATTTGCCAGCCACCTGCATGCTGTTAAGAAGAGGGTACAACTCTTCCTTCTAACTCTACCCCTGTCTCAAAAATCCTGTCCTGTAGAGACCTCCCACTAATTCTGATTTTGGACAGAAAATAGATGTGCATTTCTTGCTTCAACCAAGGCTACCAGAAAATTCCCCAGAAGGACAGCCAAAGAGAACATATATCAATGAATCTGCAAGAAAAGCTAGAATTGTCTATCTATCTATCTATCTATCTATCTATCTATCTATCTATCTATCTATCTATCTATCTATCTATCTATCTATTTAGTCTGTCTGTCTGTCCGTCATTCCATTCATCAATTATATATCCCTTTTCTATGTATTTGTGAATCATTACCATGGACAGAGTTTGACATTTTACACCCTTTTCATTTGGCCTTCTAATCCATCTCTAAAATTGTATATTCTCTTATAAAGAGTTTTGAGTTATGTTATGTTTTAACCAATGCTTTGTGTGTGTTTTTACTCATGCTTTTTGTGTGTATGAGGGGGGAGCAATACAGAGTCTCGCACAAAGCAACATACAACCCAAAGTAAGCCCTGATCTTAGTAAAACTAAATTCAATAGCATTATTTATCTTCTCAGTGAAAGGGACAGACAATTCTATCCACACAACCAATTTCTGGTGTCCCTGCTCATATTTATACTAGAACACAATGCGTTCATGTTTGATTGTCGCCTCTTCCACCAGCTCAGGGGTGTGGCCATGGGTAGCCCCTGTGCCCCTACATATGCCAACCTGTACCTGGGCTGGTGGGAGAGGGAGATCTTCTTTGGTGAAGACATGGCGAAGTGGTCGGCCCTGATTGAGCTCTGGGCCAGGTATATCGATGATATACTAATCTTCTGGAGAGGGTCTAAGGGGGAATTTGTCAGTTTCATAGGGGCCTTGAATAACAATAACCTAGGCCTGTTTTTCACCTATGAAATACACAAAACCACCATTACGTTCCTGGACCTACGTATCATCAAAGAGTTGGATGGTCACGTGGTGACTGACTTGTTCCGGAAGCATACCGCTACGAACAACCTACTAAGGTGGGATAGATGGCACCCACAAACATTAAAACGCGGCATTCCAAAAAGCCAGTTCTTATGAGTCTGACAAAACTGTTCTACCATTTCTGATTTCCTAAGAGCTGCCAGTGACCTCACCAATAGATTCCAATGGCGGGGTTACTTGCGACAGGTACTAAAGTCTGCCTATCAACATGCTTTAGGCAGCAATAGGGAATCACTCTTGCATCCTAGATCTAGGGAGGAGACGAATGGCACAATCCGTATCGTGGGCACATTTGATGCGGCTCACCAGGAAGTGCGACAGATACTGGGACAGTATTGGGGCATTTTGCAGGCAGACCCAGAAATTGGTCATCTGGTAGGGTCAATCACATACAGACGGGGTCGCAACCTGCGTGACCGCCTGGTACACAGCCTATATGAGTCATCTACCCCTAGTACCTGGCTTGCCCATGGCCTGGCTGGCACTTTTATGTGCGGTAATTGTGTGGCCTGTGAATTCATTGGCACTGGCAACTCTTTCACGGGTACGTCTGACTCTAAAACATACCACATACGGTCCTTCATTAATTGCAGAACTGCAGGGTTGATATATCTGATCTCCTGCATCTGGGGGGTCAAATTTGTGGGTAAGACTATCCTTGAATTTAGACGCAGGATTGGTGAGCACCTCGGGGATGTTTGTAATGACAGAGACACCTCTGTTGCGCGACACGTCATGAGTTGCCATGACGGTGACGCTAGGGTGTTGCGCTTTCAGGGGATCGAAAAGGTCCTCTCCCAGAGGGGGGCGGTTATGACAAATTTCTTCTCCAGAAAGAAGCACAACGGATCTTTAGACTACATACCATACAACCCGTGGGGTTGAATGAACAGATCTGTTTTGCGTGCTTCATCTAGGAACTGCCCATTGTGTGCATTATTGGTATACTGTCACATTCACAGGCAGCCCCTTTTTTTGCTGTCCCTTGCCACCTTGTGTGTTTTTTTCTTCATACTATTTTTGGATAGGTTGACCCGTGCCTTTTCATGGCTGGGCCTTCATTTTTTAACTATTGTTGGTTCATCCGTCCCCCCCTCCACATCCTCTTTTTGTCCTTGCTGTCCCAATCACCCCTGTGACTTTATTTACGCCACTTTGGTTTCCCCTATTTACTTTGGTACTCTCACCTTATCGGGAGTGCTCACACTGCTGGGCATGGACTGGGGGGGCGGATCTTATGGAGGCCTGTCCCGCTCCCAGTCCCCGGCTGGCTGCAGCTGTGCTTCCCTCTCCGCCTGGGGCCGGGCCTTGCTGTTTATCAGCTGGCTGTGGTATGTATCCCTTAGGTTGTGACGGCTAGTGCTCCCTGTAGCATTTCTGTAGATGCATTGTATTTATTGTGCGCTTTTGTGAATGTGGCTATAGTTGAAGAATGGTACATAACTTTCCATTTGGCCCTTTGCGTACTAATTACAGGCTTTTGATATACAGTAGCCTGAATAATCCAATATCACCTTTTGGTTTCTCTAACTATACACCTACCCCACACCAGGGGTTAAACATCTATTTTTGGGTGTTACCCGTATTTTAACCAGATTTATGAGTAAAGATTTATTATTTTGTTTTTTAGCGTCTATTTCAGGCAATGATTAGTATGTATGAGGAGGGAGCAATACAGAGTCAACCCAAAGTAAGCCCTGATCATAGTAAAACTAAATTAAATAGCATTATTTTGCATATGCACTTTATTCATTTCATGACAGGAGTGTTTTGGACCTTTATTACCAGAGTAAAGTTTCACCTTTTGGATTGCTACATTCTAAAGGTGATTTTTTGGTTTCTCAGTCTACCCCAAAATGTTTTATCCCTTTTTTTTAACATTAGGGTCTTTCTTATTATTACAATTGGATAGGATATAACATCAATTTTAGGGCTTATTCAGGGAGAAATGGTCAGATATAAGAAAAGTACAGCTTTTTCTCATATTCACATGCTATGTTTTAAGGTAGCTTGCTCAAATATGTTTAAATTGTGTAATGTGTGACATTGCTATAGTGCTAAAAAGAAAAACCCTATTTTAGCTTTACATGGATCGCCCTCTCTCAACTTTGCAGACTTTCTACATAGATATTAATCATCCAATTACAGAATGTATTTTTTTTGATGTGGCAGGAAAAAGCAAACTAAATTGGAAGTCTAGGGTATTCATTGCTAATATATACATAATAACATATCTTCTGCCTTTCAGGAACACATTGACACCTAAGCTAAACCCATTTGTGTCACATAGGGGACATGAGGAGGTACTTTTTTGTTATTTTTCCCTTTTTTATTTTTTGTACTAATTTATAAATGTATTATTATTATTATTATTTTTAATATGGGTTTTCAACTATTGTACTCTGTACCCTCTACCATGCTAGCTCAATTGCTGCACTTCCTTATTAGACAACAGATTATTTTAGTGCACATGGAGAAACAACAAAAGAGGTGGAGGAATGGAAAAATAGCTATAGCATCAGACAAGATGTGAATTAGTAAGTTAAATATATTACAAAGTTTTTTTTATCATACAAATTTGAGTCCAAATATGTCCATTCTTAGATCTAGGAAAATCCCTTTAAACATATATATTATGTGGTCCAACTTGACAGAGTATATATTACAATATCACAATATAGAAATAAACATCACAGTCTCCCGAGAAGCAACTTAAAATATCTAAGCAAAATGTGCCTGAAAAATGTGCTTCAGTTAAAATTTAACAAGTATACAAAATATTTCTACTCTGAACAGGTCTTTGAACTGAAAGTGTGATTTTAAAATGTCATCATTTTGCATCAATAATGCGAAAGGGGCAGGGGTGATTGTACAAAATAAAAGGTCTTCCAGCATGTAGCCGTTGAATATCATTTACTTAACTGGAGCTTTTGAAATGTGTATAATTATCATAGCTAAAAAGGTGTAGTCTTTAAACTAGGGGTGCATTAATTTATTGAACTGATTCTTAAGCATATTTGGTTTACAGCTTTTACAAACTGCAGAGAACTGGATTGAATTTAACTGTTCAAAGGAGTAGTTATTCCATCCAAATTACATTTATTTAACTTAAAGCGAACCTTTCACCTGGATTTCACTTAATAAACTAGCAAAAGTACCTTATAGATCATCCTCATTGTGTTAGCACACGGTCTTGTCCCGCTTTTCTGCCTTTTATATGCATGGAAAAATAGCTTTATAAAGTACTCTTCTCCAGCTCCACAAGTCACGGTAGAAGTCAAGGGGGTAGCCCTTCCCTCACTCCAGGCTGTAACTCCCCTTCCCTAACCCCACCTTTATGCAGTCTAATTGACACCCGGCTCAGTCGCCGGGACCGCGCTTGTACAGGTGGCGCATGCGAATATTGCCTATGCCGCTCATCACTAAGCTATACCAGTGAGAGTAAAAATTAAGGACCTGCAAACTTATATCGGCTAATACAGGTCATAAACCTGGTGTAAAAGTCTGTCTGCGAGTCTACGACTGATGGACATGTGAGCTTCTATTGGCTAATACAGGTCGTGTGATGGTGCCATATTTGCTTTTTTGTGAGTATCTCAATAATGGTAGATCCTAGAGAGCTGAGGTCTGGTCTAAAACCTTTCTTTGTGCCTGATTTACCTATATGCCACATTTGGTGCAGATTAGTCGCGTGTAATTTATTCTCAGCTTAACTACAGCTGTTCTGTAAAGGCCTTAGAGGTTTGTTAGACATTGCCGTCCATGTAAACTGACAGCTCAGGTAAGGATAGCACTAATTAGAGAAGCAGCCAAGAGGCCCATGGTCAATCTGGAGGAGCTGCAGATATCCACAGACCAAGTGAGAGAATCTGTCCACAGGACCACTATTAGTCATGTAATCCACAAATCTGGCCTTTATGGAAGAGTGGCAAGAAAGCAAACCATAAGAAGTTCCATTTGCAGTTTGCTACAAGCCATGCAGGGAAAACAGAAAACATGTGGAAGAAGGTGCTCTGGTCAGATGAGACCAAAGTTGAACCTTTTGGCCTAAATGAAAAATGCAGAAAACTAACATTGCACATCACCCTGAAAACACAATCCCTACCATGAAACATGGTGGCAGCAACATGCTGTGGGGATGTTTTTCTTCAGCAGGGACAAGAAAGCTGGTCAGAGTTGAAGGATGGATGGAGCTTAAATACAGGGCAATCCTAAAGGAAAACTTATTAGAGGCTACAAAATATTTGAGACTGGGGTGGAGGTTTACCTTCTAACATTCATATTTTGCTTTTTATTGATTACAAACCCTCCCTTCCTTTCATTTTTTACCTAACTTTATATACGACTAGACATTATACTCTACATCGGGCTACTGCCCCATCCATTAACCATAGCTTAATAATACCTCTGTTGATCCTCCTATATAATTAGTACTCCATTAACCGCTTCACGCATTTTCACGTACCTGTACGTGAGGGAATGCGGCTTCTTGCCGCAGCACGGGCCCAGCTGTTACTGATAGCTGGGCCCCTGCTGCATCCGCCGGCATCGTTGTATGCGGTGATGCTGGCAGATTAACCCTTTCACATACCGCGGTCAGCACTGACAGCGGCATGTGCAGTGTTTACAGTTGGAGGGGGCTCCCACTGACTCCATCGCCCCCTGCGCTGACAGGGCGCCGATAGTTGCCATGGCAGCCCCGATGCCTTACACAGGCATCGGGGCCTGCCAGCTATGGAAGCCCAGGAGATCCAGCCTGAGGGCTGGTTATCCTAGGCAACTGTCAGCATCTTACTGTGTAAGACACTGACAGTTCAATTCAGTACAATGCAGAATGTATTGTACTGAATTGAAACAGGGATCAAACCCTAAAAAGGTGAAGTCCCACAGTGGGACAAATATAAAAAGAAAAAAAAAGTGTTTTTTATAATTAAAAAATTAAAGTTTCAAGTAAAAAGAAAAATGGCCCCCAGACCATAAAATAGTGTTTTAAAAAAATAAAATAAATAAAAAACAGACATATTAGGCATTGCTGGGCCGTAACGATAAGCTCTATAAAAATGTCACATAATCTACCACGTCAGATGAACGCCGTGAAAAAATAAAATAAAAACTGAGCAAAAAATGCAATTTTTTTTATCACTTTGGATCACAAAAAGTCTATGTAACGGCTGTGTCTCGGTCTCTGTGTTGTTTGACGTGACACGTTTGCCGTGCATGCTGGTTGCCTGGGGAAATGTGTAGTTATGCAACATGTGTGTACACTTCTCCTTTAAGGTATGTTTCCCTTCCCTGTCTGGTGCTTGTAGGGTTAACTACCTGGCTGGATGTGGCAACTAGGTGCTTATATTGCCTGTGGCTGGTAGCCTGGAGTTTAGTTGTACTCCAGCTTCTGTTCGTGCTGGAGCTATGCTCCTGACCTGCGTATTCGATCTGCCCAGTCCTTGAGGGCCACCTTGTGGGACATCAATGTCATCCCATTGTTACCATGTCTTCCTACCTTACCGGTTTCAATGTATGGTGTGGTTTATGTTCAGGGTTTGTGTTGTATGCCTAGTTATTGTTCCATGTCTGGTCTGTCTTTGGTGTGTACGGTCCTGCATGGATGCTAGACACTTCCCTGTCTGTCTCTGCATTCGTTGAGAGGGCTCCAGGGATACTCGGAGGGGGAACAACAAGTCAGTGAGCAGCTCTGCCTTGGGCCACCATGCACCCTGTCCGCGTGCAGGTCCAGGCAGTTACTGGTGTGTTGGTATTCATTCCAGATGCTTTTCACTGTCTTCCCCTTTCCTTATTATCTAGGCTGGTGGGAGACTACTGTTCATCCATATCTTGGAGGAACAGGTCATCTCTAGTTCCTGACATTATTTCCAGGGATCATCAGAGCGACTTAGGGTCCGAGGTTCCGGTGTATGAGCCGTCCTACTATCTAGGTCCCCTCATATGGATAGGAGTCAGGGCTAGGTTGAGGGTGGCAATAGAAGGTGCCCTGCCTGCTTTCCCCGGTGTCAGGCCTAGTTTCTATCCTGTTTACCTTCGGTGTTTGGTGGGGAATTTAGCCCCACTCTCCACCATGACAGTGTAATTCCAAGCAATCAAAAAGACATATGTACCCCAAAATATTACCAATCAAAACATCATCTCATCCCGCAAAAAATGAGACCCTACCTAAGACAATTGCCCAAAAGATAAAAAAAATATGGCTTTCAGAAAATAGACACTAAAACATGATTTATTTTTCTTCAAAAATGCTTTTATTGTCTAAAACTGAAATAAATGTAAAAAAAACTATCACATAAAACTATCACATGATCTATTCCCTCAGGTGAACGCCGCAAAAAAATAAAATAAAAACTGTGTAAAATAAGCCATTTTGTGTCACCTTACAACACAAAAAGTGAAGCTATCAAAAAGTCATACGCACCCCAAAATCATAATAATCAAACTGTCATCTCATCCCGCAAAAAATGAGAATCTATCTAAGACAATTGTCCTAAATATAAAAAAAACTATGGCTGTCAGAATAAGGAGACACTGAAACATGATTTTTTTTTGTTTCAAAAATGCTTTTATTGTGTAAAACTTAAATAAATAAAAAAAGTATGAATATTAGGTATCGCCATGTCTGTAAGTCCGTAAGCACCGTATAAAAATTAAATGAAAATGGTGTAAAGAAAGTCATTTTTTGTCACCTTACATCACAAAAAGTGAAATACCAAGCGATCAAAAAGTCATATGCACCCCAAAATCATACCAATCAAACTGTCATCTCATCCCGCAAAAAATGAGACCCTAACTAATGCAATAGCCCAAAAAATAAAAAAAACTATGGCTTTCAGAATATGGAGACACTAAAAAATCATTGTTTTCAAAAATGCTTTATTATGTAAAACTGAAAAATATAATATTATTTAGTATTATCGCGTCCACAACAACCTGCTCTATAAAAATACCACATGAACTAACCTGTCAGATGAACATTGTAAATAACAAAAAATAAAAACGGTGCCAAAACAGCAATTTTTTGTTACCTTGCCTCACAAAAAGTGTAATATAGAGCAATCAAAAATCATATGTACCCTAAAATAGTACCAACAAAACTGCCACCTTATCCCGTAGTTTCCAAAATGGGGTCACTTTTTTGGAGTTGCTACTCTAGGGGGGTGCATCAGGGGGTCTTCAAATGTGACATGGCAACTTAAAATTATCCAAGTGAAATCTGCTTTCCAAAAACCATTTGGCGCTTTGCCCCCTGCCGTGTTCCCTTACATCAGTTTATGATCACAAATGTTTTTTTTTTGTAAACTATAGGATCAGGGTAATAAATATTGAGTTTTGCTTAGCTGTTAACCGTTGCTTTGTTAGCAGAAAAAAATGATTAAAATGGAAAATCTTCCAAAAAAGTGACATTCTGAAATGTAATCTCCATTTTCCTTTAATTCTTGTGAAACACCTTAAGGGTTAAAAATGTTTGTAAAATCAGTTTTTAATACCTTGAGGGTGTAGTTTCTAAAATGGGTTATTTATGGGTGGTTTCTATTATGTAAGCCACAGAAAGTGACTTCAGACCTGAACTGGTCCTTAACCACCTCAGCCCCCCTAGCTTAAACACCCTTAATGACCAGGCCACTTTTTACACTTCTGCACTACACTACTTTCACCGCTTATTGCTCGGTCATGCAACTTACCACCCAAATGAATTTTACCTCCTTTTCTTATCACTAATAGAGCTTTCATTTGGTGGTATTTCATTGCTGCTGACATTTTTACTTTTTTTGTTATTAATCGAAATTTAAAGATTTTTTGCAAAAAAATGACATTTTTCACTTTCAGTTGTAAAATTTTGCAAAAAAAAACGACATCCATATATAAATTTTTCTCTAAATTTATTGTTCTACATGTCTTTGATAAAAAAAAAAAGGTTTGGGTAAAAAAAAAAAAAGTTTGGGTAAAAGTTATAGCGTTTAGAAAACTATGGTACAAAATGTGAATTTCCGCTTTTTGAAGCAGCTCTGACTTTCTGAGCACCTGTCATGTTTCCTGAGGTTCTACAATGGCCAGACAGTATAAACACCCCACAAATGACCCCATTTCGGAAAGTAGACACCCTAAGGTATTCGCTGATGGGCATAGTGAGTTCATAGAACTTTTTATTTTTTGTCACAAGTTAGCAGAAAATGATGATTTATTAATTTTTTTTCTTACAAAGTCTCATATTCCACAAACTTGTGACAAAAAATAAAAACTTCCATGAACTCACTATGCCCATCACGAAATACCTTGGGGTGTCTTCTTTCCAAAATGGGGTCACTTGTGGGGTAGTTATACTGCCCTGGCATTTTAGGGGCCCAAATGCGTGCGAAGTAGTTTTAAATCAAAATGTGTAAAAAATGGCCGCTGAAATCCGAAAGGTGCTCTTTGGAATGTGGGCCCCTTTGCCCACCTAGGCAGCAAAAAAGTGTCACACATGTGGTATTGCCGTACTCAGGAGAAGTTGGGCAATGTTTTTTGGGGTGTCATTTTACATATACCCATGCTGGGTGAGAGAAATATCTTGGCAAAAGACAACTTTTCCCATTTTTTTATACAAAGTTGGCATTTGACCAAGATATTTATCTCACCCAGCATGGGTATATGTAAAATGACACCCCAAAACACATTGCCCAACTTCTCCTGAGTACGGCAATACCACATGTGTGACACTATTTTACAGCCTAGGTGGGCAAAGGGGCCCACATTCCAAAGAGCACCTTTAGGATTTCACAGGTCATTTTTTACACATTTTGATTTCAAACTACTTACCACACATTAGGGCCCCTAGAATGCCAGGGCAGTATAACTACCCCACAAGTGACCCCATTTTGGAAAGAAGACACCCCAAGGTATTCCGTGAGTGGCATGGCGAGTTCCTAGAATTTTTTATTTTTTGTCACAAGTTAGCGGAAAATAATGATTTTTTTATTTTTTTTTCTTACAAAGTCTCATATTCCACTAACTTGTGACAAAAAATAAAATCTCACATGAACTCACTATGCCCATCACGAAATACCCGGGGTGTCTTCTTTCCAAAATGGGGTCATTTGTGGGGTAGTTATACTGCCCTGGCATTTTAGGGGCCCGAATGTGTGAGAAGTAGTTTGAAATCCAAATCTGTAAAAAATGGCCGGTGAAATCCGAAAGGTGCTCTTTGGAATGTTGGCCCCTTTGCCCACCTAGGCTGCAAAAAAGTGTCACACAACTAGTATTGCCGTACTCAGGAGAAGTTGGGTAATGTGTTTTGGGGTGTCATTTTACATATACCCATGCTGGGTGAGATAATTATTTCGGTCAAATGCCAACTTTGTATAAAAAAAATGGGAAAAGTTGTCGTTTGCCAAGATATTTCTCTCATCCAGCATAGGTACATGTAAAAAGACACCCCAAAACACATTGCCCAACTTCTCCTGAGTACGGTGAAACCAGATGTGTGACACTTTTTTGCAGCCTAGGAGGGCAAAGGGGCCCACATTCCAAAGAGCACCTTTCGGATTTCACCGGCCATTTTTTACAGATTTTGATTTCAAACCACTTCTCACGCATTCGGGCCCCTAAAATGCCAGGGCAGTATAACTACCTCACAAGTGACCCCATTTTGGAAAGAAGACACCTCAAGGTATTTTGTGATGGGCATAGTGAGTTCATGGAAGTTTTTATTTTTTGTCACAAATTAGTGGAATATGAGACTTTGTAAAAAAAGAAAAAAAAAATCCTCATTTTCCGCAAACTTGTGACAAAAACTATGCCCCTCACGGAATACCTTGGGGTGTCTTCTTTCCAAAATGGGGTCACTTGTGGGATAGTTATACTGCCCTGGCATTCTAGGGCCCCTAATGTGTGGTAAGTAGTTTGAAATAAAAATTTGTAAAAAATGACCTACAGTTGCAAGAAAAAGTATGTGAACCCTTTGGAATTATATGGATTTCTGCACAAATTGGTAATAAAATGTGATCTGATCTTCATCGAAGTCACAACAATAGACAATCACAGTCTGCTTAAACTAATAACACACAAAGAATTACATGTTACCATGTTTTTATTGAACACACCATGTAAACATTGACAGTGCAGGTGGAAAAAGTATGTGAACCCCTAGATTAATGACATCTCCAAAAGCTTATTGGAGTGAGGTGTCAGCCAACTGGAGTCCAGTCAATGAGATGAGATTGGAGGTGTTGGTAACAGCTACCCTGCCCTATAAAAAACACACACCAGTTCTGGGTTTGCTTTTCACAAGAAGCATCGCCTGATGTGAATGATGCCTCACACAAAAGAGCTCTCAGAAGACCTACGATTAAGAATTGTTGACTTGCATAAAGCTGAAAAGAGTTATACAAGTATCTCCAAAAGCCTTGCTGTTCATCAGTCCACGTTAAGACAAATTGTCTATAAATGGAGAAAGTTCAGCACTGCTGCTACTCTCCCTAGGAGTGGCCGTCCTGTAAAGATGACTGCAAGAGCACAGCGCAGACTGCTCAATGAGGTGAAGAAGAATCCTAGAGTGTCAGCTAAAGACTTACAAAAGTCTCTGGCATATGCTAACATCCCTGTTAGCAAATCTATGATACGTAAAACACTAAACAAGAATGAATTTCATGGGAGGATACCACAGATGAAGCCACAGCTGTCAAAAAAAAACATTGCTGCACGTTTACAGTTTGCACAAGAGCACCTGGATGTTCCACAGCAGTAGTGGCAAAATATTCTGTGGACAGATGAAACCAAAGTTGAGTTGTTTGGAAGAAACAGACAACACTATGTGTGGAGAAAGAGGCACAGCACACCAACATCCAAACCTCATCCCAACTGTGAAGTATGGTGGTGGGGGCTTCATGGTTTGGGGCCGCTTTGCTGAGTCAGGGCCTGGACGGATTGCTATCATCAAAGGAAAAATGAATTACCTAGTTTATCAAGACATTTTGCAGGAGAACTTAAGGCCATCTGTCCACCAGCTGAAGCTCAACAGAAGATGGGTGTTGCAACAGGACAACGACCCAAAGCATAGAAGTAAATCAACAACAGAATGGCTTAAACAGAAGAAAATATGCCTTCTGGAGTGGCCCAGTCAAGTCCTGACCTCAACCCAATTGAGATGCTGTGGCATGACCTCAAGAAAGCGAATCACACCAGACATCCCAAGAATATTGCTGACCTGAAACAGTTCTGTAAAGAGGAATGGTCAAGAATTACTCCTGACCGTTGTGCACGTCTGATCTGCAACTACAGGAAATGTTTGGTTGAAGTTATTGCTGCCAAAGGAGGTTCAACCAGTTATTAAATCCAAGGGTTCACAAACTTTTTCCACCTGCACTGTGAATGTTTACATGGTGTGTTCAATAAAAACATGGTAACATTTAATTCTTTGTGTGTTATTAGTTTAAGCAGACTGTGATTGTCTATTGTTGTGACTTAGATGAAGATCAGATCACATTTTATGACCAATATGTGCAGAAATCCATATCATTCCAAAGGGTTCACATACTTTTTCTTGCAACTGTATGAAATCCTAAAGGTGCTCTTTGGAATTTGGGCCCCTTTGCCCTCCTAGGCTGCAAAAAAGTGTCACACATGTGGTATCGCCGTACTCAGGAGAAGTTGGGCAATGTGTTTTGGGGTGTCTTTTTACATATACTCATGCTGGGTGAGAGAAATATCTCGGCAAAAGACCACTTTTCCCATTTTTTATACAAAGTTGGCATTTGACCAAGATATTTATCTCACCCAGCATGGGTATATGTAAAATGACACCCCAAAACACATTGTTCAACTTCTCCTGAGTACGGCGATACCACATGTGAGACACTTTTTTGCAGCCTAGATGCGCAAAGGGGCCCACATTCCTTTTATGAGGGCATTTTTAGACATTTATATTCCAGACTTCTTCTCACGCTTTAGGGCCCCTAAAATGCCAGGGCAGTATAAATACCCCACATGTGACCCCATTTTGGAAAGAAGTCTGGAATATAAATGTCTAAAAAATTTTACGCATTTGGATTCCGTGAGGGGTATGGTGAGTTCATGTGAGATTTTATTTTTGACACAAGTTAGTGGAATATGAGACTTTGTAAGAAAAAATGAATAATTTCCGCTAACTTGGGCCAAAAAAATGTCTGAATGGAGCCTTACAGGGGGGTGATCAATGACAGGGGGGTGATCAATGACAGGGGGGTGATCAGGGAGTCTATATGGGGTGATCACCCCCCTGTCAATGATCACCCCCCTATAAGGCTCCATTCAGATGTCCGTATGTGTTTTGCGGATCCGATCCATGTATCCGTGGATCCGTGAAAAACATACGGACGTTTGAATAGAGCTTTACAGGGGGGTGATCAATGACAGGGGAGTGATCAATGACAGGGGGGTGATCAGGGAGTCTATATGGGGTGATCATCCCCCTGTCAATGATCACCCCCCTATAAGGCTCCATTCAGATGTCCGTATGTGTTTTGCGGATCCGATCCATGTATCCGTGGATCCGTGAAAAACATACGGACGTTTGAATAGAGCTTTACAGGGGGGTGATCAATGACAGGGGAGTGATCAATGACAGGGGGGTGATCAGGGAGTCTATATGGGGTGATCACCCTCCTGTCATTGATCACCCCCCTATAAGGCTCCATTCAGATGTCCGTATGTGTTTTGCGGATCCGATCCATGTATCCGTGGATCCGTAAAAATCATACGGACGTCTGAATGGAGCCTTACAAGGGGGTGATCAATGACAGGGGGGTGATCAATGACAGGGGGGTGATCAGGGAGTCTATATGGGGTGATCAGGGGTTAATAAGGGGTTAATAAGTGACAAAGGGGGAGTGTAGTGTAGTGGTGTTTGGTGCTACTTATTACTGAGCTGCCTGTGTCCTCTGGTGGTCGATCCAAACAAAACGGACCACCAGAGGACCAGGTAATAGGTATATTAGACGCTGTTATCAAAACAGCGTCTAATATACCTGTTAGGGGTTTAAAAAAATCGCATCTCCAGCCTGCCAGCGAACGATCGCCGCTTGCAGGCTGGAAATCCACTCGCTTACCTTCCGATCCTGTGAACGCGCGCGCCTGTGTGCGCGCGTTCACAAGAAATCTCGCGTCTCGCGAGAGGACGCGTATATGTGTCCAGGAGGAATGAATCAACCACCTCCAGGACGCGTCGCTGCGTTCGGCAGTCCGGAGGTGGTTAAAAATTAGATTTTGGAAATTTTCTTAAAAATTTTAAGATTTGCTTCTAAACTTCTAAGCCTTCTAACGTCCCAAAAAAGAAAATGTCATTTACAAAATGATCCAAACAGTAGACATATGGAAAATTTAAGGTAATAACGATTTTAGGAGGTATCACAATCTGTTTCAAAAGCAAGTGGGAGAACTTGCACAATTGGTGGCTGACTAAAAACTTTTTTGCCCTACTGTATATGTCTGTACTTCTTTCCTTCACCCACAACACGGTGCATAAACTCTATTCCATGTATCTGCATTTTCTAAATGCACAATACAAAGATCATTTTGCGAATCCAGGATTTCCCATATATGCTATTCTATATCTTTCTATAGATCCCTTGATAAAGGTCGCTAGTCGACCGAAAATTTGGGACTTTTCATGGTCTGTTAAGATTATTGTAAATTCTGGATTAATAGAATGTACAAAATTAATTGAATATGTACACTTTGAATTTAAGCATCACTAAAAAGAATCCTGGTGTGACATAGATTTCCTTACATGCTAAAAATGACATGGCAATAGAGTTGAGCGAACACCTGGATGTTCGGGTTCGAGAAGTTCGGCCGAACTTCCCGGAAATGTTCGGGTTCGGGATCCGAACCCGACCCGAACTTCGTCCCGAACCCGAACCCCATTGAAGTCAATGGGGACCCAAACTTTTCGGCACTAAAAAGGCTGTAAAACAGCCCAGGAAAGAGCTAGAGGGCTGCAAAAGGCAGCAACATGTAGGTAAATCCCCTGCAAACAAATGTGGATAGGGAAATTAATTAAAATAAAAAAAAAAATAAAAAAAAATTAACCAATATCAATTGGACAGAGGTCCCATAGCAGAGAATCGGGCTTCACGTCAGCAGAGAATCAGTCTCTTCATGCCATAGCAGAGAATCTGGCTTCATGTCAGCAGAGAATCAGTCTTCATGTCATAGCAGAGAATCAGACTTCACGTCAACCACCACTGGAACAGGCCACTGTCACATATTTAGGCCCCGGCACCCAGACAGAGGAGAGAGGTCCCATAACAGAGAATCTGGCTTCATGTCAGCACAGAATCAGTCTTCATGTCATAGCAGAGAATCAGGCTTCACGTCACCCACCACTGGAACAGGCCACTGTCACATATTTAGGCCCCCGCACCCAGACAGAGGAGAGAGGTCCCGTAACAGAGAATCTGGCTTCATGTCAGCACAGAATCAGTCTTCATGTCATAGCAGAGAATCAGGCTTCACGTCACCCACCACTGGAAAAGGCCACTGTCACATATTTTGGCCCAGGCACCAAGACAGAGGAGAGAGGTCCCGTAACAGAGAATCTGGCTTCATGTCAGCACAGAATCAGTCTTCATGTCATAGCAGAGAATCAAGCTTCACGTCACCCACCACTGGAACAGGCCACTGTCACATATTTAGGCCCCGGCACCCAGACAGAGTAGAGAGGTCCCGTAACAGAGAATCTGGCTTCATGTCAGCACAGAATCAGTCTTCATGTCATAGCAGAGAATCAGGCTTCACGTCACCCACCACTGGAACAGGCCACTGTCACATATTTAGGCCCCGGCACCCAGACAGAGGAGAAAGGTCCTGTAACAGAGAATCTGGCTTCATGTCAGCACAGAATCAGTCTTCATGTCATAGCAGAGAATCAGGCTTTACGTCACCCACCACTGGAACAGGCCACTGTCACATATTTAGGCCCCGGCACCCAGACAGAGGAGAGAGGTCCCGTAACAGAGAATCTGGCTTCATGTCAGCACAGAATCAGTCTTCATGTCATAGCAGAGAATCAGGCTTAACGTCACCCACCACTGGAACAGGCCACTGTCAGATATTTAGGCCCCGGCACCCAGACAGAGGAGTGAGGTCCCGTAACAGAGAATCTGGCTTCATGTCAGCACAGAATCAGTCTTCATGTCATAGCAGAGAATCAGGCTTAACGTCACCCACCACTGGAACAGGCCACTGTCACATATTTAGGCCCCCGCACCCAGACAGAGGAGAGAGGTCCCGTAACAGAGAATCTGGCTTCATGTCAGCACAGAATCAGTCTTCATGTCATAGCAGAGAATCAGGCTTCACGTCACCCACCACTGGAACAGGCCACTGTCACATATTTAGGCCCCGGCACCCAGACAGAGGAGAGAGGTCCCATAACAGAGAATCTGGCTTCATGTCAGCACAGAATCAGTCTTCATGTCATAGCAGAGAATCAGGCTTCACGTCACCCACCACTGGAACAGGCCACTGTCACATATTTAGGCCCCCGCACCCAGACAGAGGAGAGAGGTCCCGTAACAGAGAATCTGGCTTCATGTCAGCACAGAATCAGTCTTCATGTCATAGCAGAGAATCAGGCTTCACATCACCCACCACTGGAACAGGCCACTGTCACATATTTAGGCCCCGGCACCCAGACAGAGGAGAGAGGTCCCGTAACAGAGAATCTGGCTTCATGTCAGCACAGAATCAGTCTTCATGTCATAGCAGAGAATCAGGCTTCACGTCACCCACCACTGGAACAGGCCACTGTCACATATTTAGGCCCCGGCACCCAAACAGAGGAGAGAGGTCCCGTAACAGAGAATCTGGCTTCATGTCAGCACAGAATCAGTCTTCATGTCATAGCAGAGAATCAGGCTTCACGTCACCCACCACTGGAACAGGCCACTGTCACATATTTAGGCCCCGGCACCCAGACAGAGAAGAGAGGTCCCGTAACAGAGAATCTGGCTTCATGTCAGCACAGAATCAGTCTTCATGTCATAGCAGAGAATCAGGCTTCACGTCACCCACCACTGGAACAAGCCACTGTCACATATTTAGGCCCCTCCACCCAGACAGAGGAGAAAGGTCCCGTAACAGAGAATCTGGCTTCATGTCAGCACAGAATCAGTCTTCATGTCATAGCAGAGAATCAGGCTTTACGTCACCCACCACTGGAACAGGCCACTGTCACATATTTAGGCCCCGGCACCCAGACAGAGGAGAGAGTTCCCGTAACAGAGAATCTGGCTTCATGTCAGCACAGAATCAGTCTTCATGTCATAGCAGAGAATCAGGCTTCACGTCACCCACCACTGGAACAGGCCACTGTCACATATTTAGGCCCCGGCACCCAGACAGAGGAGTGAGGTCCCGTAACAGAGAATCTGGCTTCATGTCAGCACAGAATCAGTCTTCATGTCATAGCAGAGAATCAGGCTTAACGTCACCCACCACTGGAACAGGCCACTGTCACATATTTAGGCCCCCGCACCCAGACAGAGGAGAGAGGTCCCGTAACAGAGAATCTGGCTTCATGTCAGCACAGAATCAGTCTTCATGTCATAGCAGAGAATCAGGCTTCACGTCACCCACCACTGGAACAGGCCACTGTCACATATTTAGGCCCCGGCACCCAGACAGAGGAGAGAGGTCCCGTAACAGAGAATCTGGCTTCACGTCAGCACAGAATCAGTCTTCATGTCATAGCAGAGAATCAGGCTTCACGTCACCCACCACTGGAACAGGCCACTGTCACATATTTAGGCCCAGGCACCCAGACAGAGGAGAGAGGTCCCGTAACAGAGAATCTGGCTTCATGTCAGCACAGAATCAGTCTTCATGTCATAGCAGAGAATCAGGCTTCACGTCACCCACCACTGGAACAGGCCACTGTCACATATTTAGGCCCCGGCACCCAGACAGAGGAGAGAGGTCCGTTAACAGAGAATCTGGCTTTATGTCAGCACAGAATCAGTCTTCATGTCATAGCAGAGAATCAGGCTTCACGTCACCCACCACTGGAACAGGCCACTGTCACATATTTAGCCCCCGGCACCCAGACAGAAGAGAGAGGTCCCGTAACAGAGAATCTGGCTTCATGTCAGCACAGAATCAGTCTTCATGTCATAGCAGAGAATCAGGCTTCACATCACCCACCACTGGAACAGGCCACTGTCACATATTTAGGCCCCGACACCCAGACAGAGGAGAGAGGTCCCGTAACAGAGAATCTGGCTTCATGTCAGCACAGAATCAGTCTTCATGTCATAGCAGAGAATCAGGCTTCACGTCACCCACCACTGGAACAGGCCACTGTCACATATTTAGGCCCCGGCACCCAGACAGAGGAGAGAGGTCCCGTAACAGAGAATCTGGCTTCATGTCAGCACAGAATCAGTCTTCATGTCATAGCAGAGAATCAGGCTTCACGTCACCCACCACTGGAACAGGCCACTGTCACATATTTAGGCCCCTCCACCCAGACAGAGGAGAGAGGTCCCATAACAGAGAATCTGGCTTCATGTCAGCACAGAATCAGTGTTCATGTCATAACAGAGAATCAGGCTTCACGTCACCCACCACTGGAACAGGCCACTGTCACATATTTAGGCCCCGGCACCCAGACAGAGGAGAGAGGTCCCGTAACAGAGAATCTGGCTTCATGTCAGCACAGAATCAGTCTTCATGTTATAGCAGAGAATCAGGCTTCACGTCACCCACCACTGGAACAGGCCACTGTCACATATTTAGGCCCCGGCACCCAGACAGAGGAGAGAGGTCCCGTAACAGAGAATCTGGCTTCATGTCAGCACAGAATCAGTCTTCATGTCATAGCAGAGAATCAGGCTTCACGTCACCCACCACTGGAACAGGCCACTGTCACATATTTAGGCCCCGGGACCCAGACAGAGGAGAGAGGTCCGTTAACAGAGAATCTGGCTTTATGTCAGCACAGAATCAGTCTTCATGTCATAGCAGAGAATCAGGCTTCACGTCACCCACCACTGGAACAGGCCACTGTCACATATTTAGCCCCCGGCACCCAGACAGAAGAGAGAGGTCCCGTAACAGAGAATCTGGCTTCATGTCAGCACAGAATCAGTCTTCATGTCATAGCAGAGAATCAGGCTTCACATCACCCACCACTGGAACAGGCCACTGTCACATATTTAGGCCCCGGCACCCAGACAGAGGAGAGAGGTCCCGTAACAGAGAATCTGGCTTCATGTCAGCACAGAATCAGTCTTCATGTCATAGCAGAGAATCAGGCTTCACGTCACCCACCACTGGAACAGGCCACTGTCACATATTTAGGCCCCTCCACCCAGACAGAGGAGAGAGGTCCCATAACAGAGAATCTGGCTTCATGTCAGCACAGAATCAGTGTTCATGTCATAACAGAGAATCAGGCTTCACGTCACCCACCACTGGAACAGGCCACTGTCACATATTTAGGCCCCGGCACCCAGACAGAGGAGAGAGGTCCCGTAACAGAGAATCTGGCTTCATGTCAGCACAGAATCAGTCTTCATGTTATAGCAGAGAATCAGGCTTCACGTCACCCACCACTGGAACAGGCCACTGTCACATATTTAGGCCCCGGCACCCAGACAGAGGAGAGAGGTCCCGTAACAGAGAATCTGGCTTCATGTCAGCACAGAATCAGTCTTCATGTCATAGCAGAGAATCAGGCTTCACGTCACCCACCACTGGAACAGGCCACTGTCACATATTTAGGCCCGGCACCCAGACAGAGGAGAGGTTCATTCAACTTTGGGTTGCCCCGCAATATAATGGTAAAATGAAAATAAAAATAGGATTGAATGAGGAAGTGCCCTGGAGTACAATAATATATTGTTAAGGGGAGGTAGTTAATGTCTAATCTGCACAAGGGATGGACAGGTCCTGTGGGATCCATGCCTGGTTCATTTTATGAACGTCAGCTTGTCCACATTGGCTGTAGACAGGCGGCTGCGTTTGTCTGTAATGACGCCCCCTGCCGTGCTGAATACACGTTCATTCAAAACGCTGGCCGCCGGGCAGGCCAGCACCTCCAAGGCATAAAAGGCTAGCTCTGGCCACGTGGACAATTTGGAGACCCAGAAGTTGAATGGGGCCGAACCATCAGTCAGTACGTGGAGGGGTGTGCACAGGTACTGTTCCACCATGTTAGTGAAATGTTGCCTCCTGCTAACACGTTCCGTATCAGGTGGTGGTGCAGTTAGCTGTGGCGTGGTGACAAAACTTTTCCACATCTCTGCCATGCTAACCCTGCCCTCAGAGGAGCTGGCCGTGACACAGCTGCGTTGGCGACCTCTTGCTCCTCCTCTGCCTTCGCCTTGGGCTTCCACTGGTTCCCCTGTGACATTTGGGAATGCTCTCAGTAGCGCGTCTACCAACGTGCGCTTGTACTCGCGCATCTTCCTATCACGCTCCAGTGTAGGAAGTAAGGTGGGCACATTGTCTTTGTATCGGGGATCCAGCAGGGTGGCAACCCAGTAGTCCGCACACGTTAAAATGTGGGCAACTCTGCTGTCGTTGCGCAGGCACTGCAGCATGTAGTCGCTCATGTGTGCCAGGCTGCCCAGAGGTAAGGACAAGCTGTCTTCTGTGGGAGGCGTATCGTCATCGTCCTGTGTTTCCCCCCAGCCACGCACCAGTGATGGGCCCGAGCTGCTTTGGGTGCCACCCCGCTGTGAACATGCTTCATCCTCATCCTCCTCCACCTCCTCCTCATCCTCCAGTAGTGGGCCCTGTCTGGCCACATTTGTACCTGGCCTCTGGTGTTGCAAAAAACCTCCCTCTGAGTCACTTCGAAGAGACTGGCCTGAAAGTGCTAAAAATGACCCCTCTTCCTTTTCTTCCTCCTGGGCCACCTCCTCTTCCATCATCGCCCTAAGTGTTTTCTCAAGGAGACATAGAAGTGGTATTGTAACGCTGATAATGGCGTCATCGCCACTGGCCATGTTGGTGGAGTACTCGAAACAGCGCAACAGGGCACACAGGTCTCGCATGGAGGCCCAGTCATTGGTGGTGAAGTGGTGCTGTTCCGCAGTGCGACTGACCCGTGCGTGCTGCAGCTGAAACTCCACTATGGCCTGCTGCTGCTCGCACAGTCTGTCCAGCATGTGCAAGGTGGAGTTCCACCTGGTGGGCACGTCACATATGAGGCGGTGAGCGGGAAGGCCGAAGTTACGCTGTAGCGCAGACAGACGAGCAGCGGCAGGGTGTGAACGCCGGAAGCGCGAACAGACGGCCCGCACTTTATGCAGCAGCTCTGACATGTCGGGGTAGTTGCGAATGAACTTCTGCACCACCAAATTCAGCACATGCGCCAGGCAAGGGATGTGCGTCAAACCGGCTAGTCCCAGAGCTGCAACGAGATTTCGCCCATTATCGCACACCACCAGGCCGGGCTTGAGGCTCACCGGCAGCAACCACTCGTCGGTCTGTTGTTCTATACCCCGCCACAACTCCTGTGCGGTGTGGGGCCTGTCCCCCAAACATATGAGTTTCAGAACGGCCTGCTGACGTTTACCCTGGGCTGTGCTGAAGTTGGTGGTGAAGGTGTGTGGCTGACTGGATGAGCAGGTGGAAGAAGAGGAGGAGGAAGCTGAGTAGGAGGAGACAGGAGGCAAAGAATGTTGCCCTGCGATCCTTGGCGGCGGAAGGACGTGCGCCAAACAGCTCTCCGCCTGGGGCCCAGCCGCCACTACATTTACCCAGTGTGCAGTTAGGGAGATATAGCGTCCCTGGCCGTTCTTACTGGTCCACGTATCTGTGTGCAGACCTGTTCAGTCTGCACACTGCAGAAAGACGCAGCAGTTGGCACCTGTGTTTCGTCATCATCAGAGACGTGCTGAGGTGGTATTCCCATGTCCTCATCATCAGGAAACATAAGTGGCTGTGCATTAGTGTATTCTATCTCTTCCACCCCTGGGGAAGGGCTAGGTGGATGCCCTTGGGAAACCCTGGCAGCAGAGTCTTCAAACAGCATAAGAGACTGCTGCATAACTTGAGGCTCAGACAGTTTCCCTGATATGCATGGGGGTGATGTGACAGACTGATGGGCTTGGTTTTCATGCGCCATCTGTGCGCTTTCTGCAGAAGACTGGGTGGGAGATAATGTGAACGTGCTGGATGCACTGTCGGCCACCCAATTGACTAATGCCTGTACCTGCTCAGGCCTTACCATCCTTAGAACGGCATTGGGCCCCACCAAATATCCCTGTAAATTCTGGTGGCTACTGGGACCTGAGGTTGTTGGTACACTAGGACGTGTGGCCACGTCCTCTCCCAGCACCAGAGGGTCCACTAACACCACCACGACCATGTCCACGTCCGCGTCTCTTACTAGATGTTTTCTTCATTGTTCCCGTTCACCACAATAAGAAAAATATTATTCGGGCCAATGTATTGAATTAAAATTCAGGCCTTTTTTTACAGACACCTAACACTGTCTGGCTATCTATTTAGGTACCGTATTACACTAATACAGGCACACCAGTAATGACAGATTTAGCTGAATACAAATGTCAGGCCAATTTTTTAGGCGCTGGGTGACAGGTATACGTTTAATCACAGAATTAGACTTGTATCTGCACTGTAGCGTGTGTGTTAAGTTTTTCAGAATGACCCTATCAGCACCTTGAATCTAATATACCCTTTTTGGGATAGATTTAAAGTAGGCCTGATATAGCAGAAACTACTAATTTTGAGAATGGCAAATTTGGGAATTGTTTTTCAACCCAGAACAAAAACTGTGCTTTTACGGTCACTAAAAATAACTTGACCAGCTAAAACAGTACTGATTTGGAGGAATATAAATGTCAGGCATATTTTTTAGGCACTGGGCGACAGGCTCAACTTGCCCCTGATGTATTTTATGGCCAAAAAATAACCACACTATTGATGGTTAAATGCACTTGGGTGACACAGGCTCAGCCTGCACCTGATGTAGTATATGGCCAAAAAATAACCACACTATTGATGGTTAAATGCACTTGGGTGACACAGGCTCAGCCTGCACCTGATGTAGGATATAGCAAAAAATAACCACACTATTGATGGTTAAATGCACTTGGTGGTAGCTTGTGCTGGCGCACAAGCAAGCCACAAAATGGCCGCCGATCACCCCAGAAAAAAGTGATATAAAAACGCTCTGGGCAGCCTAAAAAAAGTGAGCAATTGAATATCAGCACTTCAATGATCCACAGCTGGAGATCGATCATTGAATGAAGTCTTTTGGAGGAGTTAATCTGCCTAATCTCGCCCTAACGTCGCAGCAGCAACCTCTCCCTACGCTTGTATCAGCAGAGTGACGTGCAGCGCTACGTGACCCAAGCTTATATAGAGGCTGGGTCACATGCTGCACTGGCCAATCACAGCCATGCCAATAGTAGGCAAGGCTGTGATGGCCTCTTGGGGCAAGTAGTATGACGCTTGTTGATTGGCTGCTTTGCAGCCTTTCAAAAAGCGCCAAGAAAGCGCCGAACACCGAACCCGAACCCAGACTTTTACGAAAATGTTCGGGTTCAGGTCCGTGTCACAGACACCCCAAAATTCGGTACGAACCCGAACTATACAGTTCGGGTTCGCTCATCCCTACATCGCAACCCCTTTTTGTGGTTAAGTACTGTTATAGCAATACCAAATTTAGATATTTTATTCTGTTTTACTACTTGTGGGGTTTTGCTCTGGAAGACAGGCTAGCGGACGCAGTATAGAGACAATCACAAAGTCTTTAACTTAAACAGTTCAGTGTTTATTCACACATAAGGAAACAAAAAATGACCATTCACAGTCTTGGTGTTTGTTCACACCATGCAATGTCCATAGAACAAAATCTTCACCTGGTTAGCAGTCTTTCCCCCAGCCGTCCACAGCAGGCTTTAGGTGCCTGTTTTCCAGCAAGCGGCTTTTAAGCCTTTAGCACGGCACCAATTCCCAGATGCCAAAACAGAGTCTCCACAGCTTCCCTGTCAGATGGAGGATCAACCACACCAAGCTGAGACTGCTGGCTGGGTTTTACATAGGCCACTAAAGACCCGGCCTGGATCGTGGGGAGAAGCCACCCACCCAGCACTTTGGCTACTTCCAGTAAGAGCCGACCCGGATCGGCTTTACAGCCATACTAACAACAAACAGTGTCAATCAGCACTAGCTGCCGCTGACACTTAAAACTACCAGCTCTTACCTCACCGAGGCCAGGAACCTCGGTGACACATACCTTCCATCAATGCGGCCCCTTGCGCCTTCCTACATACTGTTAATGGTTAATTGTGCAGTTTTTAATAATTTTTTTTTTTCGTTATAGAATACACTGCACAAAAAAATATATTTATATTTTAATAGTTTAAACATTTTTGGATAAGGCAATACCTGTTATGTTTGTTTTTATTGCTTATATGTGAAAACAATATGTATATTGTATAACAATATGTAACATGTTCCTAGTTTTCATCTTATTTTCAATGCACATAATATCAAACATTTCATTATTCTGGGAGTTTTCTAGGTGTGGTGGATAATATATAAACATTTTAATGGAACAGCTTAAACTGAGAACTTTGATGAATTGACCAAGAAGTAGATTACACACAAAACACTGGTCCTTTCACAGAAACTCACTCAGGGGGTCAATCTTGGAAAGCTCCTCCTTATCTTATTCATTGCAAATGTCAACATTTTTCCAATTGTGAAGGAATCAAAAGGAGACAGAGCTGAGTTATGTTAGTACCTTGGATTCTATGAGAAGTTCTGAAAATGAATCCTGGTACTTAAGGACACAGGGCGTACCTGTGGCGGTGATCGGAAACCCGGTGCCTGCCCAAATCATTAAGCAGGCACTTCGGCTAAATGCCCGGGGGGGGGGTCCCGTGACCCCCCCATGTCGGCGATCGCCGCAAACCGCAGGTCAATTCAGACCTGCGGTTTGCGGCTTTTATCTGATGCGGTGGTGGCGTGTGGCGGTGCCATCGGGTCCCCATGCGGCTGTGAGGGGGATCCGATGGCATGGAAGGCAGCGCGATGCCTTCCTGAGGCATCTTCGCTGCCTTCCGGTAACGAGCCTGTGAGATCCAGCCCCCTGGATCTCACAGGCCCCGGAATCTGTATGAGTAATACACAATATTACTCATACAGCCAATGCATTCCAATACAGAAGTATTGGAATGCATTGTAAAGGATTAGACCCCCAAAAGTTCAAGTCCCAAAGTGGGACAAAAAATTGAGTGAAAAATAAAGTTGAAAAAATAAAGTTTCCCCCCCCAGAAATTAAAAGTTTCAAGTAAAAATAAACAAAAACATAATTTTCCCCAAATAAAGTAAAAAAAAATTGGTAAAAAATAGGGGAAAGAAAAAGTATACATATTAGGTATCGCCGCATTCGTATCGACCGGCTCTATAAACATATCACATGACTTAACCCCTCAGATGAACACCGTAAAAAATAAAAAATAAAAACTGTGCTAAAGAAACCATTTTTTTGTCACCTTACATCACAAAAAGTACAACAGCAAGCAATCAAAAAGGGGTTTGCCCACCAAAATAGTACCAATCTAACCGTCACCTCATCCCACAAAAAATGAGCCCCTACCTGAGACAATCGCCCAAAAAATAAAAAAATATGGCTCAGAATATGGAGACACTAAAACATCATATTTTTTGTTTTAAAAAAGCTGTTATTGTGTAAAACTTACATAAATAAAAAAAGTATACATATTAGGTATCGCCGTGTCCGTATCCACCGACTCTATAAAAATATCACATGACCTAACCCCTCAGATGAACACCGTAAAAAATAAAAACTGTGCTAAATAAACCATTTTTTGTCACCTTACATCACAAAAAGTGTAGCGATCAAAAAGTCACACGCACCCCAAAATAGTGCCAATAAAACCGTCATCTCATCCCGCAAAAATCATACCCTACCCAAGGTAATCATCCAAAAACTGAAAAAATTATGGCTCTCAGACTATGAAAACACTAAAACCATGATTTTTTTTTTTCTTCAAAAATGAAATCATTGTGTAAAACTTACATAAATAAAAAAAAAGTAAACATATTAGGTATCGCCGCATCCGTGACAACCTGGTCTATAAAAAAATCACATGATCTAACCTGTCAGATAAATGTTGTAAATATTAAAAAATAAAAACGGTGCCAAAACAGCTATTTCTGGTTATCTTGCCTCACAAAAAGTGTAATATAGAGCAACCAAAAATCATATGTACCCTAACCTAGTACCAACAATACTGCCACCCTATCCCGTAGTTTCTAAAATGGGGCCACTTTTTTGGAGTTTCTACTCTAGGGGTGCATCAGGGGGGCTTCAAATGGGACATGGTGTAAAAAAAAACAGTCCAGCAAAATCTGCCTTCCAAAAACCGTATGGCATTCCTTTCCTTCTGCGCCCTGCCGTGTGCCCGTACAGCTGTTTACGACCACATATGGGGTGTTTCTGTAAACTGCAGAATCAGGGCCATAAATATTGAGTTTTTTTTGGCTGTTAACCCTTGCTTTGTTACTGGGAAAAATGGATTAAAATGGAAAATTTGCCCAAAAATTTAAATTCTGAAATTTCATCTCCATTTGCCAATAACTCTTGTTGAACACCTAAAGGGTTAACAAAGTTTGTAAAAACAGTTTTGAATACGTTGAGGGTGTAGTTTCTTAGATGGGGTCACTTTTATGGAGTTTCTACTCTAGGGTTGCATCAGGGGGGCTTCAAATGGGACATGGTGTCAAAAAAAACTGTCCAGCAAAACCTGCCTTCCAAAAACCGTATGGCATTCCTTTCCTTCTGCGCCCTGCTGTGTGCCCGTACAGCGGTTTACGACCACATATGGGGTGTTTATGTAAACTACAGAATCAGGGCCATAAATATTGAGTTTGGTTTGGCTGTTAACCCTGGTCTATAAAAATATCACATGATCTAACCTGTCAGATGAATGTTGTAAATAACAAAAAATAAAAACGGTGCCAAAACAGCTATTTCTTGTTATCTTGCCTCACAAAAAGTGTAATATAGAGCAACCAAAAATCATATGTACCCTAAACTAGTATCAACAATACTGCCACCCTATCCCGTAGTTTCTAAAATGGGGCAACTTTTTTGGAGTTTCTACTCTAGGGGTGCATCAGGGGGCTTCAAATGGGACATGGTGTCAAAAAAAACTGTCCAGCAAAACCTGCCTTCCAAAAACCGTATGGCATTCCTTTCCTTCTGCGCCCTGCCGTGTGCCCGTACAGCGGTTTATGACCACATATGGGGTGTTTCTGTAAACTATTGAATCAGGGCCATAAATATTGAGTTTGGTTTGGCTGTTAACCCTTGCTTTGTAACTGGAAAAAAATTATTAAAATGGAAAATCTGGCAAAAAAGTAAAATTTTGAAATTGTATCTCTATTTTCCATAAATTCTTGTGGAACACCTAAAGAGTTAACAAAGTTAGTAAAATCAGTTTTGAATACCTGGAGGGGTGTAGTTTATAGAATGGGGTCATTTTTGGGTGGTTTCTATTATGTAAGCCTCGCAAAGTGACTTCAAACCTAAACTGGTCCCTAAAAATTGGGTTTTTGAAAATTTCTGAAAAATTTCAAGATTTGCTTCTAAACTTCTAAGCCTTGTAACATCCCCAAAAAATAAAATATCATTCCCAAAATGATCGAAACATGAAGTAGACATATGGGGAATGTAAAGTAATAACTATTTTTTGATGTATTACTATGTATTATAGAAGTAGAGAAATTGAAACTTGGAAATTTGCCATTTTTTACAAATTTATGGTAAATTTGGTATTTTTTTAAAATAAAAATGATTTTTTTTTTTACTTCATTTCACCAGTGTCATGAAGTACAATATGTGACGAAAAAACAATCTCAGAATGGCTTGGATAAGTCAAAGCGTTTTAAAGTTATCAGCACTTAAAGTCACACTGGTCAGATTTGCAAAAAATTGAGTCCTTAAGGGGTTAAAGACAGAGACATTTATCCAGGCACATTTTATTATTATTATTATTGTTATTTTTTTTGTAAATGGGTCTTTGAAAGCCATAGCTTTTTCAGTTCTTGCCTTGTTTCACTGATATAAGTGGCTTTATTTTTAATTCATTTCATTTTAATATTTTTTGTTTTTATTTTTTATACCAAGGAAAATGTCAAATTTCGAATTTTTTCAAATTTTTTGTTAATTGCACAACGTATAACTAAAATATTTGTTTTGAATGATGTCCCCTTTCCAAAATGGTTATTTAATATATTTGGGTTGGATGGGTTATGCTAGCTGAAGTGGGGCTAAAAGTTGCAGTGTGGCATGTGGTGACATTTTGTATTGTGTTTCTAATTTTAATTTTTTATATATTTATTTTTTATTTATTTTATTTTACACTTTGTGCCCCCCATGAGGTAATGTAAAACCTATGGGGGCATTTAACATTTCATTTTTTTTCTGATTTCACAATAACTGTGACTGACATAGTAGTCATCTTCTTCTGGAGTCAGACAATCCCTTTAATAAATACCCAATGCGTAGAAGAATATAAGCAAACATTTGTAGACAATTTCACTAAAATAAACATAGTATTGTACTGCATTCTGATCACTATTTTATGTAAGCATGGGGAGTTGGTCTGATTGAATGTTTAGAATAGTCACTATTCAAAGGTCAAGTAAAGGTACAGTAAATTGACCTATAGATCAGAAAAATAATATTGTGTCTTGTATTGTAGCTCAGCCCTCCCTAACGGGTTGCCCCACAAAAAATATTCAGCATTTTTCAAACTGCAACTGGATCTGAATACTTTTGTAATTGCATATAATTAATAATTTAATGCAGCCACTAAGTTATTCAATGAAAGCTGTGTAATGTGTGTCACCTACTGTAGGTACTTTTCCTATTTTTCTGTGTTTGCACATGCTCAGTTCTATCCTTCAAATGCCACCATCCATATCTTTTGTTGGAAGCTATGACAGTTACGACTTGTTCACACGAAAGTATGTGTTCCGTTTCCATATTACGGACCGCATATGCGGATCCACAATACACGGACACCGTTATGTGTGCATTCCGCATCACAGATGCGGACCCATTCACTTCAATGGGTCCGCAAATCCAGAGATGCAGAACGGAAGCACGGAACAGAATGCTACGAAAGCACTACGGATTGCTTCCATGGGGTTCCGTTCCGTACTTTAATTCTTCAAAAAGATAGAACTTGTTCTATCTTTTTGCGGAACGGAAGGATGCAGACCTATTTAAGTTGAATGGGTTTGGACCGGTCCTAGAGCCTGCACAAACTTTCTCCGTGCATTGGGGACCGCAAATTGCAGTGCCCAATGCACGGAACGGAACACATAGGTTCATGTGAACAAGCCCTAACAAAGAGACAGCTACAGCCCAAAGGACATGACCTTTGAAAAAGGACATACTCTCTGAGCTGTGATAGAGCGAGAGCTGCAGCAGAAAGGACACATCACTGAGAAGGACACATCCCTGAACTGCCATCTTATAATAAATCTAGCAGAACAATTGGAGCAATGAATATGGATAGCTCTGGATCCATGTGGGGTACTACACTAGTTATAACTTTGTTAGAGATTGTCATGTACGATATGATATCTGATTTTCATTTTTTACTTTAATCATGGGAGAACCTCTTTAAGTAAATACAATAATATAGACCATGGGTAAAAGTATTACTGTCTCTAGAAAAATGTAGACTTTTTTTCTAATATTATAAACCTTTTTAAAGATTTTTGTTTCCTTGAAGGATGAAGAACAAATAGATCATTAGTGATATGAGGTGATCTCCTTTGCACTGTTTGAGTACCTTATTGATGTCAGCTATTAATGCGCTGTCCACAATAATCTCTGTTATCCTTATCATCTTGTATAAAGAATTTTATATCATGACCTGTCATACTGTCAAATCAGAAAATGGTACACACAATGACATTTTGCCAAATGGCCTTCAGAAGATTATCACTGCACCTATATTGACTTAAAGTACAGATGTTGATGTGCCTTACGGAATAAAAATCAACAGTTTGATCATATGAACATTTCTGAATGTTGTCTAAAGATATAAAACTATCTACCACTTAACAATGACTCTTATTTATATCCTTGAGTCATGTCAGAAGATGTCAGTGGTGGGGGTTTAAGCCCTTGGATTTTTATTAATTCCACAATCAATTGTTATATCTGGTCATCCAATAATGTGAAGTTAGCCATAGAATGTCCTTTGCTTTGCTATGAAAAGATGGAGTGTGCAATGATAAAATAAACCAAAACATATTTGTATACACAATGAAAATGTTGGACTATAATCATTGAAATGTGACTGGAAATCAGTCACTTAGCAGAATAGGTCCAATTGAATGTGTAATTAATTTGAGGAAACTCAGTAAAGGGCTAATGAAAAAATTATCTGCTGGCCTAAACAGATAAAACTGATTCCTTATGTTTTAAGCGAGCGTTAAAGGTCTTCCCAGTTTAATAGAGTCACCTAGTTTCATTTGCATTAAAAGGACTTCTCATTCAATTTACTCGTTCATAGTAGGTAACGTTCTACAGAACAGTGCTAAAGGCCACCATTATATGTAAGGAAAATTAAGATGATGTTCTTGGTTGCTTTACAGTTCTTCTAGTTCAACTACTCCAATAAATGAACATGTACAACAAGCCGAAGGGCTTTTTATTACAAATTTAATTCATTTCTCTAGACAACTGTGAAATTTGCCATTGACATTAGTCATTACCCCAAGGCGAACTAAAAGATGATCTCAGTTAATAAATGATCCTTAACAAGGAATGCTTCTATTTTCTGTGATATTGGCACAGGCACCTTTTATTAATGTAGCACTAGCTTCCTGTCACAGGAACAGAATTCACCGCTGTTTTTTGTGGCTGTCTCTTCTTCCTGTTTCCAATATTAATAATTATGCAGCAGCATAATTAGCAATACAAAGAGACATCTTTTTCAGCTGCCATCTAGCATTTCTGTCCAGTAACCTTAAGGGAAATACATAAAGTAGAGATAAAATATCTTGCCAAATAGCCAGTGCAGGTTGATTTCATAGTGTGTAAAAGGCTAATTATCTGTGAAAAATCTGACCTCCTGTGGATATATTGTACACTATACTGAAATTCTTGGTTATACAAGTGTAAAAATTCTTGCAGCTATTTCAGAAGACTATACCAAAAAAAAGTAAATAGTACGCATAGGCAAATCCCAGCACGGATGTGACTGTTAAACAAGAATATTTCTGCTCAGTTGCACATAGCAGTTAAGAAAGCAATAATAGAATAACATATAGTACTTTACTGTTTGACTGTAAATACAGTGATTGGCATTATAGGCAGAGATAGGTTAAGTGCATTTATTTGCTCAAGATAAGGCGTAAAGATAGATTGTAATAAATGTTAAAAACATTACATTGCCTCTGCTTGCTGTGTCTTCTTTCTTCTGGTTACATGAATGTTTATCCACTAGCCGTAATAACAAACCCCCATTTTGTCCTGGAAAAAAAAAATTGTATTTGTTAAAAGTAAAGGCATTATATAGTGTGTTAAAATGCAATATTCCCATTTTCTCGTCAGACTTCCAATTTATTGAAGTAACAGAGCAGAAAATACACTGACAGCTGTTACATTTTATTGCGAATTAGTATATACATTTTATATCCTGTGAGCAAATGCATGATACATTGTATTCTAGTAATTGCCACTCACTTTCCAAATGGAAACGAAATGATCTTAGTGCAATTACACTCTGGAGAGTAAAATGTAACAAGCTGCAGTTTTACAATCCAGTACTTTAGCAGAGAAAAGAGTTTCCCTAGATTTTTACCTCCTTCTCCAAAGGTCAAATTGAACCTGAAAATCCACAATAGAACATGTTCAGTCTTTTGTGTCAGGGAAGCCACTGCACATAACTATAGCATACATGCAAACTCCCAACATTTTACCTATTCTTATTTATTATCTTCGATGAACATGCCTAATGTCATAATTTCTATACTCTACAGTCTACATGTTTACTCCATTTTTGAGCTATCTAATACTTATTGCCTGCTTTAATTGGTTTATTTTGGATGGTATGCCTCTTGCATAAACTAATCAAGTAAATACATAAATTAAAAGCAACACAAAAGAATACAAAGGGTATTCTACTTAAAGAGGACCTTTCATCGGTCCAAACATTGTGAACTAAGTATCATGATCTGTACAGCGGCGCCTAGGGATCTCACTGCACTTACTATTATCCCTGGGCGCTGCTCCGTTCTCCTGCTATGCCCTCCGGTATCTTCGGTCACTAGGTTATAGTAGGCGGAGACTGCCCTTGTTCTCCTGGGTGTCTCCTTCTCCTAGGCTGTAGCGCTGGCCAATCACAGCGCAGAGCTCACAGCCTGGGAGAAAAAAAACTCCCAGGCTGTGAGCTCTGCGCTGCGATTGGCCAGCACTACAGCCTGGGATAAGAAGACGCCCAGGAGAACAAGGGCAGTCTCCGCCTACTATAACCAAGTCCTCTAAGTCTCCGCCTACTATAACCAAGTGACCGAAGATACCGGAGGGCATAGCAGAAGAACGGAGCAGCGCACAGGGATAATAGTAAGTGCAGTGAGATCCCTGGGCGCTGCTGTACAGATCATGATACTTAGTTCACAATGTTTTGACCGATGAGAGGTCCTCTTTAAAGAAAGTGACAGTATATTACACACATATGCTAACACCTGCTCATCATTGAGGGTAGACTACAGAATGCCTTGTAGCAGACAGTGTGCAAAGAACTACACTTCTGTCAGGGAACCAGGGGGGCCGTTTCGCATCAGGTTTGCAGGCGCGGGCGGCGGGTGCAGATGGCTTCTCCTCTTCCTCCTGGCAGGACACCTGACGTCGATGTGGCCAGTGCGCCTGTGCGAGTTAGACACCGGGTGCGCGTGCGCTCTACACAAGCCGCGCGCGTGTGCGCGGGGATACGAACGTAGTGTGTACGCGCCATCCCAGACTACAGGTGCTACTCAGGCTGGGGGAGGGCTTCAGCCTCCGTCACTTGCCCTCAGCCTTATGATTGGCTTCTGACTAAGGAAGCCTCCTGGTTGCCCGGCAACCAGGGGAGGCGGTCCTGGTTTCACTGTTTACTTAAAGCCAGTCAGAGCCTTGACTCATTGCTGAGTTATTCAACCTTATGGTGAACACCCAGCTCTTCGCTGTGAATCCGCTGTTTATCCTGACTTCCCAGCTACCGACTCCTTGCCTGTTCTCTCGATTACGATTTCTGCTGTCTGCCACGACCTGAAACTGGAACCGACTACCCGATTGGATTGACCTCTTGTACTACGCTAATCTTTGGGATTATTTCATCCCTGCCAAGGGGTTCCACACCTGATCCACTATTCCAGTCCTGACATAATAACTCAGCCTGAACGATGGAACCCGCCAGACCTTCGGACGGTGCCCCTTCTTTGTCCGAACAACTGACGATGGTGGCGCAAGCCCTTCAGGACATGCAGGCCAGCCATGCACACCTATTAGGGAGGATGCGTGCCTAGGAGCTGCGCCAGGCCCAGTTCACTGCACTACCACCCTCACATCCTCCCGCTGCACGCACCTCACTAGAAGTAGTGAACAGTGAACCCGCCGTAGCCCTACCAGAACGCTTTTCTGGAGACAGGAGGAAATGCAGTTTGTTTACTATTTCTTGCGAGCTACTGTTCTCCTTGAAACCCCGCACTTACTCCTCGGACTACGTCAAAGTAAGGACAGCTATCTCCCTGCTCACGGGACCCCTACAGACCTGGGCCCATCAGCTCCTGCAAACTGATAGCCCAGTGCTGTCCTCTTGGGGCTCCTTTGTTTCCGCCATGCAGGCACTCTTTGACGACCCCCTGCGTGCTTCCACCTCTAGGGACACACTCCGTTCCCTTCGACAAGGAAGGCGTCCAGTGGAGGACTACATTACGGAGCTCCGGGAGATCGCACCAGATACCGGACTCAATGAAGTGGCCCTTATCGACCAGTTCCGGATCGGACTGTCGGACCAGTTAAAAGACGAACTCGCCCGTATTGGGGTCCTGGAAGGGCTGATGAGCATGGTTACTCAACTGGACCGCCGTTTCCGGGAACGAAGGACGGAGAGACAGCACGCTCTGCTTCCTCCTGCACGGCGATCCAATCCTCTTCCAGTTTCAGTCCTTGGGCAATCCTCCACAGTGGGAGACCTCACCCCGGACGAACCAATGCAGGTCGGAGTAGTCAGGGGCCCACTCTCAGCGGTTGAGAGGTCCAGAAGGCGGACTCTCAATCTCTGCCTCTACTGTGCCAAATCCGGGCATATGTTGAGAGACTGTCCTGTCAAACCACCTACAGGTAGGACTGTCAGTTCCGCTGTGTTCTTGAACATACCTGTATACAACGGTTCTTCTCATCTAACTTTATGTGTTTCTCTGCAGCTGAACGGAACTGGCCATGAACTTACGGCCCTAATCGATTCGGGCGCCAGCAGCTGTTTCTTTGATTTCAAGCTTGCCACGCAGCTAGAAATACCCTTGCGCCCCAAGGAACACCCATCCCGATTACACAAGGTGGACGGCAGTACATTAAAAACCGGACCTGTCTTCATGGAATCACACCCTCTTATCCTTTCCGTTGGTCGCCACCACCGTGAAGAGATCGTGTGGGACATCGTACCCTCTCCTTTTTGTCCAGTTATCCTGGACATCCCATGGCTTAGAAAGCACAACCCCCAAATAGACTGGGCCCTGGGATGTGTCACATTTCAGTCCTCCTATTGCATTTCCCACTGCATCTCCTCCGCTCCTGACTCTCTGCTGGTCCTGGCCTCATCTCCTACAACTTGTCTGAGCCCGAAACCAGGGATTACATTGAGGAGAGCCTGGCGAAGGGCTTCATCCTCCCGTCCACCTCCCCAGTCGGTGCAGGTATCTTTTTTGTGGGGAAGAAGGATGGGGGTCTTCGGCCCTGTGTGGACTACCGGGGCCTTAACAACATCACCAGGAAAAATAAATACCGTCTCCCTCTCATCCCTGATCTCCTGGACCGAGTGAAGGATTCCAGAGTGTTCTCCAAGATCGACCTCCGGAGGGCCTACAATCTTTTTTTTTTTTTTCTTTTTTTCTTTAAATTTTTTATTAATTTTCAAAAAAGAACAAAGAGTAACAGGGTTACAGGTACAGGCACGCAGGCCATGTAGGTACATACAGAAAGGATTCAAATACAATCAAGTACATGGCATTCTTAGGCATAGGTATTGATGATAGCCAGTTAGACCGGAATTTCATGAGTTAGAATAACAGCCTATGGGATGAATGACAATTTGAGAAAGAAGGGGAATTAGGAATGGGTCCCAACGTTAGGTTACAAGTTACCATTGGGAGACCTATAGGTCGACCAAGGGAGCCACTTTTTGAGAAATATAATATGTGTACGTGTTTCCCATGATGACATTTCCTCAAACCTATGTAGTTGATCTACTTTAAGTATCCACTTTTCTATGGAAGGAGTCTGAGTTTGTAGCCAGTAGCAAGGAAGAATGAGGCGAGCTGCTAATAGTAATTGGGTGAAGACAAAAGGTAGTCGTGGGGGGTTCGAACCCAAATATATTGATAATAAGGCCAGTTGGGGCGAGGGTTGGATAGAGGTACTGCATATATTGTTTGCTATAGAAAATATTTCGGACCACCATTTGGAAATGGAGGGGCATGACCACCAGATATGAATGAAGTCTCCCTTTCCCTGTAGGCACCTCCAACAAATGTTTGAGGCAGTGGGGGAATAAAGAGATGTCTTATCAGGAGTACGGTACCATCTCGTGAGGATCTTATATCCATTTTCTTGGATACGGACGCAACGGGAAGTCTTGTGGGGAGATTCAAGTAGTTTGGGGAGGGATGTGAAAGGAATAATTATGTTGAGATCTGTTTCCCATTGTTTCACAAAAGCTGGTTTAGCCAATATAGGCGCTGAGCGTAACCTACTGTAGATTTGTGATACTGGTTTCTTAGGAGTAGAGGGAAGGGATATCACATACTCTAACCATACAATTGGACGTTGGAGGGCACCTAAATAAATGTGTTGGTTTAGGTAAGCCCTAAGGTATAGTATTGAGAACATGTCACATGGGCTTGGGTTAAGAAATCTTTTCATGTCATCTAGGCCAAGAGGTTTGCCGGTGGGGTCCAGCAATGAAGAGATAGTTATTGTTGAGGATGACAGTCTTACAGAGGTAGTCTATCTAAGAGCTGGGGGGGCTGTACCGAGCACATCTCCGGTTGTGAGAAGTGGTGAGGGGAAGGGTATTGAACAATGGAATGTAGAAAACCACTTCCATGCCTCAAGGGTAGCTTTGACAATAGGGTAGTGGGAAAGTGATTCAATTATAAAGTTTTGGCTACCTAATAAGAGGGCTCTGGGTGGCTTCCCAAGTATCTCCAATTCCATTTCTACTGCCGAAGAGTGTGTGGTTGGGCGTAACCATGCTACTGCACGGGCTAAGAGAATAGCTTTGCCATATAGCTCTGGGTCAGGCAAGCCTATACCCCCCTCCTCCCTAGACCTAGTGAGGAGGGAGAGGGCAAGTCTGGCTTTCCTCCCATTCCAGATGAAGGATCTAAACTTTTTGTGGAAGGCTACGTAGTATTGTTTAGGTACAGGGATAGGGAGGACCTGTTGTAGGTAAGTTAGGCGTGGGAGGTATAGAGAGGAAAGCAGATTTTTCCGACCAAACCAAGACAAAGTAGGGTTGGATTGGGCTAAGCTATCTATGGAGTTGAAGATTGAAGCTTTGAGAGGGACATAATTGAGAGAGAATAAATCTTTTATGTTGGCGCTAAGTGTAACACCTAAGTAGGATATGGTAGGAGAGGACCAGTTAAAGGGAGAGTTTACTTCGAGACGCCTTTTAGTAGCAGGGTTGATACCTGAACAGAGAACTAGGGACTTATTAGCATTTATCTTGAAGTTGGAGACCTCGCTGTAAAGGTTAAGATGGGACTGAAAACACGGGAGAGTGACAGAGGGATTGACGGTCATCATCAAGACATCATCCGCAAAAGCTGCGAGTTTTTGTTCTCTGCCTCCCAAACACAGACCCTCAATTCTCCTGTCTAGCCTAATGATGGACAACAGTGGTTCTAGGGCCAATATAAACAAAAGTGGAGACAGAGGGCAACCTTGCCTTGTCCCGTTCTTTATAGCAAATGAAGATGAAAGGTTCCCATTGACCATGACTTGGGCAGACGCTTGATCATACATGGCGAAGGTAGCTTGAACAAAGGGATCAGGGAGGCCAAATCTGAGCAAGGCATGTCTTAGGTATAACCAGTTAACCCTGTCAAATGCCTTCTCGGCATCTGTGCTGAGAAGAAGCAGGGGAGAGGAATTGCGGTTGGCATGGCAGAGAGCATTAATCACTCTGGCAGTATTATCTTTACCCTCCCTGTTGCAGATAAAGCCCGCCTGATCCCCATGAACAATAGAGGGAAGAAGAACGGCTAATCTGTTGGCCAACATCTTGGCCAGGAGCTTAAGATCTATGTTCAGGAGGGAGATAGGCCTGTAATTAGAGCACTGTTTGGGATCTTTCCCTTCTTTAGGTATAAGTGAAATATGAGCTGTTGTCATATCTCTGGACAAAGGGACCCCTTTAAGGGATAAGTTGCAGACCTCTAGAAGGTGTGGTAAGAGGGTCTCCCTAAAGGTCTTATAGTATTGCACTGGTAGGCCGTCTGGGCCAGGGTTCTTACCTTTTGGCATTTGACTTAACGCTTTGTTAAGTTCTACTAGGGTGAAAGGAGCTTCAAGGAGCATTTTTTGTTGGGACGTTATGGTGGGAATATTGGAAGAGTTGAGAAAGGAGGATATAAGGGAGGTTTGCGTATCAGGGGTAGCACTAGGGGGGAGATTATAGATATTTTCATAAAAAGATCGAAACTGGGCGGCAATCTGGGTGGCCGAAAAAATGGGTTTACCCTCGGGGGAAGAAAGTTGATGTATATAATTTACAGCTCTCCTATTCTTTATCCTAGACATTAAGAATTTAGTTGCCTTGTCGCCGTGGGCGAAAAATTTATGCTGGGAGTTTAAATAGTATTTGGCTGATTTAGCCTGGAGGAGGGTTTTAAGTTCTGCTCTAGTTTTCGACAATTCTTGGAGAAGGGCATCTGAGGGGTTACTTTTATGATGGGATTCAGGTTTATGAATGTTTTTAAGGGCCTCATCTATGGCTTTTTCCCTAATTTTTTTCTGGTATGAACCAATACTGATAAAAAGGCCCCTGATATAGGGTTTATGTGCATCCCAAAGCAAGTTCGCAGAGAGATCAGGACTCTTGTTAATTGTGAAGTACTCCTTTAAGTGGTTGGAGACCAGATCAATCGTGGACTGATGTCCCAGTAAAGATTCATTCAATCTCCAATTCAAACGTGAAGGTGTACTATTAGGGGTTAGGATGAAAAGAAAAATTGGGGCATGGTCGGAAAGATGTATGGAACCTATGGACGCCTGATTACATAACTGAATGTGTTCATTGGATATAAGGAGGTAGTCCAGGCAGTGATAAGAACCATGCATTGGGGAGAAAAAAGAATAATCACGGGAGTTTGGGTGGTATAATCTCCATACATCAATTAGGTGGAGTTTCCAGAGACTATCTCGGAGGTTTTTAAGAGATTTGAGGGAATGCTGGGACTTCTTAGTAGAGGTATCTAGGGCTGGCTGTAAAGCTACGTTTAGGTCCCCTCCCATGACCACTATTCCCTCCTTGAAGGAGTCAATTATGGGGTAAATGTTTGAAAACCAGCTAAATTGGTTGAGGTTAGGGGCGTATAGGTTTATGAAAGTGTAGGTGTACTGACCTATGGTTCCCTTCACTAGAATGTATCTCCCATCTGGGTCTTGTAGGTGACATATGTATGAGAAGGGGGTCTTTCTCTGGAAACCAATGCTAACTCCGCAGGAAGCAGAGGAGCCCCCTCCGCAGTGGTACCATTGGGAGTAGTGGGAGAATTGCATATTGGGGTAACGATTAAAGCGGAAGTGCGTCTCCTGGAGGAACACTACATTAGACCCGGCTTTCCTAAGGATAGAAAAAATTTGGCTGCGTTTTGAGGGTGATTGAAAGACTTTTACATTATACGAGGCAATGTGAAGGTCAGCCATGGTGAGCAATGTGGGTTAGGGTACCTCTTAACCAATGGTGATTCCTCCAGAAGATCACGACCTTCTCAAATGGAACCTCCAGCAGGGTCAAGATGCGAGGTGGGAAGGTGGGGAACCTGTGGAATTTTGACAGATGTGACGAGTACCTTAAGAGTGGAGGGAAAAGGGTAACAAAAATATAAACTTTCCAAACAACAGAAAGGTAAGAAACAAGCATACATGCGTATACTAACAGCATGAGGGGGGTAGTAGGTCAAGTGACCTGTATGGTGACCGTTTAGCACCATAAATAAGGCTGTAGGATAGCGATCTATGGTGCATTACATTTATTGCAGTTAAAATACGGTTAAAGTAAAAGAGAAAGAAAAATAACAGTGGTGAGTGGGAACAAGTGGGAACATATTGTGTGGAGACAATATTCACAGAAAAAAGAAAGGAGCTGTTATGTTAGACCCTTCATGTGTCACGGGAAAGGCTCCTAGGTGTAAGATGATGTCCTCTTTTCTTGGACCTGGTAGATTTTGGAGTGCGTTGGGTTTCAAACGGCACAATTTTGGGGATATCAGGTAGGTCTCCAAGGTCTTGATAGAGATCCCAGTTTTCAATTCGCATGGCAGGAATGTCCAGTTCCTCCAAGATAGGTGCGATGTCAGCAAATGATGCAATATTGAATCGCTTGCCTGATATTGAAAACGAAAGTCCAAATGGGAAGGACCAGCGATAAAGAACTTTGTTGGACCTCATCCAATCCGTCAGGGGCTTCAGGGCTCTCCGCTTCCTGAGGGTGGAAGGAGCAAGGTCTTGGTAAACTTCTAGCTTGGCCTCTTCATATGACAGGTCAGGTCGGTTTTGTGCGGCATCCAGTATGGCCGCTTTGACTGGGAAATTAAGGAACCTGCATATGACATCACGTGGAGGTTCAGTCGGCTTGGGCTTGGGTCGTAATGCCTTATGTGCTCGTTCAATAGCTATTTCCTGGGGATAATCAGGGCCCAGCAGAGAGCTACAGATTGAGATGACAGTGGAGAGGATGTCGCCCGACAGGATTGATTCTGGTATGCCTCGAAATCTTAAATTGTTGCGGCGCCCCCTGTTCTCCTGGTCTTCCAGGGCACTGTGTAGCTCATTTAAGTATTTCGTGCAGCGGTGGAGGGAATTGGCCACTGCTGTGTGATGATCTAGGGAAGCGGCCTGGTGCGATTCGAGTGTTTCCACCCGATCTCCGATTTGTCTCACCTCCTGTCTGCAGGCCGCGATTTCGGTGAGTACAGGCTCCATGACTCTGCTCAGCGCTTGATCCAGGTATCTTCTGGTTAGCGGGAGATCAGAGCAGGGCTGGCTGTCTTCTGAGTCGCTGTCCCCTTTAGGTTGTGAGGGAGCACGCTTCATGGCTTTAGGCGACGGGGCCGGCGCCATCTTGAGTTCTCGAGCTGCGACCGTGGCGGCTGCTTTTTTCAGGAACTTGTCCATGTCGCCGCTTGGAATTTGGCCTTTGGAGGTCCCAGTGTGGTCACCAAACTTGGGGTTCCCGATTTTTACCATTTTCGCTCAAAAGAGCATATGATTGCTAGTGCTAGGGACGGTCACTCTCACAGAGCAGGGAACTAAGCAGCCATCTCAGTCCGGCGCTAGCTCCGCCCCCCCCAGGGCCTACAATCTTGTGCGGATCCGTGAGGCGATGAATGGAAGACGGCTTTTCGTTCCAGATTCTGTCATTATGAGTATCTGGTAATGCCCTTCGGGCTGTGCAACGCCCCAGCTACCTTCCAAAGCTTTATCAATGATGTCTTCAGCGACCTTCTAGACACATACGTGGTAGTGTATCTGGATGACATCCTTATTTTTTCCCACACACTCCAGCAGCATGAGAGACATGTGAAGGTAGTCCTCCAGCGGACACATCGACTCTATGGGAAGTTGAAGAAAAGCATCTTTGAGGTTCCTTCTTTTGAATCCCCCGGAAAAGTGGAGATGGATTCCAAGAAGGTTCAGACCATCCTAGAATGGCCTATCCCACGAAACCGACAAATGGTCCAACAGTTCATCGGTTTCGCGAATTTCTACCGTTGCTTCATCCGGAATTTCTCGGCCATATGCGCTCCTATTACGGTCCTAACCGGGAACAACGTTTCATTTGTATGGACCCCTGCCGCGCACAAGGCCTTCCAAACCCTCCAAAGGCTCTTCACACAAGCTCCGGTACTGGCGCAGCCTGACACTGCTCTCCCCTTCTACCTGGAGACAGATGCATCAGAGAAAGCCGTCGGGGCAGTTTTCTCCCAAAGACAAGGGGAGAAACAACTTCTACACCCAGTGGCGTTCTACTCCCGCAAGTTAACCAAGGTGGAACGGAACTACGATGTGGGCGAGAGGGAACTACTGGCCATAAAGAACGCGCTGGAGGAGTGGCGGCATCTACTGGAGGGAGCCAAGCATCCGGTAACCGTCTATACTGATCACCGTAACCTAGAATATCTTCGTACTGCTAAGAGGTTACGGCCCCGGCAAGCCAGGTGGGCCCACTTCTTTTCCCACTTCAGATAACATATCGTCCTGGATCAACGAACGGGAAGGCCGATACCCTCTCCCGTCTTCATGACTCCGATGCCGTGTTTTCGCCTCCAGAAACCATCCTTCCAGGCACCTATTTTCTGGCCACACAACATTCATTACTTGAAGAGATCTGACAAGCCAGCATGACAGTACCATCAGAAGCAGCACACCTGCCACAAAGGCAGGGTCTACGTTACCATCAGGGAAAGGTCTACGTGCCTACTTCCCATCGGGTGCCGATCCTGCAACATCATCACGACCACCCAACCGCAGGTCACCGGGGAATACGCAATACCTTAGAGTACGTGCAGAGGCAGTTCTGGTGGCCTTCCCTAGCGGCGGATGTACGGTCCTTTGTGGGCTCATGCACTATCTGTGCCATGCACAAGAGACCCCACACCCGGCCAGTCGGCCCACTACAACCTTTACCCGTGGCAACGGTGCCCTGGAGGGACCTCGCGTGGTGGACTTACCTCCTTCACAGGGCCACACTACGATCTTGGTTAAGAGTTAATTGTTAAGTGTTAATTTTTGGGGGAATACAATGTTGTTTCCTGAATTAGTGCACGGTGTCTCTCTGCAAGAAATGCTTACAAAGCCGGATGACCTTGAATTGAATAACAGATCAGTATGTTTTACCATGAGTAATAGGGATTTTTATCCCCTTCAGTCAAGGTCACCGGCTTTGGATCGTTATCAGGAATTAGTGGAGAGAGATCTCTGTGCCTTAAATGACAAAAGTAGTTTGGACAGACGTCCAAGCCATATTAGACACCAAAAACGCTTGAATATGTCAGTGTCGGAATTAAAGGCATTGCGGAGCTTGAGGGATAGAGATGATCTGATTATAAAAAATGCTGATAAGGGAGGAGCGGTGGTCATACTAGATAGTGCGGTATACCAATCACAGGTACAGATATTGTTAAATAACACTTCTGTTTATGCCGCACTCAAACGTAACCCTCTCGTCTCTTATCAAAAGGAATTGGAAAATATTTTTACATTGGGTATGGAATTAGGCATTTATAATAAAAAAGAATATGATTATCTACAGTTGCAAGAAAATGTATGTGAACCCTTTGGAATGATATGGATTTCTGCACAAATTGGTCATAAAATGTGATCTGATCTTCATCTAAGTCACACCAATAGACAATCACAGTCTGCTTAAACTAATAACACACAAAGAATTAAATGTTACCATGTTTTTATTGAACACACCGTGTAAACATTCACAGTGCAGGAGGAAAAAGTATGTGAACCCCTAGATTAATGACATCTCCAAGAGTTGTCAGGCAACTGGACTCCAATCAATGAGATGAGATTGGAGGTGTTGGTTACAGCTGCCCTATAAAAAACACACACCAGTTCTGGGTTTGCTTTTTACAAGAAGCATTGCCTGATGTGAATGATGCCTCGCACAAAAGAGCTCTCAGAAGACCTATGATTAATAATTTTTGACTTGCATAAAGCTGGAAAGGGTTATAAAAGTATCTCCAAAAGCCTTGCTGTTCATCAGTCCATGGTAAGACAAATTGTCTATAAATGGAGAAAGTTCAGCACTGCTGCTACTCTCCCTAGTAGTGGCCGTCCTGTAAAGATGACTGCAAGAGCACAGCGCTGACTGCTCAATGAGGTGAAGAAGAATCCTAGAGTGTCAGCTAAAGACTTACAAAAGTCTCTGGCATATGCTAACATCCCCGTTAGCGAATCTACGATACGTAAAACACTAAACAAGAATGGATTTTTTGGGAGGATACCACAGAGGAAGCCACTGCTGTCCAAAAAAAACATTGCTGCACATTTACAGTTTGCACAAGAGCACCTGGATGTTCCATAGCAGTACTGGCAAAATATTCTATCGACAGATGAAACCAAAGTTGAGTTGTTTGGAAGAAACACACAACACTATGTGTGGAGAAAAAGAGGCACAGCACACCAACATCAAAACCTCATCCCAACTGTGAAATATGGTGGCGGGGGCGTCATGGTTTGGGGCTGCTTTGCTATCATGAAAGGAAAAATGAATTCCCAAGTTTATCAAGATATTTTGCAGGAGAACTTAAGAACAGAAGATGGGTGTTGCAACAGGACAACGACCCAAAGCATAGAAGTAAATCAACAACAGAATGACTTAAACAGAAGTAAATACGCCTTCTGGAGTGGCCCAGTCAGAGTCCTGACCTCAACCCGATTGAGATGCTGTAGCATGACCTCAAGAAAGCGATTCACACCAGACATCCCAAGAATATTGCTGAACTGAAACAGTTCTGTAAAGAGGAATGGTCAAGAATTACTCCTGACCGTTGTGCACGTCTGATCTGCAACTACAGCAAACGTTTGGTTGAAGTTATTGCTGCCAAAGGAGGTTCAACCAGTTATTAAATCCAAGGGTTCACGTACTTTTTCCACCTTCACTGTGAATGTTTACATGGTGTGTTCAATAAAAACATGGTAACATTTAATTCTTTGTGTGTTATTAGTTTAAGCAGACTGTTATTGTCTATTGTTGTGACTTAGATGAAGATCAGATCACATTTTATTACCAATTTGTGCAGAAATCCTTATCATTTCAAAGGGTTCACATACTTTCTCTTGCAACTGTATATGTACCCAATCCGATCATCTTGATCTTTCACGCTCTGCCCAAAATTCATAAAGGTGTCTTTCCTTCTCCACTGAGACCCATAGTGGCGGGGATTGGATCCTTCTCAGAGAAGCTCTCTGAGGTGGTAGATTCTTTAGTACAACCATTGGTTCCCCTGATCCCTGGGTTTCTGAAGGATACCAGGTCTGTATTGCAAGTATTCTCTGATTTCAAATGGGTGAAGGGTACAGATGGATTACCGCGGATGTGGTGTCACTGTAAACAAATATCCCCCATGATCTGGCTCTAAGGGCATTGGCCTGGCTTCTTAATGTATACAGTAATTATACTAGAGTACTGCAGGAATTTATGGGTACAGCTGTTGACTTCCTCCTCAGGCACAATTTTTTTATCTTCAATAATGATTTTTATCTACAGATTTTAGGAGTGTCTATAAGGGCTAAGTTCTCTCCCTCCTCTCTCCCTTTTGGTGGCTGTGTGCAGTGGTATGGCCGCTACATCGATGACCTGCTGATGGTTTAATCTGGTGATATGGCGGCCATACAGCGGTATGGCCGCCATATCACCAGATTAAACCATCAGCAGGTCATCGATGTGACTATCTAAATTCATGTGTGGACTCTATTACATTAGATGTCCACCATGACCCAGATACTATTATTTTTTTGGATCTGTGCCTGAGGGGGGATAAAAATACATCAACATTGCATAGAAGTACCTATAGGAAAGATAATACCATACTTCATGCACCCTCCTGTCATCCACCGCATGTTATTCAGAATATCCCGAAAGGTGAACTGATTAGGGCTAAGAGGAACTGTGTGGATGAAGTACAATATGTGACGAGAAAACAATCTCAGAATGGCCTGGATAAGTAAAAGAGTTTTAAAGTTATATACCACATAAAGTGACACTGGTCAGATTTGCTAAAAATGGCCTGGTCCTGAAGGTAAAAACTAGCTTGGTCTTGAAGGGGTTAAACAAACACCCATTTGGGCAAAAAAAGTTTATTTGGCAGCCTTTGCTGCATATGTCATTGTGAGATACACCCTTTATACATTTGGGTTATATTCAGATATTTGAAATACCGCCATTTGGTGTACAAATCTTTAATTGAGGCCTACTGTGGGTCAGGCCGTGTGAGATACGCCCTGTATATACAGGTCTTATATTCTTTCATTAATTAAACACCCTTTTTGGGGCAAAATACACAATATTTCAGGCCTTGCAGCATCTTGACGTTTGAAATTCTAGGGTTATATACTGCTGCCATATTCAGTTATTAAACAAACACCAGTTTGGGCAAAAAAGGTTTATTTGGCAGCCTTTGCTGCATATGTCATTGTGAGATACACCCTTTATACATGTGTGAGATTCAACCTTTAAATACAGGGGTTTGATTCAGATATTTGAAATACAGTCATTTTGGGCAAACAAATCTTTAACCACCTCAGCTCCCCTAGCTTAAACCCCCTTAATGACCAGACCACTTTTTACAATTCTGCACTACAATACTTTCCGGTTTATTGCTCGGTCATACAACTTGCCACCCAAATGAATTTTACCTCCTTTTCTTCTCACTAATAGAGCTTTCATTTGGTGGTATTTCATTGCTGCTCACATTTTTACTTTTTTTGATATTAATAAAAATTGACCGATATTTTTGCAAAAAAATGACATTTCTCACTTTCTGTTGTAAAATTTTTCAAATAAAACTACATTTCTATATAAATTTTTCTCAAAATGTATTGTTCTACATGTTTTTGATAAAAAAAATGCAATAAGTTAATATTTATTGATTTGGGTAAAAGTTATAGCGTTTACAAACTATGGTGCAAAAAAAATTATTTACGCACTTTGACTTTCTGAGCACCTGTCATGTTTCCTGAGGTTCTACAATGCCCAAACAGTAGAAACACCCCACAAATGACCCCATTTCGGAAAGTAGACACCCTAAGGTATTTGCTGATGGGCATAGTGAGTTTATGGAAGTTTTTATTTTTTGTCACAAGTTAGCGGAAAATGATTTTTTATATATTTTTTTTCTTACAAAGTCTCATATTCCACTAACTTGTGACAAAAAATAAAATTTTACATGAACTCGCCATGTCCCTCACAAAATACCTTGGGGTGTCTTCTTTCCAAAATGGGGTCACTTGTGGGGTATTTATACTGCCCTGGAATTTTAGGGGACCTAAAGAGTGAGAAGTAGTTTGGAATCCAAATGCGTACGAAATGCCCTGTGAAATCGTAAAGGTACTCATTGGAATTTGGGCCCCTTTGCGCACCTAGGCTGCAAAAAAGTGTCACACATGTGGTATCGTCATACTCAGGAGAAGTAGGGCAATGTGTTTTGGGGTGTATTTTTACATATACCCATGCTGGGTGAGATAAATATCACAGTAAAAGACAACTTTTCCCATTTTTTTATACAAAGTTGTCATTTTACAGAGATATTTCTCTCACCCAGCATGGGTATATGTAAAAATACACCCCAAAACACATTGCCCTACTTCTCCTGAGTACGGCGATACCACATGTGTGACACTTTTTTGCAGCCTAGGTGCACAAAGGGGCCCAAATTCCAACGAGTATCTTTAGGATTTCACAGGGCATTTTTTACGCATTTGGATTTCAAACTACTTCTCATTTAGGGCCCCTAAAATGCCAGGGCAGTATAAATACTCCATAAGTGACCCCATTTTGGAAAGAAGATACCCCAAGGTATTCCGTAAGGGGCATGGCGAGTTCCTAGAATATATTTTTTTTTGCAAAAGTTAGCAGAAAATGATATATATTTTTATTTTATTTTTCTTACAAAGTCTCATATTCCACTAACTTGTGACAAAAAATAAAATTTTACATGAACTCGTCATGCCCCTCACGAAATACCTTGGGGTGTCTTCTTTCCAAAATGGGGTCACTTGTGGGGTATTTATACTGCCCTGGTATTTTAGGGGCCCTAAAGCGTGAGAAGTAGTTTGGAATCCAAATGCGTAAAAAATGTTCGGTGAAATCCTAAAAGTACTCATTGGAATTTGGGCCCCTTTGCGCACCTAGGCTGCAAAAAAGTGTCACACATGTGGTATCGCCGTACTCAGGAGAAGTAGGGCAATGTGTTTTGGGGTGTATTTTTACATATACCCATGCTGGGTGAGAGAAATATCTCTGTAAATGGCAACTTTTCCCTTTTTTTTATACAAAGGACGATACCACATGTGTGACACTTTTTTGCAGCCAAGATGCGCAAAGGGGCCGAAAGTCCAACGAGTACCTTTTAGGAGGGCATTTTTAGGCATTTGGATTCCAGACTTCTTCTCACGCTTTAGGGCCCCTAAAATGCCAGGGCAGTATAAATACCCCACATGTGACCCCATTTTTGAAAGAAGACACCCCAAGGTATTCCGTGAGGGGCATGGCGAGTTCATAGAAGATTTATTTTTTTTGGCACAAGTTAGCGGAAATTGATTTTTTTTAGTTTTTTCTCACAAAGTCTCCCTTTCCGCTAACTTGTGACAAAAAGTTCAATCTTTCATGGACTCAATATGCCCCTCAGCGAATACCTTGGGGTGTCTTCCTTCCAAAATGGGGTCATTTGTGGGGTGTTTGTACTGCCCTGGCATTTGAGGGTCTACGCAATCATTACATGTATGGCCAGCATTAGGAGTTTCTGCTGTCCTCCTTTCGGCCTCATGCACACGACCGTTGTTTGGGTACGCATCTGAGCCGCCATTTTGGTGGCTCGGATGCGGACCCATATATTTCAATGGGGCCACAAAAGATGCGGACAGCACTCCGTGTGCTGTCCGCATCCGTGTCTCCGCGGCCCCGCTAAAAAAATATAACATGTCCTATTCTTGTCCGCTCTTTGCGGACAAGAATAGGCATTTATATTGCCGGCGCCCGTTCCGCAAATTGCGGAAGTCAACAAGGGCGCCTTCCGTTTTTTGCGCATCCACGGTTTGGGGACCGCAAAAAACGGCATGGTCGTGTGCATGAGGCCTTATATTGAGCATACGGGTAATGAGATTTTTATTTTTTTTCGTTCAGCCTCTGGGCTGAAAGAAAAGATGAACGGCACAGATTTCTTCATTCGCATCGATCAATGTGGATGAAAAAATCTCTGCCAAAAAATGTGCAAAAAAAAAAAAAGCTGCGATCGCTAATAAAGATCCAAAAAGCTCAAAAGTGATCTTTATAGCGCCGCAGCAATTTTACGGTGTTTATGCAGTGATCAGAAAAAAAACCATTTCTGTCACTGCGGTGGGGCGGACTGAACGCAAGTGTGCGCACAAGATCAGGCCTGATCGGGCGAACACTACGTTTTTTGTAGAGCCTAAGGTGACCCTAATGTACTGATATAGATCTGATTGCGATCAGTCTTGATCACTTACAGATACTACTGTATTTTCCGGCGTATAAGACGACTGGGCATATAAGACGACCCCCAACTTTTCCATTTAAAATATAGGGTTTGAGCTATACTCGCCGTATAAGACTACCCCTGAATGCCCAGCCCTCCCTGTTTTCAAGACGATCTTCTCCAGTCCAGGGAACTGACTGGGATCTGTGGATGGCACTGTTATGGGGAGGGGGATCAGTGGATGACACTGCTATGGGGAGGGGGATCAGTGGATGACACTGCTATGGGGAGGGGGATCAGTGGATGACACTGCTATGGGGAGGGGGATCAGTGGATGACACTGCTATGGGGGGATCTATGGATGACACTATATAGCATCTTATGCTATATGTGTCATCCACAGATCCACCCCATGACAGTGTCATCCACAGATCCCCCTCCCCATAACAGTGCCATCCACAGATCCCCCTCCAAATAGTGCCATCCACAGATCCCCCCCTAAACAGTGCCATCCACAGATCCCCCCTAAACAGTGCCATCCACAAATCTCCCTACCCATAACAGTGTCATCCACAGATCACCCCCCATGACAGTGCCATCCACAGATCCCCCTCCCATAACAGTGTCATCCACAGATCCCCCCATGACAGTGCCATCCACAGATCCCCCTCCCCATAACAGTGTCATCCACAGATCCCCCTCCCCATAACAGTGTCATCCACAGATCCCCCCCATGACAGTGCCATCCACAGATCCCCCCTCCCCATAACAGTGCCATCCACAGATCTCCCTCCCCATAACAGTGTCATCCACAGATCCCCCATGACAGTGCCATCCACAGATCCCCCTCCCATAACAGTGTCGTCCGCAGATTCCCCCCCATGACAGTGCCATCCACAGATCCCCCCTCCCCATAACAGTGCCATCCACAGATCTCCCTCCCCATAACAGTGTCATCCACAGATCCCCCATGACAGTGCCATCCACAGATCCCCCTCCCATAACAGTGTCGTCCGCAGATTCCCCCCCATGACAGTGCCATCCACAGATCCCCCTCCCCGACGCTCAGAGGAGTATACATTTATTAACTGTAATCTGTAACTTTAACTTTAAATGAGCGCTCAAGTCTTTACTAGGGTACCTTACTCTCAGCTCTGGTAATAGGCATCACTCACTGATGTCACGTGCCTGCGCCACCTAGTGGGAGGAGCAGGCACGTGACGTCAGTGAGTGAGCGCCGCCCGCACTGCCTGTTAGCGTAACTGAGAGTAAGGTACCCTAGTAAAGACATGAGCGCTCATTTAAAGTTAAAGTTACAGATTACAGTTAATAAATGTATACTCCTGTGAGCGGCGGGGCCCTGTATATTCTAACCCCCAGGCAAGCGTCCCTGTCACCATGGGAACGCCTGGGGGTTAGAATATACCATTGGATCTGAGTATACCCGGCGTATAAGACGACCCCCGACTTTTGAAAATAATTTTTAGTGTTAGAAAGTCATCTTATACGCCGGAAAATACGGTATATAGTACTAGTGCTGATTAGCGACAGCGATGATGCTAATCAGCGACTAATCAATGACTGCGGTGCAGTGGGCGCTAACTACCTAACAAGTGGCTAACTAACTGGCGGTCATAAGGGACCCTTAGGCCCCATTCACACGTCCGCAATTCGGTTCCGCATTTTGTGGAACGGAATTGCGGACCCATTCATTTTTATGGCGACAGACTTTGTCCCGCTCGGATCCGGAAATGCGGATCTGCACTTCCAGGTCCACACTTCCGTTCCGCAAAAATATAGAACATGTCCTATTTTTGTCCGCATTTGCGGACAAGAAAAGGCATTTTCTATATAGTTCTGGCAATGTGCGGATCCGTAAAAGGCAGAAAACACATTGCCGGTGTCCGTGTTTTGCGTATCCGCGGATCCACGGATCCGCGGATCCGCAAAACACATACGGACGTCTGAATGGAGCCTTACAGGGGGCTGATCAATGACAGGGGGGTGATCAGGGAGTCTATATGGGGTGATCAGGGGTTAATAAGGGGTTAATAAGTGACAGGGGGGGTGTAGTGTAGTGTGGTGCTTGGTGCTACTTACAGAGCTGACTGTGTCCTCTGGTGGTCGATCCAAGCAAAAGGGACCACCAGAGGACTAGGTAGCAGGTATATCAGACGCTGTTAACAAAACAGCGTCTGATTTACCTTACTGGGATTAAAAAAATGGCATCTACAGCCTGCCAGCGAATGATCGCCGAAGGCAGGCTGTAGATCAACTCGTTTACCTTGCGATCCTGTGAACGTGCGCTCCTGTGTGTGCGCGTTCACAGGAAATCTTGCGTCTCGCGAAATGACGCGCCGATGCGTCAAGGAGGAATAACCCGGCCGCCCGCATGACGCATCCCTGCGTTAGGCGGTCGGGAGCTGGTTAATTGAGGCCTAGTCTGGTTCAGGCCGTGTAAGATACTTCCTTTAAATACAGGGGTTTGATTCAGGTATTTAAATCACAGCCATTTTGGGCAAACAAATCTTTAATTGAGGCCTAGTCTGGTTCAGGCCATGTGAGATACACCCTTTTAAATACAGGTGTTTGATACAGGTATTTGAAATACAGCCATTTTGGGCAAACTAATCTTTAATTGAGGCCTAGTCTGGTTCAGGCCGTGTGAGATACACCCTTTACATACTGTCGTTCTATTCTACTATTAATTAAACACCCATTTAGGGCAAGATCCTAAATTCGAGAAATATGAGGAGAGCGTCAAATAAGGGACGTGGCCCAAGTCGTGGTGCTGCTGGTGGAGCTCCTGTTGCAGGGAGAGGACGTGGTTGATTTGTACCAGCTACACGCACAAGTGAAACCCCTTCCTCAGGTGCGAGTAGGCGACAGAACCTGCAGCGGTATTTGGTCGGGCTTAATGCGTCTCTAGGAATGGTGAGGCTTGAACAAGTATAGGCGATAGTAGATTGGGTTGCTGACAGCGGATCCAGTTCCTTCACATTGTCTCCCACCCAGTCTCCTGCTGAAAGACCACAGTTGGCACCTGCAGCTGATGTCCATCAGTCTTTCACCTCACCCCCTTGCAAATCAGCCAAGCAGTCTGAGCCCCAAGTCATGCAGCAGTCTCTTATGCTTTTTGATGACTCTGTTAGCAGGGTTTCTCAGGGCCATCCACCTAGCCCTGCCCCAGAAGTGGAAGAGATTGAGTGCACCGATGCCCAACCACTTATCTTTCAAGATGAGTACATGGGAGGACCATCGCAGCACGTCTCGGATGATAACGAAACACAGGTGCCAACTGCTGGAGCTTTCGAAAGTGTGCAGATCGACAAGGAAGGCAGGGGTGAAGACTGGGAGGAAGATGATGTGGAGGACGATGAGGTCTTCGAACCCACATGGAATCAAGGTCATTCGAGTGACCTATGTAGCTTGGAGGAAGAGGCAGTGGTCGCACAGAGCCATCAGCACAGCAGAAGAGGGAGCAGGGTGCAAAAGCCTGGCGTGGCAGTTCTTCAGACAATGTGCTGACGACAAGACACGAGTGCTTTGCACGCTGTGCAATCAGAGCCTGAAGCGAGGCATAAACGTTCTCAACCTGAGCACAACCTGCATGACCAGGCATTTAAGTGCTAAGCACGAGCTGCAGTGGAGTAGACACCTCAAAAACCAAGAAAAGTCTCTGGCTCCTCCTGCTTCCTCTTCTGCTGCAGTCTCGGCCTCTTCATCCACCTCTGGAGTGACAGTGCCACCTGCCACCCCGCAAACAGAGGATCTGCCAGCAACACAAACACCTGGGTTACCAAGCATCTCCACAATGCCCCGCGGAAGCGTTCAGCTCTCCATCTCCCAAACGCTGGAGAGGAAGAGGAAGTACCCACCTACCCACCCTCGATCCCTAGCCCTGAATGCCAGCATTTCTAAATTACTGGCCTTTGAAATGCTGTCATTCCACCTGGTGGAGACGGATAGTTTTAAAGGCCTTTTGGCGGTGGCTGTCCCACAGTACGTCGTGCCCAGCCGCCAATACTTTTCCAGGATAGCCATCCCTTCCCTGCACAACCAAGTAGGGGACAAAATCAGGAGTGCACTGCGCAACGCCCTCTGTGGCAAGGTGCACCTGACTACGGATACGTGGACCAGTAAGCATGGTCAGGGCCGTTATATCTCCAAAACAGCACACTGGGTAAATGCAGTGGCGGATGGGCCTGAGGCGGATAGCAATTTGGCGCATGTCCTTCCACCACCGAGGATTGCAGGGCGCCTCAGTTTACCTCCTGTTGCTTCCTCCTCCTACTCTGCTTCCTCATCCTCTACCAGCTCCTCATCCGGTCAGCGTAACATCTTCACCACCAACTTCAGCACAGCCAGAGGTAAACGACAGCAGGCAGTTTTAAAACTTATCTGTTTGGGGGACAAACCCCACACCGCGCAGGAGATGTGGACGGGCCTTGAACAACAGACCGATGAGTGGTTTGTGCCAGTCAGCTTCAAGCCTGGCCTGATGGTGTGCGATCTTTAATTGAGGCATAGTCTGGTTCAGGCCATGTGAGATACACCCTTTACATACTGTCGTTCTATTCTACTATTAATTAAACACCCATTTAGGGCAAGATCCTAAATTCGAGAATTATGAGGAGAGCGTCAAATAAGGGACGTGGCCCAAGTCGTGGTGCTGCTGGTGGAGCTCCTGTTGCAGGGAGAGGACGTGGTTGATTTGTACCAGCTACACGCACAAGGGAAACCCCTTCCTCAGGTGCGAGTAGGCGACAGAACCTGCAGCGGTATTTGGTCGGGCTTAATGCGTCTCTAGGAATGGTGAGGCTTGAACAAGTATAGGCGATAGTAGATTGGGTTGCTGACAGCGGATCCAGTTCCTTCACATTGTCTCCCACCCAGTCTCCTGCTGAAAGACCACAGTTGGCACCTGCAGCTGATGTCCATCCGTCTTTCACCTCACCCCCTTGCAAATCAGCCAAGCAGTCTGAGCCCCAAGTCATGCAGCAGTCTCTTCTGCTTTTTGATGACTCTGTTAGCAGGGTTTCTCAGGGCCATCCACCTAGCCCTGCCCCAGAAGTGGAAGAGATTGAGTGCACCGATGCCCAACCACTTATCTTTCAAGATGAGTACATGGGAGGACCATCGCAGCACGTCTCGGATGATAACGAAACACAGGTGCCAACTGCTGGAGCTTTCGAAAGTGTGCAGACCGACAAGGAAGGCAGGGGTGAAGACTGGGTGGAAGATGATGTGGAGGACGATGAGGTCTTCGAACCCACATGGAATCAAGGTCATTCGAGTGACCTATGTAGCTTGGAGGAAGAGGCAGTGGTCGCACAGAGCCATCAGCACAGCAGAAGAGGGAGCAGGGTGCAAAAACCTGGCGTGGCAGTTCTTCAGACAATGTGCTGACGACAAGACACGAGTGCTTTGCACGCTGTGCAATCAGAGCCTGAAACGAGGCATAAACGTTCTCAACCTGAGCACAACCTACTCCATATGGACCTCGTCCTCCTATATGAAGATTATTATGGGCGAAATCTCGTAGCAGCTCTGGGACTAGCCGGTTTGACGCACATCCCTTGCCTGGCGCATGTGCTGAATTTGGTGGTGCAGAGATTCCTTAAAAATTAACCCAATATGTTAGAGCTGCTGCATAAAGTGTGGGCCATCTGTGCGTGCTTTTGGAGTTCTCACCCTGCTGCTGCTCGCCTGTCAGCGCTGCAGCATAACTTCGGCCTTCCCACTCACCGCCTCATATACGACGTGCCCACAAGGTGGAACTCCACCTTGCACATGCTGGCCAGACTGTGCGAGCAGCAGCAGGCGATAGTGGAGTTTCAGCTGCAGCACGCACGGGTGAGTCGCTCAGCGGAACAGCACCACTTCACCACCAATGACTGGGCCTCCATGCGAGACCTGTGTTCCTTGTTGCGCTGTTTCGAGTACTCCACCAACATGTGCCAGTGCCGATAACGCCGTTCTCAGCGTTACTATCCCACTTTTATGCCTCCTTGAAAAAACACTCCTGGCGATGATGAAAGAGGATGTGGCACAGGAGTAGGAGGAGGAAGAGGGATCATTTTGTAGGGTTTCCGGCCAGTCATTCACAAGTGGCTCCGAGGGTGTGTTCCTGCACCCACAAATGCCAGGTACACAATTGTCCAGCCAGGGAAAAGTTCTGGAGGATGACGAGGTGGAGGATGAGGAGGAGGAAATGGAGGAGGAAGAACCATGTTCACAGCAGGTTGGCACCCAGACCAGCTCATGGCCATCACTGGTGCGTGGCTGGGGGGATACAGAGGACATAGACGATACACCTCCTACAGAGGACAGCTCTTCGTTGCCTCTGGGCAGCCCGGCACACATGAGCGATTACATGCTGCAGTGTCTCCGGAACGACCGCCGAGTTGACCACATTCTAACTTATGCTGATTACTGGGTGGCCACGCTGCTGGAACCCCGTTACAAGGACAACGTACCATCCTTAATTCCCTCACTGGAGCCTGATCGTAAGATGCGCCAGTACAAGCGCACACTGTTAGACGCGCTGCTGGTGGCATTCCCACCTGACAGCGGGGGCACAGTGGAAGCACAAGGTGAAGGCAGAGGAGGAGGAAGAGGTCGCTAACGCAGCTGGGGTACTGCCAGCACCTCAGAAGGCAGGGTTAGCATGGCCGAAATGTGGAAAAGCTTTGTCAGCACGCCACAGCAACCAGCACCACCAGCTGATACTGAACGTCTTAGCAGGAGGCAGCATTTCAGCAACATGGTGGAGCAGTATGTGTGCACACGCCTACACGTACTGAATGACGGGTCTGCCCCCTTCAACTTCTGGGTCTCCAAATTGGGCACATGGCCTGAGCTTGCCCTTTACACCTTGGAGGTGCTGGCCTGCCCTGCAGTCAGTGTATTATCTGAACGTGTGTTTAGCACGGCAGGGGGCGTCATCACAGACAAGTGCAGCCGCCTGTCCACAGCCAATGTGGACAAGCTCACGTTCATTAAAATGAACCAGGCATGGATACCTCAGGACTTGTCCGTACCTTGTGCAGAATAGACATGTATACCGACACTAACCAGCCATTTTTATACTGCAGCGCAATTGCTCATTCTTGTATTTTGGATATTTCACACTCTTTTAGAGTGTACCCTAATTAAAAAAATATATAATTTTAACGAAAACCTGTGTTGGCTACCTCATCCTCCTCCACCGCCGCTTCCACCTACACCGCTACGTCCACCGCCTCCTCAAACTCCTACTCCATATGGAACTCCACCTCATAAATCAAATATTTTTTTTTATTTGTACGTATTTTATTTTATATCATTTCACTACTTTGTCAGTTACATTTTCGGGTGAAATTCACAAATTTTTGTGTGTATAGTACCACTGTTATACCTAGTACACCGGTAAAAAAAAAAAATTGTCATTTACATTTTCTGTAAAATTCATCAATTTTTGGGTGTGAAGTACCACTGCTATACCTAGTAGACAGGTTAAACAATAATAAAATGTGTCTGTTACATTTTCTGGTATGATGTACCACTGCTTTCTATACCTAGTAGACAGGTAAAAAAAAAATCAATAAATTTGTCTGTTACATTTTCGGGTGAAATTTACAAATTTTTGTGTGTGATGTGCCACTGCTAAACCTAGTAGGCCGGTTAAAAAAAAAATATTGTCAGTTACATTTTCAGTTGAAAATTCAACAATTTTTGGGTGTGAAGTACCACTGATATACCTAGTAGACCGGTAAAAAAAATATAATAATTGTCAGTTACATTTTCAGATGAAATTCAACAATTTTTGGGTGTGAAGTACCACTGCTATAACTATTAGACCGGTAAAAAAAAATAAAAAAAATTGGCAGTTACATTTTCTGGTGAAATTCAACAGGGAATTAAATTTCTGGAATGCTTCTTCAAATGATGCGCGCCACCTCCTTTGATTCAATGCTTAAACTTAAACAAGTTGTACCACATTTGCACTTCAATAATTTGTCCCACATTTCCGCTATACTCTTTTGGCCAACATTTGCACCTCAATAGCTTTTCCCACATTTCCGCTTGACTCTTTTGGCCCACATTTAGGCTTCTGTAATTTGTACATTTGCACCTTAATAGCTTTTCCCACATTTCAGCTTGACTCTTTTGGCCCACATTTGGGCTTCTGTAATTTGTCCCACATTTGCGCCTCAATAGCTTTTCCCACATTTCTGCTCGATCCCCAATTTTTTTAAATAAATTTACCTCCCTTAAATTTGGTCTCTTTTTCTCACGCTCCCTCTCCAGCGTGGAACCCTGATTCGCGGATAACCGTGATTAGTAGGCTCAGAAAAGAACATCGAAAGTTGATAGAGAAGATATCCAAATGTATGATGGATGTCACTGGGGCACCTCTACATAGGTGACATGAACATAAATTTTTAAAAATCGTCAATTACATTGTCAGGTGCCATTTTTCATATTTTGCCGGATAGAAACCCCTTCTCTGCATAGTTGACAGGGAATAAAATGTAAGAAATTCTTCATTAATTGATGCGCGACACATCCTTTCATTCAATGCTTAAACTTTCCAAAGTTGTCCCATTTTTACGCTTTAATACTTTGTCCCATATTTCCGCTCTATTATTTTAAATTTGAAAAAATTAATCCTCCCTTGGATGTGGTCTCTCTTTCTCACGCTCCCTCTCCGGCCTGGAACCCTGATTTCCCGCCACCCGTGATCACCATGGTAGGCGCATAAAAGAACATTGAAAGTTTATGGAGCAGATATCAAATTGGATCGTAAACATCACGGGGACGTGCGGCATGGTGGGGCAGTAAGTATGCACACGCCAACACAAACTGACTGACAGGGGTCAGCCCCTGCAACTTCTGTGTCTCCAAATTGGGCACATGGCCTGAGCTTGCCCTTTACCCCTTGGAGGTGCTGGCCTGCCCTGCAGCCAGTGTATTATCTGAACGTGTGTTTAGCACGACTGGAGGGTTATATTTTCCAATGTTTTGGGGTGTACCCGAATTTAAAAAAATAAAAATATATTTTAAACCAAAAAGCAATGTAGGCTGCCTCCTCCACCGCCACTTCCACCTACACCGCCACATCCACCGCCTCCTCAACCTCCTACTCCATATGGACCTCGTCCTCCTATATCAAGATTATTATTTTTTATTTTTACGTATTTTATGTTATTTAAAGTAATTTCCCTATCCACATTTGTTTGCAGAGCACTTGCCATAATCTTAACCAAATTTTGATGACATTTGCTGCCCTCTAGCCCTTTTCTTGACATTTTTACAGCCATTTTAGTGCTCAAAAGTTCGGGTCCCCATTGACTTCAATGGGGTTTAGGTTCGGAGTCAAGTTCGGCTCCCGAACTCGAACTTTTTTCTGAAGTTCGGCCGAACCTATCGAACCCGAACATCCAGGCGTCCGCTCAACTCTAGTAAACACATTTCTGATGTGCCCCACCATGAAAGCCGCAATGTGTGTGCGGTCAGTTTGCACTTTGTGGTTTTTCATGGTGGGGATACCTCCAAATTGAAAGTACAGGGCATTGAGAGAATAGCGGTTCCAATCAGAGGAGGGGATTTGAGGAGGAAGCAACTCAACAGAGAAGCATACTAGATGTTTCAGCTGGCTACACGTCACCCGCAAGGGTTAAAAAAAAAAGACACGATTTTATACTGCAGTATTAGGACAGATGCTTCTATGTTGAAGGAATCTTCATTATCCAACTATCAGTAAATAATAGTTTTTATTAATAGTAGTGAAGTTGTACATAGTTTTAACCAGTTGCCGCAACTGTAACGCCGAAAGGCGTCATCGCGGCGGCTCCCCCAGGCTACGCTAACGCCGATTGGCGTCATCTCGCGTGAGCCGAGATTTCCTGTGAACGCGCGCACACAGGCGCGCGCGCTCACAGGAACGGAAGGTAAGAGAGTGGATCTCCAGCCTGCCAGCGGCGATCGTTCGCTGGCAGGCTGGAGATGCGATTTTTTTAACCCCTAACAGGTATATTAGACGCTGTTTTGATAACAGCGTCTAATATACCTGCTACCTGGTCCTCTGGTGGTCCCTTTTGTTTGGATCGACCACCAGAGGACACAGGTAGCTCAGTAAAGTAGCACCAAACACCACTACACTACACTACACCCCCCCGTCACTTATTAACCCCTTATTAGCCCCTGATCACCCCATATAGACTCCCTGATCACCCCCTGTCATTGATTACCCCCCTGTCATTGATCACACCCCTGTAAAGCTCCATTCAGACGTCCGCATGATTTTTACGGATCCACTGATAGATGGATCGGATCCGCAAAACGCATACGGACGTCTGAATGGAGCCTTACAGGGGCGTGATCAATGACTGTGGTGATCACCCCATATAGACTCCCTGATCACCCCCCTGTCATTGATTACCCCCCTGTCATTGATCACCCCCCCTGTAAAGCTCCATTCAGATGTCCGCATGATTTTTACGGATCCACTGATAGATGGATCGGATCCGCAAAACGCATACGGACGTCTGAATGGAGCCTTACAGGGGCGTGATCAATGACTGTGGTGATCACCCCATATAGACTCCCTGATCACCCCCCTGTCATTGATTACCCCCCTGTCATTGATCACCCCCCTGTAAAGCTCCATTCAGACGTCCGCATGATTTTTACGGATCCACTGATAGATGGATCGGATCCGCAAAACGCATACGGACGTCTGAATGGAGCCTTACAGGGGCGTGATCAATGACTGTGGTGATCACCCCATATAGACTCACTGATCATCCCCCTGTCATTGATTACCCCCCTGTTATTGATCACCCCCCTGTAAAGCTCCATTCAGACGTCCGCATGATTTTTACGGATCCACTGATAGATGGATCGGATCCGCAAAACGCATACGGACGTCTGAATGGAGCCTTACAGGGGGGGGGGGTGATCACCCCATATAGACTCCCTGATCACCCCCCCTGTCATTGATCACCCCCCCTGTCATTGATCACCCCCCCTGTCAGGCTGCATTCAGATGTCCGTATGATTTTTACGGATCCACGGATACATGGATCGGATCCGCAAAACACATACGGACATCTGAATGGAGCCTTATAGGGGGGTGATCAATAACAGGGGGGTGATCAATGACAGGGGGGTGATCACCCCATATAGACTTCCTGATCACCACCGTCATTGATCACCCCCCTGTCATTGATCACCCCTCTGTAAGGCTCCATTCAGACATTTTTTTGGCCCAAGTTAGCGGAAATTATTTTTTTTTCTTACAAAGTCTCATATTCCACTAACTTGTGTCAAAAAATTAAATCTCACATGAACTCACCATACCCCTCACGGAATCCAAATGCGTAAAATTTTTTAGACATTTATATTCCAGACTTCTTCTCACGCTTTAGGGCTCCTAGAATGCCAGGGCAGTATAAATACTCCACATGTGACCCCATTTCGGAAAGAAGACACCCCCAGGTATTCCGTGAGGGGCATATTGAGTCCATGAAAGATTTAAATTTTTGTCCCAAGTTAGCGGAAAGGGAGACTTTGTGAGAAAAAAATAAATAAAATCAATTTCCGCTAACTTGTGCCAAAAAAAAATAATTTCTATGAACTCGCCATGCCCCTCATTGAATACCTTGGGGTGTCTTCTTTCCAAAATGGGGTCACATGTGGGGTATTTATACTGCCCTGGCATTTTAGGGGCCCTAAAGCGTGAGAAGAAGTCTGGGATCCAAATGTCTAAAAATGCCCTCATAAAAGGAATGTGGGGCCCTTTGCGCATGTAGGCTGCAAAAAAGTGTCACACATCTGGTATCGCCGTACTCAGGAGAAGTTGGGCAATGTGTTTTTGGGTGCCAATTTACATATACCCATGCTGGGTGAGAGAAATATCTTGGTCAAATGCCAACTTTGTATAAAATAATGGGAAAAGTTGTCTTTTGCCGAGATATTTCTCTCACCCAGCATGTGTATATGTAAAAAGACACCCCAAAATACATTGCCCAACTTCTCCTGAATAGGGCGATACCACATGTGTGACACTTTTTTGCAGCCTAGGTGGGCAAAGGGGCCCACATTCCAAAGAGCACCTTTAGGATTTCACAGGTCATTTACCTACTTACCACACATTAGGGCCCCTGGAACATGCCAGGGCAGTATAACTACCCCACAAGTGACCCCATTTTGGAAAGAAGACACCCCAAGGTATTCCGTGAGGGGCATGGCGAGTTCCTATAATTTAATATTTTTTGTCACAAGTTAGCGAAAAATATGATTTTTTTTTTTTTTCCCTTACAAAGTCTCATATTCCACTAACTTGTGACAAAAAATAAAAACTTCCATGAACTCACTATGCCCATCACGAAATACCTTGGGGTGTCTTCTTTCCAAAATGGGGTCACTTGTGGGGTAGTTATACTGCCCTGGCATTCTAGGGGCCCAAATGAGTGGTAAGAAGTTTGAAATCAAAATGTGTAAAAAATGACCGGTGAAATCCGAAAGGTGCTCTTTGGAATATGGGCCCCTTTGCCCACCTAGGCTGCAAAAAAGCATCACACATGTGGTATCTCCGTACTCAGGAGAAGTTGGGGAATGTGTTTTGGGGTGTCATTTCACATATACCCATGCTGGGTGAGAGAAATATCTTGGCAAAAGACAACTTTTCCCATTTTTTTATACAAAGTTGGCATTTGACCAAGATATTTATCTCACCCAGCATGGGTATATGTAAAATGACACCCCAAAACACATTCCCCAACTTCTCCTGAATACAGAGATACCACATGTGTGGCACTTTTTTGCAGCCTAGGTGGGCAAAGGGGCCCACATTCCAAAGAGCACCTTTCGGATTTCACTGGCCATTTTTTACAGAATTTGATTTCAAACTCCTTACCACACATTTGGGCCCCTAGAATGCCAGGGCAGTATAACTACCCCACAAGTGACCCCATTTTGGAAAGAAGACACCCCAAGGTATTCTGTGAGGGGCATGGCGAGTTCCTAGAATTTTATATTTTTTGTCACAAGTTAGTGGAAATGATGATTTTTTTATTTTTATTTATTTTCTTACAAAAGTCTCATATTCCACTAACTTGTGACAAAAAATAAAAACTTCCATGAACTCACTATGCCCATCAGCGAATACCTTGGGGTGTCTTCTTTCCAAAATGGGGTCACTTGTGGGGTAGTTATACTGCCCTGGCATTCTAGGGGCCCAAATGTGTGGTAAGAAGTTTGAAATCAAAATGTGTAAAATGACCAGTGAAATCCGAAAGGTGCTCTTTGGAATATGGGCCCCTTTGTGTCACGAGTTGGAGGTCCCAGGAGAGACCACCGCGTCGTCAAGCAATAAACGGAAATCAGGTACAGACACATAAGAGTTTATTGCACAAACAGAAACATGGAAAGCAGCACAGATAAAACATGAGCTCTATGTACCGTCAGCACAGTGGGAGAAAACCCCCACCTGCGCCACTGTCTAGTAATACTCCAGAGGGGCGTAACTAAGCAACTCCTGGTTTTCACTAGAGCCCTAGATGGTAGGGTTAGACTTAGCCGCAGAAAGTTGCCAGGGTCCACTCTGGAGCGTGACCTAGACAGTGACAGCAGGAGCGAATGGACAACAGGTACCAGAAGGTACCGACGGCACATAGGCAAACATAACAGACAGGTAAATACAAAACAGGGCAAATAATAACACAAGCAGGAGTTCATGCAAGGGAGCAGGAGTGGCAATGAGCAGAGAAGGACTTGCTCCACCAGTAGTAAACTGCATGGCCTTGTCATGCCACTCTGCTGCAAAGGCTTGCTGAACACAGACATCAGAATAAACACAAAGTAACTAAAACATAACAGGCAGAACAGAAAGACAGGAAAGAGGACGCAAATGAACAAGTAAGGAAACTCACAGAGCACAGACAGACAGACAAAGATCCCATGGGTCAGCAGCATGGGAGAGAGTACAAACCAGGAACAGGACAGACAACACACACCAGGAGAGCTGACCCAGAACTGAGGAAACCTCAGCCTTATATACAGGTTCCATGGGTGCAGCAGAGAAGCCACACCCAAAGAGCAGACAGAGGATTAACTCCTAATAAGCACACAGGGGAGTTAACCCTTAAAGAACCACAAATGACACAGAAACAGAACTTCAGCGAGGAGCGCCGAACGAGCAAGAACGGAAGGTCACAGTCAAAGGTAACGACTGTGACACTTTGCCCACCTAGGCTGCAAAAAAGTGTCACACATCTGGTATCTCCGTATTCAGGAGAAGTTGGGGAATGTGTTTTGGGGTGTCATTTTACATATACCCATGCTGGGTGAGATAAATATCTTGGCAAAAGACAACTTTTCCCATTTTTTTATACAAAGTTGTCTTTTGCCAAGATATTTCTCTCACCCAGCATGGGTATATGTAAAATGACACCCCAAAACACAATCCCCAACTTCTCCTGAATACGGAGATACCACATGTGTGACACTTTTTTGCAGCCTAGGTGGGCAAAGGGGCCCACATTCCAAAGAGCACCTTTCGGATTTCACCGGCCATTTTTTACAGAATTTGATTTCAAACTCTTTACCACACATTTGGGCCCCTAAAATGCCAGGGCAGTATAACTACCCCACAAGTGACCCCATTTTGGAAAGAAGACACCCCAAGGTATTCGCTGATGAGCATAGTGAGTTCATGGAAGTTTTTATTTTTTGTCACAAGTTAGTGGAATATGAGACTTTGTAAGAAAAAAAAAATCATAATTTTCCGCTAACTTGTGACAAAAAATAAAAAGTTCTATGAACTCACTATGCCCATCAGCGAATACCTTAGGGTGTCAACTTTCAGAAATGGGGTCATTTGTGGGGTGTTTGTACTGTCTGGCCATTGTAGAACCTCAGGAAATATGACAGGTGCTCAGAAAGTCAGAGCTGCTTCAAAAAGCGGAAATTCACATTTTTGTACCATAGTTTGTAAACGCTATAACTTTTACCCAAACCATTTTTTTTTTTTACCCAAACATTTTTTTTTTATCAAAGACATGTAGAACAATACATTTAGAGAAAAATTTATATATGGATGTCGTTTTTTTTTGCAAAATTTTGCAACTGAAAGTGAAAAATGTCATTTTTTTGCAAAAAAATCGTTAAATTTCGATTAATAACAAAAAAAGTAAAAATGTCAGCAGCAGTGAAATACCACCAAATGAAAGCTCTATTAGTGAGAAGAAAAGGAGGTAAAATTCATTTGGTTGGTAAGTTGTATGACCGAGCAATAAACCGCTAAAGTTGTGGAGTGCCGATTTGTAAAAAAGGGCCTGGTCTTTAGGGGGGGTATAAACCTGTGGTCCTTAAGTGGTTAATTTACTATAATATGTTTTGATATGTGCTTTTTTTTTAGTAAATCATTACATGTGCATCCAATTGCACTGATTATGTCGGGGCCACGCAATTTCCTGATTTCATGGTCAGGTGTGGGTGCGGCATATAAAGTGCACTCTTTTTGAGTGTAGTTGTGTCATGAGGAAGGACCTTTATTGATTATGGTCTGAAACGCATAACACAAGTGTACCTGTATGGAATATTTTTAAACCACTTGAATAAAGATTTATACCTTGATCATTTGGAGCTGGACCAAAAAGTTTTTTCTGAGGTCTAACTGTTAGCGCATCCAGATGCTATGTCTGGGCTTAAGACAAGGATATACAGGTGAGAGCTGCCTACATTTGCTTTGTTTTTAGAACTCCATGTATGATAAATTTTGTCAATAGTGGTGTTTCTGCACTGCTCCCATCACTTTATGAAAAGGGGTGGGGTGAGGGCGGCCAGCGGGTTTGTGACATTTATGATCATGTGTGCCTATTTTCTGGTGAAAATGAAGACAGGAATCTACAGCAGTTCAGAGCTGCCATAGATTTAACTCTGGTATATGGACCAGAGTGGGTGCGCATAATTTATGACAAGGCCTGCGCCTCAACATACAATAGCCACATCCTCTGGCAGTGCAAGAGAATACATAAACTGACATAAAATGTCGGTCTCTGATATATCTCCCCTAAATATCCGACAAAGAAGTTCAATGGCAAAGCCACTGCAATTAAGACCAATCAAACAGTACTGTATCTACCCATTGTCTGGAAGCAGCAGAGGAGGCTCAACACTGGGGGCATAAAATTAAGGCCTTTTTTCTCTGCCTCATTACACCACTCTGTATTTATACATTACTGGTCAATTTATTGCTGTTATTTTCATACACTACCACTATGAAGGCCTGGCTTGATGCATTACACAGTGACTTGATGTGGAAACAAAAGTAATGTGATCAATGTTGTTTTAGGTCATAAAACTCTGTCATGATTGTGAGGTGACTCTGAGGTGTGATTGGTGGGGTTCCAACCACTGGGACCCATACTGGTCATTAAAATGGGGCTTCCATGCAACCCTGTTTTTGAATTTAAATGGCAGACATGTCAATTGTGAGTCACTGCTGGAGATAGCTAAGCACCATACTTGGCTATTTTGAAAAGTCCCATAGAGCTAAACAGAACAGCAGTGACATGCACAACTACTGCTCCATTCAAACAATTAAACATGGGTCCCCAGTTCTCATGATCAGCATTAGTGCCATATTCAGACAGCTACCAAGGTGTTGCACAGGCAAATGAGCAACGAAATGTGAGATCCCCCACTGTCAAGGACTGTCAGAGACCCAAAAGAGAAGACAGTAGTTTTCAACTCAGTTTTTTTCTATTTTCACATATACAGTGATTAATGAGTTCTGTTCATAGAATAGAGGCAGTGACAGCTATTGGTCCCAGTGGTCTTTTGACTGATCACAATTGTGAAGATGCCAGTATTAGAAGGCTTCTGCTGGGTTTGACACCCAGTGGATGTTTATGACCTAAAAGCAACAGTATGAAACAAAAAAACAAAAAACAAAAAATATTTTTTAATACAGTATGCGCAAAATCACTCCCAATAGCTGTTGTACCAGTGGTCAATATCAAGATCATTGGTCAAGAACTTTCCAATAGATAATGAAGAACACAAATAAAAGTCAATGTTAGGATAATATTATACTGCCAGGAAAATTGCAAAAATGTAAAAAATTTACTATTTTTCAAAATATGCGGGACATATATTAAACCTGGAAGCCAAGTTTTTGGTGTGGAGTATCTATATTATACTTCCGCTAAATTTAATAATACTGTGTGCCATATTCATGAATTTGGTGCAGGTACTTATAGTGACTCCTATCTAAAAACTCACCTCAAATAAACCTACAATTCCCCCCTTAAAACTGTAAAAGAAAACAACTAATTATATGTATAAAATAATATTAAAAGAATTCTGCGTAATTCATTTAAAAACTATAAACAAAACACACAAATAAAGTTATAGCCATTAAACTAATACATGCAGAAAACTGTGTCTAGTCCTGAAGACCTACAGTAAATTATGCTGCACCTGAACTGGTTAATAAGTTATAGTAGCCAGTGCAGAAGCTCTCTTTAAAGACTAAAGGGAGATAAGTGTCTGCAATTGATGACATATGTGTTATGATTAGTGTTGAGTGCGAATATTCGAATAGCCAATTTTTATCGTGAATATCGCCACTTCAAGAATTTGCGAATATTTAGAATATAGTGCTATGTATTCGTTATATCGAATGATCAGCATTTTTTTTCCATCTGAACACATGATTCCTCTCTGCTTCTTGCTTGTGGGCCAATGAGAAGGAAGCAATGTCAAGTTCATAGCAATACTTAGTGCACCAATCAGTAATCTGTAGTCAGACCTGCTAAAATGTGAAGTTGCACAAAAAAATTATTCTAATCACTACCGATTAGCGCAATCGCGAATATATTGGGCAGATAAGTGGCAGATGAGGTTTAACACTGATAAATGTAAAGTTATGCACATGGGAAGGAAAAATGCAAGTCACCCGTACATACTAAATGGTAAAACACTCGGTAACACTGACATGGAAAAGGATCTAGGAATTTTAATAAACAGCAAACTAAGCAGCAAAAACCAGTGTCAGGCAGCTGCTGCCAAGGCCAACAAGATAATGGGTTGCATCAGAAGGGGCATAGATTCCCGTGATAGGAACATAGTCCTACCACTTTACAAATCGCTAGTCAGACCACACATGGAGTACTGTGTACAGTTCTGGGCTCCTGTAAACAAGGCAGACATAGCAGAGCTGGAGAGGGTTCAGAGGAGGGCAACTAAAGTAATAACTGGAATGGGGCAACTACAGTACCCTGAAAGATTATCAAAATTAGGGTTATTCACTTTAGAAAAAAGACGACTGAGGGGAGATCTAATTAATATGTATAAATATATCAGGGGTCAGTACAGAGATCTATCCCATCATCTATTTATCCCCAGGACTGTGACTGTGACGAGGGGACATCCTCTGCGTCTGGAGGAAAGAAGGTTTGTACACAAACATAGAAGAGGATTCTTTACGGTAAGAGCAGTGAGACTATGGAACTCTCTGCCTGAGGAGGTGGTGATGGTGAGTACAATAAAGGAATTCAAGAGGGGCCTGGACGTATTTCTGGAGCTTAATAATATTACAGGCTATAGCTACTAGAGAGGGGTCGTTGATCCAGGGAGTTATTCTGATTGCCTGATTGGAGTCGGGAAGGAATTTTTTATTCCCCTAAAGTGGAGAAAATTGGCTTCTACCTCACAGGGTTTTTGGCCTTCCTCTGGATCAACTTGCAGGATAACAGGCCGAACTGGATGGACAAATGTCTTTTTTCGGCCTTATGTACTATGTTACTATGTTACTATGTTACTTGACTCTATCTGCATATAAAGCTATTCTAATGTTCTGCCGTGCCAACCATTTTCTCCAGTCTCAGGAGAAACTCATGAAACTTCTAGCAGCTTGAAGAATGTAGCCAAAGTGACCCACGCCTGTATTTTGCATTACAAATTCGCATTACGCAATTTTTACATTGCCGATTTTTTAACCAACCCCTTTCTAAAGAGGGCCTGTCACTACTAGTGATGAGTGGCAGGGGCATTATTCGAATTCGCGATATTTCGCAAATATATGGTAGAATATTCATCATATATTCGCATATATTCGTATTCGAAATATTCGTTTTATAGCATAAAATCTGTAATAAAAAAAAATCGCATAATGCAAATTTTTATGCGAAAAAAGGTGTTGGTCAAAAATGAGTATATAGCACTACTGCTATATATTCGTTTTTAGAATATTCGTAATATTTTCCATCTGAACAAATGATTCCTCCCTGCTTAAAATGCTTGTGGGTCAATGAGTCATTGGCCCACAAGCAAGAAGCAGGGAGGAATCATGACTTTAGATGTTGAAAAAAAACGAATATATAGCACTATAGCGAATATATTTGTTTGTTTTAACATTTTTAAGAATATTCTTTTTTTTTTTTCTCCAAACAGTACAGTTAAACCCCTTTGGCATACTCCTCCCCACAAACGTTCCCGTCACCATGGGAATGCCTGGTGGTTAGAATATACCATCGGATCTGAGTTAGATCGTGAAAACTCAAATCTGATGGTATATTCTAACACAGAGGCGTTCCCATGGTGATGGGGACGCTTGAAGTTAGAGTATACCAACAGGCGCATACATACTGGCCCCCTGCTGCCTGGCGGCACCCGACCTCTGACAGGGCACTGTGGTCCACACAATTAACCCCTCAGGTGCCACACCTGAGGGGTTAATTGTGTGGATCACAGCACCCTGTCAGAGGTCGGGTGCCACCGGGCAGCAGTGCGCCCCCCCCACTATTAAAATCATTCATGGGCAGTGCACCCTAACCCCCCCTCACCAGTATTACAATCATTGGTGGCCAGTGCGGATCCAGCCCCTCCGTATTAAACATCATTGCTGGCAGTGCGCTGACAATTCCTCCCCCCATATTAATCATTGCTGGCAGTGCGCCCTCAATCCCCCCTCCCTCCCCAGTATTAATCATTGCTGGCAGTGCGCCCTCAATCCCCCCTCCCTCCCCAGTATTAATCATTGCTGGCAGTGAGCCCCCCACCCTCCCTCCACAGTATTAATCATTGCTGGCAGTGCACCCTGAATCCCCCCTTCCTCCCCAGTATTAATCATTGCTGGCAGTGCGCCCCCCCCCCATCATTGGTGGCATCGGCAGTTCCGATCGGAGTCCCAGAAGTGTAATGCTGGGGCTCCGATCGGTTACCATGGCAACCAGGACGCTACTGAAGTCCTCGCTGCCATGGTCAGTTAGTCAGCATTGTACTTACCTGCGCTGGGGCCGCTGGGCGCTCCTTCTTCTCAAACTCACAGGTCTGTGCGGCGTATGCTTATAGCAATGTGATTTTCAGAAGAAGAAGCGCCCAGCGGCCCCAGCGCAGGTAAGTACAATGCTGACTAACTGACCATGGCAGCCCGGACTTCAGTAGCGTCCTGGTTGCCATGGTAACCGATTGGAGCCCCAGCATTACACTTCTGGGACTCCGATCGGAACTGCCGCTGCCACCAATGATTAATACTGGGGAGGGAGGGGGGATTGAGGGTGCACTGCCAGCAATGATTAATACTGGGGAGGGAGGGAGGGGGGATTGAGGGCGCACTGCCAGCAATGATTAATACTGGGGAGGGAGGGGGGATTGAGGGCGCACTGCCAGCAATGATTAATACTGGGGAGGGAGGGAGGGGGGATTGAGGGCGCACTGCCAGCAATGATTAATACTGGGGAGGGAGGGGGGATTGAGGGCGCACTGCCAGCAATGATTAATACTGGGGAGGGAGGGAGGGGGGATTGAGGGTGCACTGCCAGCAATGATTAATACTGGGGAGGGAGGGGGAATTGAGGGCGCACTGCCAGCAATGATTAATACTGGGGATGGAGGGCGGGAGGGGGGATTGAGGGCGCACTGCCAGCAATGATTAATACTGGGAGGGGGGATTGAGGGCGCACTGCCAGCAATGATTAATACTGGGGAGGGAGGGGGGATTGAGGGCGCACTGCCAGCAATGATTAATACTGGGGAGGGAGGGGGGATGGAGGGTGCACTGCCAGCAATGATTAATACTGGGGAGGGAGGGGGGATTGAGGGCGCACTGCCACCAATGATTGTAATACTGGTGAGGGGGGGTTAGGGCGCACTGCCCATGAATAACCTGAGGGGTTAACTGTGTAGATCACAGTGCCCTGTCAGAGGTCGCGTGCCGCCTGGCAGCAGGGGGCCAGTATGTATGCGCCTGTTGGTAAACTCTAACTTCAAGCGTCCCCATCACCATGGGAATGCCTCTGTGTTAGAATATACCATCGGATTTGAGTTTTCACAATCTAACTCAGATCCGATGGTATATTCTAACCACCAGGCGTTCCCATAGTGATGGGACGCTTGTGAGGAGGAGTATGCCTGACTCATTGACCACAAGCATTTTAAGCAGGGAGGAATCATTTGTTCAGATGTAAAAAATTACGAATATTCGATATAACGAATATATAGTAGTATATTCGTAATATTCGCGAAATATCGAAGATGCGATATTTGTGATTATTATTCGCTATTCGAATATTCGCGCTCAACACTAGTCACTACGAAAAGTAGTGCAATTTGCAGGCAGCATGTTATAGAGTAGGAGAAACTAAGCTAATTGATATATAGTTTTGTGGGAAAAGATTAAAAAAATATTGTAATTTACAATGCATTCAGAAAGTCTTCAGATCCTTTTGTTTTTTAACATTTTGTTATGTTTCAGCCTTGTGCTAAAAAATAAAATACAAATAAAATAAAATACAATGTCAAAACAGAATGTTCAAACTTTTTGCTAACTTATTGAAAAGGAAAAACTAAAATCTTGCACTAACCTAAGTATGCAAACCCTTTTCTCAGTACTTTAACCACAATTACAGCCTCAAGTCTTCTTGGGTATGATAGCACAAGGTTTGCACACCTGAATTTGGGCATTCTCTGCCATTCTTCTGTGCAGATCCTCTCAAGCTCTGTCATGTTGGATGAGGACCGTTGGTGGACTAGACAGCCATTTTCAGGTCTCTCCGGAGGTGTTCAATTGGGTGCAGGTCAGGGCTCTGGTTAGGTCACTCAAAGACATTCCCAAAGTTGTGTCTAAGCAATTCATATGCTGTCTTGGCTGTGGGCTTCAGTGTAGAATTTTCAATGTAGCATTGTATGTCTCCACATAATCCTGTCTCTGAGCTCTACAGGCAGTTCTTTCCTCCTAATGGCTTGATTTGTGGCTTGATATGCATCATTAGCTGTGGGACCTTATATAGGCAGTGGGTCTTTCCAAATCATGTCCAAGCTACTGTATTTACCACAGGTGTAGAAACAACCCAAAGATGTTCAAGAGAAATGTGAAGACCTCAGAGTTAAGTTACAAGTGTCATAGCAAAGAGTCTGAATACTTATGTCCATAGAAAACTTAAGTTTTTCTGTTCTAATAAATTTACAAAACATTCTAAAATTCTGTCCTCACGTTCTCATAATAGGATATTGAAAGCAGACTGATGGGTAAAACTGGAACTGTTATTATTTTACCACAAGCCCACAACATAACAAAATGTGAAAAAAGTGAATCTGAAAATTTTCCAAATTCAATGTATACATTTAAATCTCTGCTCTTCCTCAGTAAATTTGTACATAAGGGCTGTCTTACCAATGACTTATAGTTATCTATGTATGCACACTTATGATTATATATCATTGATAAGACAGCCTCCATTTATAACTAAACTCAAAAAGGGCAGAAATTCAAATGTATAAATTACAACTTTTTCCCACAAAACTATCTTCTCAACTCCTCCTGCTCTATAACATGCTGCCTGCAGACTGCACCGCATTTTGTGGTAATATGTCCAATTCAATACCTATACCATATTTTTTTTGGTGTCACTATGATAGGTGAAATAGTGATGGACTCCACCATGTTTATTGCTTCTCTATTTAATTAATTGGTTTCCCCTTTTCTCTTAGTATAGGTCCCACAATCAAATAGTGGACTTTTATATGAACTTCTACATAGACCTGATGTACATTGTAATAGACTAGTTTAATTATGTGTCTAAGCTGTCACCATAAAGACTTCACCAAGTTACAAATTGTAAACTGCCAGTACCCTTAATGTTGCAAAAAACAAATAGTTAAAACAGCAGAACCTGCGCTGAATATAAATAGATCCAACCAATATATATAGAGAACACGATCAATACTTGCCATTGGTGATGTGAAATAAATCCTGTCCGAATTGCTTTTGTTTTCACTATCGCTGTAAGGGATAGCGCTGTCTTCAGCTGCCTCCTTCTCCAGCACAGCTTCGGCTGGTAGCTTGCGCGCACGAGGGGAAACCACACTATAGTTTCAAGGAGAACAGACCTTCAGTTTGACGTCACACGCTCGTGTCTACGGTTGCCTCCTGAATACACACTTCCTCCAACGCGTTTCAGAATGCTCGGATTCAGGGATAAGTGTGCTTCTTACTACCTGAGGTTTTATAGGCGTCCGTCTCCATGGTAACCAGTCCATTGAATAGGAAACTAATACTCTGGTATAAGTTACCCATAAGAGCTTTGCCTCTCTCCCTTTGGGCTGTATGTTATCCCTCCCTATGTGATAAAAATATAATATGTGTATATATATATAAATATATATATATATATATATATATACAGTACAGACCAAAAGTTTGGACACACCTTCTCATTCAAAGAGTTTTCTTTATTTTCATGACTATGAAAATTGTAGATTCACACTGAAGGCATCAAAACTATGAATTAACACATGTGGAATTATATACATAACAAACAAGTGTGAAACAACTGAAAATATGTCATATTCTAGGTTCTTCAAAGTAGCCACCTTTTGCTTGGATTACTGCTTTGCACACTCTTGGCATTCTCTTGATGAGCTTCAAGAGGTAGTCCCCTGAAATGGTTTTCACTTCACAGGTGTGCCCTGTCAGGTTTAAAAGTGGGATTTCTTGCCTTATAAATGGGGTTGGGAAAATAAAGAAAACTCTTTGAATGAGAAGGTGTGTCCAAACTTTTGGTCTGTACTGTATATACATATTATTACCTCCGCTATATTTATATTCCTCTATACATATGAAAAAGCAAATAGCTCTATCTCCTGATTCAGCCCCGCAGGTGCGAGACTGTTTAAATTATAAATCCATTTGCTCTCATTTCTGGACATCAGTTTCATATAAATCCCCCTCTTGGATTCGGTATTATTTGTTCAATACCCCCAAAACTAGAGCCCCCAAATTTTCCTCCATGTTTTTCTCTAAAATGACGTGAAAGTGGGTGACCATCAACTTTTTTGCTTATATTCCTTATATGCTCCTTTATTCTGATTTGCAATGGTCGTTTTGTTCTTCCCACATATAATTTCTCACAGGGGCATTTAATATAATAAATAATTCCAGTTGACTGACATGTAAGGTGACTCTTAATTTTATATGTTTTCTGTCCATTATTGAGTTCCATAAAAGGTTTATTACATTTCAAAAATTGGAAAGCTTTACACACTTTGCAGGGGAAAAAAACCCTTTAACCGCTTGCCGCCACGCTAACGCCGAAAGGCGTCATTGCGGCGGCTCCCCCAGGCTACGCTAACGCCAATAGGCGTCATCTCGCGTGAGCCGAGATTTCCTGTGAACGCGCGCACACAGGCGCGCGCGCTCACAGGAATGGAAGGTAAGAGAGTTGATCTCCAGCCTGCCAGCGGCGATCGTTCGCTGGCAGGCTGGAGATGTGTTTTTTTTAACCCCTAACAGGTATATTAGACGCTGTTTTGATAACAGCGTCTAATATACCTGCTACCTGGTCCTCTGGTGGTCCCCTTTGTTTGGATCGACCACCAGAGGACACAGGTAGCTCAGTAAAGTAGCACCAAGCACCACTACACTACACTACACCCCCCCCGTCACTTATTAACCCCTTATTAGCCCCTGATCACCCCATATAGACTCCCTGATCACCCCCTGTCATTGATTACCCCCCTGTCATTGATTACCCCCCTGTAAAGCTCCATTCAGACGTCCGCATGATTTTTACGGATCCACTGATAGATGGATCGGATCCGCAAAACGCATCCGGACGTCTGAATGAAGCCTTACAGGGGCGTGATCAATGACTGTGGTGATCACCCCATATAGACTCCCTGATCACCCCCCTGTCATTGATTACCCCCCTGTCATTGATTACCCCCCTGTAAAGCTCCATTCAGACGTCCGCATGATTTTTACGGATCCACTGATAGATGGATCGGATCCGCAAAACGCATCCGGACGTCTGAATGAAGCCTTACAGGGGCATGATCAATGACTGTGGTGATCACCCCCCTGTCATTGATTACCCCCCTGTAAAGCTCCATTCAGATGTCCGCATGATTTTTACGGATGCACTGATAGATGGATCGGATCCGCAAAACGCATCCGGACGTCTGAATGAAGCCTTACAGGGGCATGATCAATGACTGTGGTGATCACCCCCATGTCATTGATTACCCCCCTGTAAAGCTCCATTCAGATGTCCGCATGATTTTTACGGATGCACTGATAGATGGATCGGATCCGCAAAACGCATCCGGACGTCTGAATGAAGCCTTACAGGGGCGTGATCAATGACTGTGGTTATCACCCCATATAGACTCCCTGATCACCCCCCTGTCATTGATTACACCCCTGTCATTGATCACCCCCCTGTAAAGCTCCATTCAGATGTCCGCATGATTTTTACGGATCCACTGATAGATGGATCGGATCCGCAAAACGCATCCGGACGTCTGAATGAAGCCTTACAGGGGCGTGATCAATGACTGTGGTGATCACCCCATATAGACTCCCTGATCACCCCCCTGTCATTGATTACCCCCCTGTAAAGCTCCATTCAGATGTCCGCATGATTTTTACGGATCCACTGATAGATGGATCGGATCCGCAAAACGCATCCGGACGTCTGAATGAAGCCTTACAGGGGCATGATCAATGACTGTGGTTATCACCCCATATAGACTCCCTGATCACCCCCCTGTCATTGATCACCCCCCTGTCATTGATCAACCCCCCTGTCATTGATCACCCCCCTGTCATTGATCACCCCTCTGTAAGGCTCCATTCAGACATTTATTTGGCCCAAGTTAGCGGAATTATTTTATTTTTTTTCTTACAAAGTCTCATATTCCACTAACTTGTGTCAAAAAATAAAATCTCACATGAACTCACCATACCCCTCACGGAATCCAAATGCGTAAAATTTTTTAGACATTTATATTCCAGACTTCTTCTCACGCTTTAGGGCCCCTAGAATGCCAGGGCAGTATAAATACCCCACATGTGACCCCATTTTGGAAAAAAGACACCCCCAGGTATTCCGTGAGGGGCATATTGAGTCCATGAAAGATTGAAATTTTTGTCCCAAGTTAGCGGAACGGGAGACTTTGTGAGAAAAAAATTAAAAATATCAATTTCCGCTAACTTGTGCCAAAAAAAAAAAATTTCTATGAACTCGCCATGCCCCTCATTGAATACCTTGGGGTGTCTTCTTTACAAAATGGGGTCACATGTGGGGTATTTATACTGCCCTGGCATTCTAGGGGCCCCAAAGCGTGAGAAGAAGTCTGGTATCCAAATGTCTAAAAATGCCCTCCTAAAAGGAATTTGGGCACCTTTGCGCATCTAGGCTGCAAAAAAGTGTCACACATCTGGTATCGCCGTACTCAGGAGAAGTTGGGGAATGTGTTTTGGGGTGTCATTTTACATATACCCATGCTGGGTGAGAGAAATATCTTGGTCAAATGCCAACTTTGTATAAAAAAATTGGAAAAGTTGTCTTTTGCCAAGATATTTCTCTCACCCAGCAAGGGTATATGTAAAATAACACCCCAAAACACATTCCCCAACTTCTCCTGAATACGGCGATACCACATGTGTGACACTTTTTTGCAGCCTAGGTGGGCAAAGGGGCCCATATTCCAAAGAGCACCTTTAGGATTTCACAGGTCATTTACCTACTTACCACACATTAGGGCCCCTGGAAAATGCCAGGGCAGTATAACTACCCCACAAGTGACCCCATTTTGGAAAGAAGACACCCCAAGGTATTCCGTGAGGGGCATGGCAAGTTCCTAGAATTTTTTATTTTTTGTCACAAGTTAGTGGAAAATGCTGATTTTTTATTTTTTTTATTTTTTTCATACAAAGTCTCATATTCCACTAACTTGTGACAAAAAATAAAAACTTGCATGAACTCACTATGCACATCAGCGAATACCTTGGGGTCTCTTCTTTCCAAAATGGGGTCACTTGTGGGGTAGTTATACTGCCCTGGCATTCTAGGGGCCCGAATGTGTGGTAAGGAGTTTGAAATCAAATTCTGTAAAAAATGACCTGTGAAATCCGAAAGGTGCTCTTTGGAATATGGGCCCCTTTGCCCACCTAGGCTGCAAAAAAGTGTCACACATCTGGTATTGCCGTACTCAGGAGAAGGTGGGGAATGTGTTTTGGGGTGTCATTTTACATATACCCATGCTGGGTGAGAGAAATATCTTGGCAAAAGACAACTTTTCCCATTTTTTTATACAAAGTTGGCATTTGACCAAGATATTTATCTCACCCAGCATGGGTATATGTAAAATGACACCCCAAAACACATTCCTCAACTTCTCCTGAGTACGGAGATACCAGATGTGTGACACTTTTTTGCAGCCTAGGTGGGCAAAGGGGCCCACATTCCAAAGAGCTCCTTTCGGATTTCACTGGTCATTTTTTACAGAATTTGATTTCAAACTCCTTACCACACATTTGGGCCCCTAGAATGCCAGGGCAGTATAACTACCCCACAAGTGACCCCATTTTGGAAAGAAGAGACCCCAAGGTATTTCGTGATGGGCATAGTGAGTTCATAGAAGTTTTTATTTTTTGTCACAAGTTAGTGGAATATGAGACTTTGTAAGAAAAAAAAAAGAAAAAAAAAATCATCATTTTCCGCTAACTTGTGACAAAAAATAAAAAGTTCTATGAACTCACTATGCCCATCAGCGAATACCTTAGGGTGTGTACTTTCCAAAATGGGGTCATTTGTGGGGTGTTTGTACTGTCTGGCCATTGTAGAACCTCAGGAAACATGACAGGTGCTCAGAAAGTCAGAGCTGCTTCAAAAAGCGGAAATTCACATTTTTGTACCATAGTTTGTAAACGCTATAACTTTTACCCAAACCATTTTTTTTTTACCCAAACATTTTTTTTTTATCAAAGACATGTAGAACTATAAATTTAGAGCAAAATTTCTATATGGATCTCGTTTTTTTTTTGCAAAATTTTACAACTGAAAGTGAAAAATGTCATTTTTTTGCAAAAAAATCGTTAAATTTCGATTAATAACAAAAAAAAGTAAAAATGTCAGCAGCAATGAAATACCACCAAATGAAAGCTCTATTAGTGAGAAGAAAAGGAGGTAAAATTCATTTGGGTGGTAAGTTGCATGACCGAGCAATAAACGGTGAAAGTAGTGTAGTGCCGATTTGTAAAAAAGGGCCTGGTCTTTAGGGGGGTATAAACCTGTGGTCCTTAAGTGGTTAATTTTATTTTTAATAATTTGATTATTTTGGTTTCCACCCATAATTGTATTAATTTTAATATAAGGGGCTATTAAATTCCCTAGATTCTTGGCTTTCCTAAAAATGGAACTAGGGTATTGGGATATTTTTTCCCTATACTTTGTCTTGTTTTAAGATGTCCCAGTGTTGTTTTAGAATTAAAAAAAAAAAGTTTTTCCTTTTCATTATATTGAATAATTATAGGGACTTTAAAATCAATTTCATTCTTTTTTTTACTTACCCTCTCTCTAGACACCTTTTATAGGAGGGTATTCCTCTCAATTTGCTTTACCACTTGTTTTATTTTTTCGAATTCATTTCTTTTATAGCCTTTTTCTTCAAATTTTATGTGAAGGTTGCTTGCCTCTTTCTCAAATTGTTCCACCGTTGTACAGTTCCTTCTCAATCTAATGTATTCGCTGCAGGGGATATTAGTAAAGGACAACGGTAGCAATGCGATAAAGCTATTGCTATCTCTTGGTTTGGAGTATGTTTGAGTAAATATTTGATTATTCTGTATCATTATAGTTAATTCTCTTTATTTTAAAAATATTTGGTCGCTGGAGAAGGAGGAAGCTGAAGACAGCGCTATCCCTTATAGCGATAGTGAAAACGAAAGCAATTGATACTGTTCTCTATATATATTGGTTGGATCTATTTATAGTCAGCGCGGGTTCTGCTCTTTTAACTATTAGTTTAATTAGGATTGCAGCATTTACTATTAGAAAATACTAGCCTGAACTACCAAGTCCAGTCACTGACATTTACCACTTTAAGGCTAACAGTACAATATAAAAAAAAACTATAATTATGAAAAGATTATAGATTTCCCAAACTCAATATTCATAAAAGCTGAACTGGGCAATAATATTTTTATATTGAGTTACTCATATTATCAAAGTTTGCTTTATATGAATTATAGGGATAAACAAAATACATTTACTTTGAGCGCTTTTACATGGGAGAACACAGGTGAGGGTTTGTGAATAAAAATACATAGCTACAAAAAAAAATTCACCAAGGCTTAATCAACACTCTCACACTGACAGAAATGTACCATTTCAACATCTTATTATTGACTACATTGCAGACATGTCATAACTTGTTTTATTCTTAAAGAAATAATAATTCAAATAAATACGGTTTCTACAGTTGCTTTTGTCAGCTGCTATGCTTTTTTAAGAGTTGCTAATTTTAAAATATTGAGTTAAGTCATGTTTAATTAAAATCATTATGCACAAAACTAAAAAGTCTAGGAATAATACAACTTGACACAAATTTTCAAGAAACACATTTATCTTAGATAAATATTATTGTGTATATATATCTATCAAAAATGTTATATATAATTTTTTTTATATATATATATATATATAAATATATACTCCTCAACATTAAAATTGCAACAAACTGGACAAGCCATAATGTTATGGAAGTCAAGGAAGTAGCAGGTATTGCTAGAATCTTCAGATGATCACATTTTGAGAGGGGCAAAAAAGCCAAATTGAAAGCAGATTTTTCTTGCCACATGAAACCTCAAGAATTAAATCAAGTCGTGTGAGATGATGGTGAAATGCCTCCTGTTCGTGAACATACCAGAGAATCTTTGAACTGAGAAACCTTGGTTTTTCCCTCCAGCAGATCGTTATGCATCTAGACTGAGAATGACAGCAAGAGTTGCACAGAGGCAAACTTCTGCATAGATGAATTGTCTGATTAAAAGAATAGCACATAGTGATCCATTCTGTACTGCAATTGAAATTGGACATCACAACCCAAGCCTATGATGACAAACAATGCCTGAACAAACCATTAGAAGGCCTTTGCACAACATTGGGCTACAAGTCAGACATCCAGCTACCGGTCTTCCATTGACTTCACACCATCAATATCAAAGCGCCACCGCTGTCATGGTGCATAACAAAATGGTAATGGAGGCTGGAATGGAGGTCTGTTCTCTACAGCGTTGAATCCCACTTTTCTCTAGGATGCAATGATAGCTGGAAATTGTGCTTAAAAACATGTGGACAACGCATAAAAAGGCATTCAAAAGGGAAAGTTACACCTGTTTTACTCCTAGAGTTATGGTATGCGATGGCATAATATACGGTAACAGAACTTCTCTAGTCTTAAAGGTACACTCGGTATTACATTGGTCTTGGAACCAGGAGTACGGCTATTTCTGCAGACTGTCCCAGGAGCCATTTTTCAACCAGACAATGCCAGGCTACATGTTGCTTGTGTCACTGTGGGCATCCTGCATGGCCTAACTGTGGTACCATGGCCTTCAAAATCTCTAGAATTGTCTCCCATCAAGCACATCTGGGACATCATAGGTTGGCAGTTATAATGGAAGCTGCCAGCAGCGGATATTGATGATTTGCATGCTGAAATGCATTCATCATGGCAAATCATAGCTTAGACAACCAATAATAACCTTATTAATAACAGCATATTGGGCACTAAAAGGTCATATCTGTGGAAAACCTACAATTTTCATTTTACACAGTCCACCGCCCATTAGTTTCTGCAAAACACATGTCATGTCAAAATGCTCACTCTACCCCTTGATAAATAACATAAGGGTTGCTCACTACACCTCTTGGTAAATGCTAGGATTGGTATGATTTCAAAATGGGGTCACTTTTTGGGGGGTTTCTTTTTTTATTTAACCTCAATGCCTCTGTAGTTGTCGGACAATGGTGTATAAGTCACCAAAACATGCCTCAATTACACATGGTGCTCCTACTCTTCTGAGCCCTACTGTGTACCCATATAGTAGTTTACAGCCACATAAGGGCTGTTTGTGGGGTCCTTTTTATCCTGTTACACCTTGTCAAAAAAAAAAATCCTGGGATTAATCAATATTTTATTGGAGGAAATTACATTTTTCATTTTCAGAGGCAGGTGTTTTAAAATTCTATGAAGGGCCTGTAGGGTCAAAGCACTCACTACACCACTCGATAAATTCCTTTAGGGGAATAGTTTCCAAAATGGGGTTATTTTTTGGTGGTTTCCATTGTAGGGGTACCTCAGGGTCTGGCACCAAAAAACCATTTCAGCAAAATCTGCTTTCTAAAATCATAAGGCACTCTTTCCTTTCTGAGCTCTTCAGTGTGTCCATACAGCAGTTTATGACTATGAGGTGTTTCTATAAACTGCAGAAGGGTAATACATTTTGAGGCTTGCTTTACTATTAACTCTTCCTATGATACAGGACAAAATGTATTAAAATGAAAACTCTTAAAAAAAGTTCAATTTTAAAATTTCACCTCCTATTTCCTTTAATTCTTGTGGAGTATCTAATGGGTTAACAAAGTTTGAGAAATCAGTTTTACATTTTTTGAAGAGATAATTTTTTTTAAATGGCGTCATTTATGGGTGGTTTATTTTATGTAAGTCCCTCAAAGTCACTTTATAACTGAATTGGTCCTTAAAAAAGTTGGTTTTGGAAACGTTTTTGAAAATTTATAAAAATTGCTTCAAAAATGCTAAGCCTTCTAACATTCTAAAAAATAAATTGTCATCTAACATAAATTAGACATATGGTGAATGTCAATTAATAACTATTTTATAAGGTAGCTGTTGGCATCCACTTTTTTTTAAAAAGATCACCACCAGCACCTTTTTAAAAAAAGTGGATGCCAACAGCTACCTGGAATACTCTAGTTGCCACTACACGAAATGGAAGAGAAACATACTCTATGGGCAAATGAAAAGAATCCGGAGAAACTGCTCCGATGAAAAGATCCTGAAAACAAAACTTGGAGTCCTGAAAGATCATTTTTTGAAAAAGGGCTATCCAAAAAGTCTGATTAAGGCCTCAACCCAGAGGGTTCTAAAAATAGATCAAAAAGAAGCCTTGAAACCAGCCCCCCCAAAGACTATCGACCCAAAAGGATACCAATGCAATCTCATTACCAGGTACAATAGAGACCACCAGAACATCAGAAAGGTAGTCATAAAACACTGGAACATCTTGCTGAAAGATTCCATCCTTAAAAGTATACTACCCGAATTACCGTCCATAACATTTAGAAGGGCACAAACTATTAAAAACATCATTTCTCCATCCTGCCCTAAACTCCAAGCTCCCACTAAAACCATCTTTCCCCTATCAACAAGAAAAGGGTGCTTTAAATGTGGAGTCAAATAATGCAAATGCTGTGCGATGATTACACATGGCACTAGGGCTATCGAAATAGGAGGTTCATCGGGCTGTTGGGCCCTCAAACAAGACCTAAACTACGGAACAAGAAACGTTATATATCTTCTTATATGCCCTTGTGGTCTAAAATATGTCGGTAGGACTACTCAAACCCTTAGGGAAAGAATGTGCGAACACCGGTCAAACATTAAGCGCAAAGTTCCGACACACAGCGTATCGCACCACTTCTCTGAACGACATGTGGGTTCCATAAGCGATCTAACAGTAACTCCCCTTGAAACCATCACTTCATCATATCAGCAGTTAGGCCGGAAAGAAATGTACTGGATATTTACACTAAATACTCTATCCCCTTTCGGTCTAAACGAAAGTTTAGAATACTCAAACTATTAAAGGAGTACTGTTGCCATACCCCTATTACATTCTCAATCCCTGGGGGGGAAGGGCACACGCCCACAAGCCCATACTCCTTTCTTTTGGAATGGCCGAAACAAAACAAAATAAAATAAAATAAAATAAAATATTCTTTATCAAGCTTCATACCTCAAATGCACCAAGTAGCCTCACTAAAAAGCTTTAAACCCATTGTTTTATGTCACATCGAAAAGATAATCCATCCCATTAAGCCAGATTGTATTTTGTAGTTTTGTATTTTTTTAAAATATTTTTATTTAAAAAAAAAATATTATTATTTTTTTTTTTTTTTTTTTTTTTTTTTTTGGGCATATATATTACTATAAATATTACTAACTAGCATTATATATTACTAACATCAACTAAAAAGCTTTAAATCCAATGTTTTATGGCACACCCATAAGACAACCCATCCCATTAAGCTAGACTGTACTATATATTTTATCTGGGCATATATATTACTATAAATATTACTAACTAGCATAAATATTACTAACTAGCATTATATATTAGTAATATCAACATTTTTAATATTCCCATTTTTATTTTTTATTATTACCATTATTACACTATATTATTATATTATTCTGATTTTAATATGTATACCCTTTATGCTCTCCTGACGATCAGTCCATACTCATTTGACCTTTTAGATCTCAATGTTGTGTTTTTTTTTCCCTTTATGTGTGCATTTTGATTCACCAGGTTTTATTCTGATTCATATGCCCATCTTTTAATTAATTACTAATAACACCGGTATCTAAATGAATCACTAATTCATCAGTATCATTATTTATGATAAGCCTTTTCCTTTGGATCTCAAGATTACTTTTAATCAATGCAGTATGTAGATGTACAATTTATCCTGTTAATAGTAACAGTTCAAGACCGTGGATATGGAATCCCGATCATGTGATGAGGGAGCCAATCATGTGACTCCCTCCTTGCTAAGGATACCTTCCTATAAAATTCACATTCGGGCCACCTGCCAGCCTATCATCTAGGGATCCCTACTTTATAGATACTCTGGTAAGATATTTTAAATAGGATGCTTCATGTTAGACGCGCACTTCTGATTCGGGTGCGCTTCACGGTGGAACGCACCGGATGTCCGAGATGCGTTCCACAGAGAGCGCACCAAAGAGACAAAGCTAAGACCCATTGGAGATACCCGAGGGTTTGGAGGTCTGGTAAGCTAAACACCACTCACCAGCCCCGCATATATTGAGAATGATTTATATGTTTTTTAAGTTTATTAACTTTGTTTGACAAACTGACAACCAGGCAGCCAATTGGGCGCCGCTTCCGGTGCGTTCCACCGTGGAATGCATGCGGACACCGGAAGTGATGCAATTTTAAGCTGTTTGGCGGTCTTTTTCTGTTATTTAAACATTATTGTGTTCTGTTATGATTATATCTGCTCCTGATTAGTGATGGCCCGAATAGTTCACCGGCGAATAGTTCCCGGCGAGCATTGCTTGTTCGCGTTCGCCGCGGCGGGCGAACATATGCAATGTTCGGTCCGCCCCCTATATATCATCATTGAGTAAACTTTGACCCTGTACCTCACAGTCAGCAGACACATTCCAGCCAATCAGCAGCAGACCCTCCCTCCCAGACCCTCCCACCTCCTGGACAGCATCCATTTTAGATTCATTCGGAATCTGCATTCTCAGAGAGAGGAGGGACAGTGCTGCTGCTGCTGATTCAATAGGGAAAGCGTTAGCTAGGCCAGTGTTCTGTGTCCACAGACTCATCTGCTGTAAGGACAGCATCCTGACAGCACCCCAAAAAGCCCTTTTCAGGGCTGGTACATCAGTCTGCTTTTTTTTATATTTTTTATATATATATATATATATATATATATTGCAGTTGCCTGCCCGTGTGTGAGAGGCTGCAGGCTCAGTCACAGACAGTACTGTGCGGACACCATTCATACAGGGTGTGACAGAAAATACCTTGCAGATAAAAAAAAATTATATTTAATCTTTTTCTGTGATCTAATCACAGTTGCAAGCCCGTGTGTGTCAGGCCCACACAGACTGTATTGTGGCCACTGGCTAGGCCTCCACTTATACCGTTACAGGGTGTCACTCACTCAAATACCTTTCAGATAAAAAAAATTCTATTTAAGATTTTTCTGCGATCTAATCACATTTACAAGCCAGTGTGTGTCAGGCCTACACAGACTGTATTGTGGCCACTGGCTAGTGGCTAGGCCTCCACTTATACCGTTACAGGGTGTCACTCACTCACAAATACCTCGCAGATAAAAAAAAAATATATTTAATATTTTTCTGTGATCTAATCACATTTGCAAGCCCGTGTGTGTCAGGCCCACACAGACTATATTGTGGCCACTGGCTAGTGGCTAGGCCTCCACTTATACCGTTACAGGGTGTAACTCACTCACAAATACCTCGCAGATAAAAAAAAATTCTATTTAATATTTTTCTGTGATATAATCACAGTTGCAAGCCTGTGTGTGTCAGGCCCACACAGACTGTATTGTGGCCACTGGCTAGGCCTCCACTTATACCGTTACAGGGTGTCACTCACTCAAATACCTTTCAGATAAAAAAAATTATATTTAATATTTTTCTGCCATCTAATCACATTTGCAAGCCAGTGTGTGTCAGGCCCACACAGACTGTATTGTGGCCACTGGATAGTGGCTAGGCCTCCACTTATACCGTTGCAGGGTGTCACTCACTCACAAATACCTCGCAGATAAATAAAAATTCTATTTAATATTTTTCTGTGATATAATCACATTTGCAAGCCCGTGTGTGTCAGGCCCACACAGACTGTTATGTGGCCACTGGCTAGTGGCTAGGCCTCCACTTATACCGTTACAGGGTGTCACTCACTCTGTAAGGTGTCAGATACAAGGTGAAGTGGTTGATGATGTCGATGTGTCCGTGGATGCCACGTGGGTGCCTGCTCGAAGAGAAGAAGAAGAGGGGGAAAGTTCAGAAGGGGAGACAGAGAGAAGGAGGAGACGAGTTGGAAGCAGGGGGAGGTCGTCGCAAGGAGCTAGTGGCACAGTCAGACAGCATGTATCGGCACCCGGGGTCAGCCAGACAGCACGCCAATCAACACATGCTGTTGCCACCACCAGAATGCCGTCATTGCAAAGCTCAGCAGTGTGGCATTTTTTTTGTGTGTCTGCCTCTGACAACAGCGATGCCATTTGCAACCTGTGCCAAAAGAAACTGAGTCGTGGGAAATCCAACACCCACCTAGGTACAACTGCTTTGCGAAGGCACATGATCGCACATCACAAACGCCTATGTAACATAGTACATAAGTAACATAGTAACATAGTACATAAGGCCGAAAAAAGACATTTGTCCATCCAGTTCGGCCTGTCATCCTACAAGTTGATCCAGAGGAAGGCAAAAAAACCCTGTGAGGTAGAAGCCAATTTTCCTCACTTTAGGGGAATAAAAAATTCCTTCCCGACTCCAATCAGGCAATCAGAATAACTCCCTGGATCAACGACCCCTCTCTAGTAGCTATAGCCTGTAATATTATTACACTCCAGAAATACATCCAGGCCCCTCTTGAATTCCTTTATTGTACTCCCCATCACCACCTCCTCAGGCAGAGAGTTCCATAGTCTCACTGCTCTTTCCGTAAAGAACCCTTTTCTATGTTTGTGTACAAACCTTCTTTCCTCCAAACGCAGAGGATGTCCCCTCGTCACAGTCACAGTCCTGGGGATAAATAGATGATGGGATAGATCTCTGTACTGCCCCCTGATATATTTATACATAGTAATTAGATCTCCCCTCAGTCGTCTTTTTTCTAACGTGAATAACCCTAATTTTGATAATCTTTCAGGATACTGTAGTTGCCCCATTCCAGTTATTACTTTAGTTGCCCTCCTCTGGACCCTCTCCAGCTCTGCTATGTCTGCCTTGTTTACAGGAGCCCAGAACTGTACACAGTACTCCATGTGTGGTCTGACCAGTGATTTGTAAAGTAGTAGGAATATGTTCTCATCACGGGCATCTATGCCCCTTTTGATGCAACCCATTATCTTATTGGCCTTGGCAGCCGCTGCCTGACACTGTTTTTTGCAGCTTAGTTTGCTGTTTATTAAAATTCCTAGATCCTTTTCCATGTCAGTGTTACCGAGTGTTTTACCATTTAGTATGTACGGGTAACTTGCATTATTCCTTCCCATGTGCATAACTTTACATTTGTCAGTGTTAAACCTCATCTGCCACTTCTCTGCCCAAGCCTCCAATCTATCCAGATCCCTCTGTAGTAGTATACTGTCCTCTTCAGTGTTAATTACTTTACACAGTTTAGTGTCATCTGCGAAAATTGATATTTTACTATGCAAGCCTTCTACAAGATCATTAATAAATATATTGAAGAGAATAGGGCCCAATACTGACCCCTGAGGTACTCCACTAGTGACAGTGACCCAATCTGAGTATGTACCGTTAATAACCACCCTCTGTTTTCTATCATTGAGCCAGTTACTTACCCACTTACAGACGTTTTCTCCGAGTCCGAGCATTCTCATTTTATATACTAACCTTTTATGAGGTACAGTGTCAAATGCTTTGGAGAAGTCCAGATACACGACATCCATTGATTCGCCGCTGTCAAGTCTAGTACTTACCTCCTCATAGAAACTGATTAAATTAGTTTGACATGACCGATCCCTCACGAAGCCATGCTGATATGGCGTTATTTGCTTATTTCCCATAAGATGCTCTAACATAGCATCTCTCAGAAAACCTTCAAACAGTTTACCCACAACAGATGTTAAACTTACCGGCCTATAGTTTCCAGGCTCTGTTTTTGGACCCTTTTTGGGATCAACACATGATGACGAGTAGAAGCAGCACACAAGCTCAAAGCCACCATCCTCCTCCTGGTCCAGCATCTTCAGCCACGTCAACCACTGCTGTCCTCCTTGCCCCCTCTCAACCACCCGCCACTCCGCCTCTCACCTTCAGCAGTTCCATCTCATCTGCCCACAGTCAGGTGTCTGTAAAGGAAATGTTTGAGCGTAGGAAGCCAATGTCACAGAGTCACCCCCTTGCCCCCTTTGCGGTCGAAGCAGTGGGGGAACCGTGTCACCATTTTTCAGCAGCAACATGGGTAGGTAACATGGTATCTGGATTAGGGTGGGACTAGTGATTTATAGTTATTGTTATATGCCATCTTTATGAGTAGTATTGCACCGTCCAATTACACCCTACAGCATCCATTGCTGGGACGCTGTGAATAAGAGCTAGGTAGTTGTTCAACACTAGGGGACAGCAATTGCACCCGCAACTACTCCAATATTCACAGCTTCTGTTAATTGTCTGTTACCTGCTGTATATGGTCACATTATCCCCCATTGTGATTCTCCACATTGCAGAGCCCTTTTGTGGCCCAGTCTCCATGTTCTGTCCCTTTTGAGTCTCACCTGTAATGTCCATGTGATTTATAATTAATAAAATGAGATTTTTTTACCTTGTTAAATCCTTGCTCTTTTTTTTTTGCAGTAAGTTGGGGAGTGAGGTTCGGTTTTTGGGTTATTGTAGGCTCTAAATGTCATCTCTGGCATACAGTGTTGGGGCAAGGGTCCATATGACCACTAATACCTGGTCTGAAAAGCATGGTCAGGGCAGGTATATCACCTACACTGCGCATTGGGTCAACCTGCTGACGGCTGACAAGCATGGACACCGCCACGACTTGCAGGCAGGCCTACTGCCACCTCCTCTACTCCTCCTACTCCATCCTCTTCCATAACCTCCTCGGCTGAGTCCTCTTCTGCTGCGGTGTCTGGCTGCACATCAACTGAATCCCCCCAGCTCCCCAGGGGCTATTCCACATCCCGGATACGACAGTGTCACGCTGTCTTGGGGTTAACTTGCCTGAAAACAGAGAGCCACACCGGACCAGCACTCCTGTCCGCCCTGAACGCACAGGTGGATCAGTGGCTGACCCCGCACCAACTGGAGATCGGCAAAGTGGTGTGTGACAATGGAAGCAATTTGTTGGCGGCATTGAATTTGGGCAAGTTGTCACATGTGCCGTGCATGGCACATGTGTTGAATCTCATCGTACAACGATTTGTGTCTAAGTACCCAGGCTTACAGGACGTCCTCAAGCAGGCCAGGAATGTGTGTGGCCATTTCAGGCGTTCCTACACGGCCATGGCGCACTTTTCAGACATTCAGCGCCTAAACAACATGCCAGTGAGGCGCTTGATTTGCGACAGCCCGACACGTTGGAATTCAACACTCCTAATGTTCGACCGCCTGCTCCAACAAGAAAAAGCCGTCAATGAGCATTTGTATGACCGGGGTGCTAGGACAGCCTCTGCGGAGCTGGGAATTTTTTTGCCACGTTACTGGACGCTCATGCGCAATGCCTGTAGGCTCATGCGTCCTTTTGAGGAGGTGACAAACCTAGTCAGTCGCACCGAAGGCACCATCAGTGACCTCATCCCATTTGTTTTCTTCCTGGAGCATGCCCTGCGAAGAGTGCTGGATCAGGCTGTAGATGAGCGTGAAGAGGAAGAGGAAGAGTTGTGGTCACCATCACCACCAGAAACAGCCTTGTCATCATCGCTTGCCGGACCTGCGGCAACGCTGCAAGAGGAGTATGAGGAAGAGGAGTCAGAGGAGGAATGTGGCTTTGAGGAGGAGGAAGACCAACCACAGCAGGCATCCCAGGGTGCTCGTTGTTGTCACCTATCTGGGACCCGTGGTGTTGTACGTGGCTGGGGTGAAGAACAGACCGTCAATGACATCTGTGAGGATGAGGAACGGGAAATGAGTAGCTCGGCATCCAACCTTGTGCAAATGGGGTCTTTCATGCTGTCATGTCTGTTGAGGGACCCTCGTATAAAAAGGATGAAGGAGAACGACCTGTACTGGGTGGCCACGCTACTAGACCCCCGGTTTAAGCAGAAAGTGGCGGAAATGTTACCAACTTACCGAAAGTCAGAAAGGATGCAGCAGTTCAAAACAAAACAAAAAAATATGCTTTACACAGCTTATAAGGGGGATGTCACAGCACATCGGGAATCTAACAGGGGAAGAGGTGAAAGTAATCCTCCTCCTACCATGACCACGGCGGCAAAAACAGGACGCTTTACAGATGTGTTGTTGATGGAGGACATGCAGAGCTTTTTCAGTCCTACACATCGCCACAGCCCTTCGGGATCCAGCCTTAGAGAAGGACTCGACTGACAGGTAGCAGACTACCTCGCCTTAACTGCAGATATCGACACTCTGAGGAGCGATGAACCCCTTGACTACTGGGTGTGCAGGCTTGACCTGTGGCCTGAGCTATCCCAGTTTGCGATAGAACTTCTGGCCTGCCCCGCTTTAAGTGTCCTGTCAGAAAGGACCTTCAGTGCAGCAGGAGACATTGTCACTGACAAAAGAAGTCGCCTCGGTTAAAAAAGTGTTGATTACCTCACCTTCATTAAGATGAATGAGGCATGGATCCCGAAGGGACTAACAGTGGGGAATACGTTTGACTAACGAAAGGCCTGATGACATGCCTTGGCCTCAAAATGGTCCCCACGCTGCTGTATTTAATGTCTGCATACCGGATGACTTTCGTGACTTCTCCGCCACCAACTAGGGTTCAAGCCGCAATGTTTTAGTCACCTTTCTGCCTTGAAAACATAAATTTTTCCGGCCGCTGCTACAACAGCGGCTGCAACAATAACATTATTTTTCAGGCATGTGTACATGCCTAATTTTTCTGGCCTCTGGTGCTGCACTGTGGCTGCAAAAACAAAACAAAATAAAAAGGCACATACAAGTGTCAATTCCCCTTCGTGATCGTTACCTTGTTGTGGTGAAGGGGCTTGCGTATCACAATGAAGCGATCATCACCTCTGAGTGTGTTGGCAATGTTGCCACACCCCAGATGAGAAGGCCGTTGCTTCATTATGATCAGACCAAAAGCGATCGGCTGGATAATTTTTCATAGAAAAAACGAAAAAAAAATGTATTTCTTTTTTTTAAGTTGTATGGGTGAGTTTTTAATACATAAAATAAAAAAAATCATAATAAAGTCTCTTAATAGTTTATTAGAAATAATGCAGACAATTTAAAAAATCCCCATCAATTCCAATACAAAGCAAGTACAAAGCTCAGAACTAAATTATTCTAGGATGTCGTAATGGTTCGTTAATTCGACAATGGTTAATCAGTTCGACACACGTCCCCGGATAGGGGACGTAACAGGGATTAAACTGATAGGAATAGTACTAGTTAAGACACCACATATAGGGTGTCACAGCACATTGCTCTGTGCACGCGCAGTGCCCCAACTTGGGAGTAAGAAGACCGACCAAGCTGCTTTTTCCATCTCCCGGTTCCTAAAATCAATTCAGTTTGGTGTATCAGAGTTTGGTCTGTCACTGTGAAGGCAGTCGAAGGTACGCGGCCTAAATTTTTTTTCACAAAAGGCAATCCCACCCTGATATGGGATGTAACAGGGATTAGGCTACATTCACACGTCCGTATTTTTCTACATCCCGATTTTCGGTCCGTTTTTTGCGGATCCGTTGTTCCTGAAAATGTTTCTGTATGCCATCCGTTTTTTGCGGATCCGCAAAAAACGGAAACATGTGAAAACTCAAATCCGACAGTATATTCTAACACAGAGGCGTTCCCATGGTGATGGGGACGCTTCTAGTTAGAATATACTGAGAACGGTGTCCATGACTGCCCCCTGCTGCCTGGCAGCACCCGATCTCTTACAGGGGGCTGTGATCCGCACAATTATTGTGCGAATCATAGCCCCCTGTGAGAGATCAGGTGCTGCCAGGCAGGAGGGGGCAGACCCCCCTCCCTCCCCAGTATTAAATGTGCCCAGTGCGGCCTCACCTCCCCCCCCCCCCATCATCGGTGGCCAGTGCAGATTCCCAGTATTAATAAATGTGCCCAGTGCGGTCTCACCTCTCCCCCCATCATTGGTGGCAGTGCGGATTCCCAGTATTAATAAATGTGCCCAGTGCGGTCTCACCTCTCCCCCCATCATTGGTGGCAGTGCGGATTCCCAGTATTAATAAATGTGCCCAGTGCGGTCTCACCTCAGCCCCCCCCCCCCCCATCATTGGTGGCAGCGGAGAGTACCGATCGGAGTCCCAGTTTAAATCGCTGGGGCTCCGATCGGTTACCATGGCAGCAAAGACGCTATTGCAGTCTTGGCTGCCATGGTTACTTAGCAATAAATACAAGCATTATACTTACCTGCGACTGCGAGCTGCGATGTCTGACCGGCCGGGAGCTCCTCCTACTTGTAAGTGAAAGGTCTGTGCGGCGCATTGCTTTTAGCACAGACCTGTCACTTACCAGTAGGAGGAGCTCCCGGCCGGACACACATCGCAGCTCGCAGTCGCAGGTAAGTATAATGCTTGTATTTATTGGTAAGTAACCATGGCAGCCAAGACTGCAATAGCGTCTTGGCTGCCATGGTAACAGATCGGAGCCCCAGCGATTTAAACTGGGACTCCGATCGGTACTCTCCGCTGCCACCAATGATGGGGGGGGGGGGTGAGACCGCACTGGGCACATTTATTAATACTGGGAATCCGCACTGGCCACCGATGATGGGGGGGGGAGAGGTGAGACCGCACTGGGCACATTTATTAATACTGGGAATCCGCACTGGCCACCAATGATGGGGGGGGGGGGGAGAGGTGAGACCGCACTGGGCACATTTATTAATACTGGGAATCCGCACTGGCCACCGATGATGGGGGGGGAGAGGTGAGGCCGCACTGGGCACATTTAATACTGGGGAGGGAGGGGGGTCTGCCCCCTGCTGCCTGGCAGCCCCTGATCTCTTATAGGGGGCTATGATATGCACAATTAACCCCTCAGGCGCAGCACCTGAGGGGTTAATTGTGCAGATCACAGCCCCCTGTAAGAGATCGGGTGCTGCCAGGCAGCAGGGGGCAGTCATGTACAACGTTCTCAGTATATTCTAACTAGAAGCGTCCCCATCACCATGGGAACGCCTCTGTGTTAGAATATACTGTCGGATCTGAGTTTTTCACGAAGTGAAAAATCTGATCTGTAGAAAACTTACTGGGAATCCGCACTGCCGCACTGGCCACAAATGAATATAGAGGGAGGGGGGCACATTTAATACTGGGGAGGAAGCCTAATTTCCAGGAACGGAATCCGCATAAAACGGATGACATACGTAATGACATACGAATGTCTTCCGTTTTTTGCGGATCCATTGACTTTGTATTGGTCCAGGATCCGATTTTTCAGGACAAGAATAGGACATGTTTTATATTTAAACGGACATGCGGAACGGAACAACGGAAACGGACAGCACACATTGTGCTGTCCGATTTTTTTCCAGAACCCATTGAAAATGAATGGGTCCAGATCTGGTCCTGATCTGTTCCTGAAAAAACGGAACAGATCAGGAAAGAAAAAACGGACGTGTGAATGGACCCTTAAACTGATGAGAATAGTACTACAGAAAATAGCACTCATATCAGGTGTGACAGTAAATTGCACAGTGCAGACGCAGTGACCGTGGCGTGGATTCAAACAAAGGGGAGGGAGCCAGCGTTTTTTTAACCATCTCCCCGTTCGAAAAATCAATTTAATAAATGGACCCCAGATTGGGGACGTAACAGGGATTAAACTGATGAGAAGAGAGAACTACAGAAAATAGCACTCATATTGGGTGTGACAGTAAATTGCACGGTGCAGACGCAGTGACTGTGGCGTGGATTCAAACAAAGGGGAGGGAGCCAGCGTTTTTTTAACCATCTCCCCATTCGAAAAAATCTATTTAATAAATGGACCCCAGATTGGGGACGTAACAGGGATTAAACTGATGAGAAGAGAGAACTACAGAAAATACCACTCATATCGGGTGTGACAGTAAATTGCACGGCGCAGATGCAGTGACCGTGGCGTAAATTCAAACAAAGGGGAGGGAGCTAGCGTTTTTTTAACCATCTCCCCATTCAAAAAATCAATTTAATAAATGGACCCCAGATTGGGGACGTAACAGGGATTAAACTGATGAGAAGAGAGAACTACAGAAAATACCACTCATATCGGGTGTGACAGTAAATTGCACGGCACAGACACAGTGACCGTGGCGTGGATTCAAACAAAGGGGAGGGAGACAGCGTTTTGTTAACCATCTCCCCGTTCGAAAAATCTATTTAATAAATGGACCCCAGAAAGGGGACGTAACAGGGATTAAACTGATGAGAAGAGAGAACTACAGAAAATAGCACTCATATCGGGTGTGACAGTAAATTGCATGGCGCAGATGCAGTGACCGTGGCGTGGATTCAAACAAAGGGGAGGGAGCCAGCGTTTTTTTAACCATATCCCCATTCGAAAAATCAATTCAATTCACCTTTCCGGGACCCATGGTATTGTACGTGGCTGGGTGGAGGAAGAAACCTTCAATGACATCAACGGAACATGGCTAGCTTGGTATCCAACCTTGTACAAATGGGGAGTTTGCGGTTGGGCAAATGGACTGTTTGCGGTTGTTTGCGGTGCATTAAAAGGGGAGTTTGGTCTGTCAATGTCTGTGAAGCGTGCGTAACCCTTACACTACCTGATCGATACAACATCAGACCTGATCGTATACACACACTGGATGTTTTAAACCACGTTGTTCAAAAAAAAATTGGATTGTTAGGTGATTTATGCCCTTTATGGATTAAAATCCAACTCTGCGTCAACTATGTAATTTTCCATGGGAGTTTTGCCATGGATCCCCCTCCGGCATGCCACAGTCCAGGTGTTAGTCCCCTTGAAACTATTTTTCCATCACTACTGTGGCTAGAAAGAGTCCCTGTGGGTTTTAAAATTCGCCTGCCTATTGAAGTCTATGGCGGTTCGCCCGGTTCGCCCTTTCGCGAACATTTGCAGAAATCCGCATTCGCCGTTCGCGAACGGAAAATTTTATGTTCGCGACATCTCTACTCCTGATGAAGGGGACCCATTAAGAGGCCCCGAAACGCGTTGAGCCACTTACTCCCCTACCCTGGCTTTTGAATAAAAAGAAAAAAAGAAAGAACAAGAACTCCTGAGTGATCATTGTTCGTTTCTGAGACTCTACGGGCGACCCAGGCGCAGGAGGTGTGATGTGGGTGTCTTGAGCTTTATTCCACATTACCCTCCTGGGTGAAGTGAGTCACTAACATTTTGATTTTATATCTGCATATTATTGTTTTTACCATTGTTTTATCATATATGAATTGATCCTGAGAATATATACATCTTGTGAGTGTGTATATATACACTTGCGTACATCCAACGACTTAAGCCTTTGTCTTTGGGCTATATACTATCCCAATCCTAGACACTAGGGAATTTGGCGCCTTCTCTGCGGTCCTTTTTAGCGTCTCCACGCAACATCACTCCTTTCTTCCAATCACCTACCCGGAGGGCATCAGGGTTAGGTTGAGACCATTGGCAGCCTGCCCTTCTCTGCTCTACTAATATAATAATATTTTTCTAATAATAATATTTCTGTCATAAAAAAAAAATATATATTTTTTTTCAATTTGAGTTGCACTTCTTCTGCCTTCCCTGTGGCGCCCTACGAAGTTATCCCTGGACCCTCGATCTGAAGGCCCAGCGACTAACCCTCTTTTTTCTTCCCTTGTCTCTGCTGGAGAAGGGGTCAGGCTATACCATTTTATTAGCACCACGGTTTTCCCACTTTATGGTAACACTCCATTTGTTGACATAGAGCCATGGTACCAACATTATCCCCCTGTCCACGCTTCACTTTCTGCCCAAAGATCCTATGTATGGCTACACTGATGTCTTCAAGTGACTTGATGAAAAACTACCAAATCAGTGAGTATGCCATTTTACCCCCTTGAGCTAACTGCCTGCCGCTGCCTGTATGAAGCCGTGCACCGCTAGTAGTTTCCAGAAAAGTAAGCTCCTGAGTAGCAGACCCTGGGCTTGTTTGGCTCCAGATTTTCCACTGCTTCCACCTGTCACGGTCCCTCAGGTGACTGATGTCAGGAGATCAGGGAGACTGGCAGAGCGTGGAGGAATCTAACAGCTTCCTTGATTTCTCTTGATTCAGTGTTAAAAGGGTTAATGACCACTTCCCTTTTCTCAGCTGTTGCTCAGTGGTCATCACTTCTACCCTTTATAGTCTGACCCCACCCTTCTGATTATGTGGTAGATAGCTTCATTTGGGTTTGGCTAAGCTGGTGTGAAGTCATCTCTTGTGTTCCTGTTCATCCATCTCTACAGAAGTTAAGTGTCGCGTTTGTTTATGTTTTTTATATTCCCTGTCGCTGTATCTGGGCCTGAGACAGAGACTTCTATTCGTCCATATGGGGAGGAATGGGTTGTCTCTGATCCTAACTTTATTCCAGGGCCTTATAGGGAAATCAGGGCCTAGGTTTCCTGCATATAAATATTCCTACCTTCAAGGTCTATTCATATTGATAGGTAGTCAGGGCCCGTATTAGATTTGTCTAGGAGGTGACCTGTTTCTTCCATAGTTTCCAGGCCCAGTTACTGTTCCCCTTCCCTTCCGTGTTCAGTGTGGAGTTTCCCCCCCACACTGATCATGACACCCCCCTGCTGGCTCATCTGCACACTGCCACCCTGCTGCTGTCTCACAGGTCTGCTGCCACCCTCACCCCCTGATGATGATGAAGCCTCATCTTCACCTGGCTCCTACGTGCGATCGGCTATATTATTATCCACTACTTTCTGCTTCTCTCTGATGTCACCATGACCAGTCTCATGGCCTCATCCCTGACCGCACTCAACATCTGCTCCCACACAACTCTCATCATCGCTACTTGCTCGCCTACAGGATAAAGCAGCAGACCTCTAATCCAAATCTGCACTGGGCAGTAGCTGCTAAACTCAGAAGTATATCTTTGGTATACATAGACATTTCATCTGGATTAGCCAGTGTGCAATTTAAGCTAGAAATACAGCCATCATTTTCTGTGGTTTTAAAAACACACTTTTTTTTTTTGCCAAAAAACACTATTTTCCTGATCTGCAAGTGTTAAATTCAAGTTTAATATATTCAGCTTTCATATTCTGTTACCAAAAAAACACTTTTTTGGCAATATACAACATCTGGATTAGTCAGTGTGCAATTTAAGCTAGAAATACAGCCATCATTTTCTGTGTTTTTAAAAACACCCTTTTTTTCCAAAAAACACTATTTTCCTGATCTGCAAGTGTTAAATTCAAGTTTAATATATTCAGCTTTCATATTCTGTTACCAAAAAAACACTTTTTTGGCAATATACAACATCTGGATTAGTCAGTGTGCAATTTAGGCTAGAAATACAGCCATCATTTTCTGGGGTTTTAAAAACACACTTTTTTGCCAAAAACCACTAGCACATGTGAAATTGCAGGCTTATATACTGCTATCAAATTCAGTTATTAAACAAACACCAATTAGTTGGCAGCCTTTGATGCAGATGTCATTGTGAGAAACACCCTTTATACATTTGGGTTAGATTCAGATATTTGAAATACCACCATTTGGTGCACAAATCTTTAATTCAGGCCTACTGTGGGTCAGGCCGTGTGAGATACACCCTGTATATACAGGGCTTATATTCTTTAATTAATAAAACACCCCTTTTGGGGCAAAATGCACAATATTTCAGGCCTTGCAACATCTTGAAGTTTATTATTCCTGGGTTATTTACTGCTGCCATATAGAGTTATTAAACAAACACCCGTTTGGGCAAAAAAGTTTATTTGGCAGCCTTTGCTGCATATGTCATTGTGAAATACACCCTTTATACATTTGGGTTATATTCAGATATTTGAAATACCGCCATATGGTGCACAAATCTTTAATTCAGGCCTACTGTGGGTCAGGCCGTGTGAGATACAGCCTTTACATACTGGGGTTTGATTCAGGTATTTGAAATACAGCCATTTTGGCAAACAAATCTTTAATTGAGGCCTACTGTGGGTCGGGCCGTGTGAGATACAATCTTTACATACAGGTGTTTGATTGAGGTATTTGAAATACAGCCATTTTGGGCAAACAAATCTTTAATTGAGGCCTACTGTGGGTCAGGCCGTGTGAGATACACCCTTTACATACTGGGGTTTGATTCAGGTATTTGAAATACAGCCATTTTGGGCAAACAAATCTTTAATTGAGGCCTACTGTGGATCAGGCCGTGTGAGATACACCTTTTACATACTGGGGTTTAATTCAGGTATTTAAAATAGAGCCATTTTTGGCAAACAAATCTTTAATTGAGGCCTACTGTGGGTCAGTCCGTGTGAGAAACACCCTTTACATACTGTCGTTATATTCTACTATTAATTAAACACCCATTTAGGGCAAGATCCTAAATTTTTGAAATATGAGGAGAGCGTCAAATAGGTCACGTGGCCCAGGTCATGGTGCTGCTGGTGGAGCTCCTGTTGCAGGGAGAGGATGTGGTCGATCTGTGCCAGCTACACGCACAAGTGAAAACCCTTCCTCAGGTGTGAGTAGGCAACAGAACCTGCAGCGGTATTTGGTCGGGCCTAATGCGGCTCTACGAATGGTGAGGCCTGAACAAGTACAGGCGATAGTAGATTGGGATGCTGACAGTGGTTCCAGTTCCTTCACATTGTGTCCCACCTAGTCTCCTGCTGAAAGACCACAGTTGGCACTTGCAGCCGATGTCCATCAGTCTTTCACCTCACCCCCTTGCAAATCAGCCAAGCAGTCTGAGCCCCAAGTCATGCAGCAGTCTCTTCTGCTTTTTGATGACTCTGTTAGCAGGCTTTCCCAGGGCCATCCACCTAGCCCTGCCCCAGAAGTGGAAGAGATTGAGTGCACCGATGCCCAACCACTTATCTTTCAAGATGAGTACATGGGAGGACCATCGCAGCACGTCTTGGATGATGACGAAACATAGGTGCCAACTGCTGGGGCTTTCGAAAGTGTGCAGATCGACAAGGAAGGCAGGGGTGAAGACTGGGTGGAAGATGATGTGGAAGATGATGAGGTCCTCGACCCCACATGGAATCAAGGTCATGTGAGTGACCTATGTAGTTCGGAGGAAGAGGCGGTGGTCGCACAGAGCCACAGCACAGCAGAAGAGGGAGCAGGGTGCAAAAGCGGAGCGGCCGTCCTCTAGACAATACGCCTGCTACTGCCCACCGCAGCAAGGGACCGAGCACACCAAAGCCAGCTCCAAGGAGTTCCCTAGAGTGGCAGTTCTTCAGACAATGTGCAAGACACGAGTGGTTTGCACGCTGTGCAATCAGAGCCTGAAGCGAGGCATAAACGTTCTCAACCTGAGCACAACCTGCATGAGCTGCAGTGGAGTAGACACCTCAAAAACCAAGAAAGGTCTCTTGCTCCTCCTGCTTCCTCTTATGCTGCAGTCTAGGCCTCTTCATCCACCTCTGGAGTGACAGTGCCACCTGCCACCCCACAAACAGAGGATCTTCCAGCAACACCACCACCTGGGTCACCAAGCATCTCCACAATGTCCAAGAGAAGCGTTCAGCTCTCCATCTCCCAAACGCTGGAGAGGAAGAAGAAGTACCCCCCTACCCACCTGCGATCCCTAGACCTGAATGCCAGCATTTCTAAATTACTGGCCTTTGAAATGCTGTCATTCCATCTGGTGGAGACGGATAGTTTTAAAGGCCTTATGGAGGTGGCTGTCCCACAGTACGTTGTGCCCAGCCGCCACTATTTTTCCAGGAGAGCCATCCCTTACCTGCACAACCAAGTTGGGGACAAAATCAGGTGTGCACTGCACAACGCCATCTATGGCAAGGAGCACCTCACTACGGATACGTGGACCAGTAAGCACGGTTAGGACGTTATATCTCCATAACAACACACTGGGTAAATGCAGTGGCGGTTGGGCCTGAGGCGGATAGCAGTTTGGCGCATGTCCTTCCACCACCGAGGATTGCAGGGCGCTTCAGTTTGCCTCCTGTTGCTTCCTCCTCCTACTCTGCTTCCTCATCCTCTACCAGCTCCTCATCCGGTCAGCGTAACACCTTCCAGGGGTAAACGACAGCAGGCAGTTTTAAAACTTATCTGTTTGGGGGACAAACCCCACACCGCGCAGGAGCTGTGGACGGGCCCTGAACAACAGACCGATGAGTGGTTTGTGCTAGTCAGCCTCAAGCCCGGCCTGGTGGTGTGCGATAATGGGCGAAATCTCGTAGCAGCTCTAGGACTAGCCGGTTTGACGCACATCCCTTGCCTGGCGCATGTGCTGAATTTGGTGGTGCAGAGATTCCTTAAAAATTAACCCGATATTTCAGAGCTGCTGCATAAAGTGCGGGCCTTCTGTCCGCGCTTTCGGCATTCTCACCCTGCTACTGCTCGCCTGTTAGTGCTGCAGCGTAACTTCGGCCTTCCCGCTCACCGCCTCATATGCAACGTGCCCACAAGGTGGAACTCCACCTTGCACATGCTGGCCAGACTGTGCAAGCAGCAGCAGGCGATAGTGGAGTTTCAGCTGCAGCACGCACGGGTCAGTCGCTTGGCGGAACAGCACCACATCACTACCAATGACTGTGCCTCCATGTGAGACCTGTGTTCCTTGTTGCGCTGTTTGGAGTACTCCACCAACATGGCCACTGACGATAACGCTGTTCTCAGCGTAACTATCCCACTTCTATGCCTCCTTGAAAAAAAGCTGCTGGCGATGATGGAAGAGGATGTGGCACAAGAGGAGGAGGAGGAAGAGGGATCATTTCGTAGGTTTTCCGGCCAGACATTCCCAAGTGGCTCAGAGGCACCCACATTCCCAAGGTACAAAATTGTCCAGCCAGGGCACAGTTCTGGAGGATGATGAGGTGAAGGATGAGGAGATGGAGGAGGAGGAACCTTGTTCACAGCAGGGTGGCACCCAGACCAGCTCATGGCCATCACTGGTGCGTGGCTGGGGGGATACAGAGGACACAGACGATACACCTCCCACAGAGGACAGCTTTTCGTTGCCTCTGGGCAGCCTGGCACACATGAGCGATTACATGCTGCAGTGTCTCTGCAATGACCGCCGAGTTGCCCACATTCTAACTTGTGCTGATTACTGGGTGGCCACGCTGCTGGATCCCCGTTACAAGGACAACATACCGTCCTTAATTCCCTCACTGGAGCGTGATCGTAAGATCCGCGAGTACAAGCGCTCGCTGTTAGACGCGCTGCTGGTGGTATTCCCACCTGACAGCAGGGGGCACAATGGAAGCACAAGGCAAAGGCAGAGGATGAGGAAGAGGTCGCCAATGCAGCTGTGGCTCTGCCAGCACCTCAGAAGGCAGGGTTAGCATGGCCGAAATGTGGAAAAGCTTTGTCAGCATGCCACCAGCTGATATGGAATGTCTTAGCAGGAGTCAGCATTTCCCCAAAATAGTGAAGCAGTATGTGTGCACACGCCTACACGTACTTAATGACGGGTCTGTCCCCTTCAACTTCTGGGTCTCCAAATTGGACACATGGCCTGAGCTTGCCCTTTATGCCTTGGAGGTGCTGGCCTGCCCTGCAGCCACTGTATTATCTGAACGTGTGTTTAGCACGGCAGGGGGCGTCATCACAGACAAGCGCTGCCGCCTGTCCACAGCCAATGTGGACAAGCTCACGTTCATTAAAATGAACCAGGCATGGATCCCACAGGACTTGTCCGCACCTTGTGCAGAATAGACATGTATACCGGCACTAAGCAGCCATTGTTATACTGCAGCGCAATTGCTCATTCTTGTATTTTGGATATTTCACACTCTTTTAGAAGGTACCCTAATTTTAAAAAATAAAATTAAAACTAAAAACCTGTGTTGGTTACCTCGTCCTCCTCCACCGCCGCTTCCACCTACACCGCTACGTCCACCGCCTCCTCAAACTCCATATGGAACTCCACCTCATAAATTAATTATTTTTTTGTACGTATTTTATTTTATATCATTTCACTACTTTGTCAGTTACATTTTCTGGTGAAATTCACCAATTTTTGGGTGTATAGTACAACTGCTATACCTAGTAGACAGGTTAAAAAATAAATAAATTGTCATTTACATTTTCGGGTGAAATTCACCAATTTTTGGGTGTGATCTACCACTGCTATACCTAGTAAACAGGTTAAAAAAAAAATTGTCAGTTACATTTTCAGTTGAAATTCAACAATTTTTGGGTGTGAAGTACCAGTGCTATACCTAGTAGACAGGTTAAACCAAACAAAATTGTCTGTTACATTTTCTAGTGAAATACACAAATTTTTGGGTGTGATGTACCACTGCAATACTTAGTAGACAGGTTAAAAAAAAAATTGTCAGTTACATTTTCTGGTGAAATTCAACAATTTTTTGGTGTGAATTACCACTGCTATACCTATTAGACCGGTAAAAAAAAAAAAAAAACATTTGTAAGTTAAATTTTAGGGTCAAATTCACAAATTTTTGGGTGCAATATACCCCTCCTCTACCTGGTTGACAGCTTAATAAATTTCAATAATTTTTATTTTACATTTTAGGGTGACAATAAACAAATGTTTTCTGCCAGAGACCCCTGCTCTACCAAGTAGACAGGTTAATTAATTTCTGTCATTTTTCTGTTACATTCTTGGGTTGACATTATACAATTTTAGACATGAATAAACCCCTGCTCTGCATAGGTGACAGGGAATAAAATTTCTGAAATGCTTCTTTAACTGATGCGCGCCACCTCCTTTGATTCAATGCTTAAATATAAACAAGTTGTACCACATTTTAGCTTCAATACTTTGTCCAACATTTCCGCTATACTCTTTTGGCCCACATTTGCGCCTCAATAGCTTTTCTAACATTTCTGCTTGACTCTTTTGTCCCACATTCGGGCTTCTGTAATTTGTCCCACATTTGCGCCTCAATAGCTTTTCCCACATTTCAGCTCGATCCAAATTTTTTAAAATAAATTTATCTCCCTTAAATTTGGTCTCTTTTTCTCACGCTCCCTCTCCGGCCTGGAACCCTGATTCCCCGCCACCCGTGATCACCATGGTAGGCGCATAAAAGAACATCGAAAGTTGATAGAGCAGATATCAAATTGGATCGTGAACATCACAGGGACGTGCGACATGGTGGGGCAGTAAGTATGCACACGCCTACATGAACTGACTGACAGGGGTCAGCCCCTGCAACGTCTGGGTCTCCAAATTGGGCACATGGCCTGAGCTTGCCCTTTACGCCTTGGAGGTGCTGGCCTGTTCTGCAGCCAGTGTATTGTCTGAACGTGTGTTTAGCACGACTGGAGGGTTATATTTCCCAATGTTTTGGGGTGTACCCTAATTTAAAAAAATATAAATAAGCAGTGTAGGCTACCATCCACCGCTTCCTCAACCTCCTACTCCATATGGACCTCGTCCTCCTAGATCAAGATTATTATTTTTTATTTTTATGTATTTTATGTTATTTAAAGTAATTTCCCTATCCACATTTGTTTGCAGAGCACTTGCCATGCTCTTAACACATTTTGATGCCATTTGCAGCCCTCTAGCCCTATCCATGACATTTTTACAGCCATTTTAGTGCTCAAAAGTTCGGGTCCCCATTGACTTCAATAGGGTTCGGGTTCGGGGTCAAGTTCAAGTCAAGTTCGGGTCCCGAACTCGAACTTTTTTGTGAAGTTCGGCCGAACCCATCGAACCCGAACATCCAGGTGTCCGCTCAACTCTACTTAACATACAAATAAAAGAAAGGTATTGTTTTTAATCAGAATGGTAAACCTTATCAGGCAGTTTGGCTTAAAAGGATTGATTATGCTGACAGAGGCTATATAAATGTTTTTGACTACCCCATTAAGCTAACATTACATAATTGCTAAATGTGTTAAAAGTAAAAAAAGTAAAATTAAGTTTGAAGACAAAGCTATCAGTTCCTAAACAGCGAACTATACAAAAACAATCCTAAAAATATATATATATATATATATATATATATATATATATACAGTCCTGATCAAAAGTTTAAGACCACTTGAAAAATGGCAAAAAATAATATTTTACATTGTTGGATCTTAACAAGGTTCCAAGTAGAGCTTCAACATGCAACAAGAAGAAATGAGAGTGAGACAAAACATTTTTTCTTTCTTTCAAATCTTTGTTTATTGAGGCAGAACAAGTTAGTACAGGGTATACATTCCAGATTGTGTACATACAACACAGCAATAGATTATCTCATAAGCAGTGTTACTTCCCTGTTCATCATATGCCTGATACATCTGGACAGACTATCAGTTATACAGTTAAACAATAAAATAAACACAAACAGTAAACAATAAACGAAAACTACACACTGTCACTACCAGAGCTTTGGGACGTTCTCACAGCTCTGTTTCTCCACCCCTGTGATGATGTCACTACTAGAGCTGGGAGGAGTTCTCACTGCTCAGTTTACTTTTGGTTTCCTTCCTCCCAGCTGTTCCTCATGCGTTTGATTTCCCTCTCTTTATATCACCCCTCCTCCTATTGTAGGGCGTGGATTATAGTTCTCATTTCAGTTGTAGCTCTTGCTTTAGTATCTTCACTTGTAGCTATCAGTTCACTGGACCTGTGTTCTGCTGCAGCAAGCACTCCGGATATTGCCAGCTGTCCTTGGATCCGTCTTCTCTGCGGCTGCAACACCTTCAGCTAAGTGTACAGACATTGTTGTGTACCAGATTATTTTCTGACTGGATCTGAGGTGGCCACGGTTCCCTCCATATACTAAGTAGGGCACCGGTGGCCGTGCCCCTTCCACTATTGTAGGGGTTACAGTGGTCATCAGTCTTAGGTACGTGGGCATGCCTCGTTCCGCCATTTGGATCCGGGCATGTGCTTAGCAGCATAGGGAGAGCTTTGAGTGTCTGACAGGGGTCACCCTTTATCCTCCCTAGTTTGTGTCCGGTCAGTAGCTCTTTTACTGTGTATACTATTGTTGCTCACATACAGCCGTGACATTATAATCCACCAAAACCGTCCTTTTTTGACATGGATCCGCTTTCTGGCCTGGTTGACCGCATGCAGGGTCTTTCTTTGGAAGTAGCGGATCTCCGTAAATCTATGACTCAGCTTCAAGCATTGGGCTCTGCTCCGGCTCATGGAGTCTGTTGCGAGCCAAAGGTCTCACTTCCGGAGACGTTCTCCGGGGGCAGTGAGAATTTTGTTCGCTTCAGAGAGGCATGCAAACTCCATTTTTGCTTGTGTCCCCACTCCTCTGGTAATGAGCAGCAGAGGGTGAGGATTGTCATCTCCCTGCTCAGGGGTAATGCTCAGACTTGGGCTTTTTCGCTGCCATCAGGGGATCCCTCCCTTCGATCCGTGGAAAGATTTTTTGTGGCCCTGGGGCAGATTTATGATGACCCGGATCGTGTTGCTCTGGCCGAATCTAACTTACGTGTTTTATGCCAGAACAAACTGTCTGCGGAGCTTTATTGTTCTGAATTTCGGAGATGGGCAGCTGATTCGGGTTGGAATGATGCTGCACTCCGGAGTCAGTTCTGTCATGGTCTCTCAGAGAGATTGAAAGATGCGTTTGCTTTCCATGAGAGACCAACGTCCTTAGAGTCTGCCATGTCATTGGCGGTACGCCTTGACAGGCGTCTAAGAGAAAGAAACGAGACCTCTCTGTCCAGCCATTGTCAGTCTAGGGGCAGTGGTGCGGACTCATTCAGTGTGCAGGGGCCTCATCCTGTCTCGCTCCCTTCTGAGGAGGAGCCCATGCAGCTAGGTCGACTTGCCCCTGATAAAAGAGGATTTAGTCCTCAGAGTATGGTTTGTTTTTGTTGTGGGGGCATAGGTCATTTGGCAAATGTTTGTCCGTCTAGGAGATTCTAGAACTGTACTAAGAGCGATAATAAGAGAAAAACCTCAAAAGGTAAATCATCAAATTCTGCTTCATCTGCTACTTTGGGCAAAGTTGATGTAGGAATTGATGCTTTTCCTCTGACCTGCAGTTCCCGTTTTCTCCTGTTTGCCAGGGTGGCGCTAGAGAGCAAAGTCATTTCTTGTGAGATTTTTGTCGATAGTGGAGCGGCCGTCAATCTTATTGACACTCAATTTGTAGCCATGCATGGTTTTCAGGTTTGCACATTAGAAAATGATATACCCTTTTTTGCTATTGACTCTGCTCCACTCTCACAGAGATCTCTGAAGGGCATTGTTCACAATATCCGGCTAGCTGTAGGTGACACTCATGTGGAGGATATATCTTGTTTTGTCCTTAACGGATTGCCTTCTCCTCTAGTTTTGGGGTTACCCTGGCTCACTAGACATAACCCCACTATTGATTGGCAAGGAAGGCAAATAAATGAGTGGAGTGACTTTTGTAGAGAGAATTGTCTCACAGCGACTTTTGCAGAGGTGTCTACTAAAACTGTGCCATCATTTCTCTCTGATTTCTCGGACGTGTTTTCCGAGAGCGGTGTTCAGGAGCTACCTCCTCACCGGGAGTTTGACTGACCCATTAACCTCATTCCCGGCGCCAAGCTGCCAAAAGCACGCCTCTACAATCTCTCACAACCGGAAAGAATCGCAATGCGAACTTATATCTCCGAGAGTCTCGAGAAGGGGCATATTCGTCCCTCAAAGTCACCTGTGGCCGCGGGTTTTTTTTTTTGTTAAAAAAAAAGATGGCTCTCTGAGACCTTGCCTAGATTTTAGGGAGCTGAACCGTATCACGATTCGCGATCCCTATCCCCTTCCTCTGATCCCGGACCTCTTCAACCAAATTCTTGGGGCCAAGGTGTTTTCCAAGTTGGATTTGAGAGGCGCGTACAACCTGGTCAGGGTCAGAGAGGGGGATGAATGGAAAACGGCCTTTAATACCCCTAACGGGCATTTCGAGAATCTCGTTATGCCTTTCGGCCTGATGAATGCTCCGGCCGTCTTTCAGCATTTTGTTAATAGTATTTTCTACCATTTAATGGGGAAATTTGTATTGGTGTATCTTGATGATATTTTGATTTTTTCCCCTGATGTTCAGACCCATCAGGATCATCTTTTTCAGGTTCTGCAGATTCTGCGGGAAAATAAATTGTACGCCAAGCTGGAGAAATGTCTTTTTATGGTATCGGAGATTCAATTTCTGGGTTTTCTCCTCTCTGCTTCTGGTTTTCGCATGGATCCGGAGAAGGTCTGTGCTGTACTTGAGTGGGAGCTTCCTGAGAATCAGAAGGCATTGATGCGCTTTCTGGGTTTTGCGAACTATTACAGAAAGTTCATTTTGAATTATTCCTCTGTTGTCAAACCCCTTACTGACATGACAAAAAAGGGGGCGGATTTTTCCTCTTGGTCGGAGGAGGCGCTTGCAGCCTTTTCTAAGATTAAAGAGAGTTTTGCGTCTGCTCCCGTCTTGGTGCATCCCGATGTTTCCTTACCTTTTATTGTTGAGGTGGATGCTTCCGAGGTGGGTGTGGGTGCGGTTTTGTCCCAGGGCCCTTCTCCTGCCAAATGGCGACCCTGTGCCTTTTTCTCTAAAAAACTCTCCCCGGCAGAGAGAAACTATGATGTGGGAGATAGGGAGTTGTTGGCCATCAAGTTGGCTTTCGAGGAATGGCGCCATTGGTCGGAGGGGGCCAGGCACCCTATCACAGTTTTTACTGACCATAAGAATCTGGCATACTTGGAGTCGGCCAGGCGTATGAATCCGAGACAGGCCAGATGGTCTCTGTTCTTCTCCAGATTCAATTTTGTTGTTACATTCCAACCTGGGATAAAAAATGTGAAGGCTGATGCTCTCTCTCGCTGTTTTCCTGGAGGAGGAAACTCCAAGGACCCGGGTCCCATTTTGGCGGAGGGGGTAGTTGTTTCTGCTCTATATTCCGATTTGGAGGCCGAGGTCCAGGCTGCCCAGACTGAGGCACCTGCCCGTTGTCCTTCTGGGAAGTTGTTCGTGCCTCCTGAGCTACGTCACAAACTCTTTAAGGAGCATCATGATACGGTTCTTGCTGGTCACCCCGGGAGTAGAGCCACGGTAGATCTCATTGCTCGGAGATTTTGGTGGCCGGCTCTTCGTAAGTCGGTGGAGGGTTTTGTGGCTGCTTGTGAGACGTGCGCTCGCGCTAAGGTCCCTCGTTCACGGCCTTCAGGTTCCCTTCTCCCGTTACCCATACCTTCCCGTCCTTGGACACACCTGTCCATGGACTTTATCACGGATCTTCCTCGTTCCTCGGGGAAGTCGGTGATCCTGGTGGTGGTGGACCGTTTTAGCAAGATGGCTCATTTGGTATCTTTCCCTGGTTTACCCAATGCTAAAACGTTGGCGCAAGCTTTTGTCGACCATATTGTTAAATTGCACGGCATTCCCTCTGATATTGTTTCCGATAGAGGCACGCAGTTTGTGTCCAGGTTCTGGAAGGCTTTCTGTTCTCGCCTGGGGGTTCGGCTGTCCTTCTCTTCTGCTTTTCACCCGCAGTCGAATGGTCAGACTGAGCGCCTCAATCAGAATCTGGAGACATATTTGCGCTGTTTTGTGGCAGAGAACCAGGAGGATTGGTGTTCATTTCTCCCTCTTGCTGAGTTTGCTCTGAACAACCGTCGTCAGGAATCTTCTGATAAGTCACCATTCTTTGGTGCATATGGGTTCCATCCGCAGTTTGGGACATTCTCGGGAGGGGCTCTTTCTGGTTTACCTGAGGAGGAGAGATTTTCCTCGTCTTTGTCTACCATTTGGCAAAAGATTCAGAGTAATCTTAAAAAGATGAGTGAGAGGTATAGGCGTGTGGCTGATAAGAGACGTGTGCCTGGTCCGGACCTGAATGTGGGTGATCTGGTGTGGTTGTCTACAAGAAATATTAAACTGAAGGTTTCCTCCTGGAAATTGGGTCCCAAGTTTATTGGGCCTTATAAAATCTTGTCAGTCATCAATCCTGTTGCCTTCCGTCTTGATCTTCCACGGGTTTGGAAGATACATAATGTATTTCACAGATCTCTCTTAAAACCATATGTCCAGCCCACGGTACCCTCCTCTTTGCCTCCTCCTCCGATTTTGGTTGATGGCAATCTGGAGTTTGAGGTTTTCAGAATTGTGGACTCTTGCATTGTCCGCGGTTCTCTTCAGTACCTCGTTCATTGGAAGGGTTATGGTCCTGAGGAGAGGATGTGGGTTCCGGTGTCGGACACTAAAGCCACTGGCCTCATCAGGGCATTTCATAGGGCTCATCCTGAGAAGGTGGGTCCTGGGTGTCCGGAGTCCACCCGTAGAGGGGGGGGGGGGGGGGTACTGTCACTACCAGAGCTTTGGGACGTTCTCACAGCTCTGTTTCTCCACCCCTGTGATGATGTCACTACTAGAGCTGGGAGGAGTTCTCACTGCTCTGTTTACTTTTGGTTTCCTTCCTCCCAGCTGTTCCTCATGCGTTTGATTTCCCTCTCTTTATATCACCCCTCCTCCTATTGTAGGGCGTGGATTATAGTTCTCATTTCAGTTGTAGCTCTTGCTTTAGTATCTTCACTTGTAGCTATCAGTTCACTGGACCTGTGTTCTGCTGCAGCAAGCACTCCGGATATTGCCAGCTGTCCTTGGATCCGTCTTCTCTGCGGCTGCAACACCTTCAGCTAAGTGTACAGACATTGTTGTGTACCAGATTATTTTCTGACTGGATCTGAGGTGGCCACGGTTCCCTCCATATACTGAGTAGGGCACCGGTGGCCGTGCCCCTTCCACTATTGTAGGGGTTACAGTGGTCATCAGTCTTAGGTACGTGGGCATGCCTCGTTCCGCCATTTGGATCCGGGCATGTGCTTAGCAGCATAGGGAGAGCTTTGAGGGTCTGACAGGGGTCACCCTTTATCCTCCCTAGTTTGGGTCCGGTCAGTAGCTCTTTTACTGTGTATACTATTGTTGCTCACATACAGCCGTGACACACACAAGTCGTGGATCACATATATAAGGGCAAGGCAGTATCACTGCGGCTGGTATAGTGAATTCAGATGAGCAAAATTCCCTAATACAGTAAAAGGGGGTAGGCCAGTCTACAATATATAGGGGCCAATTAGTTGGGGCAGTCTGGAGACCATAGCAGACGGACTAGGTCAGGTGAAAACGCAGAGGTAGCGAGTTATCTTACCCATGGGAGCCACACCAGCAAACCAAGGTGCTCATTGTTTAAGATATTTATCATGAGTGAAAGTTTCCCAGCTGGATAACTCCTCAAATCTACATATCTCTCTAACTCTATCTATCCACTCCCCTCTAGACGGAGGTTCTGTTGAGAGCCAATGTCGTAGGACAAGGATCTTAGCTGCCGCTATTAGGTGAGAAATTAGCGAAATTTTGGAAAGAGGATAATCTTTAGTTGGTAGGTTCAGTAGGACTATCTTGGGAGTCAAAGGAGTACTTATAGAACAGATAGACTGTATGTCCTTTGACACCATTTCCCAAAACCCTGCGATTTCTGAGCATGTCCACCACACGTGGTAATTCATGCCCAAGTCCCCGTGGCATCTCCAGCAATAAGGGGAGAAGGAGGGGTCCATTTTATGTAAAATAGCGGGGGCTCGATACCAATGGGTTACAAGTTTATAAGAGTTCTCCTGGATACGGACGCACCTAGAGTAGCTATCGGAATGACAGAGAATGTCCACTCTGTCCGTTGCCTCAAGAGGGGCGCCCATATCCTTTTCCCACTGAGTTATAAAAGAGGGAGTAAACTCGGAGTTAGCCTCCAGAGTTTCATTGTATATTAATGAAAGAGCTTTTTTCACTGGTGAATTTGTTGTCAAAAGGACATCATACCAGGAGGGAAGGTATGCAGTGCGGTTATGTCCAGAAATTGCCTACAGAAAAAGCTGAAGTGGGCATAATGTAATGTGGACCAGCTATCCAACCTGAATGACTCCGAAGATCCTTTTCATTTAGTACACAGTTGTTTGTCAGTACATCTCCAATAGTATGCTTCCCTAGCCGTGACCACATACTATATGTATCTGAGTAACCATTAAGCATGTAATAAGGAAGGAGTTTAATCAGCATGTAAGGCGATGGGCGTGTCTGGAGACCCAAAAGATACGACAACTTCTGCCAAGCTGAAAGGACACCTTGGTAGAAGGGTGAGGAATTCGACAAGACCCAGCGGTGCCATTGTGTGGGTGAACCAGTGGCTCTCTTGACCTTCCACAGTCTAGTAATTTCAGTAGGGGTGAGAACTTGTCTCACAATTTGACAGCCTAATTTGTGATTATTAGGATTTAATATTTCTGAATGTAGCCGAAGGAAGGAGGATAAATAATAGTACTCAAAATCCGGCAATCCGATTCTACCCTTATGTTTCTGGCGTATAAGCATATCATGGGATATTCGGGGTTTAATTTGTTTCCAGATAAAGGAGGAGAGAATTTTGCGTAGAGTTGTGAAGAATTGTTCGGGGACATACACTGGAAGTGTCTGTATAGTATAAAGAATTTTAGGAAGCACATAGGTCTTTATCATATGCACCCTACCTAGCCAGGACATGAAGGGGATACGCAAATCATCTAATTGTTTTTTAACCTCTGTCAGAATAGGAGTGTAATTAAGATTGTAAAGCTGCGAAGGCTTAGAGGTGATCTTTATTCCCAAATAACTGATATGAGAGGGAGCCCATCTAAAGGGGAAATTAGCGGCTAAGTTTGAGACGGTACTGTGGGGGAGATTAATAGACAAAACATTTTTTGAGCATTTAATTAATTGAAAATAACGATTAAACTGAAACAGGCTGTTTTTCAGCTGATCCAAATTTTAGGACCACATGCCTTTAACCACTTCAGCCCCCAGTGCTTAAACACCCTGAAAGACCAGGCCACTTTTTACACTTCTGACCTACACTACTTTCACCGTTTATTGCTCGGTCATGCAACTTACCAGCCAAATGAATTTTACCTCCTTTTCTTCTCACTAATAGAGCTTTCATTTAATGGTATTTCATTGCTGCTGACATTTTTACTTTTTTTGTTATTAATCGAAATTTAACGATTTTTTTTTGCAAAAAAATGACATTTTTCACTTTCAGTTGTAAAATTTTGCAAAAAAAACTAGATCCATATAGAAATTTTGCTCTAAATTTATAGTTCTACATGTCTTTGATAAAAAAAAAAATGTTTGGGTAAAAAAAAATGGTTTGGGTAAAAGTTATAGCGTTTACAAACTATGGTACAAAAATGTGAATTTCCGCTTTTTGAAGCAGCTCTGACTTTCTGAGCACCTGTCATGTTTCCTGAGGTTCTACAATGGCCAGACAGTACAAACACCCCACAAATGACCCCATTTCGGAAAGTACACACCCTAAGGTATTCGCTGATGGGCATAGTGAGTTCATAGAACTTTTTATTTTTTGTCACAAGTTAGCGGAAAATGATGATTTTTTTTTTCTTTTTTTTTTCTTACAAAGTCTCATATTCCACTAACTTGTGACAAAAAATAAAAACTTCTATGAACTCATTATGCCCATCAGGAAATACCTTGGGGTCTCTTCTTTCCAAAATGGGGTCACTTGTGGGGTAGTTATACTGCCCTGGCATTCTAGGGGCCCAAATGTGTGGTAAGGAGTTTGAAATCAAATTCTGTAAAAAATGACCTGTGAAATCCGAAAGGTGCTCTTTGGAATATGGGCCCCTTTGCCCACCTAGGCTGGAAAAAAGTGTCACACATCTGGTATCTCCGTACTCAGGAGAAGGTGGGGAATGTGTTTTGGGGTGTCATTTTACATATACCCATGCTGGGTGAGAGAAATATCTTGGCAAAAGACAACTTTTCCAATTTTTTTATACAAAGTTGGCATTTGACCAAGATATTTCTCTCACCCAGCATGGGTATATGTAAAATGACACCCCAAAACACATTCCCCAACTTCTCCTGAGTACGGCGATACCAGATGTGTGACACTTTTTTGCAGCCTAGATGCGCAAAGGTGCCCAAATTCCTTTTAGGAGGGCATTTTTAGACATTTGGATACCAGACTTCTTCTCACGCTTTGGGGCCCCTAGAATGCCAGGGCAGTATAAATACCCCACATGTGACCCCATTTTGGAAATAAGACACCCCAAGGTATTCAATGAGGGGCATGGCGAGTTCATAGAAATTTTTTTTTTTTGGCACAAGTTAGCGGAAATTGATATTTTTAATTTTTTTCTCACAAAGTCTCCCTTTCCGCTAACTTGGGACAAAAATTTCAATCTTTCATGGACTCAATATGCCCCTCACGGAATACCTGGGGGTGTCTTCTTTCCGAAATGGGGTCACATGTGGGGTATTTATACTGCCCTGGCATTCTCGGGGCCCTAAAGCGTGAGAAGAAGTCTGGAATATAAATGTCTAAAAAATTTTACGCATTTGGATTCCGTGAGGGGTATGGTGAGTTCATGTGAGATTTTATTTTTTGACACAAGTTAGTGGAATATGAGACTTTGTAAGAAAAAAAATAAATAAATTCCGCTAACTTGGGCCAAAAAAATGTCTGAATGGAGCCTTACAGAGGGGTTATCAATGACAGGGGGGTGATCAATGACAGGGGTGGTGATCAATGACAGGGGGTTGATCAATGACAGGGGGGGTGATCAATGACAGGGGGTGATCAGGGAGTCTATATGGGGTGATCACCACAGTCATTGATCATGCCCCTGTAAGGCTTCATTCAGACGTCCGGATGCGTTTTGCGGATCGGATCCATCTATCAGTGCATCCGTAAAAATCATGCGAACATCTGAATGGAGCTTTACAGGGGGGTGATCAGAGAGTCTATATGGGGTGATCACCACAGTCATTGATCATGCCCCTGTAAGGCTTCATTCAGACGTCCGGATGCGTTTTGCGGATCCGATCCATCTATCAGTGCATCCGTAAAAATCATGCGGACATCTGAATGGAGCTTTACAGGGGGGTAATCAATGACAGGGGGGTGATCACCACAGTCATTGATCATGCCCCTGTAAGGCTTCATTCAGACGTCCGGATGCGTTTTGCGGATCGGATCCATCTATCAGTGCATCCGTAAAAATCATGCGAACATCTGAATGGAGCTTTACAGGGGGGTGATCAGAGAGTCTATATGGGGTGATCACCACAGTCATTGATCATGCCCCTGTAAGGCTTCATTCAGACGTCCGGATGCGTTTTGCGGATCCGATCCATCTATCAGTGCATCCGTAAAAATCATGCGGACATCTGAATGGAGCTTTACAGGGGGGTAATCAATGACAGGGGGGTGATCACCACAGTCATTGATCATGCCCCTGTAAGGCTTCATTCAGACGTCCGGATGCGTTTTGCGGATCCGATCCATCTATCAGTGCATCCGTAAAAATCATGCGGACATCTGAATGGAGCTTTACAGGGGGGTAATCAATGACAGGGGGGTAATCAATGACAGGGGGGTGATCAGGGAGTCTATATGGGGTGATCACCACAGTCATTGATCACGCCCCTGTAAGGCTTCATTCAGACGTCCGGATGCGTTTTGCGGATCCGATCCATCTATCAGTGGATCCGTAAAAATCATGCGGACATCTGAATGGAGCTTTACAGGGGGGTAATCAATGACAGGGGGGTAATCAATGACAGGGGGGTGATCAGGGAGTCTATATGGGGTGATCACCACAGTCATTGATCACGCCCCTGTAAGGCTTCATTCAGACGTCCGGATGCGTTTTGCGGATCCGATCCATCTATCAGTGGATCCGTAAAAATCATGCGGACGTCTGAATGGAGCTTTACAGGGGATTGATCAATGACAGGGGGGTAATCAATGACAGGGGGGTGATCAGGGAGTCTATATGGGGTGATCAGGGGTGATCAGGGGCTAATAAGGGGTTAATAAGTGACGGGGGGGGGTGTAGTGTAGTGTAGTGGTGCTTGGTGCTACTTTACTGAGCTACCTGTGTCCTCTGGTGGTCGATCCAAACAAAGGGGACCACCAGAGGACCAGGTAGCAGGTATATTAGACGCTGTTATCAAAACAGCGTCTAATATACCTGTTAGGGGTTAAAAAAAACACATCTCCAGCCTGCCAGCGAACGATCGCCGCTGGCAGGCTGGAGATCAACTCTCTTACCTTCCGTTCCTGTGAGCGCGCGCGCCTGTGTGCGCGCGTTCACAGGAAATCTCGGCCATCGCGAGATGACGCATATATGCGTGACTCTGCGCAGGGCTGCCACCTCCGGAACGCGATCCTGCGTTAGGCGGTCCGGAGGTGGTTAAAAGGCCAAATCTGTGCAAAGATGTGGATTCATTGTCATTTTCTGTCAGGTAGTCACACGTTGTGATGGCAAAGGCAAAAAAAACCTCCCTTTTTGAACGTGGTCGGGTTGTTGAACTGTATAGGTGGGACGCAGTAAGACAGTCATTTGGAATTTCTTAAATGATCCTGAGGGTTATGGAGCAAAAAAGTAAAGTGGAAGACCCCGAAAAATTTCATCAGCACTGAGCCGGAGGATCCAATTCGCTGTCCATCAAGACACTGGACGATCCTCGACCCAAATTAAGGCCCTTACTGGTGCTGACTGCAGCCCTATAACCATCAGTGGGCATTAGAGATATAAAAACGGCGAACGCGAATTTCCGAAAATGTTCACGAACGGGCGAACCGGGCGAACCGGGCGAACCGCCATAGACTTCAATAGGCAGGCGAATTTTAAAACCCACAGGGACTCTTTCTGGCCACAATAGTGATAGAAAAGTTGTTTCAAGGGGACTAACACCTGGACTGGAATAACGTGCTTTAAAACATCCAGTGTGTGTATACGATCAGGTATGATTTTGTATCGATCAGGTAGTGTAAGGGTTACGCCCGCTTCACATTGACAGACCAAACTCTGACAGACCAAACTCCCCGTTTAACGCACCGCAAACAACCCCAAACAGTCCATTTGCACAACCGCAAACTCCCCATTTGCGCAAGGTTGGATACCAAGCTAGCCATGTCCCGTTCCTTGTCCTCACTGACGTCATTGAAGGTCTCTTCCTCCACCCAGCCACGTACAACACCAAGGGTCCCCGAAAGGTGACAACAAGCCTCCTGGGAGGCCTGCTGTGGTTGGTCTTATACCTCCTCAAAGCCACCTTCCTACTCTGACTCCTCTTCTTCAGACTCCTCTCTCTGCGTTGCCGCAGGTCCAGCAATCGACGACGACAAGGCTGCTTCTGGTGGTGATGGTGACCACAACTCTTCCTCTTCATGCTCATCTACAGCCTGATCCAGCACTCTTCGCAGGGCACACTCCAGATAAAACGCATATGGGACGATGATATTGCCTTGGGTTTGAATGACCAAGTTTGTCACCTCCGCAAAAGGACGCATGAGCCTACAGCCATTGTGCATGAGCGTTCAGTAACGCGCCCAAAAAATACCCAGCTCCGCAGAGGCTGTCCTCTTTTTTTTTTATTAAAAAAATCTGTTCTTACCAGTTTAATCTCTGTTTTGTCCTCTATCAGGGGCCGGTGTATGGAATAGATTTTAGGTACCGGGATATGGAAAAAGATGGTTGGTCGGTCCTCTTACTTCCAATTTGGGGCACTGCGCGTGCGCCGTGCAATGTACTGTGCCACCCTATATGAGTGGTGTGTTAAGTAGTACTATTCCTATCAGTTTAATCCCTGTTATGTCCCCTATCAGAAGCCGGTGTTTGGAATAGATTTTAGGAACCGAGAGATGGAAAAAGATGGTTGGTCAGTCCTCTTACTTACAATTTGGGGCACTGCACGTGTGCCGTGCAAGGTACTGTGCCACCCGATATGAGTGGTGGGCACTGGTAGTGGGCACAGTACAGTCAGTGGGCCTGACACACACTGGCAGGCAGCTGCAATTATATTACAGAGAAAATATGTAATTACTTTTTTATCTGCAAGCTACTGTGCCACCCGATATGAGTGGTGGGCAGTGGGCACAGTACAGTCTGTGGGCCTGACACTCACTGGCAGGCAACTGCAATTATATTACAGAGAAAAAATTAAATGACTTTTTTATCTGCAAGGTACTGTGCCACCCGATATGAGTGGTGGGCACTGGCAGCGGGCACAGTACAGTCAGTGGGCCTGACACACACTGGCAGGCAACTGCAATTATATTACAATTTACATATTATAAAATTTAATGACTTTTTTATCTGCAAGGTACTGTGCCACCCGATATGAGTGGTGTGCACACAGTACAGTCTGTGGGCCTGTGGCCGCTCACACACGGGCAGGCAACTGCAATATATATATACACTCACCTAAAGAATTATTAGGAACACCTGTTCTATTTCTCATCAATGCAATTATCTAGTCAACCAATCACATGGCAGTTGCTTCAATGCATTTAGGGGGGTGGTCCTGGTCAAGACAATCTCCTGAACTCCAAACTGAATGTCAAAATGGGAAAGAAAGGTGATTTAAGCAATTTTGAGCGTGGCATGGTTGTTGGTGCCAGACGGGCCAGTCTGAGTATGTCACAATCTGCTCAGTTACTGGGATTTTCACGCACAACCATTTCTAGGGTTTACAAAGAATGGTGTGAAAAGGGAAAAACATCCAGTATGCGGCAGTCCTGTGGGCAAAAATGCCTTGTGGATGCTAGAGGTCAGAGGAGAATGGGCCGACTGATTCAAGCTGATAGAAGAGCAACGTTGACTGAAATAACCACTCGTTACAACCGAGGTATGCAGCAAAGCATTTGTGAAGCCACAACACGCACAACCTTGAGGCGGATGGGCTACAACAGCAGAAGACCCCACCGGGTACCAGTCATCTCCACTACAAATAGGAAAAAGAGGCTACAATTTGCACGAGCTCACCAAAATTGGACTGTTGAAGACCGTAAAAATGTTGCCTGGTCTGATAAGTCTCGATTTCTGTTGAGACATTCAAATGGTAGAGTCCGAATTTGGCGTAAACAGAATGAGAACATGTACCCATCCTCTAATGGCTACTTCCAGCAGGATAATGCACCATGTCACAAAGCTCGAATCATTTCAAATTGGTTTCTTGAACATGACAATGAGTTCACTGTACTAAAATGGCCCCCACAGTCACCAGATCTCAACCCAATAGAGCATCTTTGGGATGTGGTGGAACGGGAGCTTCGTGCCCTGGATGTGCATCCCTCAAATCTCCATCAACTGCAAGATGCTATCCTATCAATATGGGCCAACATTTCTAAATAATGCTATCAGCACATTGTTGAAACAATGCCACATAGAATTAAGGCAGTTCTGAAGGCAAAAGGGGGTCCAACACCGTATTAGTATGGTGTTCCTAATAATTCTGTAGGTGAGTGTATATATATAAAAATAAAAAAAAGCAGACTGATGTACCAGCCCTAAAAAGGGCATTTCGGGGTGCTGTCAGGACGCTGTCCTTACAGCAGATGAGTCTTTGAGGACTGGAGTGGACACAGAACACTGGCCTAGCTAATGATTTCCCTATTAATTCAGCAGCAGCAGCAGCACTCTCCCTGCTCTAACTAACACTGCAGCTTCAGAATGAATCTAAGATGGATGCTGTCCGAGCTTTTTGATAGGAGTGGGAGGGTCTGGGAGGGAGGGTATGCTGATTGGCTGGAATGTGTCTGCTGACTGTGAGATACAGGGTCAAAGTTTGCTCAATGATGACGTATAGGGGGCGGACCGAACATCGCATATGTTCGCCCGCCGCGGCGAACGAGAACAAGCGATGTTCGCCGGGAACTGTTCGCCAGCGAATAGTTCGGGACATCTCTAGTGGGCATCTGAGACTGAAGGGCTTCAAAAACAAAAAACTTCTTCAAAGACCTCGTCTCCTTGAACGCCACAGAACTGCTCATTTGGACTTTGCAAGAGAGCACCAAACATGGGACATTCAAAGGTGGAAGAAAGTTTTATTCTCTGATTAGAAAAAATTTAACCTTGATGGTCCTGATGGTTTCCAACGTTACTGGCATGACAAGCAGATCCCACCTGAGATGTTTTCTACGCGCCACAGTGGAGGGGGCGCCAGAATGGTCTGGGGTGCTTTTTCCTTCAGTGGAACAATGGAGCTTCAGGAAGTGCAGGGGCGTCAAACGGCTGCTGGCTATGTCCAGATGTTGCAGAGAGCTTTCCTCATGACTGAGGGCCCTCGTCTGTGTGGTAACGACTGGGTTTTTCAACAGGACAACGCTACAGTACACAATGCCCGCAGGACAAGGGACTTCTTCCAGGAGAATAACATCACTCTTTTGGCCCATCCTGCGTGTTCCCCTGATCTAAATCCAATTGAGAACATTTGGGGATGAATGGCAAGGGAAGTTTACAAAAATGGACAACAGTTCCAGACAGTAGATGGCCTTCGTGCGGCCGTCTTCACCACTTGGAGAAATGTTCCCACTCACCTCATGGAAACGCTTGCATCAAGCATGCTAAAACGAATTTTTGAAGTGATAAACAATAACGGCGGAGCTACTCATTACTGAGTTCATGTTTGGAAGTTGGATTTCTGTTTTGGGGGGGTTTAGTTTTTTTATTTGGAGGTGTGGTCCTAAACTTTTGATTAGCTGAAAAACAGCCTGTTTCAGTTTATTCGTTGTTTTCATTAAATTGAATGCTCAAAAAATGTTTTGTCTCACTCCCATTTCTTCTTGTTGCATGTTGAAGCTCTACTTGGAACCTTGTTAAGATCCAGCCATGCTAAATATGATTTTTTGCCATTTTTCAAGTGGTCTTAAACTTTTGATCAGGACTGTATATATATCTTATCCGTTTTGGACCGCTTGTGAGAGCCCTGAACGGATCTCACAAACGGAAAGCCAAAATGCTAGTGTGAAAGTACACTAATACAACCGTCTGCATCCATTCAGAAAGGATCCATTTGTATTATCTTTAACATAGCCAAGACGGAAAGTCAATGGAGGACGAATCCGTTTTCTATTGTGCCAGATTGTGTGATAGAAACCGGATCCGTTTGGCTCTCACAAGCAGTCCAAAATGGATCAGTTTGCGTTCTAATGCATTCTGAATAGAAAAAGTACCGCTCAGAATGCATCAGTTTGCATCAGTTCAGTCTCCATTCTGCTTTGGAGACCGACACCAAAACGTTGCTTGCAGCGTTGGTGTCCGTCTGATGAAACTGAGCCAAACTGATCCGTCCTGTCACACAATATAAGTCAATGGGAACGGATCCATGTTCTGAACGGATGCAGACGTTTGTATTATCTAAACGGATCTGTCTGTGCAGATCCATGACGGATCCGCACGAAACGCGAGTGTGAAAGTAGCCTAACAAAGTTGTCTGTATTTGCTCGGGGCATAAGACGCCATTCCATAAGACGTCATTTTCTGAGACTATGGAATTCTACTCTGTCCCCATGTGTTACATATATGAATAAATAATGTTAAAAGTAATAAGATCTCTGAGACAAAATGATTATTGTACTTAATCACTAACCCTATAAAGCAGCTAACTTTATTATCAGACACCTTCACTTTCTATAAATCTATCTATCACATACAATATAGACCTGATGAAAAAGAAGGTGGAAGTAATCAGGATAGAATGCCAATTACCCCATTACTTGTCATAGCACATTGTAACTGGAAATTGCTTCTTTCAGGTTCTGTTTGCTCAGGCAATTACAATAAACTCTCTGCTTGACATGTTGTTTGCACAGATGTAGTACATTAATAAACATGAGGTCTAATCTGAATTATTGAACCAGCCGCAATAATTCCAACAAAGGATTTATAATAAGTCTAAAAGTCCGATGTAGTACTGGAATCCCCCATAAGTATGAATAACACTTTCTTGAAGTATGAGTAAAACTTTTACATAATTGCTCTTTATGTATACATGTCACCAGAAAATGACATATGCAGCTTTGTGTGTACTGTGTACTTACCTGCTATGCATCATGTAGAATGTCTATATTGTTGACATAGTTGATTCATCTTATGGTAGATCCAGCAGAGCATTGTGCTCTAGTTAACTTGTATACTAATACTCACTATTACACCAAGGCCTATAGTATACCAAGGCCAAGTATATTCTGTACACAAAGCATGCTACCATACTTTGTATTGTCATATTTCTTAGAGTACATTACATAATCTGTCTGCATTACAGAACTTGTATTAAGCTGTCTTCACAATATACCATAGAAGGACTATATCTTCATGCTCACAGAGACATGTGACCTGAAGCTCACCATATGCCATTTATGAACTGGCATCTTCTTAATTAGTAGGGGGGCCTCTAGGCCCCATTAGGTAGCCATGGCCAAGGTGTGATTGCTACTTCTGGACTTTATATAACTACTCCCCTGGTTACAATCATATGACTGAATATTTAATTGCCAGGGTTCTATCAGGTAGTTATAGCTTGTTGCAATTGAAACAGAAAACTGCAGCACTCTCCAGCCTTGATCCTTAATGCTTTATTTTCACCAAAAATGCGACGTTTCGATCAGTGTGATCTTTCTCAAGCCATGGCTTGATGGCTTGAGAAAGATCACACTGATCGAAACGTCACATTTTTGGTGAAAATAAAGCATTAAGGATCAAGGCTGGAGAGTGCTGCAGTTTTCTGTTTCAATTGCATCTGGATTTGGGGAAGCTTAGGACTGGCTTCTGACACAGCGAGCACCACCACAGTAAGGAACAATCTATATTTTTCGTAGTGCTGCTACATTTTTTCTCTTTTTTTGCGTAGTTATAGCTTGTTGGATTTACAATACCAAGAGTGTTTCAGATTGAGACACATGTTGGTGTAGTTTACCTGTTATTGGAGCTAGTATAATGGTAAAAACAGATTTACAGCTTCAGTATTCCCCACATTGGTCTGTCTCCTAGAAGAAGATGGTAATGTGTATTATGACATGACTTGTGTTCAATAGTAACAGCAGACTTTATTACTTGAAATTTTTTTTCATGAAGAGGCCCTTAAATGTATATCTTCATGGTATTTCAGCCCACTACTCTTGCATCCCAAAGGCTTATACTTATATTCAGAGTGTTTGTCCTAAAAAAAACTACTTTAAACATATCCAAACATACCAGAACCTATTAAGTATTATAGTTGTTAATTATAAGATTGTAAATTATGGGTTTATAAACATGAAAAAGCTTAAAGAGTAACTACATTTTTAATCAAGCTTTTTTTTTTAAATGTCCCAAATGCCCTAAAAATATTTTTTCTAATATACTTTATTGATTTAGAATTTTTACTAAAGACCTGATTTCCTGCAGGCTTTAAATTCAATATTCTCCAGAGTACGGACTGTGCACTTTATCAATGGGGCCACAGAAAATGGAGTATGAGCAGAAACACACATTGATGCTCCTGCCTGTGCCCCCCCCCCCCCATCCCCAAGCTTTGGTAAATGCTGGCATAGCACATGAGCACCCTGTCACCATGTGCTATGCCAGGATTAGTTGAGCGGAGTGGGCTCCTGCCTGTTCTTCCTTCACCAAGAGTCCTGCATGTAAGCTTTTAGCTTAGCGAAGCAGGCACGGGCAGGAGCCCGCTCCGCTCAGCTAATCCTGGCATAGCACGTAGTTTCAGGGTACCCATGTGCTATGCTGCCATGCCAGCATTTAGCCAACCTCAGGGGGCACAAGCAGGAGCAGCAATGTGTGATCCTGCCCGTACTCCACTCTCTATGGCCCCATTGATAGAGCGCACAGTCTGTACTCCGTACACAGGTCACAAGTCAGTAATGTGGAGAATAGTGAATTTAAAGGACGCAGGAAATCAGGGATTTAGGGGGAAATATCTTTAGTAAAAAGTCAAAATCAATAAGTAAAGTGTATTAAAAATATTTTTTGGGCATTTGGGAAATTTAAAAAAAACTTGATTAAAAGTTTAGTTACCCTTTAAATGATTTACTTACTGTTGGCATAACTCTGAAACAAGGAGTACTAAACTGAAAACGATATTTGTAAATTGTATTTTGATATTTTTAACAGCTTTTCCAAAAAAGCTAATCTTTGCATAGGTGATACATGACCAAACTGCCAACTAGATACTCAGGCTCTCCACAGTACTATTCAGCAGAAAGGAAGGGGTGGGGAGCAAACCATTAGAAATCATTATAGCTATGGGTCTGAAATGCTGAAAGAATTCCATATACTAACAGTGTTCCTATCTTTTGTGTAATAACAAAGTTCGTAGATCTCTCCAGGGCTCTGACCTGGTAAGTGATTTTGTGCTGATCTGAAGCAAACCTCCTCCTCCATTATTTGCATAACTATATATTCATTTATCAGTATTTTTTTTCAGTGGTGCATGTTATATTTTGATTAATGTCTGCAGTTGAGTTACTATGCTTGCAGGTAGTGATGAGCAAATTTTTGTAAATTCGATTAGTATCTGATAAGTCTGTACAGAAGTCAATTCTACTTGAACTGAAAGTGCTTTAATCTCCCTGAAAAGTTGTGAATGACATTCTGGTGTATTCTCCCTCTCTCTCTCAAAAAAAAAAAAAATACTCCAAAATTCAAATCACAAGAAATTCACATTCTATAGAGTCAGATTATTATTATTTTTTTTATTCTGGTTGGATATTCATTCTACAGTTGCAAGAAAAAGTATGTGAACCCTTTGGAATTATATGGATTTCTGCACAAATTGGTCATAAAAGGTGATCTGATCTTCATCTAAGTCACAACAATAGACAATCACAGTCTTCTTAAACTATTAACACACAAATAATTAAATGTTATCATGTTTTTATTGAACACACCATGTAAACATTCACAGTGCAGGTGGAAAAAGTATGTGAACCCCTAGACTAATGACATCTACAAGAGTTAATTGGAGAGATGTCAGCCAACTGGAGTCTAATCAATGAGATCAGATTGGAGGTGTTGGTTACAGCTGCCCTGCCCTATAAAAAACACACACCAGTTCTGGGTTTGCGTTTCACAAGAAGCATTGCCTGATGTGAATGATGCCTCGCACAAAAGAGCTCTCAGAAGACCTACGATTAAGAACTGTTGACTTGCATGAAGCTGGAAAGGGTTATAAAAGTATCTCCAAAAGCCTTGCTGTTCATCAGTCCACGGTAAGACAAATTGTCTATAAATGGAGAAAGTTCAGCGCTGCTGCTACTCTCCCTAGGAGTGGCTGTCCTGTAAAGATGACTGCAAGAGCACATCGCAGACTGCTCAATGAGGTTAAGAAGAATCCTACAGTGTCAGCTGAAGACTTACAAAAGTCTCTGGCATATCCTAACATCCCTGTTAGCGAATCTACGATACGTAAAACACTAAACAAGAATGGATTTCATGGGAGGATACCACAGAAAAAACCACTGCTGTCCAAAAAAAACATTGCTGCACGTTTACAGTTTGCACAAGAGCACCTGGATGTTCCAGAGCAGTACTGGCAAAATATTCTGTGGACAGATGAAACCAAAGTTGAGTTGTTTGGAAGAAACACACAACACTATGTGTGGAGAAAAAGAGGCACAGCACACGAACATCAAAACCTCATCCCAACTGTGAAGTATGGTGTTGGGTGCATCATGGTTTGGGCTGCTTTGCTGCGTCAGGGCCTGGACAGATTGCTATCATCGAAGGAAAAATGAATTCCCAAGTTTATCAAGACATTTTGCAGGAGAACTTAAGGCCATCTGTCCACCAGCTGAAGCTCAACAGAAGATGGGTGTTGCAACAGGACAACGACCCAAAGCATAGAAATAAATCAACAACAGAATGGCTTAAACAGAAGAAAATACGCCTTCTGGAGTGGCCCAGTCAGGGTCCTGACCTCAACCCGATTGAGATGCTGTGGCATGACCTCAAGATATTCATGTGTTATTAGTTTAAGCAGACTGTGATTGTCTATTGTGGTGACTTAGATGAAGATCAGATCACATTTTATGACCAATTTGTGCAGAAATTCATATCATTCCAAAGGGTTCACATACTTTTTCTTGCAACTGTACTTGCAGGGAATCATGAGGTAGTCTGAAATCAACATCTATATGAAACTACTTGTCTTGATCACTTGATCACAGTCTGGCAAGTGTAGTCTTAGGACTTTTTACAGTAATCTGATAATGAAAAAAGCTCACTCTCACTGTATTATAGCTAAATCATTCTTAATCATGCTTAAATGAGTGTTTAGTTTTCAGGAATACAGAGATAAGGGATTGAGAATGAGCTGTCAGACAGCTCCTCTGAAAGCTTTCATTGTGAAGGAGACAGAGCAACCTACACTATACGTGAATGCTGTCTGTGAAGACCAATTGGAAATGTCTTTTATCCCAAAATCAGAAAAAATGCCTCCAAAGGTGACCATAGCCTTTAATTCTGCTTTCTTGGATGTTTTCTCTAGAATTGATTAACACAAGAAAAGCCAACACGATAAGTGTGCGTTGAATGTTTATGGCCTCAGCAGGTAAAATACATGTTATCAGAGGCCAGCTTTGGAATTGGCCTTATAATAAGAACTTCTTACCAGACTCCTAACAGAAATATTTAAGTGCTAATAATGGATGTGAACAATACAATCGAAATGACAAATTTAGCATATGGCAACACCGGTCACATGCTTGCTGACTCATTTTTGTCATGGTGCAAAGCTTTAAAGAGGTTTTATTTTCAGACAGGCCATCACAATCTGACTGGCGGTGATCCAACACCCCTGCTGATCAGCTTTTCTGCAATTCTTCTGAAGCTGGAAGTCAGCGCCAAAATTTCTCTATCCACTATGTAGTGGATGGTGCTGGTTACTACAGTACTGCTCCCACTGGCTACAATGAGAGCAGTGCTGCAGTAAACAGTGCCCTCCACTACACAGTCAAAGTAGCTGTCACTGACTTCCAGTGCCAGAGCTATTGCAGAACAGTGGATTCGCAGGGGTGCGAGGTGTCAGACCCCTGCCTATCAGATATTAATAGCATATCCTGGAAATATGATGTCACTTGCAAAATACTAGAAAATCCCTTTAAAAATGTATAACATGAAGCTGTGAAAAAAACAATCTGCTTTCCAAAAGCACAAAAGGCTAATATATTCAATAGGGAGGCTCTCAATTAGAAGCTATGGAAGTTGAAGGGTGCGCTTATCAACTGAATCACCCACTACCAGTGCATAGGAAATAAAATTGCACAAATATATGACAGGCACTCGTCCTTCTGGGTTGGATATGAAAATAATAATTACGGTATTTATTCAATAAAATAAATTCAATAAAATGTGCTTATATCATCAAAAAACAATAAATAAAAACGTAATATATTACATATGCGGCCTCAAGTATTATTCTTGCAATGTATTGATGTATAGTGATGAGCGGCATAGGCAATATTCGTTTTCGCGATATTTTGCAAATTTATGGCCTAATATTCGCCATAAATTTGCGAATTCTAGAATTCGCGTTCTCCAGTCATTATTTTCTTGATTGCGAAAATCGGCACTAATGATGTGCATATTTTTGGCGCAATACATGCAACTTCACATTTTATCAGGTCTGAGTAGATATTACTGATTGGTGCAATAAGTGTTGTTGTGACATCACAGCACTATCTCTGTAGCATGTATGTAACACAGTACAGTAATTGTACTGTGCACAGTAATTCCTATTACACTACCTAGCACACTGCACTGGAAACTATCAGCTACACTATATTACTATCTAACCTACATTGGCTATCTCCCACTAACTATCTGTATTATACACCCTGTACAGAATTATTAGGCAAATGAGTATTTTGACCACATCATCCTCTTTATGCATGTTGTCTTACTCCAAGCTGTATAGGCTCAAAAGCCTACTACCAATTAAGCATATTAGGTGATGTGCATCTCTGTAATGAGAAGGGGTGTGGTCTAATGACATCAACACCCTATATTAGGTGTGCATACTTATTAGGCAACTTCCTTTCCTTTGGCAAAATGGGTCAAAAGAAGGACTTGACAGGCTCAGAAAAGTCAAAAATAGTGAGATATCTTGCAGAGGGATGCAGCACTCTTAAAATTGCAAAGCTTCTGAAGCGTGATCATCGAACAATCAAGCGTTTCATTCAAAATAGTCAACAGGGTCGCAAGAAGCGTGTGGAAAAACCAAGGCGCAAAATAACGGCCCATGAACTGAGAAAAGTCAAGCGTGCAGCTGCCAAGATGCCACTTGCCACCAGTTTGGCCATATTTCAGAGCTGCAACATCACTGGAGTGCCCAAAAGCACAAGGTGTGCAATACTCAGAGACATGGCCAAGGTAAGAAAGGCTGAAAGACGACCACCACTGAACAAGACACACAAGCTGAAACGTCAAGACTGGGCCAAGAAATATCTCAAGACTGATTTTTCTAAGGTTTTATGGACTGATGAAATGAGAGTGAGTCTTAATGGGCCAGATGGATGGGCCCGTGGCTAGATTGGTAAAGGGCAGAGAGCTCCAGTCCAACTCAGACGCCAGCAAGGTGGAGGTGGAGTACTGGTTTGGGCTGGTATCATCAAAGATGAGCTTGTGGGGCCTTTTCGGGTTGAGGATGGAGTCAAGCTCAACTCCCAGTCCTACTGCCAGTTTCTGGAAGACACCTTCTTCAAGCAGTGGTACAGGAAGAAGTCTGCATCCTTCAAGAAAAACATGATTTTCATGCAGGACAATGCTCCATCACACGCGTCCAAGTACTCCACAGCGTGGCTGGCAAGAAAGGGTATAAAAGAAGAAAATCTAATGACATGGCCTCCTTGTTCACCTGATCTGAACCCCATTGAGAACCTGTGGTCCATCATCAAATGTGAGATTTACAAGGAGGGAAAACAGTACACCTCTCTGAACAGTGTCTGGGAGGCTGTGGTTGCTGCTGCACGCAATGTTGATGGTGAACTGATCAAAACACTGACAGAATCCATGGATGGCAGGCTTTTGAGTGTCCTTGCAAAGAAAGGTGGCTATATTGGTCACTGATTTGTTTTTGTTTTGTTTTTGAATGTCAGAAATGTATATTTGTGAATGTTGAGATGTTATATTGGTTTCACTGGTAAAAATAAATAATTGAAATGGGTATATATTTGTTTTTTGTTAAGTTGCCTAATAATTATGCACTTGAATAGTCACCTGCACACACAGATATCCCCCTAAAATAGCTAAAACTAAAAACAAACTAAAAACTACTTCCAAGAATATTCAGCTTTGATATTAATGAGTTTTTTGGGTTCATTGAGAACATGGTTGTTGTTCAATAATAAAATTAATCCTCAAAAATACAACTTGCCTAATAATTCTGCACTCCCTGTATATATAAGCTAACTATCTAATGTAATTAAATAAGGATCCAGGTGAGTCTTCAAAGCACAGAGCACAGTAATGACACTGCTCTCTCTCTCACAACTGCAAAAAACAGCAGAAAATGGCTGCTGGGGAGTTTCTTATATACTGTAACGGGGCGCCAAAGGCGCACTCGGTCTCCCATCAGCCGCAGACCTGCTGCTTAGCTTCGGGAGCGAGGATCTGTGTTCAGCCTCGTTCCCAGGGCGGCTTTTGCTAGCTGGGAGGCTCCCTGCTCCTAGGTCTGCCTTGAGCGCCGAGCTGATCACTTGGTGCTCGACTTGTTTGTCTGTCGCTGGCCACGTCACATGACCCTCACTCCCCACTATAAACACAGGCAACTTGCTGGCTACAGGTTGCCTGTGATTTTGGTCCCTTAGGCTGTGTATTATTATTGTTATTTAGCTTACCTTTGGATTTGACCCTTGATCTGCTTCCTGACACCTCCTCTGCCTGCTCCCTGAACCTTGACGCTACCTCTCGGATTTTGACCTCGGCTTGATTTTGGATTTTGTCTTTGCCTCTTCTCTTGTACTGACGTGACCTCCTGGACTGACCCCGGCTAGTTGACCCGCCTCGCCCTTCCGCTTTTGGTGGTACCTTGCTTGTTCCACCTCTCTGTCCGCTCTAGTGCTACCTCTCATTGGCTGTACGCTTCCCTGCTGTCTCTATCTCTCTGCTTGCACTTACTCAGGTCAGGGACTGTCACCCAGTTGCGCCCCGTCACCTAGGGTTGGTGGTGCAAGTAGGCAGGGACAGGGGACCGGGTGGCAGCTCAGGGGGTGCACCTCCGCTCTATCTTTATACCCGCGACTCTACCTCATGACATATACAGTCAGGTCCATAAATATTGGGACATTGACACACAATGTGGCTCTATACAAACACCACAATGGATTGGAAATGAAACGAACAAGATGTGCTTTAACTGCAGACTGTCAGGTTTAATTTGAGGGTATTTAATCAGGCGAATGGTGTAGGAATTACAACAGTTTTCATATGTGCCTCCCACTTGTTAAGGGTCCAAAAGTAATGGGACTATTGGCTTCTCAGCTGTTCCATGGCCGGGTGTGTGTTATTCCCTCATTATCCCAATTACAATGAGCAGATAAAAAGTCCAGAGTTCATTTCAAGTGTGCTATTTGCATTTTGAATCTGTTGCTGTCAACTCTCAAGATGAGATCCAAAGAGCTGTCACTATCAGTGAAGCAAGCCATCATTAGTCTGAAAAAAACAAAACAAACCCATCAGAGAGATAGCAAAAACATTAGGCCTGGCCAAAACAACTGCTTGGAACATTCTTAAAAAGAAGGAACGCGTCGGTGAGCTCAGCAACACCAAAAGACCCGGAAGACCACGGAAAGCAACTGTGGTGGATGACCGAATAATTATTTCCCCGGTGAAGAAAACACTCTTCACAATAGTTGGCCAGATCAAGAACACTCTCCCGAAGGTAGATGTATGTGTGTCAAAGTCAACAATCAAGAGAAGACTTCACCAGAGTGAATACAGAGGGTTCACCACAAGATGTAAACCATTGGTGAGCCTCAGAAACAGGAAGGCCAGATTTGCATTTGCCAAACAACATCTAAAAAAGCCTTCACGGTTCTGGAACAACATCCTATGGACAGATGAGACCAAGATCAACTTGTACCAGAGTGACGGGAAGAAAAGAGTATGGAGAAGGAAAGGAACTGCTCATGATCCTAAGCCCTCATTAGTGAAGCATGGTGGTGGTAGTGTCATGGCGTGGGCATGTATGGCTGCCAATGGAACTGGTTCTCTTGTATTTATTGATGATGTGACTGCTGACAAAAGAAGCAGGATTAATTCTGAACTGTTTCGGGCAATATTATCTGCTCATATTCAGCAAAATGCTTCAGAACTCATTGGACGGCGCTTCACAGTGCAGATGGACAATGACCCAAAGCATACTGCAAAAGCAACCAAAGAGTTTTTTAAGGGAAAGAAGTGGAATGTTATGCAATGGCCTAGTCAATCACCTGACCTGACTCCAATTGAGCATGCATTTCACTTGCTGAAAACAAAACTGAAGGGAAAATGCCCCAAGAACAAGCAGGAACTGAAGACAGTTGCAGTAGAGGCCGGGCAGAGCATCACCAGGGATGAAACCCATCTGGTGATGTCTATGCGTTCCAGACTTCAGGCTGTAATTGACTGCAAAGGATTTGCAACCAAGTATTAAAAAGTGAAAGTTTGATTTATGATTATTATTATGGCCCATTACTTTTGGTTCCTTAACAAGTGGGAGGCACATATGCCAACTGTTTTAATTCCTACACCGTTCACCTGATTTGGATGTAAATACCCTCAAATTAAAGCTGACAGTCTGCAGTTAAAGCACATCTTGTTAGTTTCTTTTCAAATCCATTGTCGTGGTGTATAGAGCCAAAAATGTTAGAATTGTGTCGATGTCCCAATATTTATGGACCTAACTGTAGTAAAGGGGTAGGCGACTTCCCTATTGGTTGCTAGGGATGTTGCTAAGCTCTGACAAAGATATTGCAGCCTTCTCATTGGCCCACAAGCAAGAAGGGAGGTTACTGGTGAGAAAAAAAAACCTTGAATATTCGCGATTACGAATAGCACTATATTCTAGATTTTCGCAAATTCTCAAAGTGCCGATATTCACAATAAAAATTAGCGATTAGAATATTCACGCTCAACACTATTGATGTATTGCTGCAAGAGGAGAATAATGTGCAAAGACTAATTCAGGAATACACCTAACATTGCAATTAAAACATAAAATACTATTTATTTCTAAAAACTGACCAAAAAAAAATATTATATGAACAATTCATAAATTGAGTAATAGCTCATATATTGTATAAACAATTCATAATAAAAGCCCTCTGTGCCTGCCCTGTGTCCATGCGTGTGTGCCGATGTTAAATGCGCATGCGCGGTGCAGCATCCAATCAGGACACAGTGCTCCACACTGACACAGCGGTACACACAAGTTTCCCTGCAGCCTGACTGCCCATAGATACCTCCGAGGCCACAGCTCCCCCGCCGCCGTCCGCTCCTGCCACATTTTCCCCGCCACCGTCCGCTCCTCTCTCGTCTCAGGAGATACAGAGCGCGCAGCACCCCCGCCACCTTTCGGGATGGCAAAGCGGCAGTGGGCAGAGTGTTTGCTGTAATGTCCAGCTAACACTCTGCTTTAACCCCTTCCATGCCATGGTCCTTACGGACAGCTGTATCAAGGGGCTAACCATCGGGCCACTGCTCTGCCCTGGCAGCGGCCCGATGCTTGAAGGGTTAATCCACCTCGCACACAACACCCCCGCTCCCCTTTTAAGATGCCAAGATGCAGAGTGCACAGCACCTCCACCCCCCCTTTCAAGATGGCAGAGCGCGTAGAACGCCTTTACCCTTTTAGGATGGCAGAGCGGCAGCAGGCAAAATGATAGCTGTAATGTCCAGCTAGCACTCTGCTTGAAATGGTCGACATCGGTGCTGGCACTGATGTCGGCCGTTTAACCCCTTCCATGCAGTGCTCCTTAGGGACCGCTGTATGTAGGGGCTAACCATTGGGCCGCTGCTCTGCTGTGGCAGCGGCTGATGCTTGAAGGGTAAACTGAGGGAGGGAGCTTCCTCCCCATCCGCCTGCTGCGCTGTGGCAGTATCCTGATGGTTACCATGGCAACCGGACGCCTTCACAGGCATCCAGCTTGCTGTGATATATCTAAGCCTGATCAGGCTCCTGCTAAAGGCAGGATCCTGATCAGGCTTAGTGTGAGATCAATACACTGCAGTACACTTCAAGAACCAAGTTGGTCTGGGTCCAATAAATGTTACAAAAATTGTGTAAAAAGTAAAACAATTTAATAAAAAAAACACATAATTGTTTAAAAATTTTAAAAATAAAAAACACTAAACATGTTTGGTATCACCGCGTCCTTAAGGACCTGATCTATAATAAAAGGATCATGTTACTTTTACCGCATGGATGAACACCATAAAAAAAAGAAAAACTTTGATGGAATTGCAATTTTGCCCACCGCACTTCCCAAAAAATGCTAGAAAAAGTGATCAAAAAAGTCATATGTACACAGAATTAGCACCAATTAAACTGTGACCTCATCCCACAAAAAATGAGCCCCTATATAAGCCAACCCATCTGGTGAACACCATAAAAAAAAAATATAATAAATGTGCCAAAAAATAGATTTTTCATCCCCTTACATCACAAAAAGTGTAATACCAAGCAATCAAAAAGTCATACGTGCCCCATAATGGTACCAATCAAACCATCATCTCATCCCGCAAAAAATGAGATCCTCCCTAAGATAATTGCCCAATAAAAAATATGTCTTTCAGTAAATGGAAACACAAACATGATTATTATTTTTTTAAATGCTTTTATTTTGTAAACAAAAAAAATAAATGCACATATTAGGCATCGCTGTGTCTGTAACAACCTGCTCTATAAAAATAGTATGTGATTCAACCTGTTTGGTGAATGCCATAAATTTTTTTTATAAAAAATGTGCCAAAAAAGCCATATTTTATCACCTTACATCACAAAAAGTGTCATACCAAGTGATCAAGGCCAGCAGTCTCAGTCGTAGCCAGCAGTCTCAGCCACAGCCACAAGTCAGTGCCAGCAGTCTCAGCCACCAGCCGCAGTCAGCAGTCACAGCCAGCACTCAGTGCCAGCAGTCTCAGCCACCAGCCACAGACAGCAATCTCAGCCACAGCCACCAGTCTCGGCCACCAGCCACAGCCACCAGTCAGTGCCAGCAGTCTCAGCCACAGCAACCAGTCAGTTCAAGCAGTCTCAGCCACAGCCACCAGTATCGGCCACCAGCCACAGCCACCAGTCAGTGCCAGCAGTCTTAGCCACAGCCACCAGTTTCGGGCACCAGTCTCAGCCGCCAGTCAGTGTGGTCAAGTTCCCTTGCCATTTAATATAGACTGTTCCTACTAATGTTTATGCACTACTGTTCTAGCGCCCGTTATTGTAATGGGCTTAATGTCTAGTATTATCATAACGCATATAGCATAACTGAGGGTAGGTTTAGCCCATATTGTTTATCAGCATAGTGTCCACTATACTCACAAATGCATAATCGTGGCATCTTACCACGTGCTCCCCCTCCTCCTCCTTCACTTGCTGGTCTCCAGATAAGTATCTCAATGCGGAATTGTGCGGGACTATATTCAATTCCCCTTCTCCTCTTACCCGACTTGAGCTGGATCTCCTCTTGATGGGAAAAAATTACATGTGAGGCTGTACAGTTCCACTTACTCAGGACAGCTTACAAATGAAGCAGTCTCTTAATGTGGATAGCTTGAGTACGGGGCTGCGCACTCTCCCCTCCTCCTTCTGATAGACCTCAGGTGGATCTCTTCTCACCGAGGTAGCATACCGCAGTACTCCACTCCTCCTCTTGCAGATCCTGGAATGGGGCTCTCAAAGTTAGCTGCTAAATAAAATAAAATCACTTGCATGCAAGAAAAATATAAGTCAAAAAGATCCAAATGCTAGATGCGTTTTGGACATCAACTCCTTCCTCAGTGGCCATATTTTATTCTGCAGCTAACTTTGAGAGCCCCCCCACTCCTGCTTTTGGATACCAAATCACAAGCCAATTCTGATGGGACCATACAAGCCTTATACCTGCCACACAGACAGGATCCGTTGTGCGTCTCATGTTACCTTCCTTCTGACAGATTAGAGGAAGGGTCAGGTAAATAATGATGTCAGCCAAGCCAAAAAGGCTAAATAGTGGCCCAGTCATGAAGTAGGGAGGGTGGGAACAGTATGAGGAGACCGCAAAGTGGCCAAATCAAAGAGTCTGTAGGTGGCGGCAGCATCAGGAGGCCACAGAGTGGCACAATGACAGAGTGTAGAGGTGGAGGTGGCGGCAGCATCAGGAGGCCACAGAGTGGCAAGGTGACATAGTGTGGAGGTGGCATCAGCATGAGGAAACCACAGGGTGGCAAGGTGACATAGTGTGGAGGTGAAAGCAGCATGAGGAGACCACAGAGTGGCAAGGTGACATACTGTAGTGTTGAGGTGGAAGCAGCATGAGGAGACCACAGAGTGGCCCAATCACAGAGTCTGTAGGTGGTGGCAGCATCAAGAAGCCATAGACTGGCACAATGACAGAGTGTGGAGGTGGCAAAAGCATCAAAAGACCACAGAGTGGCACAATGACAGAGTGTGTAGATGATGGCAGCATCAGAAGACTACAGAGTGGCACAATGACAGAATGTGGAGGTTGCGGCAGCATCAGAAGACCACAGAGTGGCAAGGTGACATAGTGTGGAGGTGGCAGCAGCATCAAGAGGCCAGAGAGTTGCAAGGTGATATAGTGTGGAGGTGGGTGGCAATACCAGTACCCGCTGAAGATGGTGGGTGAAAGAAGGAGCACTTAGCATCAGATGTGTGGCATCAGGCGGGTGGCAGCATCAGAATAGTAGCTGAGGCAGGTAGCCAGATGAAACCAGTCTCTTTTGTCAAAGTGTTGGTGTAGCACCATGCATGATCTAGTCTGATGCATCAGGAATTGGTGAGTGGAAATCCTGGCTGATCCAAGCCTGATTTATCTTGACAAAGGTCGGTTTCTTCTCATTTTGGGTGGACAGACGAGTTCTTCTTGGAGTAACTATGGCGCCTGCCGCAATAAACACCCGCTCTGATGCCACACTATTGGTCGGGCAGGACAGCTTTTCCAGGGCAAACTCGCCCAGTTGCGGCCACAAATCCAGTTTGACTGCCCAGTAGTCCACCGGATCTTTAATGTCTGCTGGCAGGGTGCAATACAAGGATGCCACCACCTGCTAGTTCAGGTTCTGCTGTACGTCTAACTGCTGGTGTATAGTTACTTCATTATGCGGGTGAAGAAAGCTGCTCATCAGCGACTGTAGACTTAGACAGTTCCAGGTAGAAATGGACCTAAATAATTTCTTTAGGCGAATTAAACTGAAAGTACATTTCAGTGAGAATATGCATAAGGAAATGTTAACACTTAAAAATGTAGGCCAATTTCTAAAAAGTGATTTTCAGCCTCCAATATATAATAAGGCTATTGAGACCTTTGTCTCTCTTGTCAGATCGGAAATAGAAAAACTTAAGAGATCCAAAGTGGGTCTGAGTATCTCTAATCTGACAATAGGTGAGAAAGTGGCACTGTCGTCACTAAAAAACAGGAAGGAAATTACCATCAAAAGGGCGGACAAGGTAGGAGCCACTGTGGTGATGGATACTGAGAGGTATAAATTTGAAGTCATGAGACAGGTGGAAGATAGGGAAGTCTATAAACCCCTTAGTCAAGATCCAAAGTGGGCTATTATACGCAAGATCAGGCTATTGGCGGACCATGCTTTTGCAAATTATATGATTGATGCTAATTTACATACCTATCTCATGCCACAAAACCCAGTGACTCCTCTCTTGTACATTCTCCCGAAAATGCACAAAGGGTTAAGGGACCCTCCAGGACGTCCGATAGTGTCAGGCATGGGATCTGTCTTCTACAATGCAGCTACATTCCTTGATAAAGTTTTAAGATCATATGCAGTGGAAGCCAGATCCTATGTGAGGGACACCACAGATTTTTTTATCTAGAATTAGAACACTAGGATTTGAAGAGGGGGATATACTGGTATCATTTGACATCACTAGCCTCTATACCAGTATAGACCATGAACTGGGGTTGGAGGCAGTTAAATGGGCCCTGGAGAGATCAGATTTTGGAAGTGAAACTAAGTCCTTTTTAGTCTCTCTATTGGAAATTTTGCTGTATAGTAACTATTTCCTGTTTGAGGACGTGTTCTATGAGCAATTTCGGGGCACCGCTATGGGGTCCAACGTGGCCCCGACATATGCAAATATATACATGTCCAACTTGGAGGAAACGTCTATATACCCATCCGCCCTCTACACATATGTGAGAGGGTGGATGAGGTATATAGATGATATTTTCCTAATATGGAGTGGTACGGAGACAGATCTACCTAACTTTCATGAATATGTCAATCAGCTACATGACCAGTTGAAATTTACAAAGGTTTACTTAGCAGAATCCCTACAATTCTTGGATACATTGGTTTATGTTAGGGAAGGTAAATTGGAAACCGACCTATTCATTAAGCCTACAGATAGGAATAGCATGCTATGCTTTGATAGTGCACATCCTAGGAGGACTCTGGAATCCTTACCATATAGACAATTTCTACGGGCTAGAAGGATAGTGTCAGATGAAAACTTGATAGATGACAGATTGCAAAAAATGGGACAAAAGTTTAGGGATAGGAAGTATCCCAGAAAGTTGGTAGATCGTCATTTTGAGAAAGCTATAAATAGTGAACGACAACAACTACTATCTACAACGGTGAGGAGAGAGGAGCAGAAGGTTAGTAGAATTCCATTTGTGTCAACGTATACAAAAATGAGCAAAAAGATATCTGATATATTGAGACACAACTGGCATATTCTGACTCAGTCCCTCCCAAAAGTAGCGGAGTTTCAATCCCCTCCATAAAAGGCTTAGAAAAGACCAAAAAACCTGAGCGATAGTTTGACATCAGCTGATGTTAAAATTAAGAAGAAAGAGGATGGGAGAAGGGGATGTTACCCGTGCTTGGGCTGCTGCAACTGCGGCAGCCTAATCAGGGACGACTCCTTCTGCCATCCGAGAACCGGGAAAAAATATAACATTAAAGGCTACTATACGTGTAATACAGATTTTGTTATCTATAGTTTGCAGTGCCCGTGTGGCCTCCTCTACATTGGAGAGATGACACTGCCTTGAAAAAATAGAATTAATCAGCATAGATATACAATACGTAAGCTATTAGCTAAAAAAGAGAGTCAACAAAACCAAGATAATGGGGATGAGGTAGAGTTACCGGTACCAGAGCACTTTTGGAGATATAGACATAACGTTTCACAATTAAGATACAGAATTATAGATAATGTCCCTGCGCTTAGGAGAGGTGGAGATAGGGAAAAATTATTAAAAAGGAAAGAACTGAGATGGATTTACGAACTAGATATCATGGAGCCAAAAGGCCTTAATAGGGAATTTAAGGTGGTCTCTCTCTTCTGAACCCAGATCTGGATTTGGATGTGTGTTAATGTAACTTAAGCTTAAGTACCAGGCTAATAGCCGTATGTGTTTTTTTATAAAAAAAAATTAACCCCCTTTTTCATGTATCCTCACTTTTTATGTATCCTCACTTTTTATGTATCCTCATTTTTTATGTACCCTTAATTTTTTTTATTTCTAATTCTTATTTCTAATTTTCAGGTGCAGCCGTGTACATGCTGTGGGAGAATTGTACCTGGACTATAGAATAAGATTCCAAATGGGGGACCCTTAGGGAAGTCTCTTGAGGGGGACATGCGGCCACCCTGGTATGTACTAAAAGGATGGATACAATAGCTGGGAATAAAGGAGGTTTGTGTATTTGTGGAGGATTCATTGGTGGCATCCAAGGAGAAAATATATTTTAAAGGAGGGATATGGTGATTAAGCTGAATATAAAAGGAGCAGGTCAATCCACAAATAATCAGGAGGGACAAAGGGAAAGGGGAGGGCTCATCCAGTAAATGGATTGTAGCCCCCTGTTCTTTTGAGTCCCCCAAGAATGAATGGTAATTTAGGACTGGATGACCCTGTGAGCTGGGGGCTGACATCCCCGGAGCATTGGGTCTATATACCAGCCACATGATGAATGGTGGAGGACCTGCTATGCAGCTGTGTAATTAGCACCATGTGATTCACTCTATAAAAATAAAAATAAAGATGAATGTAATGGATTCCTAATGATGCCCCCAATGAACCCATAAAGAAGCCCTCCATATAAAGTATTAAATAAATAAATGTCCTGCTTGATGGTGTGCCGGGGTATCCGCATCATTCCATCAAGAGATCGCTCTGGAATTAAATGAAAAACTGATTGCCAGCCTCTGTGACGATCCAGGTTAATGGGATGGGCCGAGCTGTAACCAATGTGAGGCCTTGGGGTGGTATTTAAATGTTCACTGTGTCATTGTTATAATGTGAGCTTGATAAAGACCGTAAGGTCGAAACGTCGCTGCTGATTTAGGTGTAATAAAGGTATTGGAAAATATCCATTGGAGTGCCGTGCCTCCTTGATGCAGTGCCGACACAATGTTCTTCCCATTGTCGGTCACCATGGTTCTGATTTTGAGTTGTCGCGTAGAAAGAAAGGATTCGATTTCTTGCTGAAGGACATGGAGCAGTTCCTCCCTTGTGTGACTCCGTTCGCCCAGGTAAACGAGGTGAAGAACAGCGTGACACCACTATGCCCTGCACATGCGGTATGCTGGAGAGGCACTGTGCATTGTCCCTGCAGTGGAGGCTGGGGACACGGTGGAGGATGAGGAGACAGAGGCGGACATTGTTCCTGGACAAACAGCGTAGCAACATGGAGGCGAAAGCGGCGTCACCTGGCCAAGTTGCTAGTGTGGCTTTGCAGGATCCACATTCACCCAGTGGGCCGTAAAGGACATGTATTTTCCCTGACCGTAGTTACAGCTCCACACGTCGGCACTTTGGCAGACACCGACAGGCTCAAGGACTGGCTCCACACGTCAGCACTTTGGCAGACACCGACAGACTCAAGGACTGGCCCACCTTCTATTCTACATATTTGTGCAGGGCTGGTACTGCCTTTTTGGCAAAGAAATTATGGCTTGGGACTCTCTACCCTGGCTTGGCACAAGGACACTACTTGGAAAGTAAGAAAGGAAGGGACTGCAGCACCAGCAACTTCGACAGGAGCACATTCAGCTTCTGCGCTGTTGGATAAGTGCACAAATACTGTTGTCTATTGGCAGGAGCATCAGGACCGGCAAATGATGGGAAGGACAGGCAGCTCCCTTCGGCTGAGGTGGTGGAGCCTTGACTGCCAGAAACCGGGTGCGTGCCAGTGGGTGACGCAGCGGTTGCTGCAGCAGGCTGGACCACCACATCGGAGCCACAGTTCTCCCAGGCCACTTTATGGCGACGCTGCATATGTTGACGCAGGGCCGTAGTGCCAACATTGGCACCCTGGCTATGCTTCACCCTCTGCCCACAGATTCTACATACGGCTACGTTCACCTCCTCCTTCGGAGGCTTAAAAAAAACTGCCACACCACCGAGTAGGTGATTTCACCCCAACACTACGCACTGACTGACTTCTACCGCCGCTGCCTCCTTGAGACCCTGCACTGCTACTTCCCGGGCAGGTAGGCTCTTGCGAAGCGGGTGGTCTACCCCGGGCGCGTTTGGCTACTGACAACCCACTGCTGCCACCCTGCTGACTCCCGGCCACGCTAGCAACTTGCTAGCTCCGCCGCTGGCTCACAGGCAAGCTGCCACCCTCTTCTCCCGATGATGATGAAACCGCTTCGTCACCCGTCTCCCAAGTGCAATCAGCTACATCATCATCATCGAGAAGTGTCTGCACATCACTGATGCCCTCCTCAACCACCTCTGGGTCAGGAGCCTGACCGCTGTCAACACCAGCTCCCACGCCACTCTCCTCATCACTACTTGCCTGCCTAGCAGGGGAAGCGGCGGATGTCTCCTCCACATCTTGGCTGGACAGTAGCTGCTGACAGTCCTCTAGTAGCTCTTCCTTGCTGGAAAGTGAAGCTGAGCCTACAGCATATAATACTTCTCGCGGTGAAGGAACAGAAAAGGACAGAGACAGGTTGAGGACAGGTTTGGGCACAGGGCCTGCTCCCAGGCCATGCCAACTATGGCTTGTATCTGACAAACCCACTGACTCTTGGCTGGGGGTGTCTGATGTCACTTGCGACGAAGTCTAAGATCGAGTCAACCATTCAGGAACCGCTGAATTGCTGGTCACGACACGACAGCTAGCTGACACTGGGACCTCAGGCCCTTTCGAATTGACCCCTGCTGCCATGGACCTTTACTCTGTTGCGACCTCTGCCTGTGCCAGAAACATTTTGGCCTTTGCCACACCCATGTGCAGGGCCTGGCACCTTTCTGCCTGACATACTGTTAAATCAAATAACAAAATTGTAGATCAAATATTTTTTATTTTGCCACTAATACTCGGTACCTCACCTACTTCGCCTCTCAACCTCCTCATAAAGCTTTATTTCGGACATGATCAGTCTCCACTCCTCAAGTACCGGGGAAATGGGGGAAACCCATCTCTTGACTATCAGAACCTTTGCTATCAAACAGCCCTTCAGCCAAGCTAATTGATGTACGGAAGGGTTAGGACTGTCAGGTATATAAGAGCCCAAAATTACAGAAATCATATCTGGTACACAAGATTGGGGAAAGTCCCCCTGCAATGCTATAAATACCTGCTCCCAAAAGCGCTTTATCACCCTGCATTCCCATAAAACATGGATATATCCAACATTGGGTCTGCCGCACTTGCGACAGAGAGAGTCACGTCCTCGGTTATTAGCAAACTTAGCCTGCATTTGCGGTATAGCCTATGTAAAATCTTAAACTGGATCAATCTATAGCTGGCTGCCAATACTACCTTTTTTATTTTTAAAAATCTGTGGCCACGGAAGGGGGGAGATTTTTAATTATTGCTCCCATTTAAGTATACTTTTAAGAGAAAACATCGTGGACAGTAAATCTCGCATTTTCGAGTAAATCTGTGCCATTTTAATCTTTTTCCCTGAGTGAGAAAAGCAATAATCAAAAAATAAATGTTGTTCAGTAATCATATATGTTTTATTAAGTGTAACGTCGTAGGCATGTTTTAAACGTGCATACATAAATTGATCTAAGAAAGTGATTGTGAGGTTAAAGTCCCCTAAAACTTTAAAACGATCTGCAAAAAACAAATGGGCCACTCTAGTGATACCCCTACAACTCCAGTAAGTGTAATCAGTTATTTTCAAAAATTCCCCTAAATTCCGATTCTCCCACAACAGGGTAAAATGAAAAACGTGTGTCATCTGCAAAATCATTTTCAATGTGTCCCAGACCCTCTGTAGTGTTCTCGCAATTGAACATCTAGTGTCCAAAGTGCCAAAATCTGCAGTTTCTAAGTGCGTAAAAATATTATCAAATGACCTACCTGATACCCTAATTAAATACTGCCCTAGTGCATTCTCGCCAGCATTACAGCATCATTGTATCTGCGCAGAAAAAAATAGCCTTGAAAGAACGGGAGTGATAGTCCCCCATCTGACTCAGCCAGCCACAGATACCTCTGCTTTATGCGGACCCTCTTCCTCCCCCAAATTAAAAAGGCATCCTCTATCCAGATAGGGGAAGCACAGATCGGATACAGAACCAGTGGTAATATAATAATTTTTACTAATGCCAGACGATCAGTTTGCGATATTACCAATTTTTGCCAGGCTCTAATTTTCCCCTTTACTTTATCTATTACCGGGGAAAGATTTAACTCATAAAATCTACCTATGGGGACACCTATTCTTATCCCCAGATAGTCCAGGGAATCATCCATAGACAATATCCAAACCCGGGAGCCTCCGTCGGGGGCATTTCGATTTAATGGGAGGAGTGAGGACTTAGCCCAGTTGATTAAATAACCGGACAGTTGACTAAACTCCTCTATCACCTGCATAATGTAGGGGACAGCCTTCCAGCCCTGATCCAAAAAGAGAATAACATCGTCTGCATAGACCCTGATTTTGTCACTCTCTCCCGTTACCCCGAACCCCCGAATCTGACCATCCAGACGAATCCTACAAGCCAGCGGCTCCATAAATAGCGAGAATAATAAGGGAGAAAGGGGGCATCCCTGTCTCGTGCCACGTTGAAGCTCAATAATGGAGGAATTAATCCCATCAATATTAACTCGGGCGATTGGTTGGATGTATAACAATTGAGTCATTGCAATGAAAGTAGACCCCAGTCGAAAATGTGCCATAGTCCGCCACAGGAAGGACCACTCTACCCTGTCGAATGCTTTGGCAGCGTCCAGAGACAGGATGGAGTGGTCCGGTCCCCCCCCTACCGACAGGTTCAAATACGTCCCATACAGATTCGCCTGAATCTGTCTCCCAGGTATAAATCCTGTTTGATTAGGATGAACCAGGGCTGCAATCACCCGTTTCAGACTGTTTGCTAAAGACTTTGCAAAGATCTTATAGTCTGTATTGAGGAGTGATATGGGCCTGTAGGAACCAACATCACTGCCGTCTTTATCTTTTTTTTTTTTATTATAATGATGATTGCCTCCCTAAAAGATGGAGGGAGAGAACGATATCTGTAAGATTCACTTAACACCTGCAACAAAATAGGGAGGAGTACTTTAGCGTGATATCTATAAAGTTCAAATGGCAAACCATCCGCACCAGGGGATGAGTTATGTTTAATCGACCGAAGAACATCTTCCAATTCTGCCTGTTGTAAAGGGTGATCAATAATTCCAGTGTCCTGAGGTGAAAGAAAGGGCATTTCTAATTGGTCCAAATAGTCATCAATTTTAGAGGAACTACATACCGTTTCGGATCTATATATAGTAGAGTAATAGTTGACAAATTCCTGTCTGATCAGATCCGGATCCTTCGCTATCTGGCCCCGAGTATTTATGATATACCTAATTTTGGTCCCACCCCTTTGATTGGCGACCAATGCGGCTAACAATTTACCTGTCTTCCCCTCCTCCCTGAAACGTCTTTGTCCTTGAAAAAAAAAGTTTGTTTTGGGCCTTATTTACCATAAAAGACCTGTATGGTAGGTTAGCTTCTTTCAATTGTATACGAAGTGAATCTGTACCGTATTTAGTCAACGCACCCTGCAACCTCCTAACTGTCTCCCTCATTGCATTTTCCTGCTTATGGAATTCCGCTCGTTGTCTTTTTATTTTACTGCAATAGAGGCCCCTAATATAGGCCTTCAAAGCGTCCCATACAAAATGGATATGGGTGGAGCCCTCATTACGATGCCAAAATTCAAGGATCTTCTCATTGATCAAATCCCGCTCACCAATAACCTCCAACCAATAGGGATTCAGTCTAAAGGCTCTATTGGGACGCGTATTTAACCCCGCCCCCCCTGAGCAGAAGCAGAACCGGAGAATGGTCAGAGATTCCGTGCAATTCATATTTCATCTTCACCACTTGATCGGACATAGCCCCATTTGCGAAGGCTAAGTCAATTCTTGACATTGACCTATATGACTGGCCAAAGCATGAATACGCACTTTTTTTTCCATACAAATATGGAAAAACATCAACCCAGGCAAGCTCCTGAGTGATACTGCCCAACAGAGACCGAGTCTGCCTCTGCTCAGAGGAGAGAGATATCCTATCCAGCACCGGATCCAAAGCTGAATTAAAGTCACCTACCAGCAACATCGGGCACGGGGGTTTACTACAAATAAACGTAGACAACAGGGATAGAACAGTGGATGCAAAAGGGGGAGGGACATAGACGAAAGCTAAGATAGTCTCCTGTCCATTCCACTGACCGTGGAGAAAAACATATCGACCCGCCCTATCCACCCGAACATCCAACGGATGAAAATCAACCCCATGATGGATATACACACTCACACCCCTCGAATATGATGAGAGGCATGAGTGGTATTCCAATTTCGCCCATCGCCTCTTTAATTGGGGGAGCTTTTCAACTGTTGCATGCGTCTCCAATAAAGCCACTATTGCCGGGAGGTGCCGGGCCATAACATCAAACCCCACTGTCCTTTTAATTCTATCCCCCAGCCCTCGCACATTCCAACACAAAACCCTACGCGTCATTATAATCTATCACAGGATGAAACCTTCCACAGACCGGCAGGAGATGGGAAAAAGGTCCCCTAGGCCCAGCGACAGCAGGTAAACCCCCCTTCCCCTTCCCTAATACACACCCCACACCCATAACCATTACCTAAACCCACCATTTGGCTCACGGAGAATATTATCCCCATCAACTTCTTCCACTATCGCCAACCCCATTCCCAATCCAACCCCGCCCCTCACTCCACCACCATATAGCCAACGTGAAAAAGTACAAACGCCATCAAAATATAAATTAAAGATCCCAGCAGGGGCTATAGACCGGTCAAATCAAGCAACTGTGCGGACTCTGTAGGTGTAGAAAAGAATTGCACAGAGTCGTTGTAAACAACTCTGAGTTTGGCCGAATACAACATCGCGTACTTTATATGTGCAGAGATTAACCTTTTTTTCACATAAAAAAAAGAGCGCCTTTTATTTTGTGTCTCTCGACAGAAATCCGGGTATATTTGAATGTCATTCCCATCAAAGCCAATTTTAAGGATCTCTCTTTTGCGTCTAAGTACCCAATCCCGGTCCTTGGAGCAAACTAATCTGGCTAATAAAGCTCTGGGGGGAGCACCTGGAGGGGGCTTCCTCAAAGGGATTCTATGCGCTCGCTCTACACAGAAGGAGGAAAGATCGTAATCCGATCCCAATGTTTGCACCAGCCACTTTTGCACAAAGTCTGCTGGGTTATCTTGTTCCGCCCCCTCCGGAAACCCCATCAGTCTTATATTATTACTCCGGGATCTATCTTCCAAATCAGTTTATTTTTCACCCAAGACATTCTTGCTCCACACCCTCAAGGTGTCTCCAGCTCCAAATCTTTCATCCCTAATTATAGTGATGTCCCCCTGTAGAGCCGCCATTGTGATTGTTAATTGCGATACAGTGCTATTAGTCTTATTCACTGCCCCCAAAATTTCAGCTAATTTATTATTAACACCCTCCAGTCCTTCCCTATCAACCTCCTTAGGATCCACGGAAACCAACATTGTAGCGGCTGGCTTATTTCCGGCCGCCTCAAGTTGGCCTCCCGTTTTTTGGGATCCCCCTAGTTTTGGACGTAGATGACCGCAAAAATGTATCTAAGTGTGCTTGGGGGCTAGTTCCAGGGCCTCCTTTCAGGGGGCTTACCCCCCCCCCCTCCCCCCGATTTCCGAAACTTGGGGGGCATAGTTACTAAGTGTATTACCGCGCTATATCAAAAGGCGAGACCAGAATTTACATTTGCTGATGCACAACCTAGGGAAAAGATGGAAATTAAATTTATGCGAAATAAGTCAAAAGCATACAACTGTAACCATCTTTTCAAGACATAATAAACAACCACATATTACAAAGAAATAGAGGTTAAACTGGGTAAAGACATAAGTATTGTTATAGCAGAAATATGAACACTCCATTCAATCCAGATTATTCAAAGTTAGTATCTGTTAGAGCGTATAATAAGATTTAGGGTTAAATAGCTGAAACGTAGTGGTCATGCATCCCACACTAAAGCAGGGCGACCCCTGCAGATCTCACCAATCTTCAGCCCCTTTCTCTCAGTTTTCAAGGAAGGGACAGCATAAAAACTGCCAAACGGGCCTGAAAAGTTCCAATAATATGCATCAGTACAGTTCAATGTACTACAGGAAAAAACAGGCAAAAACACTTAGACATGAGGGTCTCTCCCTCTCTCACAAGGAGCCACTCTTCATCCCCATCGGAGGTGGTGCAGAGATCAGGACGGCCTATTAATTGCGCAACTGGAGCAGAATCGGGGGCAAGTACTAGGCCGTAACCGGGCTTGGGGCACTCTTACTCTCACCAAGTGCACTCTTCAGCTCTTCCGCCCGTGACACCGACACCCTCAGGGCCACAAAGGACCCTTACTGCGCACACCCTCACCCCACACCAGTGCTAAAAAGGACTAAGCGAGTTTGAACCGCCGCAGATTAATACCGCCCTGAGAGCAAATAGGCACTGCGTCTTAATCCGGCTATATAAGCCCCCCTCTGTATCCAGACCACCACGAAGGCTCAGTTCACACTGGCACACAGGCCTTGTGACCAGTCCCACATGCCTGCAAAAAAAAGCTCCTGTAATGCGGTAACTCCAAAAGCCCTGATGTTACTTCTCCACCTCATTGGGCTACTATCCACAGTAAAGGCTAAACGCATAAAACGCTAAAAAACTTCACCAAATCGAGGGCACAGCCCAAGCTTCATCCGAACATCCGGCCATCCATCTGAAGACTCACTGGCGGTAGAACTGCCAACAGCAGAAGGTCACCTGGTCACCCTGGCGTCGGCATCAGCATCAGCGAGCTGCGGCAGGAGAAAAGAGGCAGTGAAGAGAGCCGCACCAGCATCAACCGCCCATCCGGCGTCCGGCATCCGGCATCCCACAAGGACGAACGATGGAGCGTTGGAGCTATGGAGGCAGCGGTACGGCAGTGGGGCGATGGAGCGTCCAGCAAGGAGCGAGGCGAGGGGGCGGAGGCGCAGCACGTCCTACATCATGCCGCTATGCGCGTCCTACACATACATAACAGGCTTTTCAACAGATAAGTGCGAAGCAGGATGGCGAATATATTTTTATTTGGCCACTAATACACGGCAAACTGGGCTGTAAAATATCTCACTGCACCGCTGAACGGCAATTATGCCCTAATTTTTTTCTACTCTTACACAAAAGGCTTTTCAACAGATAAGTGCAGCGCTGAACAACGAATATATTTTTATTTTACCAATAATACACAGCAAACTGGGCTTTAGAATATATCACTGCACCGCTGAGCGGCAAAGATATTTTTTCCTTTTACCACTAATACACGCAAAAAAGGGCTTTAAAACAGATAACTTCACCGCTAGGCAGCAAAGATATTTTTCCTTTTTCCACTAATACACACAAAAAAGGGCTTTAAAACAGATAACTTCACCTCTGAGCTGCAAATATATTTTTCCTTTTTCCACTAATACATGTAAAAAAGGGCTTTAAAACAGATACCTGCACCGCTGAGCGGCAAATATATATTTTAATTTTTCCACTAATACACGGAAAAAGGGCTTTAGAACAGATAACTGCACCGCTGAGCGGAAAATATATTTTACTTTTGCCACTAATACACGCCAAAAAGGGCTGTAATTTTTGCACTTTACCACACAACAGCTAATAAGCCCTTTTTTTCCCACTAATAAGCGCCAAAAAAATGCTTTAAAACATATAACTGCACTGCACTAGGGCATATAAACATAGAATTTTTTCCTTTTAATAACCCCTGTCAATGCCTGTATCAAACAGCACTTGCACCCTAATAAGAATGCTTTGATGGAATTACAGATCTGTATAATGGCAATTTAGATCCCCAGTCAGTGCTGCAAGGTGTAATAGGAATGTTCCTATTACTCAGGCTGTCACCTCCCTGAATGAAAGAAATGCTGTGGATTGATTCCTCCCTATCCTTTCCCTACACCTTGAATAATCTTTCCCTGCACTTGGAAATCGTTTTGTTTTAACACAATGACGTTTTTTCTATCACTGTTCCTAGCGCCTGCAGACGTCTCTCCCTGCACTAAGTACACTGGTAAATGGCAGAATCTAAGATGGCTGCCACTATTTTTTAGGGCTGTGACAGCCTCTGGATAGATCATCAGCTTCTGATCGGCGGAGGTCCCACACCCGGGACCCCCGCCAATCAGCTGTTTGAGAAGGCAGCGGCGCTCCAGCAGCGCTGCGGCCTTCTCACTGTTTACCGCCGGGCCGCTCGCCTACTGATGTCACGACTAGTATCAACTAGCATGGGCGCAGCTAAGCTCTGTTCACTTGAAAGGAGCTTAGCCGCGCCCACGCTAGTTGATACTAGTCGTGACGTCAGTGGGCGGGCGGCCCGGCAGTAAACAGTGAGAAGGCCGCGGCGCTGCTGGAGCGCCGCTGCCTTCTCAAACAACTGATCGGCGGGGGTCCCGGGTGTCGGACCCCCGCCGATCAGAAGCTGATTATCTATCCAGAGGATAGATCATCAGTTAAATGAAAGTGCAGAACCCCTTTAATAAAATGGGAATGGTTGGTGATATAAACTTCCTGTTTGTGGCACATTAGTATATGTGAGGGGGGAAACTTTTCAAGATGGGTGGTGACCATGGCGGCCATTTTGAAGTTGGTCATTTTTAATCCAACTTTTGTTTTTTCAATAGGAAGAAGGTCATGTGACACATCAAACTTATTGGGAATTTCACACGAAAAACAATGGTGTGCTTGGTTTTAACGTAACTTTATTCTTTCATGAGTTATTTACAAGTTTCTCTTTGTTTACAGCCATTGACATGTCGCCGAGGTTAACACGTGAGGAGCGGATAGAAATTGTGTTGATGTCTGGTGAACGCAGTAACCGGGTCATTGCAGCAGATTTCAATGCAAGAACCCTACGAGACCACCCATCTCCCATGCTACAGTTAGCAAACTGCTTGCTAAGTTTCGTGAAACTGGTTCAGTGTTGGATTTGCCAAAGTGTGGACGCATGAAATCAGTCTCTAATGAAGAAACATCAGTGGCTGTCCTAGCTTCATTCAGCAAGAGCCCACAGCGTAGCACTCGCCGCATGTCACTGGAGAGTGGCATTAGTCGAACATCCCTTCGGCGGATATTAGCTACTCACAAATGGCACCCTTACAAACTCCAGCTACTGCAGCATCTCAACGAGGATGACCCAGATCGGCGCACTGAATTTGCTGAATGGGCAAAACAAAAATTGGAACAGGACCCTCACTTTACGCAGAAGATTTTGTTCAGTGATGAGGCAAACTTTTATGTTAATGGTGAAGTTAACAAACAAAACCACCGCTATTGGTCTGACACTAACCCACATTGGATAGATCCCTCCAAGACCTTTGGAACAAAAATATTTATGGTATGGTGTGGTATATGAGGTACAAAGATAGTGGGGCCATTCTTCATCAATGGAAACCTCAAGGCCACTGGATATGCGAAATTGCTACACGATGATGTGTTTCCCTCTTTATGCACTGAAGCTGGCACGTTCCCTGAGTTTTTTCCAGCAAGATGGTGCACCACCACATTATGGGTGTCAGGTCCGAGCATTCATAGATGAACAGTTTCCTGGAAAGTGGATTGGTCGTCGTGGGCCAGTTGAATGGCCCCCAAGGTCTCCCCTGATCTGACCCCCTTAGACATTTATCTTTGGGGTCATCTGAAGGCAATTGTCTATGCTGTGAAGATACGAGATGTGCAGCACCTGAAACTACGGATACTGGAAGCCTGTGCTAGCATTTCTCCTGCGGTGTTGCTATCAGTGTGTGAAGAGTGGGAGAAGAGGGTTGCATTGACAATCCAACACAATGGGCAGCACATTGAACACATTTTATAAGTGGTCAGAAACTTGTAAATAACTCATGAAAGAATAAAGTTACGTTAAAACCAAGCACACCATTGTTTTTCTTGTGAAATTCCCAATAAGTTTGATGTGTCACATGACCCTCTTCCTATTGAAAAAACAAAAGTTGGATTCAAAATGGCCGACTTCAAAATGGCCGCCATGGTCACCACCCATCTTGAAAAGTTTCCCCCCTCACATATACTAATGTGCCACAAACAGGAAGTTAATATCACCAACCATTCCAATTTTATTAAGGTGTATCCATATAAATGGCCCACCCTGTAGAACAGATTTATTTTTGATGCATAACTTTGGTCTGTTTGTCTTTGAAATGCTTGGGGGCTATTTATTAAGACTACTGGAATATAAAAGTTGCATATTTTGTGGAAAGTGTCTTTCAACAAAATTTATGACTTTTTAGCCTTCTCCAACACCCTTGGAACTTTTTGGAAAAGTGGGCAGGGCGTTGACAGGAGGAGGTGGGCCACGGGTCGGAGCTTTGTTGCCAGACTCATTGAACAACTACAAAAAGAACATTATTTCAGAGATCTAATCTAGCTCCTGGCCCACGGGCAGAGGAAGATGCGACAAATGTATTGAGACATGTGCCTTCTAATAAATTTGTTGCATCTTCTGCTAGCATAGTGCAAAAACTGGTGTACACTGGTGTACACAACCTTCTTAATAAATCTCCCACTAAAAAATGAAGCATTGGATGCCTATCTGAACCACTGGAAGCCAGTTTTCTTATACATCCAACTTTGTATTGTACATATATAGTTACACCCATAACACATTCAAAATTATAAATAGGGATATTTATAAGAATCAGTTTAACTGCAAATTACCCGTTAAAGGCTTGGGAATAGTTTATATCGAAACACAGTGTAGTTAAAAACTCAAATAATGTAAGATGATTAAAACACTGTATACTACAATAAAAATTAAAATAAATTGAAAAAAATAACATGCAGTTAAAATTTAAAAACATCTACGTATATTTCCTGTAATATATAAAATAATCTGCTTACAATTTTACCTGGATATTTTACTTTACTCTGGAATCCATAAATGAAAAAAATAACAATTGCTAAAGTCACAATTATCAAATCAGTTTGTGGGCTATTTGTCTGCGCAAGAGTTTGGTCTGTGCAAGAGTTTGGTCTGTGCATTTGTACATTCAAATACATTTAATTTAATCAGTTCTTATCAGTTCCATGAAATATATCACATGATGCAGAATGATACATACTGTATATACAGTACTATTCAACTGGATCAATATAGCAAGAGCGTACACAGGTGTACTTCCTCTACATATTACTCAACTCAACAAAATGAAGTACCAAAATACCAATACATATATCAAAATTTATTGTTTAATCATTAAAAAACATATATACATACACAAAATGTGGAAACAGGATAAAGTGCCAAAGCTAGCATCCCTCTAATGACACCACTATATAATGTCCCGCATGGATAACCATCTAAAGTACATCATAAGCAAAAACATATATGTCAATATCCTCTTAGACTAATCATGCCGCTAGCAAGCGATCGTGATCTCCACATACACCAGAGTATAGGACCGCGCTGTCACATTCCCAGGACATGTGTTTTTAAGTATCTACACTAAGATTAGAATGATACCGGTCTGTTTGCAGATTGATATGGGATATGAGGCACGGTATTAAGTGAGTCCTGTACCCTCGATGGTTGTATGTGACCATATGATATGCACCACATATAGCGGCATGGTTAGTCTAAGAGGATATTGACATATATGTTTTTGCTTATGATGTACTTTAGATGGTTATCCATGCGGGACATTATATAGTGGTGTCATTAGACGGATGCTAGCTATCGCACGTTGGCACTTTATCCTGTTTCCACATTTTGTATATTTTAATGATTATACAATAAATTTTGATATTTGTATTGGTATTTTGGTACTTCATTTTGTTGAGTTGAGTAATATATACAGTACTGTAAGAACAAAGATATATATATATATATATATATATATATATATATATATATATATATATTACACAATTTGTTTTCCTTTTCTTTTTCGCCACATTGTTTGTGTGATGACTGAGCACAAAGAATTTATAAGTATAGGCTTACATGTCATTTATCATAGATAGATAAATCTTTCTAATTATATCATTAAATGATTTAGTGATGTGTATGGTCACTTCTATTATCATCCTGCATGCTTCTCGCAGCATACCTACTATAATTTTGTAAAGATGTCATTGTTAATTATTTTATTTTACATGATGATGCCATTATTGCACATTGGGGTATATACTTGATATTGTCAGTATTACATTGCTAGAATCACTGCATTAACATTGACAAATGAAAGCATTTTTTATTATTTTTATATTTTATCTATTTGCCCTGCTGTGGACAATTCCCTTATTCGATAGATAGATAGATAGATAGATAGATAGATAGATAGATATTATTTATATAGATAACTGCATACATAGATATGAGATAGATAGATAGATAGATAGATAATTACATACACAGATATTTAATAGATAGATATGAGATAGATAGCTAGATAGATAGACAGATAGATAATAGATAGATAGATAGATATGAGGTAGATAGATAGATAAAAAAAATATAGATTAGATAGATAGATAATATATAGATAGAGATAGTGGAAATGTATTGAAGATGTTTCACACCATACATAAAATCCTTCCCTAACAAAGTCAGAAGACTTCCACAGCTAACACAGACCAGGCATTACAGATTGGAAAAAAGAAGCTTTCTAATGCTGCTTCTTATACAGATGCGGATATAAACTTTTGTTAAAGGCATCAGTGACTTTTACTTGCAGACATCTTGCTGTCTGGCAGCTTCCTTGGCATCAGCAATTTGAGTAGACTTAATAGTTGAGGACGAATAATAGCACCGAATATTTCTACTGATATATACAATAATGGAAATTATCTCTGCATGGTGATACTATAAAATGTCAAATCCACCCAGAAATACTGTAATTTATTTGTTTGGGGGGAGGGGTGTATCCAGGCATCACCTCTATACTAAATATTGACCTGCAGAGGTTTTATAAGCCTGCTGTTTCATGGCCTTTAGGTTATGATATAAGCACCAGCCAGTTCTGATGTCACTGTGTCGCACTGTGTCATGGATATGAGATAGATATTAGATATATATATAGATATGATATAGATAACTGCATACATAGATATGAGATAGATAGATACAAGATATAGATTAGATAGATAGATAATATATAGATAGAGATAGGTAGATATATAGAAAGATAGATAGATAATTACAGAGATATGAGATAGATATTAGATAGATAGATAGATAGTTATGATATAGATAACTGCATACATAGATATGAGATAGATAGATAGATAGATAGATAGATATGAGATAGATAGATAGATAGATAGATAATAGATAAATAATTACATACACAGATATGAGATAGATAGATAGATAGATAGATAGATAGATAGATAGATAGATAGATAGATATGAGGTAGATAGATAGATAGACATGAGGTAGATAGATAGATAGATAGATAGATAGATAGATAGTCAGAAGATATAGATTAGATAGATAGATAATATATACATAGAGATAGGTAGATATATAGAAAGATAGATAGATAATTACATAGGTATGAGATAGATATTAGATAGATAAGTAGATTGATAGATAGATAGATCGATAGATAGATCGATAGATAGATAGATAGATAGATAGATAGATAGATAGATAGATAGATAGATAAGACATATGGAAATATGTGAGAGAATTGAATTTCAATAGGTTTGGATTAATCGGTTAAGTAAGAGGGCAACATATCAGGTGTTGAAGAAGAAAGCAAGTTGTTATACTGTAGATACTGTAGATTTCTAATTACAATTCTATTTGCAAACTACATTTCTTTAATACAACTCTTATTAAATCCTATTGGAACTTGGCTGTTCAAATGATCAACCATCAATTTATAACAGGTTTACATGTCAGGTAATTCACAAAATTGTTTTTCAATTAGTAACTACAATATACAGATCACAATTCAAAAAAAAAAAAAAAATCATTACCTGTTCAATATAATTATTAGAAAATTCGAATTTACATTAACATGGAATACTTTGGCTTACCACAATAGGATGGGCATCCATTGCATACAGTTTGTTAATGTACTCTGTTTAAGATTAATATTGTTTTATTACAAGAAACTTATAGCTGATCATACATACTAGACAACTGATCCCATAATATCATATCTATCCAAGCATATCAATATGCATTCGTTTTTTAGTCAGTTATTTGGAGCTAGTTGTACAAAGATAAACAGTGCATATCATATTGTTATACAATCAGGGGCGCACCACCGCCAATGAGGCCAGGTGAGGCAATCGCCTCAGGCAGCACCAGGTAGGGGCAAGAGGGGGGCAGCGGAAGGGCCATGGGCAATAAGCACTTTCATTGTGGCAAAGGGGTTAGGTTAAGAAATTGGCATGGGGGGGGGGGCGCTGTTTCAGTTTTCGTCTCAGGCAGCAGAAAGGCTAGGTGCAGCCCTGGATACAATAAACTCAAAGTACACCACAAATGTTGTTTTTCAGTTCGATATGTTCAGTATGTCTGCCATAGACTAGTTCAATATGTCTGCAGATCAATATGTCAGCCATAGACAAATCTTCAAGAAAAAATACATATACTGCATGGTATATGTTTTTGGAGACACTTGCATTGGAAAGCTACTGTTCAATACAGTTGGAGCTACAGACTCTTATTGTATTAAAGTTCACTAAAATCTGTGTGCATACTAGTATATACTAGTATATATTGGAAGACTTTCCCAGCATGTCTGTCGACGGTACACCACAATATACCATAAAGTTAGCATAAAATTTATCGAGTCTGTTTTTATCCAATATTAATATTCTGTCACTTGATCTATTCGTTTACAATGTAAAAATATATATATATACCCTATATACAGTAACAAATCACACATGACAAATTACATTACAATTCTTTTCATTACCATGTCTATAATTTGTTCAAAATCATACATTTATCCATAAAACAGCAATATCCACATCCCTGTGTCATGACATTAAATAGTGGCTTTATACAGATAATAGGCAATAATTATTCCAGTATTAATATTATCTATTTTTACAACAGATAAAGCAAAACCTAAAATAAAGAATGATTACTTTGGCATTATGTATATATATATATATATATATATATATATATATATATATATATATATATATACAGTGGGGGAAATAATTATTTGACCCCTCACTGATTTTGTAAGTTTGTCCAATGACAAAGAAATGAAAAGTCTCAGAACAGTATCATTTCAATGGTAGGTTTATTGTAACAGTGGCAGATAGCACATCAAAAGGAAAATCGAAAAAATAACTTTAAATAAAAGATAGCAACTGATTTGCATTTCATTGAGTGAAATAAGTATTTGAACCCTCTAACAAAAAAAGACTTAATACTTGGTGGAAAAACCCTTGTTTGCAAGCACAGAGGTCAAACGTTTCTTGTAATTGATGACCAAGTTTGCGCACATTTTAGGAGGAATGTTGGTCCACTCCTCTTTGCAGATCATCTCTAAATCCCTAAGGTTTCGAGGCTGTCTCTGTGCAACTCTGAGCTTGAGCTCCCTCCATAGGTTTTCGATTGGATTAAGGTCCGGAGACTGACTAGGCCACTCCATGACCTTAATGTGCTTCTTCTTGAGCCACTCCTTTGTTGCCTTTGCTGTATGTTTTGGGTCATTGTCGTGCTGGAACACCCATCCACGACCCATTTTCAGTTTCCTGGCAGAGGGAAGGAGGTTGTCGCTCAGGATTTCACGATACATGGCTCCGTCCATTTTCCCGTTTATGCGAATAAGTTGTCCTGTGCCCTTAGCAGAAAAACACCCCCAAAGCAAAATGTTTCCACCCCCATGCTTGACGGTGGGGACGGTGTTTTGGGGGTCATAGGCAGCATTTTTCTTCCTCCAAACACAGCGAGTTGAGTTAATGCCAAAGAGCTCTATTTTGGTCTCATCAGACCATAGCACCTTCTCCCAGTCACTCTCTGAATCATTCAGGTGTTCATTGGCAAACTTCAGACGGGCCTGCACATGTGCCTTCCTGAGCAGGGGGACCTTGCGAGCCCTGCAGGATTTTAATCCATTGCGGTGTAATGTGTTTCCAATGGTTTTCTTGGTGACTGTGGTCCCTGCTAATTTGAGGTCATTAACTAACTCCTCCCGTGTAGTTCTAGGATGCTTTTTCACCTTTCTCAGAACCATTGACACCCCACGAGGTGAGATCTTGCGTGGAGCCCCAGAGCGAGGTCGATTGATGGTCATTTTGTGCTCCTTCCATTTTCGAACAATCGCACCAACAGTTGTCACCTTCTCTCCCAGCTTCTTGCTAATGGTTTTGTAGCCCATTCCAGCCTTGTGCAGGTCTACAATTTTGTCTCTGACATCCTTGGACAGCTCTTTGGTCTTTCCCATGTTGGAGAGTTTGGAGTCTGCTTGATTGATTGATTCTGTGGACAGGTGTCTTTTATACAGGTGACTAGTTAAGACAGGTGTCCTTAATGAGGGTGACTAATTGAGTAGAAGTGTCTAACCACTCTGTGGGAGCCAGAACTCTTAATGGTTGGTAGGGGTTCAAATACTTATTTCACTCAATGAAATGCAAATCAGTTGCTATCTTTTATTTAAAGTTATTTTTTCGATTTTCCTTTTGATGTGCTATCTGCCACTGTTACAATAAACCTACCATTGAAATGATACTGTTCTGAGACTTTTCATTTCTTTGTCATTGGACAAACTTACAAAATCAGTGAGGGGTCAAATAATTATTTCCCCCACTGTATATATGTATATATATTACAATTATGTGTATAACATTGAAAGAAATTATAATATATTATAATAAGTATTAATGTAACAATACAGTTAGCAAAAGGCACTAATTTTCAACGTTTTATGTTGTACAATAGGTATCAACATGTTAGAAAATATATGCAAATTCATGCTAAACACTGATGGGTGAGAAGGCTTTTTAGGAAGAATGTAGAGTTTTCTTTACAGTGCTTGTTTAATATCTAATATGCCATATTTTATTATGTTTACATTGGCATTACACCTTTGCATAGTATTCATTTTTATATACCAATTGCAATAAATATCAATTTAATAATCAATTTCAATTTAGCACCCTGTATGGTAATATAAAGACTATTTAACAATGTATTTAAACTATTATCCAGTATGATCTGAATAGCTTTATTATATCACAATATACTATTTGTAGTCTTCAAAAATATTCTGTCCATTCACAACAGTAAATTATTGTACTAGATGTTATGTTCCAGATTTGGAAATGTAGGGTATGTAAATGCAATAGCTAGAGAAGCCAGTTTTCCAAGACCTGGAGATTTTGACATTATTCTGTGTTAATAATTCTTTTTGGAGGAATTAGCTGTGGTTTGTATAAACTCTAGACATAGATTAGCTTTACTTTCTTTTGAACTGTCACATTGCGTTCTTAGGCTGTTAATACTTTCATACAGGTTTGGATATTCTTGGTTAACATTATTCTCAGCTATTTTCTGCAGTAAAAAATATGATATTTATTGGACTGCAGTGGAAACATGGTGATAGTCTGTTCACTACAGTGCAAGATACAGTATAAGTGGAGTATAGTACAAGTATGCAAAATATCTTGCTACAACTACATAAATGGAGATTCTTACCTTTGTTCCTTGGATAGATAGTTAACTGCCTAATAAGTTGTTCTCAACCATGCCTATACAGCTAAGAGTCTTCCCCATTCTGTACACTCTGTAACAGGTGGAAATTAATGAACCTGATTTTACGGAGACACGTGGGAAAGTTAACAGTTATCGTTCCTTTTCATTTTTTTTTTTTTGTGTCAGCCTGCAGTCCATTTTCTTTACCATTTTATTCACTGCATATATGTCTTTGTCAGTGGTGTGTGGCTCAGTAAGCCGGAAAAATACTTACATGACAAGAAAAAATAAAAAGAGAACTCACTCAAGCTTACAATCTGATAATGAACTTTCTCAAGCTTTTCCCCCCATTTTTTCAGGTTAGTCAATTTTAACTGGCCAGTTCTTACCTAATTCTTTGTTCCCTGTGCCTATTATAATCCACAGGTCCATCTTCAAGGTCTTTACACATCAAATGTGCTAATTTACACTAAGGATTGGAAGGCATTACTTTTTTCATGGCCGAATCCATAAAAGTTACACTGAACAAGTATTCTTGAACAAGTATGCAATTCTCTTACAAATAGTGCAAAAGGGAAAGTGTGCTTCACAAGGCCATAATTAGTGCTTCTGTTTCCGCTCCCATTCTCTTGTCAAGGCTTTGATTCAGTTTTACTCAGTTTTGTTCAAGGGTCATTACAAATGTCTACAGATGATTAGCATCTCTCCTGATCAAACTGAGATGATTAGCAAAATAAAATCTTTGAATCCCACTTTGCATAGTGAAAAAGTATCAGGGATGATTAGCAAATGCAGCTAATTGTGAGGAGATTAACTAAGCATCAAGTTGTTTTGCGTAGTGTTTTATAGCTAAGGAGACCCGGACACTATTGTTCTGTGCCGTACAGTGTATTAATGAGCCATTTAATTTAAAATGCTGGGAAAAAGTTGTATTCCTCCAGGATATTTTCTAGGCTATTGAGAATGACCATTTCAAATGAAGAGTAAAAAACTAGCTTGTGACAATTCTCTGAGTATTTTAATGATTATTTTCTTAAATAGTTCTTGGTGCATTAATTAGTTTTTAGTCCTGAAGCATGGACTTTAAATGTGTTATCATCATAAAAGATTGACCAGGAATATGTCTCATAAGTCATCATGACTCTTGTCATAAAAGAGTTTAAATTAAATTTAAAATTACAGAGTAGCTAATGTAATACTAATACATATTCATTTAATTGTCTCATTTGTACAGTGGCATTTGAGTGTAGAAAATGTATTAATATATCATGCCTTTTTTTTTTTAAATAAGTTAATCAAAATTATACATTTTTGAGAAATTCAATACATTAAAGTACAATTTACTGTTGTGGATGGTTCTTCAAATGCCTTAGTGTTAATGCTGAAATGCCAAATGAAAAAACAGAAACTATTGTTATGTTATAACACTGTAATTGAAATAGCTGTAGGCATTGGCTTTGTAACATTAAAAATAACCTATCTTTAAAAGTGCATATAACCTTATAGATCTATAATGGAGAGTGTAATTACATCCACTGAATAGGCCCCCAAATACACAAAGATTTAAAAAGATAGTGTTTCTGGATCTGTGGTGATTACCAGTTGACACTACAGAACTGGAAAATTCTTTAATTTCCGCACCCTGTTTGGCCCTTAATAAAAGTAGTGTATCTGAAGTATAAATCTATTTCCATATCATATTTATTTCATTACTTCTAGTGTTGATCGAGCACACTAGGCTGAACACATCATGACCGAGCACCCGAGCACAATGGAAGTCAATTGGAGAACCCAAGCATTAAACCAGCCCCCCCCCCCCCCCGCTCTGAAGAGGGGAGGGTGCCTGGTTCATAGGAAAAGGTCAGAAATTGATAGAAACACCACCGAAATGGTTCGGGAACAGCATGGGGAGGATGTCTGGATGCATTATGGACTCCGAGTAGTACGCCACTTTTACAGACTGACAATAATACGCACAAAACCGGAAAAAAAAATCTATTTTAGAGGAAAAATTGTTAGGAAACATTCTTTCCTGTATATTTACTTGCATATAAAGTGCAAGTGCTGCCAAAAATTACAAGAGGCACTCTGAAACAACCAGTATATCACATAAAGGAGGGCCTCATTCACATTGTGGTATAATTGTTCAGCTAGTGGGACTCCTACACTTATAAAGCCTAGGCACTAAGTGAAAGGGCTGCCAAAAAGTACAAGGAACCGGCACTCCAATAACACCCTTTGTTACACATAAAGGAAGGCATCATACACAGCCTTGAAAAATTATGATTGATGGCCTGCTGGTGACCCTTAAAAACATTTGTAGCAAGGGCCTGCTGATCTGATCATCTAAAACATTATGGGGGAGGGCCTGCTGCCGCTTTGGTGATTCAAGATAACCTAGGCCCGATCGCACATCCCTGTGACGGCGACGATCCATTCAGATGTCTGCTCTATCAACTTTAGATGTTATTTTCAGAGCAACCACGGTGACCATGGGTAACAGGGAATCAGGGTTTGATTCCGGAGAGGAAGCATGAGAAACAGCTTCAGCTACCACTTCCAAGCAAGGCAGCATGCGTGCAAATTACCTATTAGATATAATTAGGTGAGGGCCTGCAGGTGAGATGACCCTGTAAAAGATTGTAGGTGAGGGCCTGCTGGTGAGCTGACCCTCTAAAAGATTGTAGGTGAGGGCCTGCTGCTGAGCTCACCCTCTAAAACATTATGGTTGAGGGCCTGCTGAGCTGACCATTAAAAAAATTATGGGAGAGTGCCTGCTGCTTAGCTGACCATTGAAAAAAATTACAGTGTTCAAAGCAGGCCGGGTCGCCTGAATACTTCAGCTAGGAATAATAGAATAGGACTCCGGTTCTATTTTGTTGGTTTTCTGAACAGGGGCCATGATTAAGAGGGACGATTGGGGGCATCCGTATTGCGCCACTAGTGGTAAAATTCTTGGACCGGCGCAAGACGAATCAAAGCGAAAGCATTTGTCAAGAACGTTTTCATTAATCAAAAATAAAAGTTGGAGGTTCAAAAACAATCAGATGCCATCGTAGTTCCGACCATAAACGATGACGACTGGCGATCCGGCGGCATTATATCCATGACCCGCTGAGCAGCTTCCGGGAAACCAAAGTCTGTGGGTTCCAGGGGGAATATGATTGCAAAGCTAAAACTTAAAGGAATTGACGGAAGGGCAGCACCAGGGGTGGAGCCTGCAGCTTAATTTGACTCAACACAGGAAACCTCACCCGGCCCAGACACGGAAAGGATTGACAGATTGATAGCTCTTTCTCGATTTTGTGGGTAGTGGTGCATGGACATTCTTGGTGGAGTGATTTGTCTGGTTAATTCCGATAACGAACGAGACTGCTCCATGATAACTAGTTATGCGACCCCCGGCGGTGAGGATTATGTTGACTAGACTCTTGAATAGTGAGACTGGACTTGTAGGTGAGGGCCTGCTGGTGAGCTGACCCTTTAAAACATTATATGCGAGGGCCTGCTGGTGAGCTGACCCTCTAAAAGATTATATGCGAGGGCCTTCAGGTGAGCTGACCCTATAAAACATTGTAGGTGAGGGCCTGCTGGTGAACTGACCCCCTAAAAAATTATATGTAAGGGCCTTCAGGTGAGGTGACCCTGTAAAAGATTGTAGGTGAAGGCCTGCTGGTCAGCTGACCCTGAAAAACCTTATATGCCAGGGCCTGCTGGTGAGCTGACCCTCTAAAAAACTATATGCAAGGGCCTGCTGGTGAGCTGACCCTGTAAAAGATTATATGCGTGGGCCTGCAGGTGAGCTCATCCTGTAAAAGATTGTAGGTGAGGGCCTGCTGGTGAGCTGACCCTCTAAAAAATTATATGAGAGGGCCTTCAGGTGAGCTGACCCTGTAAAAGATTGTAGGTAAAGGCCTAATGGTGAGCTGACCCGGTAAAATATTATATGCGAGGGCCTGCTGGTGAGCTGACCCTCTAAAAGATTATATGCGAGGGCCTTCAGGTTAGGTGACCCTGTAAAAGATTGTAGGTAAAGGCCTGCTGGTGAGATGACCCTGAAAAACATTATATGCAGGGGCCTGCTGGTGAGCTGACTCTGTAAAACATTGTAGGTGAGGGCCTGCTGGTGAGCTGACACTCCAAAAAATTATATACGAGGGCCTGCAGCTGAGCTGACCCTGTAAAACATTATATGCAAAGGGCATATACACTCACCTAAAGAATTATTAGGAACACCATACTAATACAGTGTTGGACCCACTTTTACCTTCAGAACTGCCTTAATTCTACGTGGCATTGATTCAACAAGGTGCTGATAGCATTCTTTAGAAATGTTGGCACATATTGATAGGATAGCATCTTGCAGTTGATGGAGATTTGAGGGATGCACATCCAGGGCACGAAGCTCCCGTTCCACCACATCCCAAAGATGCTCTATTGGGTTGAGATCTGGTGACTGTGGGGGCCATTTTAGTACAGTGAACTCATTGTCATGTTCAAGAAACCAATTTGAAATGATTCGAGCTTTGTGACATGGTGCATTATCCTGCTGGAAGTAGCCATCAGAGGATGGATACATGTTCTCATTTTGTTTACGCCAAATTCGGACTCTACCATTTGAATGTCTCAACAGAAATCGAGACTCATCAGACCAGGCAACATTTTTCCAGTCTTCAACAGTCCAATTTTGGTGAGCTCGTGCAAATTGTAGCCTCTTTTTCCTATTTGTAGTAGAGATGAGTGGTACCCGGTGGGGTCTTCTGCTGTTGTAGCCCATCCGCCTCAAGGTTGTGCGTGTTGTGGCTTCACAAATGCTTTGCTGCATACCTCAGTTGTAACGAGTGGTTATTTCAGTCAACGTTGCTCTTCTATCAGCTTGCATCAGTCGGCCCATTCTCCTCTGACCTCTAGCATCCACAAAGCATTTTCGCCCACAGGACTGCCGCATACTGGATGTTTTTCCCTTTTCACACCATTCTTTGTAAACCCTAGAAATGGTTGTGCGTGAAAATCCCAGTAACTGAGCAGATTGTGAAATACTCAGACCGGCCAGTCTGGCACCAACAACCATGCCACACTCAAAATTGCTTAAATCACCTTTCTTTCCCATTCTGACATTCAGTTTGGAGTTTAGGAGATTGTCTTGACCAGGACCACCCCCCTAAATGCATTGAAGCAACTGCCAGGTGATTGGTTGACATTACATTAATGAGAAATAGAACAGGTGTTCCTAATAATTCTTTAGGTGAGTGTATGTGAGGGCATTATATGCGACGAATAAGCATATTGATATGATGGAAGAGGAGTAGGAGGATGAGAAAAGGAAGATTCAAGCATATACCCTTGTTTGTGGTGGAAGGGGTGCATAGGAATACAGTGTATTCAGTACATTCTAAACAACATATTTAAAGTGCCTTTGTGTTCATCAGCTTTCCTCTGATGGAGTTGAGAAGTCATGGTCAATCCAGTCCTTGTTTGATTTTATGAGTCAACCTGTCAGCATTTTCAGTTGACAGGCGGATACGCTCATCTGTTATAATGCCACCAGCAGCACTAAATACCCGCTCTGACAAAACACAGGCGGCAGGGCAGGCCAGCACCTCCAAGGCGTAAGAGCACCAGTTTGTGCAATGTGTCCATCTTGGACACCCAGTAGTTGTAAGGTACTGAGGAATCATTGAGGATGCTGACACGGTATGCTATGTACTCCTTCACCATCTTCCAAAATTTTTCCCTCCTTGTGACACTAGGCCGTGCATCAGGGTGTGGGTGTTGACGGGTGTCATGAAACTGTCCCAGGATTTAAAGAGTGTTGCCCTGCCTTTGTTGGAACTGCTGTGTGTTCCCCTTGTCTCCCCTACTCGGTTGCCCAAGGAACTACGGACTCTGCCACCAGCATTGTCAGATGGAATTTTTTTTAGCAATTTTTCAACAAGGATCTGGTATTGCACCAATTTGCTCGTTCTCTCCACCAGAGGAATGAGAGATGAGAAGGTCTCTTTGTAGCGGGGGTCGAGAAGGGTGAACAACCAGTAATCCGTGTTGTCTAAAATGCGTATAAGGCGATTGTTTGTGGGAAAGGCAGCCTAACATGAAGTCAGCCATGTGTGCCAGAGCACCAACAGGCAAGACTTCGCTGTCGTCATCAGGAGGATCACTCTCAATCTACATATCCTCTTCCTCATCTTCTGTCCACCCACGCTGAACAGATGGAATTAAACTTCCATGGGTTCTACCCTCTGTAGCGGAGGCAACCGTCTCCTGCTCCTCCCTCTCTTCATCCTCCAATTAACGCTGAGAAGACGAACTGAGGGTGGTTTGGCTATCACCCTGTGTAATGTCTTCCCCCATTTTCACCTCTTCCACATGCAAAGCATTGTCCTTAATTGTGAGCAGTGAGTGTTTGACTAGACACAGAAGTGGGATGGTTACGCTGATAATATCGCTACTCACCATCTATGTTAATTCCTCAAAGTTTCTTAAAACCTCACAGAGATCAGACATTCATGCCCACTCCTCGCTTGTGAATAGCGGGAGCTGACTGGAAAGGCGACGACCATGTTGCAGCTGGTATTCCTTTACTGCCCTCTGCTGCTCACAAAGCCTGGCCAACATGTGGAACGTCGGTGAGCTGGCAACAGGCTGAAGCTGTCGATGACTTATGGAAATGTGCACAAACGCGGAGCTCCTTCACCAGTAGCTCAGGCAAATTGGGGTAGGTTTTGAAAAACCGCTGAACCACAAGGTTGAACATGTAGGCTAGGGATGGGAAGTGTCTGAGCTTGCCGAGCTCCAAAGCCGCCACCAGGTTACGGCCTTTATCAGACACAACCATGCCAGGTTCTAGGTTGAGTGGCAAGAGCCACAGCTCAGTCTGGTATCTTATCCCCTGCCACAGCTCTGCGGCAGTGTGCTGTTTGTCCCCTAAGCATATCAGCTTCAGCACAGCCTGTTGCCGCTTCCCCACTGCAGTGCTACACTGCTTCCAGCTACAAACTGATGACTGAGTCACTGCTTTGGTCAGGCCACGTGTGAAGTTACGGGACACATTTTGGTGTAATGCGGGCACGTCACACCTTCAAAAATAGTGGCGGCTGGGGACTGCGTAATGTGGGACCGCCGACATAAGGCTGCGGAAGGCCTCAGTGTCCACAAGCCCAAATAGCAACATTTTTAGGGCCAGTAATTTGGAAAGCTGCACATTTAGTTCTATGGCCTGTGGGTGGATGGCTGGGTATTTGCGCTTGCGTTCAAATGCGTAGGGTATGAACATTTGTACACCGCGCTGGGACATGGAAGTGGATGTGCTAGCTGATGGTGCTTGCGAAGGTCCAGGTGCAGGGCGGAAGGCATCCAGGCCAGCGCCTTGGACAGGGGATTGGCCAGAACATAACACAGAGGAAGAGGAGGCATTAGTAGGACCTTAATAATTGACATTTTTACAGCCATTTTAGTGCTCAAAAGTTCGGGTCCCCATTGACTTCAATGGGAATCGGGTCCGGGGTCAAGTTCGTTTCAAGTTCGGGTCCCAAATTGGAACTTTTTTCCGAAGTTTGGCCGAACCCGTCGAACCCGAACATCCAGGTGTCAACTCTAGTAGTAAACTAAGATTATTTTTTTTTGTCAAACTGCAGAGACGAAAAATGGCTGAAAACTGGAGGTCTGATCTGAAGGTCTGAAAGGAGAAGATGAGGAAAGAGAACATCTACGTCAAAGAGACATAACTGGATGTAAGAGGTATGTGCGCTGTATTACCCTGTATTTCCAATTTTTTTTTTATCCAAATCCGAATACTTTGTTAAAAAAGTAAGGACTCTTTATTTTTTCATATTAAAAGAATATTGAGTTTGGATCACTTTGTTTCTTACACCGTTCACACAATTCTTATGTACAGGATTCGTAGGATTCGAGATTTGAAAGATTCGAGAGATTCGAGAACCTTTTCGGATTCTAAAAAAATTGGATTCGTCCCACGTCTATTAAATAACCTGAAAAATAACCTTTATATTCATTAAAAAAATATAATAACCTGAAAAATAAGCTGAATTGTTTACAGGTTATGATTTATTTAAGTCAGACCAAGTCCTCACTGTTTGGATTTTAGCTCTTAGCTTTTAACTCTCTCAGTCAGACTATGACTGCGGCCAGAAATGCAATGTTCTGTGAGCAATTGAGTTATACTGTTATTCCAATTATACACCTACTATTATCATGAGTAGAAATGAGTGAATTTCATATTTTAAAATTTGTTCACGCTTTGTTTACTGTTAAAAGGTGAATTTCATTATGGATTCCATTACCACAGACCATAACGCAATTATATGATGGAATGCATAACGGAATGCCTTCAGAGTCCTCTCCTGCATAAGGGAAACGGGACGGATCCGTTTTGTAGCCCATAGACTTCTATTATAACGGAATAAATAACGGAATGGCTCTAAAGGCATTCCTTTATGCATTCTGCCATAGAATTGTGTTATGGTCCGTGGTAACGGAATCCATAACGCTATTCACCTTTATATAACCTTCTCATAACCTGAAATTCGCTCATCTCTAATCATGAGGATCACCCTTTATGTAAAACTTCCACTCATAGCACAAGTAAACTGACAATGGATTACCTATCTACCTACTGAAATGAAAAGATAAACAGCCAACAATTCCCCCAAAAAAATGAAACATTAGTTTAAAAAATACCCCTTTTTGATATTAGTGTCCCTTTAAATATGATCTTTCGAACACTTCAACACTCTGCAAATGTCATGTAATACATAAGTTATATTATTTTTGCTTATAATTTAAAAATTGCAAATTGTCAATAATATACTGCATTATTTTCTAAAATAAAAATAACATCTATAGCATGTATATTAAAATATTATGTTTTTGTACGAGTGTCTTTGGTGCTATCTTTTGAAGTTGACTAGAATATACTTTGGTGGACTTGAGTGTCCTCTATTACTAGCAAGATGGAATCTTAGAAAATCTTTCCGTTATCATTTAGTCCATAACTATTTCAGTTACACTTTCTGACAAGCCAACACGTGAAACGATAAATTTCTCCCTGAAGGGATATTGGGCAGCTTTGTTCAACGAAGGAGTCTAGGTCCAAGAATATGATTGCCTGCAATATATTTAAAAGATGATAAGTTAGAAGTATATGCTCAACCCGAAGGCATTAAGCTTGTGATGAGGCCAATCTATGTAGATACATTTTGGAGGAATCATTCTTTGTCTACTTGACTTTAAATCTACCAAAGCATTAGAAACCCATTACTTCTGTCTTAGTTTCATGATGGATGCCAAAAGATTGTTAAAATAAAACATTCAAAAATTATTCCTGATTATGTTCTCTGCTTAGACACTTATGAAGCATATGTTACAAAGGCATAGTTATAATAGCCGGTAGACGTACTGGAACATTATAAGTCAGACAGAGCTATGAATTGTAAAAAAGGAATATTTTACCAGTATTTAAAAATATATTATAACTATATTATACAGATCTGAAACTTAAAATAAAAAATGTTATTCCTTTTCTATTAATTATACAGTATGTGCATTAATTATATGTATTCTGCTTTATAAAATTCATGAAATTACACAGAATAGTTTAGATCAGGGGTGGGGAACCTCCGGCCCGAGGGCCGTATGCGGCCCACGGTATCATTTCATGTGGCCCCCGGCCCCCTGCCAGAACATAATGTGAAAATGCTTATGACCCCTTCTATTATGGAAGCGGTCATTAGCATACGGGAGGCACAGGAAGGTGAGAACAGCACTGCACTGGCTGTCCTCACCTTCCCTGGTCTTCTTTCAGCCCCACACTGTGTCCTGACACATCCAGCGTCAGGACGCAGTGCATGTAGACGTGCACTATGACCTGACGCTGTGCGGTGTGAGGTGACAATATAGTGCGGCAGGAAGAAGAACAGGGAGGGTAAGTGAATCTGCCAAGAGGCAGCGCCGTACGGAGCTGGAGAGGTAAGTTTATTTGTTTATCTTAAATACAGTATCTGATCTGATGTCTGATTGGGGCTGATCTGAGGCTAAAGGAGGGTGGGGAGGGTCTGATGGGGGTCTGATCTGAGGCTTGGGAGGGTCTGATCTGAGGCTGGGGGTGTCTGATCTGAGGCTGGGGTTTGATAGGGGTCTGATCTGAGACTAGGGGGGCTGATGGGGGCTGATCTGAGGCTGGGGAGGGTCTGATGGGGGCTGATCTGAGGCTAGGGAGGGTATTATGAAGGTCTGATCTGAGGCTGGGGGGTCTTATAGGGGCTGATCTGACCCTGGGGGGTCTGATGGGGGATGATCTGAGGCTGGGCGTCTGATCCGGGTCTGGTCTGAGGCTGGGAGTCTGATGAGAGTCTGATCTGAAGCTAGGAAGGGTCTGATTGGGGTCTAATCTGAGGCTTAGAGGTCTGATGGGAGTCTGATCTGAGGCTGATGTAGGCCTGGGGGGTCTGATAGGAGGCTGATTTCAGGCTGATGGAGGTGGGGGCAGATATTTTGCTGAGAAAGGGACAAAGGCAGGGACAGTTGCGAAGAAAGAGGCAGGGAGAGTGAAAGCTGGGTGAACCCCTCTCTGGACCCCCTGGGTTTAGCTTCCTGCCATTAATGTCAAATAAGTAACATTCTGAACTTAAAAATTAGACTGCTATGTGTGGTCAATATGGCGCCTGTATTGTATGTAATATACTGTATATATATAGTGCAGGCGCTATTTTGTGCTGCAAAAATACAGCCCTCTAGATTATTTTAATTGAAGTGCAATTTCTGTAACTTATCCCTAAGTCAATTATATGTTTGACCAAATACAGCAGTAAAAAAATTTTATTGAGAATTTTGTATGGCCCCCGAATGATGTTACAAATATCCAAATGGCCCTTGGCAGCAAAATGGTTCCCCACCGCTGGTTTAGATGCTAGAAATGAATGACTGAATTCACTAGGAGACAAAAAAAGAACAAGAAATTGGAACATTTGCCCTAGGTGCTGAGTACCAAGGAGAGAGGATGTCATCAAGCTATTATGCCATAGGTAGGGTATTTAGTACAAGGTTAGTGCACTAATTGAATCTTTAACCTAGATGAAGAAAAGTCTAGCTACACCTACATTTTTGGAAAATATAAAAAAAATACTGCTCACCATTGGGCCAACAATCCTAATATTATTATCTTAAAGCAGAATTTCCACAAAAATAATATATATATATATATATATATATATATATACACTGCTCAAAAAAATAAAGGGAACACTTAAACAACACAATATAACTCCAAGTCAATCACACTTCTGTGAAATCAAACTGTCCACTTAGGAAGCAACACTGAGTGACAATCAATTTCACATGCTGTTGTGCAAATGGGATAGACAACAGGTGGAAATTATAGGCAATTAGCAAGACACCCCCAATAAAGGAGTGGTTCTGCAGGTGGTGACCACAGACCACTTCTCCGTTCCTATGCTTCCTGGCTGATGTTTTGGTCACTTTTGAATGCTGGCGGTGCTTTCACTCTAGTGGTAGCATGAGACGGAGTCTACAACCCACACAAGTGGCTCAGGTAGTGCAGCTTATCCAGGATGGCACATCAATGCGAGCTGTGGCAAGAAGGTTTGCTGTGTCTGTCAGCGTAGTGTCCAGAGCATGGAGGCGCTACCAGGAGATAGGCCAGTACATCAGGAGACATGGAGGAGGCCGTAGGAGAGCAACAACCCAGCAGCTGGACCGCTACCTCAACCTTTGTGCAAGGAGGAACAGGAGGAGCACTGCCAGAGCCCTGCAAAATGACGGGTGATATGAGGGCCCGACGTCCACAGGTGGGGGTTGTGCTTACAGCCCAACACCGTGCAGGACATTTGGCATTTGCCAGAGAATACCAAGATTGGCAAATTCGCTACTGGCGCCCTGTGCTCTTCACAGATTAAAGCAGGTTCACACTGAGCACATGTGACAGACGTGACAGAGTCTGGAGACGCCGTGGAGAATGTTCTGCTGCCTGCAACATCCTCCAGCATGACCGGTTTGGCATTGGGTCAGTAATGGTGTGGGGTGGCATTTCTTTGGAGGGCCGCACAGCCCTCCATGTGCTTGCCAGAGGTAGCCTGACTGCCATTAGGTGCCGAGATGAGATCCTCAGACCCCTTGTGAGACCATATGCTGGTGCGGTTGGCCCTGGGTTCCTCCTAATGCAAGACAATGCTAGACCTCATGTGGCTGGAGTGTGTCAGCAGTTCCTGCAAGACGAAGGCATTGATGCTATGGACTGGCCCGCCCGTTCCCCAGACCTGAATCCAATTGAGCACATCTGGGACATCATGTCTCGCTCTATCCACCAACGTCACGTTGCACCACAGACTGTCCAGGAGTTGGCAGATGCTTTAGTCCAGGTCTGGGAGGAGATCCCTCACGAGACCGTCCGCCACCTCATCAGGAGCATGCACAGGCGTTGTAGGGAGGTCATACAGGCACGTGGAGGCCACACACACTACTGAGCCTCATTTTGACTTGTTTTAAGGACATTACATCAAAGTTGGATCAGCCTGTAGTGTGTTTTTCCACTTTAATTTTGAGTGTGACTCCAAATCCAGACCTCCATTGGTTAAAATACTTGATTTCCATTTGTTACATTTTGTGTGATTTTGTTGTCAGCACATTCAACTATGTAAAGAACAAAGTATTTCAGAGGAATATTAAATTAATTCAGATCTAGGATGTGTTATTTTTGTGTTTTCTTTAATTTTTTGAGCAGTGTACTTTCTATATAGTGCATTTTGGTAGTGCAGCATTTGTTTGCGGTTCTGCTGCGTTACTGCAGCTACATAGAGTGACAAACACTATTGGAACAATTAATTTCTACCGGTGGGATATACCAGTTACCCTGCAAAAAAACTGATATAAGCAGGGGTGTTATATACCAATAATATACTTTCTATATAGTGCATTTGGGTAGTGCAGCATTTGCTTGCAGTTTTGCTGTGTTACCGCAGCTACACAGAGTGACAACGCTATTGGAACAAATAATTTCAAATGGTGTGATATACCAGTTGCCCCCCAAAAAAACTGATTGAGGCAAAGGTGTTATATACCTTCTTCAACAAATACTGGTCTACTATAGGGACTTTTGTCACAGGGTCATTTTGAAAATGACAGGCAGAGGAAGAGGCAGGCCATTCCACAGAAGTGATAGGGGTCGGGCAAGTGCACCAGGCCGGAGCCTAAGTGGGAAGTTTCAGAAGGTGGACCCTCTTCACTCTCTGCTGTGTGCACCCCCAAAGACACCACCACCACCACCATATCCCCTCCGCTCAAGTCAGAGGAATTCATTTCCCATCCACTCGTAGACCTTACCGATGCGCAGCCATTCTTGGCATCGCATCAGGAAGAGGAGATATCAAAGGTCGCCACCCAGATCAGCCCAAGGAGGGTGCTCCCCGCTGTTGCTGCCTACTCCTAGATAGCTAATGTCAGTGGTGGCGAAGGTGACGATAATAGTGTTGATGGACGTCACGTGGGTAACCAGAAGAGAGGAAGAGGAGGGGAGTTCAGAGGGAGAGACGGAGCAGCAGAGAGGGAGGAGAAACAGGCAGAGCTCGCAGGGCACAGGAGGCTAATGTATCTGGAACTAGCCATCCACAATGCACGGTCACATCTGGCGCTCCCAGGACGCTGGCACATGGCTCCGCAGTTTGGGCTTTTTTTAACGTGTCTGCTGGTGACAATAGTGTTGCCATCTGCAGCCTGTCCTTGCAACGCATAAGTTGCCGTAAGCCCAACACTCACCTATGGATGACCGCCTTAAGAAGGCACCTGGCCTCCCATCACCGAGCCCAGTGGGAGAAACACTGTCAGAACCCACAAAGCCACACTCCACTCCCGGCGCTCCCCGTCCTGTCTCTTCTTCTTCTCCTCTCTCCTCCCAGTTGTCTTTCAATCCACCTTCCACGGTGCTGTCGTCGCATTCATCTGGCAAAAGGCTGGCTTCCTTGCCCCAAGTGTTCGAGCGTAAAAAGATGATAATGCCGGATAACCCTATTGCCCAACGGCTGACCGCTGGCTTTTCGGAACTGCTACCCATCTACTGCCATATGAACTGGTGCACTCGGAGGCCTTTAGAAAATTTGTGGCCATTGGCACACCGCAATGGAAGGTCCCTGGAAGGAAATATTTCTCCCAGAAGGGCATCCCGGAGCTAATTGTCCCCTTTAGCGGCAAGTGAATGTATCTCTGGCACACAGTTTCGGTGCCAAGATACATCTGACCACAGACACATGGTCTAGCAAACACATGCAGGGAAGGTACATAACTTTTACTGCCCACTAGGTGAATCTTCTGACGGCCGCCAAGCATGCAACCCGTGGCACCCGTGGGGATTTGGTGTTACCGCCACGGAATGCATGCAGGTCTGCCTCTTTTTCTCCTCCTCCTACTCCATCCTCCGTCTCCTCCTCAACTGACCCCTCCTTTTCCACTGCTACTGCCTCTTCTGCTGTGCCCCCAAGCTCCCCAGAACCTATTCGACATGCCAGATGAGACGTTGTCATGCTATGCTGCGGCTGTTGTGCCTGGAGGCCAAGAGCCACACTGGTCCTGCACTCCTTTTAGCTCTGTGGTCACAGGCCGATCAGTGGCTAACCCAGCTCAATTTGACAGTTGGTAAAGTATTGTGCGACAAAGGTGCCAATCTGCTGAGCGTGCTGAAACAGGGCAAAATGACACACGTGCCGTGAATGGCACACATCCTGAACTTAGTCGTGCAACAATTCGTTGCCAAATACCCCGGGGTCCAGGACGTCTTGCGGCAGGCCAGAAATATCTTAGACGCCCATGGCTCGCCTTGCTGATGTTCAGCGGCGACACCACCTGCCCGTCAGACATCAGATTTGTGACTGCCGGATGCGCTGGAACTCCACCTTGTATATGCTTGATAGGCTGCTTCAGCAGAAACATGCAGTTAATGACTACCTGTACGAACTCTGCGGCAGGATAGGTTCTGGGAGCTTGTTTTTTTATCACCGCGCCAGTGGCTGCTTGACTTCTATGGCCATTTGATAAGATCACCAAACTGGTCAGTCGCAGCCAGGGAGCCATCAGTGACATTGTATCTTACGCCTTCTTTCTGGAGAGTGCATTGCATTGTGTCATTAATCAAGCCGTCGAGGAGCAGGAGCAGGAAGATGAGGAAGTCGCAATGCTGAATGAATTCCCAGGGGGGGCTACTCCATCTGAGACAAGTCAACAGGATTCTGAAGAGGGATCAGAGGAGGATGGTGCCTCGACGGAGAAGCAAGAAGAGCATGCTTTAAACTTTTCTGGGATCCCTGGTGTTGTCCGCGGCTGGGGGGAGGAGACCGAGGACGACATTATCCTGGACAATGAGCAGGAACCAGGCCACTCCACCGCTTTTTTTTTTAATCCTCAGCCGGCATCCCGGGCCCCCAGTGGTGTAGGGCCCCATAGCCATTGCTATGGCTGCTATGGCGATCCCTACGCCACTGGCAGGTACCAATCCAACAGCGCATGCAAGAAGAGGGCGGTTTGAAGATGTGTTGGTCACTTCGGATATGAGATCATTCTTGCAAACAACCCATCGACAGCCGTCCTCCGGTTCCAACCTCAGGGAACGTGTAGACCAACAGGTGTCCGACTACATCGGGTTAACGGCCGATGTGGACACTCTGGGAAGCGAGGAACCCCTGGACTACTGGGTGTGCAGGCTTGACCTGTGGCCAGAGCTGGCACAATTTGCCATAGAACTCTTGGCTTGCCCCTCGTCCAGTGTCCTGTCCGAAAGGACGTTCAGCGCAGCAGGGGGGACACGATAAGCGCAATTGCCTAGCTCACGACAGTGTGGACTACCTCAGATTTCTAAAAATGAATGAGGCATGTATCTCAGAGGAATTCAACATATGTGATGAGTTGACGACCATGTTGAATTAAATTTTCTCATGACAGCCAACAAATATCCGCCACCACCCAGAACAAATAATGGTCCCTGTCTTAGGTAAATACAGTGGCATAAAAGGCCTTTTCTGTCCAGTGAATGCCTAATGTTTTGGGCCTTGGAGGAATTCAACACCTGTGACGACCACATGTTTCAACTATTATCATTAGGGTTTTTTTTCAAGAGGGGGGATTTCGTTAGCCATGTTTTTAATCAAATTTTATATTTTTAGTTCTTTTAAACATATGTATTTGACCTGTATTTGTACTGGCCTTCAGTAAAATTGATATCCATTGACCATGTAATCTACCTCCAGCCACATACTTACTTGATCTTTTATTTCCGGTGAATGCCTAATGTTTGAGGCCTGTAGTCAAGTGGCCTACAGTAAAATTGATATCCAATGACCGTGTAATCTACCTCCAGCTTCATTCTTGTTCTTTTCTGTACGCTGATTGCATAATTTTTGGGGCCTGTAGTCCACTGGCCTGCTGTAAAATTGATATCCAATGACCGTGCAATCTACCACCAGCCACATACTTACTTGTTCTTTTTCTGTATGCTAAATGCATAATTTTTAGGGCCTGTAGTCCACTGGCCTGCTGTAAAATCGATATCCAATGACTGTGTAATCTACCTTCAGCCACATACTTACTTGTTCTTTTCTGTACGTTGAATGAATAATTGTTGGGGCGTCGGAGGAATTCAACACCAGTGACGAACACGTGTTATCGAATTTCAACTATTATCATTAGGGTTTTTTTTCAAGAGGGGGATTTCGTTAGCCATGTTTTTAGTCCAATTTTATATTTTTAGCTCTTTTAAACATATGTATTTGACCTGTATTTGTACTGGCCTGCAGTAAAATTTATATCCATTGACCGTTTAATATACCTCCGGCCACATAATCACTTGATCTTTTCTGTCCGGTGAATGCCTAATGTTTGAAGCCTGTAGTCAAGTGGCCTACAGTAAAAATTTTATCCATTGACCGCATAATGTACCTCGAGCCACATAATCAGAATTTCTTTTATGTCAGGTAAATGCCTAATTTTTAAGGCCCGTGGCCTAAAATAAAAAAATTCTAGTCTCCGACAGGGCACATTTCAGAGAATTTCCCTTTAAGACACATAAAAATGTCCCCTTATTAAGAAACATATTTTTTGTTGGAATTTTTATCATTGATCCCCCTCTAGTAAGTCACTGTCCTTGTTGTAGGACTATTTGTGCACTTCTACTAAGTATTTAGTGGCTGCAAATATGAGCTGAAGGCTTTTCAGGTTCGCCTGCCATTAAAGTGAATGGGGCCCGCCGAAAACGTGCGGTTCGTCCATCACTAATTCCCGCTATTTAACCCTAGTGCTCCCAGGGCTTTAGAGCAGATAATCCACTTTTCTTCTCTTTGAAGTAAGACCCTATGACGATCGTGTCCTTGTATAGACACCTGAACAACACACTCAATTCCAGCAAATATCAACACCATGGGACCACTGTCATGAGTTTGCTTTTTGTGTTCAAACAGGCAATATATAACGTACACTACAAACTTGGTGCTGCAGTTAAACTGTGGCACCCTATGTTGTTTTCCTCCAATATTTACCTAGTGGTTAGTTATATCCACAGAATGAGTCATGGACAAAAGCTAAACTCATTTTTTTTTTCTACATACCTACAGTCGTGGCCAAAGGTTTTGAGAATGACACAAATATTAGTTTATACAAAGTTTGCTGCTAAACTGCTTTTAGATCTTTGTTTCAGTTGTTTCTGTGATGTAGTGAAATATAATTACACGCACTTAATACGTTTCAAAGGCATTTATCGACAATTACATGACATTTATGCAAAGAGTCAGTATTTGCAGTGTTGGCCCTTCTTTTTCAGGACCTCTGCAATTCGACTGGGCATGCTCTGGGCCAATTCCTGACTGATAGCAATCCTTTCTTTCATAATCACTTCTTGGAGTTTGTCAGAATTAGTGGGTTTTTGTTTGTCCACCCGCCTCTTGAGGATTGACCACAAGTTCTCAATGGGATTAAGATCTGGGGAGTTTCCAGGCCATGGACCCAAAATGTCAACGTTTTGGTCCCCGAGCCACTTAGTTATCACTTTTGCCTTATGGCACGGTGCTCCATCGTGCTGGAAAATGCATTGTTCTTCACCAAACTGTTGTTGGATTGTTGGAAGAAGTTGCTGTTGGAGGGTGTTTTGGTACCATTCTTTATTCATGGCTGTGTTTTTGGGCAAAATTGTGAGTGAGCCCACTCCCTTGGATGAGTAGTAACCCCACACATGAATGGTCTCAGGATGCTTTACTGTTGGCATGACACAGGACTGATGGTAGCACTCACCTTTTCTTCTCCGGACAAGCCTTTTTCCAGATGCCCCAAACAATCGGAAAGAGGCTTCATCGGACAATATGACTTTGCCCCAGTCCTCAGCAGTCCATTCACCATACTTTCTGCAGAAGATCAATCTGTCCCTGATGTTTTCTTTGGAGAGAAGTGGCTTCTTTGCTGGCCTTCTTGACACCAGGCCATCTTCCAAAAGTCTTCGCCTCACTGTGCGTGCAGATGCGCTCACACCTGCCTGCTGCCATTCCTGAGCAAGCTCTGCACTGGTGGCACTCCGATCCCGCAGCTGAATTCTCTTTAGGAAACGATCCTGGCGCTTGCTGGACTTTCTTGGACGCCCTGAAGCCTTCTTAACAAGAATTGAACCTCTTTCCTTGAAGTTCTTGATGATCCTATAAATTGTTGATTGAGGTGCAATCTTAGTAACCACAATATCCTTGCCTGTGAAGCCATTTTTATGCAACGCAATGATGGCTGCACGCGTTTCTTTGCAGGTCACCCTGGTTAACAATGGAAGAACAATGATTTCAAGCATCACCCTCCTTTTAACATGTCAAGTCTGCCATTTTAACCCAATCAGCCTGACATAATGATCTCCAGCCTTGTGCTCGTCAACATTCTCACCTGAGTTAACAAGAGGATTACTGAAATTATCTCAGCAGGTCCTTTAATGACAGCAATGAAATGCAGTGGAAAGTTTTTTTTGGGATTAAGTAAATTTTCATGGCAAAGAAGGACTATGCAATTCATCTGATCACTCTTCATAACATTCTGGAGTATATGCAAATTGCTATTATAAAAACTTAAGCAGCAACTTTTCCAATTTCCAATATTTATGTAATTCTCAAAACTTTTGGCCACGACTGTACATACCTACTTCTCACTAGTTCGTCTCTCAACGTGAGATTGTTTTGTAAATGCTAGTGGTTTTTGTGTCACAAGGTCTTTTAGACACATACCATTTTCTAACATATACCAATTTTTAAACATTAGATTCCAATCACTGTAGCTATCAGACTATTTAAAGGAAAAGGCAAATTTCCTATTCTGTTTAGTGTTTTTCTGTTTATTAACCAATTCACTTTGAGTCAGGCTCAGCTCTTTTGTCATTGCTTTTGTCATCGTTATTTTAAATTTAGTGCTGGTCTAACACATTCTTAATCCCTATTATTAATCCTCTGCAGTCTCACAAATTGTCCATATGGGACTGCAGTCTGGTAAAGGCTCACCCCGTCTGATTGAACATGTAAAGCAAACTCATTCCCTGGTATTGAGATTCGCTGGAATTTATTATGTGCAGGTGCCTATACAAGGGGTTACTTTTCATTAGGTCTTACTTCAAAGAGAAGCAGTGGGTTATCTGCCCTAACGCCCTTGGAGCACTTTAGTTAAATGACAGGAATAACCTTCTAAATGATGTAGAGCTGTGTCATATGTGTTTTTTTTTATTTTTATTAAACTGATCTCAGTACTGTTCGTGTATATTGTGTACCTTCCACACTGCTATTTTTGTAGGCCTACAGAAGCGCATTGCCGCTAAATGGCCACTGCCTATATTACATTTAACATCTTTGTCAGCCCGCTTTTAATGGATGAATAAGAGTGAGTAACACATCTTTCTTCTTTGTGAACTGTGGATAAACTACTTGTGATGCAGGCATCATTAGTTCTAATACAGAATCTACAATCACTAAACATTATTGTTTACCATTGATGGCAGCAGTCTACAGGGTGAGGCAACAGTCGGGACACAACCAATATGGCTCATCTGAAATAACGAATCCTACAGTGCTATGAAGAAGTATGTATCATCCACGTTTCTTTAACATGTTCACTAAGACTGGGTTAAACGTTAAACTATAGTGGACACTTAGAACTCCTTATGTAAAGCACTTTAGGAAACCTTGATCTGGCTTTACTGCAAAACAGGTAAATATAGGTCAAAACTGACACTTCCAGTATGTTTCTGAATAAATTCTAGCCAAGATTGACATATCACATGGCACCCTTCCCACTGGAATAACCTGTGCTGAATTTAATACGGCAGATTTCAATATGGCAGCTGAAAATGTTTTCACCATCAAAAAATGCAGCCTACCTCCCAATTAATAATTTTGACACAGTTGAAAGGTTGTGTCTAGACTTTTGCCTCACCCTGTATTTCAAGCATCCTAGGCATGGGTGACTATTGGATGAGTGTTTCATGGTGTGTGCTATATAAACTTATTATTAATGTTCTATATTGTGTGTAGACAGTTTTTCAGTGAACCAATACATATGTTTAGACAAGACTGGAATGCATACTTTCCAAGTCAGTTAACATTGCTTTTGCTGACCAGCCTTTTTGACAATGCTAACATGAAAGCATTATTGAAATATCCTTTTTGAGGTTTCATCTCTAAATTTTACCTTTTTGTTGTTAATTAAAATGTACTCTATTCACTTATCATAAAGGAATTATCATTTCATTAAAATACAGTTAGAATTAGACAATATCATTAGAGAGTACAGGATAGATTATGTTTTTGAAAATGGTCACTTTGTTCTATGTCTGTATCTCTAACCATAGATTGCATTACTTCTGGAAAAAAAATCTTTTCAATTCATTAATATTTTTAATAAACATTTAGATACTGTATTTTTATGGAGACATTGGTTGCATAGTCAGCAAGGGAGAAAATAAGTTGAAATGGACATGGAAAGTTTGTTTGAAAGCTTCTTCAATATGCCTGAGAACCGTGAAGTTTCTTTCTGACCTAACATTAAAGGAGTTGTCCAGAATGAAACAAGTAAAGTAGCATTGCATATGGTGTCAAACTGGGGTGCCCAAGGCCTATCAGAGGAACTGATTCTGGTGGTCCACCTATTAGGCAAGTTGTATTTTTGAGGATTAATTTTATTATTGAACAACAACCATGTTCTCAATGAACCCAAAAAACTCATTAATATCAAAGCTGAATATTTTTGGAAGTAGTTTTTAGTTTGTTTTTAGTTTTAGCTATTTTAGGGGGATATCTGTGTGTGCAGGTGACTATTACTGTGCATAATTATTAGGCAACTTAACAAAAAACAAATATATACCCATTTCAATTATTTATTTTTACCAGTGAAACCAATATAACATCTCAACATTCACAAATATACATTTTTGACATTCAAAAACAAAACAAAAAGAAATCAGTGACCAATATAGCCACCTTTCTTTGCACTCAAAAGCCTGCCATCCATGGATTCTGTCAGTGTTTTGATCTGTTCACCATCAACATTGCGTGCAGCAGCAACCACAGCCTCCCAGACACTGTTCAGAGAGGTGTACTGTTTTCCCTCCTTGTAAATCTCACATTTGATGATGGACCACAGGTTCTCAATGGGGTTCAGATCAGGTGAACAAGGAGGCCATGTCATTAGATTTTCTTCTTTTATACCCTTTCTTGCCAGCCACGCTGTGGAGTACTTGGACGCGTGTGATGGAGCATTGTCCTGCATGAAAATCATGTTTTTCTTGAAGGATGCAGACTTCTTCCTGTACCACTGCTTGAAGAAGGTGTCTTCCAGAAACTGGCAGTAGGACTGGGAGTTGAGCTTGACTCCATCCTCAACCCGAAAAGGCCCCACAAGCTCATGTTTGATGATACCAGCCCAAACCAGTACTCCACCTCCACCTTGCTGGCGTCTGAGTCGGACTGGAGCTCTCTGCCCTTTACCAATCCAGCCACGGGCCCATCCATCTGGCCCATCAAGACTCACTCTCATTTCATCAGTCCATAAAACCTTAGAAAAATCAGTCTTGAGATATTTCTTGGCCCAGTCTTGACGTTTCAGCTTGTGTGTCTTGTTCAGTGGTGGTCGTCTTTCAGCCTTTCTTACCTTGGCCATGTCTCTGAGTATTGCACACCTTGTGCTTTTGGGCACTCCAGTGATGTTGCAGCTCTGAAATATGGCCAAACTGGTGGCAAGTGGCATCTTGGCAGCTGCACGCTTGACTTTTCTCAGTTCATGGGCAGTTATTTTGCGCCTTGGTTTTTCCACACGCTTCTTGCGACCCTGTTGACTATTTTGAATGAAACGCTTGATTGTTCGATGATCACGCTTCAGAAGCTTTGCAATTTTAAGAGTGCTGCATCCCTCTGCAAGATATCTCACTATTTTTGACTTTTCTGAGCCTGTCAAGTCCTTCTTTTGGCCTAATAATTATGCACACCTAATATAGGGTGTTGATGTCATTAGACCACACCCCTTCTCATTACAGAGATGCACATCACCTAATATGCTTAATTGGTAGTAGGCTTTCGAGCCTATACAGCTTAGAGTAAGACAACATGCATAAAGAGGATGATGTGGTCAAAATACTCATTTGCCTAATAATTCTGCACTCCCTGTATATGGAAAAATTAGGGTTTGTCTACATGGGACATAATCGCTACAGATTTGCTGCACACAAATCTACAGCAGCAGTCTACAGTGTTTACCTACCAGCAAAGTGGATACGATTTAAAGAAATTTCATCCACATGGTTTCGAATAAAAATCACAGCATATATTGGACTGTGGTGTGGATTTTAAATCAGCAAAATGATTTGGAGTGGATTTTGCTGCTGCAGATTCACACATACTCTCACCTGTTCTTTTTTTTTAAGGCTTAACACACATGAACATTGCATCAAACTGTATTGTGTTCTGTCATACACTCACCTAAAGAATTATTAGGAACACCATACTAATACGGTGTTGGACCCCATTTTGCCTTCAGAACTGCCTTAATTCTACGTGGCATTGATTCAACAAGGTGCTGATAGCATTCTTTAGAAATGTTGGCCCATATTGATAGGATAGCATCTTGCAGTTGATGGAGATTTGAGGGATGCACATCCAGGGCACGAAGCTCCCGTTCCACCACATCCCAAAGATGCTCTATTAGGTTGAGATCTGGTGACTGTGGGGGCCATTTTAGTACAGTGAACTCATTGTCATGTTCAAGAAACCAATTTGAAATGATTCGAGCTTTGTGACATGGTGCATTATCCTACTGGAAGTAGCCATCAGAGGATGGATACATGTTCTCATTCTGTTTACGCCAAATTCGGACTCTACCATTTGAATATCTCAACAGAAATCGAGACTCATCAGACCAGGCAACATTTTTCCAGTCTTCAACAGTCCAATTTTGGTGAGCTCGTGCAAATTGCAGCCTCTTTTTCCTATTTGTAGTGGAGATGAGTGGTACCCGGTGGGGTCTTCTGCTGTTATAGCCCATCCGCCTCAAGGTTGTGCGTGTTGTGGCTTCACAAATGCTTTGCTGCATACCTCGGTTGTAACGAGTGGTTATTTCAGTCAACGTTGCTCTTCTATCAGCTTGAATCAGTCGGCCCATTCTCCTCTGACCTCTAGCATCCACAAGGAATTTTTGCCCACAGAACTGCCGCATACTGGATGTTTTTCCCTTTTTACACCATTCTTTGTAAACCCTAGAAATAGTTGTGCGTGAAAATCCCAGTAACTGAGCAGATTGTGAAATACTCAGACCGGCCCGTCTGGCACCAACAACCATGCCACGCTCAAAATTGCTTAAATCACCTTTCTTTCTCATTCTGACATTCAGTTTGGAGTTCAGGAGATTGTCTTGACCAGGACCACACCCCTAAATGCATTGAAGCAACTGCCATGTGATTGGTTGACTAGATAATTGCATTAATGAGAAATAGAACAGGTGTTTCTAATAATTCTTTAGGTGAGTGTATATCAATATTGTAGTTCATCAGTACTGATCATGAGGGTCTGACTCTGAAATCATTGAAGGAGCTAGAGGGCCTACGGGGCCTGACCTAACCGCTGCCTGTGCTGCTATTATCATGCCTGTTATGTCCTCCCTGTCTGTCCACAACTGTATCTGCAGCCTTAGGAAATGAAAGTTGTGGAATTGTCTGACCCACCAGTCAATGGGCCCGTGTGTAGCTGGCCAGCTAAGACCTGTCCTAGGTTGCTAATATAGCTCATATGTTTATACAGCTAGGCATGCCAATAACCTTAATACAGTTCTTATGTTTGTGTGTTATAGACAAAAGCAGAGTTATTTACAGTGACTTCATGTTTGGATGTCATATGACTGTTATATAAATATCTTGTGTTCACAGAAGCAGAAAAGATAATATGCCTTTAAGATTCATTATATGGATGTGAGGTAAACTCAATGACACAGCAGAAACAACAGAAAGCATAGAGTTAAACTGTTGTTGCTGGGCAGGAGTCTAACCAATCACAGCCAGCCTCACACACAGCAGGAGTTTTGACCAATTATAGCCAGCCTCACACACAGCCTGTGCGGAAAATTCCCTAGAAGGGGCTGTTAGAAATCAATATTCACCAGAGAGAGAAGCTGAACAGACATTCACTCCACTAAGAGTTGTGGTTTATGGAAGCAGAGAGGCCAAAATAGGTATTTAAAACAGTTATATAATGCTCCTACTGTTAATATAGTGATAAGTACTGTATACTGAACCAGTTTATATGTGTGTTTACTTACAGTTCCACCAATTGCAAATTCACTTGCAAACTACAAAGTTCAATTGCAAACTACAAAGTTCACAATCCAAATTCAAATTCCATATTGCAATCCAAATTGCATACAACCATATCAGATCATACTCAACCAATCTGTAAAATGTTACTGCTAACTGCATATTGCAAATTGCGACCAAAGAGTACAGATAATCAAGAGAGAAATATATCCACCATTTTATGTTGAATTACAAGATTGAACAGTTGAACCACCATCTTATGCATACTGCCATTTTGTGATATCTTTTCAACACGTGTTATGTACATGGACTATCTGCTGCGGAGGCAGCAGTGTTATATTTAATGAAAAGTTGAAGTTAATAAAGAAGTGATTTCAAGCATTTGGTGTGCTCTTTAAACCTACTGTTTCCATAGAATGACGCTAGAGGAATTACAGAGTAATAGACAGTCTGGTTAGACTAAAAAGTCAGAGATATCAGAATTCTTCTAATGCCACAGCGCAAAAGGCACTTCATAGTGCTGCGCCTGCCACAGTGGAACTATTACCCTCAGAGGGCGAAGTGATAGCGCTCCTCAACTTGCACAATTAGAGCAGCGGAGCGCCAGCATATACCACCGCGCAGCAACTGATCCCTTAATGAGCAAGCAAAGGCACCTCACTGGAGCTACCATAGAGGCCATAGAACTTGTGCATTAGTCAAACTGCAGCCGACTCTTAAAGTCGCAGAACGGCAAAGACTAAATAGTCAGAAAAAGAGCGCCAACCCTCCTGCGATCCCTTTGAGAGAGAAAAAGAGGCGCATGGTGGGAGGCCAAAGTTCAGAGCTAGAGTGCCCGCACTGCTATCCACGGAGAGGCCACGTACTGCAGCCAGCTAGTTTGACGCCACTAGGCCCAAGGTCTGAAGCAGCGTATCCAAACCAGCGCATCGCAAGTCATCATAGACCATCGCAAGTCATCACAGACCATCAAAAGTCTGCACAAAGCATCGCAAGTCATCACAGAGCATCACAAGTCTGCACAGAGCATCGCAAGTAATCACAGAGCATCACAAGTCAGCGCAGAGCATCGCATAATATTAAGAAAAGACACGTCTCCTTAAAGACTGACATTTGTTCCTGCCTTTCAGAATAAGGTCAGAGCTTTCCTTTTATTACTTATCATTGCATATAGGCTTTGGCATAAAGAGACATTTTTTGTGTTCAGAAATAAGATACTTTAAAGTAAAAACAAAGGACAGTTTGTTGTATATGGACTCTAAAGTATTTAAAGTGAGTCATTTATTTCTGCATTATGTCAGTATTGCATTTAAAGTGAAAGTCATTTATTTCTGCATTTGTCAATATTGCATTTAAAGTGAAAGGCATCTTATTATTTGCATTGATTGTGATAACATTGAAAGTAAAATGTCTGAGCCTAGTATTACCATGCCACTGTTAGAGGATACAAAGCGAGATAGAGTAGAAGTTGAAGAGCAAGGGAACCTGTCTGAGGTAGAAGAGTATGATGAAGCATTAGTCTTGCCTAAAACAAATATAGCCCAAGCTGATGAACTAAGACGTTCATCACGTGCCAGAAAACCGACCTCAAAGATGCTGGAAAATTTGGAGCAAGAAGCAGCATTAAAAGAGAAAATTTTTGCCCAGATGTATGATAGGTGGAAATCGTACATTGAAGACATTCGTAGAAAGCTAAAGCAAGAAAGTATAAAAAGGAACTTGAGTGATATGGTAAAGATGGTAGAAGAATCTGAATCAGAGCTTATGGCAGTATATGTCAACCTGCGGTCAGATTCACATGGTAAACCTGCTACCTTGTAGTTTACATATCGAATTTTCCTCATAGGGCCCTTGCCACCTACCCAGGAACTTACTGTCCATAGTCGGCACCAGAGCCAAAACCCAATCACCCGGGTTGAAGATCTGGACACGAGCCTGCCGATTATAGACCCGACTCAGGGCTTGCTAAACTGCCTCCATATGCTCCCTAACAAGAGGCAACACTGTCTCTATCCGATCTTGCATCTGGGTAATGTACTCAATGACACTTTAATGTGGAGAGGGTTGTTGTTCCCACGCCTTTTTTGCCACATCCAAGAGACTGTGAGGGTTTCTGCTATATAGCAGTTCAAGGGGCGAGAACCCAGTAAAGGCCTGGGGTACCTCTCACACTGCGAACATGAGATAGGGCAGAAGGAGTTCCCAGTCCTTCCTATCTTTAGACACTACCTTTTTCAACACATTTTTTTATGTTTGGTTAAACCGTTCTACCAGACCGTCTGTTTGTTGATGGTAAACAGACGTCCAAAGTTGTTTTATGTGCAGAAACTTAGAGTTTTCTCATCACCTTGGACATAAAAGGGGTCCCTTGGAACCGGAAGTAGTTAAGGGGACCGTACAAGAGAGCAGAAGCTCTCCTGACACTGACATGGAAAAGGACCTAGGAATTTTATTGAACAGCAAACTAAGCTGTAGAAACCAGTGTCAGGCAACTGCTGCCAAGGCCAACAAGATAATCGGTTACAACAAAAGGGGCATAGATGCCCATGATGAGAACATAGTCCTACCACTTTACAAATCTCTAGTCAGACCACACATGGCGTACTGTGTACAGTTCTGAGCTCCTGTGAACAAGGCAGACATAACAGAGCTGGAGAGGGTTCAGGGGAGGGCAGCTAAAGTAATAACTGGAATGGAGGGACTACAGTACCCTCAAAGATTATCAAAATTAGGGTTATTCACTTTTGAAAAAAGATGACTGAGGGGAGATCTAATAACTATGTATAAATATATATAAATGGGTCAGTACAGAGATCTCCCCCATCATCTATTTATCCCCAGGACTGTGACGAGGGGACATCCTCTGCGTCTGGAGTAAAGAAAGTTTGTACACATACATAGAAGAGGATTCTTTACTGTAAGAGCAGTGAGACTATGGAACTCTTTGCCTGAGGAGGTGGTGATGGTGAGTTCACTAAAAGAGTTCAAGAGGGTCCTGGATGTGTTTCTGGAGTGTAATAATATTACAGGCTATAGCTACTAGAAATGGGTCGTTGATCTAGGGAGTTATTCTGATTGCCTGATTGGAGTCGGGAAGGATTTTTTTCCCCTTAAGTGGGGAAAATTGGCTCCTACCCCACAGTTTTTTCCCCTGGTTCTTCTGTATCAACTTGCAGGATAACAGGCTGAACTGGATGGACATAATCTTGGGCCACTGCACGGTTAAATACATTATACCTGACGTAAATATTGATCTGTAAGGCTAAGTTCACACTTCAGTTGTTTGTTCAGTTAATTCCAGCAGTTACTGTATGGTGAGTCAAAATCAGGAGCCAATCCTACTCTCAGATAAGGTATCATGAAAAGATCTGCACCTGTTCTGTGTTTTTGACCTGTAACTGACCAAATAAGTGAAGTGTGAACTGAGCCTAATAGTGACACACAATCATTCTACAGCTAAAAGAAGTGATTCAAAAGCATATGGTTGCACTGCCACAATATGGCTTAAAAGATCCTGTCTGTCATACTGACGCATAGAAACTTTTTCACTAACAGAAAGGACTAGCTATACATGATGCTGCAATGCATAGTGATGTACACCAAGATACACTATTCCCTGTAGGCTGGGATATAGTTGATTTAATGCACTTTGTGACAAAGTAATTCAGAATGAAGCAAATTTCTTGAATAACATTGGCGAAGCGCTCAAATCGAATTTTTGAAAACTTCAATAATCTCTACTGGACAACTCTGTAACATTTGATAAAAAGGATTAAAACCATAAACAGCTTGTTGCATGCTTGAGGCGTAGAGTCTAGCGGAAATCCTGTCTTCTTCCTTGTCTCCCATAATGAAAGTTGGACTTGGCTGCAGGTTTTTCCCCAGGTCGAAATTCAGAAAGTAATCACCGACTGGTAATTTGTGAAGCAGGAATGAAGTTAGGAAGAAGGATGGTACAGTCAGCTGGACACCAGATGATATCTAAGAGCACAATTAAAGACAAGCCAGGACTTGGAGCCAAAAAAGATAGTCTACAGATTCCAAGCATGATGTCAAAGTGTAAAATGTAATATGTTACAGACCCCTTTAATATTTTTATTTTTGTTCCTGGAATTCAGTTTATCTGTCAGATATGGTCTGATGCTTATATTCTTACTTTTTCTACCTCTTTTCCAAGACATATATATATATGTATGTATATATATATATATATATATATATATATTATTATTATTATTTTTTCTTTTTTTTTACTTTTCCATTCATACAGCCTTATAAGGGCTTATTTTTTGCAGGATAAGTTGTGTTTTTTAATGACACCATTTCATTCACTATATTTTGTTTTGAAAAATAGGAAAAAATTTGAGATGAGCGAATTGAAGCTGACGAAGTGTAATTCGATCAGAATTTCAGGAATTATTCAATTCGCACCAAATTTCCTCACGTTTCGTGGTAACGAATCACATTTTTTCCTAAAATGGCTGCTGCACAGTAAGGAACTCTGGGAGCGAGGAATCACACACAATGCCATGCATGCAGCCAATTAGCAGCCAGACCTGTGTTACAGCACTATAATTAGCCTCAGCCATCTTGGATTCAGCCATTTTCCAGTGTACTTAGTGCAGGGAGAGACATTAGCAGGCACTAGGGACAGTGCTAGGAAAGACTTGAAAACATATTTTGCTCAATAGAAGTTTAGGGAAAGAGCATTAGAAGTGTAGGGTAAGGATAGGGAGGAATTATTCATCAGAATTGAAGCAGAACAGGGTTCAATATCCTGGGTAATAGAAACAATCCTATTACACCTTGCTGCACTGACTGCGGATCTAAATTGCCATTATACTGCTGCTCTTTTCAGGTTCGCAATGCCTCTGTAATTCCAGAAAACCATTCTTGTTATTGGGGTCTTATGCAAAAGTATTCACCCCCTTGACTTTTTTTGTATTTTGGTTCCTCACAACCTGGAATTAACATGGATTGTTTGAGGATTTGCATCATTTAATACACAGAACATGCCCACAACTTTGAAGATTTTTTTAAATTTATTTATTGTGAAGCAAACAACAAATATGACAAAATAGCAGAAAAAGTCAATGGGCCAGATTTATCATTACTCTGACAGCTCACTCCACTTTCACATATGGCTAAAGTCAGTTTTAGCCAAGTAAGATTTATGATCGGCCCTTTAAGACTGCAATAAATGTGGTTTGACGGTAGCAGATTATTCGTCAGTAAGCAGCTTTACAAAAGTCGCACATCTTTACAAAAAAGTCTCACGTTTTTATGAAAAAGTCGCATATTCTATTAAAAAGTCTCATAAGATAAGCATGGTCCTCACTGGAGTCAAATTGCGCATTTTTTTGCGACTTTTTTGCGACTTTTTAAATAGTCCTAATAGTAAATCTGTCTAGAGATTCATTTACATAAGAAAACACGCCCACTTTCAGAAAACTGGCTAGCATAGTGCAGAGCAGAAAAAAGTCGCAAATTTGTGCGCAGTTTTAGCGTTTACGCATTTTTTTGCGACTTTTTCACTCCATTATTCTGACTTAAGCTAATGATAAATCTGGCCCAATGTGTATAACTATTCATCCCCCTAAAGTCAATACTTTGTAGAGCCACCTTTTGCGGCAATCAAAGATCTAAGTCGCTTTGGATAAGTCTCTATGAGCTTGCTACATCTTACCACTGGGATTTTTGCCCATTCCTCCTTGCATCATCTTTCATCCAATCTTTACCCCTGTCCTCCTTGTCAGTCTGCAGACTGCAGAATGCCGCAGCAGTTGGTACCTATGTTTTGTCATCATCAGAGACGTGCTGCGGTGGTCTTCCCATGTCTTCATCCTGAAACATAAGTGGTTGGGCATCAGTGCACTCAATCTCTTCCACTTCTGGGGCAGGGCTATGTGGATGGCCCACGGAAACCCTGAAAGCAGAGTCATCAAAAAGCAGAGGAGACTGCTGCATGACTTGAAATGCCAAAAATTGTCCACAATGTAGAGCCAAAAATTTGTGAATTTCACCCGACAATGTAACAGACGAATTAGTAAAATGTATTTCCCTGTTCACTATGTAGAGCAGGGGTATATAACAGCCAAAATTGGTGAATGTCACCCAACAATGTAACAGACGAATTAGTGAAATGTATTTCCCTGTCCACTATGTAGAGCAAGGGTATATCACAGCCAAAAAATGGTGAATTTCACCTGACAATGTAACAGACGAATTAGTGAAATGTATTTTCCTGTCCACTATGTAGAGCAGGAGTATATCACAGCCAAAAATTGGTGAATTTCACTGGACAATGTAACAAACAAATTTGTGAAATGACTTAAAATAACATAAAATACGAAAAAATAAAAACTTATAATTTTGATCTAGGAGGTGGAGGTCCATATGGAGTAGGAGGTTGAGCAGGCGGTGACCGTGGTGGCGATGGAGGAGGAGGAGGTAGCCAACACTGGTTTTTGTTTTTGTTTTTTATTTATATTTTTATTTTTGTTGTTGTTGTTTTTAAAATTAGGGTACACCCCAAAACATTGGGAAATATAAAAAATAAAACAATGAGAAAGTACGCTGGAGTATAACGATGGCTGGGTGCGGCCGGTTTACATGTCTATTCTTCACAAGGTACAGACAAGTCCTGTGGGATCCATGCCTGGTTCATTTTAATGAACGTGAGCTTGTCCACATTGGCTGTGGACAGGCGGCTGCGCTTGTCTGTAATGACGCCCCCTGCCATGTGCTAAACACACATTCAGACAATACACTTGCTGCAGGGCAGGCCAGCCCCTCCAAGGTGTAAAGGGCAAGCTCAGGCCATGTGCCCAATTTGGAGACCCAGAAGTTGAAGGGGGCAGACCCATCATTCAGTACGTGTAGGCGTGTGCACACATACTGTTCCACCATTTTGCTGAAATGCTGCCTCCTGCTAAGACGTTCCATATCAGCTGGTGCTGCTGGTTGTTGTGGCGTGTTAACAAAGCTTTTCCACATTTCAGCCATGCTAACCTTGCCTTCTGAGGTGGAGGCGGTGCCCCATCTGCGTTGGCGACCTCTTCCTCCTCCAGTGCCTTTGCCTAGTGCTTCCACTGTGCCCCCGCTGTCAGGTTTGAATGCCACCAGCAGCGCGTCTACCAACGTGCGCTTGTACTCGCGCATCTTACGATCACGCTCCAGTGACGGAATTAAGGACGGTACATTGTCTTTGTAAAGGGGATCCAGCAGCGTGGCCACCCAGTAATCAGCACAAGTTAGAAAGTGGCCAACTCGGCGGTCGTTGCGGAGACGCTGCAGCATGTAATCGCTCATGTGTGCCAGGCTGCCCAGAGGTAACAACAAGCTGTCCTCTGTGGGAGGTGTATTATCTGTGTCCTCTGTAACCCCCCAGCCAGGTACCAGTGATGGCCATGAGCTGGTTTGGGTGCCACTCTGCTGTGAACACGGTTCCTTCTCCTCCATCTCCTCCTCCTCATCCTCCACCTCCTTATCCTCCAGAACTGTGCCCTGGCTGGACAATTGTGTACCTGGCGTATGTTGGTGCAGGAACCAACCCTCGGCGCCACTTGTGATTAATGACTGGCCTGAAACCCTTGTAAATAATCCCTCTTCCTCCTCCTCCTGTGTCACATCCTCTTCCATCATCGCCCGAAGTGTTTTTTCAAGGAGGCATAGAAGTGGGATAGTAACGTTGAGAACGGCATCATCGACACTGGCCATGTTGGTGGAGTACTCCAAACAGCGCAACAAGGCACACAGGTCTCGCATGGAGGCCCACTCATTAGTGGTGAAGTGTTGCTATTCCAAAGAGTGACTCACCCGTGCGTGCTGCAGCTGAAGCTCCACTATCGCCTGCTGCTGCTCGCACAGTCTGGCCAGCATGTGCAAGGTGGAGTTCCACCTTGTGGGCACGTCACATATGAGGCGGTGAGCGGGAAGGCCAAAGTTACGCTGCAGCGCTGACAGGCGAGCAGCAGCAGGGTTAGACTGCCGAAAGCGCGCACAGACAGCCTGCACTTTCTGCAGCAGCTCTGACATATTGGGGTAATTTTTAAGGAATTTCTGCACCACCAAATTCAGCACATGCGCCAGGCGAGGGATATGTCGAAAACCGGCTAGGCCCAGAGCTGCTACGAGATTTTGCCCATTATCGCACATCAGGCCGGGCTTGAGGCTCACTGACACCAACCACTCATCAGTCTGTTGGTCCATGTCCGTCCACAGCTCCTGCGCGGTGTGGGGTTTGTCCCCCAAAAAGTTAAGCTTTAAAACTGCCTGCTGCTGTTTACTCCTGGCTGTGCTGAAGTTGGTGGTGAAGGTGTTACGCTAGCCGGATGAGGAGGCGGTAGAGCAGGAGGAAGTGGAGTAGGAGGAGGAAGCAACAGGAGGCAAAGAGAAACGCCCTGCAATCCTTGGTGGTGGAAGGACATGTGCCAAACTGTTATCCGTCTCAGGCCCAGCCACCACTGCATTTACCCAGTGTGCTGTTAGAGAGATATAATGTCCCTGACTGTGCTTACTGGTCCATGCATCCGTAGTTAGGTGGACCTTGCCACAGATGGCGTTGCGCAGTGCACACCTGATTTTGTCCCCCACTTGGTTGTGCAGGGAAGGGATGGTTCGCCTGGAAAAGTAGTGGTGGCTGGGAACGACGTACTGTGGGACAGCCACCGCTATAAGGCTTTTAAAACTCTCCATCTCCACCAGAAGGAATGACAGCATTTTGAAATGCTGGCATTCAGGGCCAGGGATCGCGGGTGGGTAGGCGGGTACGGCTTATTGTCGTCCTATGTACAGATACTCCAGTCTCTGCTGTGGAACTCTGCAGCTCCTCCAGGGTTACCTTACGTCTCTGTGTTGCCTCTCTGATTTCCTCCTTGCCCGGTCCGTGAATTTTGGTGGGTGGCCGTCTCTAGGCAGGTTTTCTGTTGTGCCATGCTCTTTCCATTTGGTTATGATAGATTTGATGGTGCTCCTGGGGATCATCAAAGATTTGGATTTTTTTTTATAACCTAACCCTGACTTGTACTTCTCAACAACATTGTCCCTTACTTGTTTGGAGAGTTCCTTGGTCCTTATGGCAGCGTTTGATTATTGATGCCTCTTGCTTAGGTGTTGCAGTGTATTAGTGGGGAAAAGGAAAAAGGCTTATTAGCCGTTGTGTGGTGAAGTGAGAAAATTACAGCCCCATATGGCGTGTATTAGAGGCAAAAAAACATATTATTTGCCGTTCACGGCTGCAGTTATAAGTTCTAATGCCTCTTTTTGGTGTGTATTAGTGGGAAAAAAGAAAAAGGGCTTATTAGCCGTTGTGTGGTAAAGTGAGAAATTTACAGCCCTTTTTGGTGTGTATAAGTAACATAGTACATAAGGCCGAAAAAAAGACATTTGTCCATCCAGTTCGGCCTGTTATCCTACAAGTTGGATATTAGTGGCAAAAAACTGTATTATTTGCCTTTCACGCCCGCAGTTATATGTTCTAAAGCCCTTTTTGGCGTGTATTAGTGGTGAAAAAGAAAAAGGGCTTATTAGCAGTTGTGTGTTCAAGTTAGAAAATTACAGCCCTTTTTGGCGTGTATTAGTGGCAAAAAAGCATATTATTTGCCATTCACGGACGCAGTTATATGTTATTTTGGCATGTATTAGTGGCAAAAAAATACTTTATTTGCCGTTCACGGCCGCAGTTATATGTTCTAAAGCCCTTTTTGGTGTGTATTAGTAGGGAAAAAGAAAAAGGGCTTATTAGCCGTTGTGTGGTGAAGTGAGAGAATTACAGCCCCTTATGGCTTGTATTAGAGGCAAAAAAAACTTTATTTGCCGTGTAAGGACATGGAGAAAGGAGCACTGGGAAGGCGGGATCACCCATGATGCCATGCTTGAAGCCAGTCAGCAGCCAGCCAGCCCTGTGCTGTCACAGCCCTATAAATAGTGTCAGCTATCTTAGATTCAGCCATTTACCAGTTTACTTAGTGCAAGGAGAGATGTCAACAGGCGCTAGGGACACTGTAAAACGATTTGCAAGTGCAGGTGAAAGATTATTCAAGGTGTAGGGAAAGAATAGGGAGGATTCATTCCACAGCATTTATGTTGAACAGGGTTCAGTAAGGTAGGTTACAGCCTGGGTAATAGAAACAATCTTATTACACCTTGCTGCACTGACTAGGGATCCAAATTGCCATTATACAGCTCTGTAATTCCAGCAAACCGTTCTTATTTATCACGTCTGATAAGTCGGATAGAAGATGTGCGGCGCAGAGAGGAGGGAAGGAGGGCAAACTATCACTAGGGAGAGGGAAGAGTGGTGACCTCTAACTCTCCTAGCACTGGCACCTGGCTGTCCTGACGTCCCTAGATGGGTTGCTCACCTGTACACCAATCACGTGCCTCATACATGGCTTACCCTGGAAGAAGCCCTAGATAATGAATAGGGAGGTGGGAACACTAGTCCTCACCACTGACACCTAGGGTAACAACAGGGAATAAACGAACAACACAAACACCACATACAATCCCGAAGGGAGACAACAAACAGTAGACAACAAGCAGGAGACAACAAACATGAGAGAACAGGAATCCGACAACAACTGTTCCACCAGCTCCACAACAACTCCAGCTCCACCAGAGGTCAGAAAAGAGATTCAAGAAGGAAGGTCTATATCTGGCAACAAGGAAAGTAGGAAGAGAGGATATACAGTAGCTGGGAGTGGCAGAGAAAGAACAGCTGAAAGGAAAACTACCGGTTCCTAGATAGGACAAAAAGGATCGCAAACCAAAACAGGAAAACCTGGACCAGAATCCATTACCACAACTAGGTCATGGAGTGATCCCTAGAAACCGAGCGAGTAGCCACCCGCTGCGACCTTCTGACCCCAGGCACCACAGGGTCAGCGATAGGTCGTGACACCCTCGTGACATTATTAGGGTGCAAGTGCTGTTTGATACAGGCATTGACAGAGATTATTACAAGGAAATATTTCTGTCTTATTTGCCCTTGTGTGGTGCAGTTATATGTTCTAAAGCATTTTTTGGCTTTTATTAGTGGGAAAAAAGGGCTTATTAGCCATTGTGTGGTGAAGTGCTAAAATTACAGCCTTTTTTGTTGTGTATTAGTGGCAAAATTAAAATATATCTTAGAAAATCACCAAGACCAAAATGATTAATGAGTAATTATTAGTGTTGGGCGAGCATGCTCGGCCGAACACAAATTTTACTCGAGCATCGCAATGCTCGGCACATGGTGGTTTTCGGCCGAACACCGCAATGTGCCGAGCATTGCGATCCTCGAGTCTCCTCCCCGCACGTTTGTTGGCTGCTACGCATCCAATAAACATGCAGGTTAGCACTGCCATTCACTGGAATGCCGTAGCCATGATGGCTACTGCCAGTACAGTGATTGGCTAGCCGGAACGCATCATCGAATGCTATAAAGCACCCGATGACACGTGTTCAGCTCAGTCTTAGTCAGGGAGAGCTGTGCTGAAGAAGGGACAGATAGTGTAGGGAGTGAAATACTAATATTTTTATTGAAAAAACTTGTTAGAGACCCAAAATTCCTTTTAACCTCTTATGGACAGAAACTTAAAAATGACCTAAATTTTGATTTTTAACCCCCCCTGCAGCCCTCATTGTTATCTGCCGGAGGGCTGTGCAGGGGGAGAGGTGCAGCCGGTGCTGGGGACGCGGGTGGGGCGCACGATCATCCCGCCCGCCCCTTCTCAATTCCAGGATGGCTGAGCGGTTAGCAAGCAGAGTGTCAACACATTGCTGACACTCTGCTTGAAACGGCTGACATCTGTGCTGTGATGCCAGCCGTTTAACCCCTTCCATGCTGCGGTCCGTAGGGACCGCTGTATGGAAGGGAGCTCCCTCCCTCTCCTATCGGGGGCTGCTGTGCCATTTCAACCCCTGATTCTTGACGGGGGTTGCTAAAGGCAGAAGTCTGATCAGACTAAGTGTAAAGTGAAAATACAGTACAGTACACTATATAGTGTACTGTACTGTATTATACAGACATCAGACCCACTAGATCTTCAAAAACCAAGTGGGTCTGGGTAAAAAAATAAATTTAATAAAAAAACACATTTATCACTGATGAAAAAGAAAAAAATTTAATGCACTACACATATTAAGTATCGCCGCGTCCGTAATAACCTGCTCTATAAAAATATCATATGACCTAACCCCTCAGGTGAATACCGTAAAAAAAAAAAACGTGTAAAAAAATCTATTTTTTGTCACCATACATCACAAAAAGTATAATAGCAAGCGATCAAAAAGTCATACACACCCCAAAATAGTGCAAATCAAACCGTCATCTCATCCCGCAAAAATCATACCCTACCCAAGATAATCACCCAAAAACTAAATAATATATGGCTCTCTGACTATGGAGACACTAAAACATGATTTTTTTTTGTTTCAAAAATGAAATAATTATGTAAAACGCACATAAATAAAAAAAAGTAGACATATTAGGTATCGCCGCGTGCATAATAACCTGCTCTATAAAAATACCACATGATCTAACCTGTCAGATAAATGTAAATAACAAAAATTAAAAACAGTGCCAAAACAGCTATTTCTTGTTAACAAAAAGTGTAATATAGAGCAACCAAAAATCATATGTACCCTAAAATAGTACCAAAAAAACTGCCACACCTATCCCGTAGTTTCCAAAATCGGGTAACTTTTGGGGAGTTTCTACTCTAGGGGTGCATCAGGGGGTCTTCAAATGTGACATGGTGTCAAAAAACCAGTCCAGCAAAATCTGCCTTCCAAAAACCGTAAGTCATTCCTTTCCTTCTGCCCCCTGCCGTGTGCCCGTACAGCAGTTTACGACCACATATGGGGTGTTTCTGTAAACTACAGAATCAGGGCCATAAATATTGAGTTTTGCTTGGTGGTTAACCCTTGCTTTGTAACTGAATTTTTTTGATTAAAATGGAAAATCTCCCAAAAAAGTGACATTTTGAAATGTTATCTCTATTTTCCATTTATTCTTGTGGAACACCGAAAGGGTTAACAAAGTTTGTAAAATCTGTTTTGAATACCTTGTGGGGTGTAGTTTGTAAAATGGTGTCATTTTTGGGTGGTTTCTATTATGTAAGCCTCACAAAGTGACTTCAGACCTGAACTGGTCCTGAAAAAGTGGGTTTTAGAAATTTTCGGAAAAATCCTTGTCCCCAAAAAATAAAATGACATTCCCAAAATGATCCAAACATAAAGTAGACATATGGGGAATGTAAATGAATAACTCTTTTTGGAGGTATTACTATGTATTATAGAAATAGAGAAATGGAAATTTGGAAATTAGCAAATTTTTAAAATTTTGGGTAAATTTGGAATTGTTTTATAAATAAAAATTTATTTTTCTGACTCCATTTTAAGGACTATTGTTGTATCTGGCAGCAATATAATTATTAGCGCAACCTGCGCTGAATTGCGTGTAATTGTTAGAGAGACCCTAAAGTCCTTTTAAGGAATATTGTATCTAGCAGCAATATAATTATTAGCGCAACCTGTGCTAAACTGTGTGGAATTGTTAGAGACCCAAAAGTCCTTTTAACCCTTTCATGACCAAGGGTCATTGATGCCCCTGTGTCCAGGTCAAAATTTACAAATCTGACATGCGTCACTTTATGTTGTAATAGCTTTGGAACACTTTTATTTATCCAAGCCATTCTGAGATTGTTTTCTCGTGACATATTGTACTTCATGATAGTCAAAAATTTGAGTCAATCTATTTCACCTTTATTTATGAAAAAATCCCAAATTTACCAAAAATTTTGAAAAATTCACAATTTTCTAAATTTACATTTCTCTGCTTCTAAAACACAAAGTCATACCTAATAAAATATTTATTACTTAACATTTCCCATATGTCTACTTTATGTTGGCATCATTTTGGAAATGTCATTCTATTTTTTTAGGGCGTTGGAAGGCTTAGAAGTTTAGAAGCAGTTCTTAACATTTTTAAGAAAATTTCCAAAACCCACTTTTTAAGGACCAGTTGAGGTCTAAAATCACTTTGTGAGGCTTACAAAGTGGAAACCCCCCATAAATGACCCCATTGTAGAAACTACACCCCTCAAGTAACTCAAAACTGATTTTACAAACTTTGTTAACCCTTTAGGTGTTCCACAAGAATTAAAGGAAAATGGAGATGACATTTCTAAATTTCACTTTTTTGGCAGATTTTCCATTTTATTAAATTATTTTCTTTAACACATTGAGGGTTAACAGCCAAACAAAACTCAACATTTATTACCCTGATCCTGCGGTTTACAGAAACATGTGGTCGTAAACTGATGTAAGTGCGCACGGCAGGGGGCAGAAAGAAAAGGAACGCCGTATGGTTTTTGGAAGGCGGATTTTGCTGGACTGGTTTCAGATGCCTTGTCCCATTTAAAGCCCCCCTGATGCACCCTTACAGTAGAAACTCCCAAAAAGTGACCCTATTTTGGAAACTAGGGGATAAGGTGCCAGTTTTATTAGTACTATTTTGGGGTACATATGATTTTTAATTGCTCTATATTAAGTTTTTTGTGAGGCAAGGTAACCGAAAAATGGCTATTTTGGCACCGTTTATTTTTTATTTTTTTTAGGCAATGATATCAAATATGTGTACTTTCTTTTTTGGTTTGTTTCAGTTTTACATAATGAAGCATTTTTGAAAAAGAAATTATGTTTTTGTGTGTCCATTTTCTGAACGCCATATGTTTTTTATTTTTCTGCCGATAGTCTTGTGCAGGGGCTTGTTTTTTGCAGAAATAGTTGAGGTTTTTATTGGTACTATTTTTGGGTACATAGGATTTTTTGATCATTCATTATTACACTTTATGGTGCAAGGTGACCAAAAAATTGGCTGTTTTGGAACAGTTTTTATTAATTTATTTTCACAGCGTTTATCTGAGAGGTTGGGTCATGTGACAGTTTTATAGAGCAGATCGTTACGGACGTGGCAATACCTAATATGTATACTTTTTTTTATTTTATTTAAGTTTTACACAATAATAGCATTTCTGAAACAAAAAAAATGATGTTTTATTGTCTCCATAGTCTGAGATCCATAGCTTTTTTATTTTTTGGGCGATTGTCTTAAATAGGGTATAATTTTTTCGGGATGAGGTGACAGTTTGATTGGTACTATTTTGGGGGTCATAAGCCTTTTTGATCGCTTGCTGTTGCACTTTTTGTGATGTTAGGTGACAAAAAAGGCTTTTTTTGCACAGTTTATTTTTATTTTTATGGTGTTTATCGGACGGGGTCTATCATGTGATATATTTATAGAGACGGTCGTTACGGTCGCGGTGATACCTAATATGTGTATTTTTATTTTTATTTTTATTTTTTATAGGAAAAGGCAATTTATTTTTTTCATTTTACATTTTTATTTATTTATTTATTTTTACTTTTATTATTTTCACTTTTTTTTTTAATCAAGTCCCTCTTGGATCTTGAAGATCCAGTGGGGCTGATGGCTGTACTTTACTTTGCAATGCTCTTGCGTTGCAAAGTATAATACAATCAGATGCCCTGTAGGTGGCAACAGCGGACGCTTTTTGGAAAGCGTCCGGTTGCCATGGCAACCATCGGGTGCTGCAATCGCAGCGCAACAGCCCCGATGGTGGAGATAGGGAGCCCCCTCCCTCTATTAACCCCATGGATGCCGCTACCACGGCATCTATGGGGTTACAGGTTACAGCAGAATGTCAGCATAGAGCTGACACTCTCTGCTGATGGCGGCAGTTCAGGAATGGAGCCGCCGCCATCACACACAGCTGGGGGATCGGGGGCAGTGCTGGAAAGGGGAGGGGGGGTCGGGGGTGATTCGGCCGCCAGCATGCCATTGAGGGAGGCTGCGGCAGCCGGCAGGACTAATGTATGGGGCGGGGAGGGGGCGGACCGCATCAGGGCAGGAGGCAGGAGATGAGCGCAGGAGGCAGGAGAGGGGCACAGATCGGGGGGGCACAGAGGGGCACCAAGGGCTTGGAGGGGCACAGATCGGGGGGCATGAGGAACACTAGCTGCTTTCAGGCTCTGATCTGCAGAGCGCAGATCAGAGCCTGAAACCGGCATTTTTTCACTGCCGCGATCCGATTGGTTAGTCTGCACACACTAACCAATCGTATCAATTGTCGGCAAGGGGCCACTCTAATTGGTCCCTTGCCGGCATTACTGAACTGTATGCTGTCCGTGACAGCAGCAGGGCAGGGGCAGAAGCTTTAATCCAAGCACTTTGCAGCGCTTGGATTAAAGAACTGTCTTGACGTTTATAGACGTGATAGCTGCACGGGGCATGTGCAGCTATCACGTATATATGCAGATTGCAGTCGGGAAGGGGTTAAGGACAATAGTTGTATCTGGCAGCAATATATATTTTTAGCGCAACCTGTGCTAAATAGCTTGCAATTGTTTGGCTGCTGCAGACAGCAACATTATCTGCGCTACATCTCCTGTCTAACGTGTGCGCAGTCTAAAAATATCTGTGACAACCAGTGTACTTTTTCCATATACGGTATCCGCTGCGGACAGTTACATTACCTGTGCTAGATCTCCTGTATAACGTTAGCGCATCCGAAATATCAGTGACATTCAGTGTAATGTTTTTCGCCGCTGGGGACCGCGACATTATCTGCGCTACATCTCCTGTGTAACGTGTGCGCAGCCTAAAAATATCTGTGACATCCAATGTACTTTTTCTGTAGATGGTGTCCCCTGTGGACAGTAACATTACCTGCGCTACATCTCCTGTTTAACGTTTGAGTGGGGACTGGCAATTAGTGTTTCAGGAGGTGGATGAAGATGATGAGACACAGTTGCCAATAAGTCAACCGCAATTAGTGTCTCAAGTTGATGATGAGGATGAGACACAGTTGTCAATAACTGAGGTTGTTGTTAGATCAACAAGTTAGAAGGATACCCAGAGTGAGGAAGTGGAAGAGGAGGTGGTGGACGATGAAGTCACTGACCCAGCCTGGGAAGGTGGCAAGCCGAGCGAGGACAGCAGTACAGAGGGGGAGGGATCTTCACCACTGCAACAGGCTGGAAGAGGCAGTGGAGTGGCAAAAGGGAGAAGGTGGGCCACACCAAACAGGACCACAACTGTTCCCCGTCTGGTGCTTTTTTGAGGAAAGTGCAGATGATAAAAGAATTTTAATTTGCAACCTGTGCCATACCAAAATGAGCAGGGGCGTGAACACTAGCAACCTCACCACCATCAGCATGATCCGCCACATGGCATAATAGCACCTTAATAGGTGGGTCCACAATCAGTATCTGCGGGTCACACCACTGCCTCCTCTTCCCCTGTGTTATGTGCTGGCCAATCCCCTGTCCAAGACGCAGGCCCGGATGCCTCTGGCCATGCACCTGGACCTTCGCAAGCACCATCAGCTAGCACATCCACTTCTGTGTCCCAGCGCAGCGTACAGATGTCTATACCCCAGGCCTTTGAACGAAAGTGCAAATACCCAGCCACCCACCCTAAGGCCATAGCACTAAATGCACACCTTTCCAAATTGCTGGCCCTGGAAATGTTGCCATTTAGGCTTGTGGACACTGAGGCTTTCCGCAGCCTGATGGCGGTGGCCGTCCCACGTTACTCTGTCCCCAGCCGCTAATATTTTTTGCGGTGTGCATTCCCAGTCTTGGAGGTGCTGGCCTGCCCCACCGCCAGCGTTTTGTCAGAGCATGTATTTAGTGCTCCTGGGGGCATAATAACTGATAAGCGCATGCGCCTGTCAACTGAAAATGCTGACCGGTTGACAAGGCCTGGATTTTTCCTGACTTCTCTACTCCACAAGAGGAAAATGGCTAATCATAAAGGCGCTCTAAATGTGGCTTTTATGGTGTATTGAATACACTGTATTCCCATGCACCCCTTCCACCACTAAGAAGGGTATATGGTTCAATCTCCCTTTTCTCGTCCTCCTCCTCCATCATATCAACATTCTTATTTGGCTGCCCTCGCTCCTAATGTTTTAGAAGGTCATCTCAGCAGCAGGCCCTCAGCCATAATGTTTTAGAGGGTCACCAGCAGGCAGGGGCGTACATAGAAATCATTTGGCTCTATAGCAAGAATCTGATTTGGGCCCCCTAACTCTGCCCACTACCCACCCCTTGCCCATCCCACCACCTGTCCTGGCTCCTCCCCTGTCACACCCCCTGTACTGACCCAGAGAATAAAAGGCACAGGTCAGTTTCTCCGCAAAGGGAACGCCATAGGAACAAGACCTGTAAAATGGTGGAGAAATTGTGTTTTTTTTTTCTAATTCCACCCCATTTGGAATATTTTGCCCGCTTCCCACTACATTGTATGCCATATTAAATGGTGGCATTAGAAAGTACAACTTGTCCTGCAAAAAATAAGCCCTCACATGGATAAGTGGATATGGACCGGAAAAATAAAAAAAGTCATGGCTCAAGGAAGATAGGGAAGAAAAATGAAAATGAAAAAACCTCTGGTATCCTAACTGTTAAAGGGGTTATCTAACACCTATTATTCCCCCCCCCCAAAAAATGCCTGGCCACCGCATACAGGTAATACATATGCTCGGGGGGGGGAGCCTTCCTAGCGTCACCCGTGATGCTAAGGAGGTTCGTTCCCATTGTGGTCTGCTATTGACTGCCCCCCATGTCTCCGGATGTTTTCATTCATGTGATGGGGGAATGCAGTGGCGGCCGTGTGGGCATCAGTGATGCGGGTGCCGGGAACAGGTTAAGTATTACCTGTATGAGGTGCCCTGGCATTTTGGGGGGCATTATAGGGTTTGGATAACCTCTTTAACTCCTTGCTACTGATGCAGAGTTTACCATGAGAAAAAAATAGCCATTTATCATGAATAATGACTTCAGAGTATAAGTTGATATTGTTGTCATAACATGCAAGAAATAAAAGCGTGAACATCATACGTTATACACAAAAACTATGATCTATTACACGTTACACACCAATAATGTTGTTAAACCTCGCACACACCAGTAACTCCACCATATAGTGCTTCTCCCATACACTATGCACAAATAATAACATAATATATAAAATAATCCTGTTAAGGGTCCATTTAGACGTCCATAGTGTTTTGCGGACCGCAAAACACTGACGCCGCACATCGCCGGCACTTAATAGATCCGCAGCTGCGACAAGAATAGGACATGCTCTATTTTTTTCCAGAGCCGAGGGCCGGAAGTTCGGGGCAGTGGACCGGAAATGCGGATGTGGACAGCATCTTTTCCGGCTACATTGAAAATGAATGGGTCTGCACCCGTTCCACATAATTGTGGAAGGGCCCAACCGAAATATATACCTCAACCATAGAATAAATCCTTATTCAAGTAATGCCCAAGCCTTTGGCAGTACAATATATACATAACCTACATAGAAAAATGCCAGACCGCTGGTACTAATTAAATCTTTATTACAAAACACATAATAATTTAATAACATACATGATTAAAAGAATCAGTGCAGGAGATAAAAAAGCAACATCGCTGGAGGAGACATACAGTGGACAAAAAATCCCTATCCCTTAAACATGATTAGACAAAAAATGCATACATGGAATTCATACAATGCAGGAAACAGGACAATTACCCATGCTGAGTCTCCTCCAGGATGGCGCCAACCCCAACGCGCGTTTCGGTGTACCTTCATCTGGGGGTCTTTGTGGTAATTGTGGAAGGGATCCGGACCCATTCAACGGAGATCTGAATGGACCCTTATACAATGTACACAGATAAAACCACCATATCCTGTACACAGTGGGACAGGGCTGCTATTAGCAATGTTTTGTCCCATATTTGCCACAGAGTCAGTGCCACTAGGCACTGTAAGGGTTCATTGTGGATACACCCGGCCGGCACCCCCATAGAAATGCCTATTCTTGTCCGCAATTACGAACAAGAATAGGACATGCTCTATTTTTTTCCAGAGCTGCGGACCGGATGATCGGGGCCACGCTCCGGAAATGCAGATGCGGAGAGCACACTGTGTGCTCTGCGCATTCATTCCTGCCCCATTGAGAATGAATGGGTCTGCACCCATTCCGGATATTGCGGAATGGATGCGGACCCATTCCACGGACGTGTGAATGGAGCCTTAGAGGAGGCAGATGTTAGGGACACTGCAGTGGGTGGGAGATTAGAAACTGCTAGAGGCTCTATGAGGGGAGCGAACATAAAAGACAAAAGGAGATGGAGAAGTTCTGTTATTAGAGGGAGGTTAGCAGCAGCTGGCATGGGCTCTTTATATGAAAGGGGAAAGAAGCAGGTGGCATGGACTCTGATAGATCAGGGGGCAGAAGTTGATAAGGGCTTTGTGCTAAGGGATTGGGCACATCAAGTCCAATAGGTGATAGGGGCTCAGAAACAGATTGGAGGAGGACAGAGGGTTCCATGGGCTTTGTGAGTGGGTGGTGGTGACAAGGGATACAAAAGGTGGCAGAGGCTCTGTTATGAGAAGGGGCCACAGAAACTGGTACAGGTTCTTTGGGTCACAGAAGGTGGCAAGGAGTCTCTGAGGACTTCAGGGAACATAGAAGATGATAGTGGCTGGAGGCCACAGATCGTTGCAGCTATTCTGTGGGGAGAGTAGTAGAGGGGCATACAAGAGAGGTTCTGTGGGGGCCAGGAGGGAGATAATAGGTAACAGCAGGATAGAGGGAAGTGGCAGACAGCTAGTTTCCTACCTCAGATTCTTTCCTGCTGCAGTATTTTTTAACGACTGGCGATGGGAGGCGTGGCTTCACTGGGTGGGGCAGAGCTTCATGGAGGAGGGCGTGACCGGTGAAGTTCTGTCTGCTTGAGCCTGACATGGAGGGTCGGGACATCAGCAGAGTGTGCTCTATTGTGTACAGTATGAAGGGGAGAGGTTCGGAGGGGGCCCTGAGCATAGAGGAAGCAAGCAGGGCCCGGCCAGGTCTGAACGGAGGACAAGTGGGTGTGCCTTAATGCCCAATAAAATGTCTGCAGATGTAGGGGGCGGGGCCTTCCATGTGCTCCGGGCCCCCCATGCCACGGGCCCCATAGCAGCTGTGTGGTCTGTCTATATGGTAGGTACACCACTGCCAGCAGGCCCTCGCCCATAATGTTTTTTTGAGGGTCACCAGCAGGCTCTCAACCATAATGTTTTTGAGGGTGACCAGCAGGCCCTCACCCATAATATTTTAGAGGGTCACCAGCAGGCCCTCGCCCATCATGTTTTAAGGGGTCACCAGCATGCCCTTGTTCTTAATGTTTTAGAGGGTCACCAGCAGGCCCTCGCCCCTAATGTTTTAGATGGTCAGATCAGCAGCAGGCCCTCGCCCCTAATGTTTTAGATGGTCATATCAGCAGCAGGCCCTCGCCCCTAATGTTTTAGGTCAGATCAGCAGCAGACACTCACCCCTAATGTTTTAGATGGTCAGATCTGCAGCAGGCACTCGCCCCTAATGTTTTTGAGGGTGAGCTCAACAGCAAACCTTCACCCCTAATGTTTTAGATCAGTGGTCCCCAACCTTTTTTGCACCAAGGACCGGTTTCATGCAAGACAATTTTCCCAGGGACCGGGTGGGGGGGAAAGGGGGCGGGGGTTCTGGGGTGGGGCTTAGGGGGTGGGCGGGGCTGACTGATTCACGCGCATAACAAAACACAAGGTGCATATTAAAATATATAACACCATATAATGACTATATAAACTGACTATGGTCTCTGCTGCACTGGTCTCTGCTGCACTGGTCTCTGCTGCACTGGTCTCTGCTGCACTGTACCGTATTTTTCGCCCTATAAGATGCACCTAGTTTTAGAGGAGAACAATAAGAAAAAAATATTTTTCATTACACCTCAGGTCAGACCAGCAATCAGACCCCCAATGTTAATCAGACCTCAGATCAGACCCCCAATGGCTCAGATCAACCCCCAAACCTTTATCCATCTATCAGCCCCCAATGTCAGCCATAAACCCCCCCAATGTCAGCCATAAACCCCCCCAATATCAGCCATAAACCCCCCCAATATCAGCCATAAGCCCCCCATTAGCCCCTCATGTCAGCCATAAGCCACCCATTAGCCCCTCATGTCAGCCATAAGCCCCCTATTAGCCCCTCATGTCAGCCATAAGCCCCCCATTAGTCCCTCATGTCAGCCATAAGCCCCCATTAGCCCCTTATGTCAGCCAAAAGCCCCCCATTAGCCCCTCATGTCAGCCATAAGCCCCCCATGTCAGCCATAAGCCCCCATTAGCCCCTCATGTCAGCCATAAGCCCCCCATTAGCCCCTCATGTCAGCCATAAGCCCCCTTTAGCCCCTCATGTCAGCCATAAGCCCCCCATTAGCCCTTCATGTCAGCCATAAGCCCCCCCATTAGCCCTCATGTCAGCCATAAGCCCCCCATTAGCCCCTCATGTCAGCCATAAGCCCCCCATTAGCCCCTCATGTCAGCCATAAGCCCCCCATTAGCCCCTCATGTCAGCCATGATTAGCCCCTCATGTCAGCCATAAGCCCCCCATTAGCCCCTTTATGTCAGCCCCATGTCCCTCATGTCAGCCCCATGTCCCCCAGGTCAGCCATCAGCCCCCAGTGCAAATAAAATAAAATAAATAAATTAAAAAAAAACACTTACCTCTCCTGCTCCTGGTCACCATCGCAATCCTCTTTATTCTGCTGTCGGCTGGCTGTGTATAGCGGCGCACAGCGTGAGGTCACAGAGAGACCTCACGCTGTGCGCAGCCATGCACAGCCGATAGCCGAGCCGAGGACAAGGAAGTGGTGAGTACAGATCCTTCACCGCTCCCTGGTCCTTCTGTACTAATGAAGCGCTTCCATAATGGAAGCGCTTCATTAGTACAGAGTTAAAGACTGCCCTGATCACCGCGGCCCGGCTAATAATCCTCCACGGCCCGGTCCTGGGCAGCAGCCCGGCGGTTCGGGACCGCTGTTTTAGATGGTCACATCAGCAGCAGGCCCTCACCCCTAATGTTTTAGATGGTCACATCAGCAGCAGGCCCTCACCCCTAATGTTTTAGATGGTCACATCAGCAGCAGGCCCTCACCCCTAATGTTTTAGATGGTCACATCAGCAGCAGGCCCTCACCCCTAATGTTTTAGATGGTCAGATCAGCAGGCCTTTGCTCCAATAGTTTTTGAGGGTCACCAGCAGGCTATCAATCATAATATTTCAAGGGTGTGTATGATGCCCTCCCTTATGTGTAATAAAGAGTGTATTGTAGTGCCAGTTCCTTGAAATTTTTGGCAGCCCTTTCATTTAGTGCATAGGCTTTATGTGTGTAGGAGTCCCACTACCTGAACAATTGTACCACAATGTGAATGAGGCCCTCCTTTATGTGATATACAGGTTGTATCGGAGTGTCTCTTCCTTGTAATTTTTGGCAGCACTTGCACTTTATATAAAAGTAAATATACAGGAACAAATGTTTCCTAACAATTTTTCCTCTAAAATCAGTTTTATTTTTGGTTTTGTGCGTATTATTGTCAGTCTGCAAAAGTGGCGTACTAATCGGACAACATAGTTTCCAGCAGCGACCTGGGAGTCCAAGATGCATCCAGACATCCTCCCCATGCTGTTCCCGAACCATTTCAATGGTGTTTCTATCAATTTCTGACCTTTCCTGTGAACCAGACACCCTCCCCTCTTCAGAACAGGGGGTGCCTGGTTTAATGCTCGGGTTCTCCCATTGACTTCCATTGTGCATCCCGAGGTGTTCTACTCGAGCACCCGAGCACTTTGGTGCTCGACCAACACTAGCAATGATCCATGAATGCAGCAGCCAAAAAGTCATTAGACTCTGGTTATATAGCACAGAAATTGTTCCAAAAGAAATACAGTATGATAGGCAGGACATCTTGCAGTAATCTTCTGACTATGCTAGTGACTTCCTTCAAATATGAAACAGTACATACTCCACTTATTTAAAATTCTTTGCAATGTGATCATGAATGGTTTCATTTGGACTAGACATTATGATAATAGTGATACAAATGCTGGTGGACTGAATATTAAGATCAGCATCTAACCAGCCCACTGGGAGATAGAGTGATCCTCTGTTGAACCTACCCATTTTAACCAGTCAGGACAAACAGTAGAGAGATGCTGAGGATAGTCTACAGACAGAGAGACTAAGTTGTCCTGGTCTGTGTAAGCTGCATGTAAGTATGAGTTTATATATACAATAGATAGACGTGCCTGTAATTTTACATTTAAAATTCAGTACAATAGTAAAGGAAAATGAGAAGGGAGGATAAAGATGGAGGATCACATGAGCCAGGAAAGGTCCCATTGTGTGAACAGCCACCAGAGTGAGAATATTGGCTGCTCTATCAGGCTCTATATTAGCACCGAAGCACAGATGTCATTGCAAGCTCAGCCACTGATATGATAGGACTTGTCTGCCATGTCTCTTAGAGGTACCAATTAGCCTATGTCTGTAGCCAGGGCTGTAGCTGCTCATGTATTGCACTGCACAATACATGAATTTTTAAAGAGACAATACCCTTTTTTTGTACAAAAAACTGCCAAAAACTTGCTGTAAAGCTTAGACAGTTCCTAAGTGTGCATTAGGAATATTACCCATAGAACCCACCAACAGCATATATTTTACAGCATACATTGCGCAATTGCTCCTTTTTCTTTCTCAAAACTTTTTGCAAAACTTCTACAGTTTATACATCTGCAATAATTATATTTTAGTCAATAATTATATTTTAGTACATCAAAAGTGGCATAAGGGCTACCAACTGCACCTTTTTTCCCCAAAACATGTTGCAAATTTTCTTCCATTTTTAAGGACACAAATACGTTTTTTTTAGTTTGTGAATAGCAGTGTATAGTTTGGTCGCATTCAGGGGACCTCCATTTGCACGTTTTGCTGTTTCCCAAAAACTTGTTACAATTTTTCTTTATCATTTATGAGTGTGCAAATAAGCACAGTTAAGGCTACTTTCACACTTGCGTTCAGAGCGGATCCGTCTGCTGTCTGCACAGACGGATCCGCTCCTATAATGCAGACGTTTGGATCCGTTCAGAACGGATCCGTCTGCATTATAGTTTAGAAAAAAATCTAAGTGTGAAAGTAGTTCAGACGGATCCGTCCAGACTTTACATTGAAAGTCAATGGGGGACGGATCCGTTTGAAAATTGAGCCATATGGTGTCAACTTCAAACGGATCTGTCCCCATTGACTTACATTGTAAGTCTGGACGGATCCGTTTGCCTCTGCATGGCCAGGCGGACACCCGAACGCTGCAAGCAGCGTTCGGGTGTCCGCCTGCTGAGCGGAGCGGAGGCTGAACGCTGCCATCCTGATGCATTCTGAGCGGATCCGCGTCCATTCAGAATGCATTGGGGCAGTACGGATGCGTTCGGGGCCGCTTGTGAGAGCCTTCAAACGGAGCTCACAAGCGGAACCCCGACGCTAGTGTGAAAGTAGCCTTAGTGTGCCAATAATAGTGTATAGTTTGGTCATAGACAGGGGACATGCCATTGCACCTGTGTTTAATTTTCCCAATAACTTCAATTTTTCTACCATTTATAAGTTCACAAATAAGTGTATTTTAGTTCACCAATAGCAGTGTATGTATAGGTCTTAGCCAAGGGACATTCAAGTGCACCTTTTTCTATTTACCAAAAAATCTTTTTTATTGAAAGAATGAATGAAAATTGTCTCCCAAAAGATCCTTTTATCAGAGTCATGTACCTGACATAACATATATTGTATTGGACTCTGTACAACTGCCATTTTTTCCCCCCACAAAATCCATGTATCAGTTGTGTACCAGACTAGCCCAATTGAGAATTTATTTTATCTATTTAAAAAAGAAGACTTTGTCCAAATATATTTAATTCATTATTTTGTCAAAAAATCCATATGCCCGCATATCAAATCCTTCATCAAATCATTGTCACCTGCAAGCTCTCTGCTAACTCTGCAGGCAGAGATTCAGGCATGTCCATTTAGGTACAAATGTAGGTACTTTCACTTAACACTACAATACATGAATGAACATCAAAGGCTTACACGGGAAAATCTATTTGCCAGAGTCGTGTGCCTAACCTAAGGTATATTGCATTGGACCCAGTCCTAGTGCAAATTGTTTAATTTTAATTATGTATAGTTGTCTTGTACTCAAAAAATGTAAGGGAACCTGTCACCAGGAAAATACAAAGTGATCTACAGGCAGCATGCTATAGAGCAGGAGGAGCTGAGTAGATTGATGTATAGATTTATGGGAAAAGACTTTATAATTTAAATTCCTGCTCATTCTGGGCTTTGAAATCAAGAGGCAGTCCTATCACTGATTGACAGCTATTTCGGTATGATTGAGCATACAGAGGTAGCTGTCAATCACTGATAGGACCGCCTCCTTGACCACAAAGCTGAGAAAGAGCAGGAATATAAAATAATAAATTATAAGTTATACTAAATGTTTTTACAATCTTTTCACAACTCTACGGGTTTTTATTTAAAAAAATAATAATTATTGCAAATTTTAATCTGCACCAACATTGTTTAAAGGGGGTTGGCAGGGGAAATATTTGAATTCACGATATTTCGTGAATATTTTTTAGAATATTCGTCATATATTCGCAAATTCAAGAATTCGAGATTATATTCTTGATTGCGAAAATCGGCAATGTAATATTTGTGAAATGCGTGCAAAATACAGCCGTGGGTCACTTATGCTACATTTTTCAAGCTGGTATAAGTTTCCTGAGACTGGAGAAAATGGTTGGCACAGCAGAACATTAGAATAGCTTTATATGCAGATAGAGTCAAGTGCTCCAATATATTCGCGCATGTGAATTTTAGGCAATTAATGATGTGCATATTTTTTCGGAATACGTGCAACATGTGACATCACAGCACTATGTCTGTAGCATGTATGTATGGACAACAGAACCTATCAGCTACACTATAGATCAATCTAACCTACACTGACTATCTCCCCCTAACTATCTGAATTATATATATAAGTTAACTGTGTAATGTAATAGAACAAAGCACAGAGCACAGCAATGACACTGCTGTCTCTTTCAGCAATAAACTTTAGAAAATAGCAATATAGTACGGGGTAGGCCACTTTTCTATTGGTTGCTAGGGATGTTGCTAAGCTATGACAAAGCTTTCTCATTGGCCCACAAGCTAAAATAAGGGAGGGATGATCACCTGATGTGTACTGTGTAAAAAAAACAAAAACGAATATTTGTCATTACGAATAAATAGCACCATATTCTAAATATTCGCAAATTCTCGAAGTGACAATATTCGGGATAAAAATTCGTAATACGAATATTCGCGCTCAACACTAGTTAAAGGGTTTCTGTCACCTCTTTTTACCCTATAGAGTTGCGGACGTGCACTGCTAGATCGCCGCTAGCGTGTCTGCAATATACCTGTCCCATAGCTCTGTGTGGTTTTATTGAGTGTAAAAAATGAATTTATATATGTGAAAAAGTGGGATTTTGAAGATTTCTGAAAAAATTCTAAATTTGCTTCTAAACTTCTAAGCCTTGTAACATCCCCAAAAAATAAAATATCATTCCCAAAATGCTACAAACATTAAGTAGACATATGGGGAATGTAAAGTCATCACAATTTTTGGGGGTATTACTATGTATTACAGAAGTAGAGAAACTGAAACTTTGAAATTTGCTAATTTTTCCAAATTTCTGGTAAATATGGTATTTTTTTATGTAAAAAAAATAACTTTTTTGACCCAATTTTAGCAGTGTCATGAAGTACAATATGTGACGAAAAAACATCCTCAGAACGGCCTGGGTAAGTCAAAGCGTTTAAAAGTTATCAGCACTTAAAGTGACACTGGTCAGATTTGCAAAAAATGGCCTGGTCCTTAAGGTGAAATAGGGCTGTGTCCTTAAGGGGTTAAAATTGTCTTGTCTTAAAAAAAATTATGAAAATTGTCTGAGTTTCTTATCTTCACCAAAATTGATAGATATTGTCTTGCCTTCCCAACAATCTTTCCAGATTGCTTGCATATACCAAACCATCGCCATCTGCAAGCTCTACAATGTCTGAGAATTTTTTAAGCTCCTTATCTTCACCAAAATTGTATCATTCTCTTCAGTCAGTGTGCTTGCTTATACCAAACCATTGCTGTTTATAAACTATACTTTTTGAGGGGGGTTTTTTTCTCAAAAAAATTTAAATTCTCTGTAATTTTTCATACCGTCTCAGCATTGTTTAAAATTGTCTTATCCTAAAAAAATTGATGAAATTGTTACGTGTTCCCAAAAATCCATTCTCTCCAGTGTTTTTGCATATACCAAACCATTGCCATCTGCAAGATATACATTGTCAAATAGATTTTTCCCCCCAAAACTGTGTTGTTTTCCATTATTTCTCCAAAACAGCCATCCATACCTTGTATTCTCAACGTGCAGAAATGAACATGAGCATTTCCTTGTGAAATACCAGTCAAGGAAAGGAACAAACAGCCAAATCTCGGCTACTTACCAATAGAGTTGTGCTCCTTAAGGCACAACTGTGGTGAAGCCATATGATAGATGCTCATTGTCACTGTGCAAGAGGAACCTTTCCAATAATGACAACCATGAAGAAAATCAGGGGCATAGCTAAAGGCTCATGGGCTCAAGGGCGTATCTAAAGGCTCATGGGCCCTGGTGAAAGAGTTCAGCTTGAGTCCCCCTTCCCTCAGTGCTTTGTGGCCAGAGGAGAGAAAGCACATAGCCTTCATGCTGCCTGAGGCAAAAATTGAAACAGCAACCATGCCAAACATGCCAAATTTATGACCTAACCCCTTTCTTCCAGCCAGAGGTGTAACTTAACCTGCATGCACTTTCTATAATACTGGTGTATTCTTATGTGGCACAAGGGTCTTTGGGCCCCCTCAACCTCCTGGGCCCGGTAGCGACTGCTACCTCTGCACCCCCTATAGCTACGCCCCTTAAGAAAATGCAGGTCTTGGGATGCTGATGTCAACAGTAGAATTTTTACTATAAAAATTATACAGTTAAAATATGGCTGTTCAATATGTTTCCAAGACAGACTACCTCCTTCCTCAGGAAACAGCATGCTAGGTTCTATTGACATCTCCACATTTGAGTGTGGTTCACATACCAGGTGGCGGTGCTTTTGCATCTCCTCCACAGTCTTCTAAATGGACATCCTGCTGTCCACAATAGAAACAAGGCAAACCATTGCTTCCACTTTCACTCTCTCCTTTCATATTTGTAAACTGAAGGTTTGCTATGCAGTATTAGAACTGATGAGCCTGAGTCAGAGAAGCCACGGAGTGGATCAGTTGCTAGTCTGCATTAAAGGGATTCTGTCCGCTAGTTTGAGCCTATAGAGCTGAGGACATGTGCTACTAGATTGCCACTAGCACATCCACAATATACATTTCTCATAGCTCTGAGTGGTTTTATTCAATCAAAAAAATTATTTTATATACATGCAAATGAGGCAAGTAAGGAGGCTAAGGGGCTGCTACCAACATTTCAGGAGCACAGGCACGCCCACTGTGAAGGAGCCCAGCACCGCCCGCATCCTCTGAATCTCCTCCTTGCTCCCCCGACATCACAGAGTTGAAGCGCATGCGCGAGTATGCCGCATGTGAGTGCCGGCATGGTGCTCCTTCCCTGTGCTGGCATCAGCCTCAGGGATGAACTGCGCATGCTTGTCGCAACTTTTGCTGAACAATTCACTTTAGGGCTCATTCACATGACCATAAGGGCTCTGTGCCCATATTGTGAATTTGAATGGGTCTGCGATCCGCAATAGATCTTTTGCAAAGCAGATGCACGGACCCGAAAGCCCACAGAAGCGCTTCAAAGTGGTTCTGTGGGCTTTCAAACCGTGCCTCTGCTGTGCAAAAGATATGACATGCCTTTGACATCATCCACAGCATGAAGTGCACACGGCCAGTGCCTGTATATTGCGAACCTGCCGTTTGCGGTCTGCAATACTGGCTCAGAACCCTTATGTTCGTGGGCATGAGCCCCTAATTGTAGTAACAGTGCAGTGATGATGAGCGCTGTCCACTACAATGTTGACAGTGCTGTTTAGTTTCAGAACCGACTTCCAGGGACAGACCTACACAAAACAGCTGATTGGCAGGTGTGTGGAGTGTTGGACTGCTGCAGATCACCTTGTAATAGTGTATCTTAAGGATAAGCTATCGCTTAAAAAGGCTGGACAACCCCTTTAATATGTGTAAATGTACATGTGTAATGTCTATTAATGGTTGATATGTATACAAATGTGCATGTACATTGTGTATATATGTGTGCAATGCACGCTATATGCAAGTATATGTAATGTACCTGTACAATGTAGAGGCAAGTATAAGTATGTATGCACCTGTAATGTATGCAGAAAAACTCTATTAAAGGGAGTCTTTCACCTAAAATCACTGTGGCGAAAATAACCTCGCCACTGGGTTTTGGAGGGGCCTGTTTGCCAGTCTCTTGCCTCAGGATTATGGCCCATATACTAACTTTGAAGGAGAAGACAGATCAGCCGCACAGCTTAAATCTGTGGAACTGTTTTGGGCAGGAAAGCCATGCTTGCGGTCGGCCAAATGTGACTTACATGGGATTCGGGAACCCCTGCTCGGATCTGGGTGATTTTTGGATATGTTGTTCACTCAGATCAGAGCTATCCATGGATGTATAAATTATTGGGATATGTGGGGTTTTGAGGTGTTTTCTGTGTTTTGGGAAAAATGTGTGTTTTCTGTCTGTGAGTGATTAAGTTAGCCCATTATGTTTGGTAGTTGTATCACAGGCAGAGCCCAATGTGTTTTGGTAATTGTATTTTGTTGATTGCGTCAAAGATAATGCTCATTGTATTTTGTTGATTGCGTTACAGACAGAGGGAAGGGGGTTTTGTGTACAATTGCTGGGAAGGTTTCAATACTGTAAATGCATGTAAATGGCTAAAATATAAACTGTCACAGTCTTCTACAAGGGCCCCAGGGGGAGTGCCCCTTGCTAGGAGACCTGCATAAAAGGCTGAAAAATAACCCATTAAAGAGTTCCTATTTTACATTCAACATAGAGCCTCGTCTCATGTGTGTGGGATTGCTATACGTGTATACTCCCCTGGCTATTACTCCTAGCTCTTGTAAGAGCTGTTCCTGTTCCTGGTTCCTGTGGTGGTATCGATGTAGAGCGGAGTGCTTGGAGTGATCGGGAGGCACTGGGAGCATCCATCAATGGAGGTACGCAGTCGGGGTGTCAGGAGATCCTTTACAATCACCATCATAGAACACTAACATCAGGATCTCCATTACATTCCCCATATTAGAATGCTACCTTCCATATTGCTGTCCATTGCCGATTTTCTCAGAAAAACACTTTTATTCAATATGTTAATTAGCTTCTGAAGGTGCCCAGGGGAGGCGTTCATGTGGCCATTGCCCAGGTCCCTCGTCGCTTTTCATACGAAAGCCCTCCGCTTTTACCCCTCTGGCCCACCCTAGGTTCTTCTGATTATGTCCTCCTCTTAGTGAGAAATCCAGCGCCAGCACCGTTCAACAGTTTCGTCGCGCATGCTCACTTCATTCCCCATTATGGGCAGAGGCACAAGAGCGTTTAATGCGCATGTGCTGGCCCGTACAGCCCGATCTAGCTGGCCTCGTGCATCTGCCCATAATGGGGAATGAAGTGCATAGACACGGCGAATCTGCAAATTTGCGGACTGCAAAATATATACGATCGTGTGCATGAGCCACTAAGAATGAGTTTGTTTAGGCTTCTATACTAAAGGAATGATCGCTCTGGTTTTCAACCCTTAGGATACCGGGGGTTTTTGCGTTTTTGCATTTTTCTTTTTCTTTCCTATTTTCCTTGAGCCATAACTTTTTTATATTTCCGGTTACATACCTGTATGAGGGCTTTTTTTTGCCAGACAAGTTGTACTTTCTATTAATTATGACATAAAATGTAGTGGGAAGCGGTAAAAAAAACACACCATTTTATAGTGACCTTTCATAAACTCTCTGATGACTGATCTCCAAAAAGTGTGCAAAGTGGTTATACAGTATGTGTATGTAATGAATAAATGTGTGTAAAGTGCATATATTGTGTGTGCTAATGTATGTGTTTGTAAAGTATACATGTGTGTAATGTGTGCTATGTGTGGATATCTGTGTGATTTGTTTGTTTTATGCATTCAATCAGCAGCATTATTCATATTTACAATATATAATTTTATTATTAAAGAGTACAGTATACAACATATGTGTATATATGGGTGTGTACTCTCTGGCATTTCACTTTATCTTTCTGCTACATGTCATCTGAGCTGCTGAAGTAATTGGGCAATTTTTGTATGAGCTATGACCGACGCTCCCAATAAACCCATCACATTCTGCTCTTATTTAGCATTTCTGTGAGATTTAATTATCTGTTAAATATTTGGGCAAAGAACATTAACTTGGACTTCAGGGACCTGAAAAACTGTTTGAGCTACAGTATGTTAATGATAACTAAAAACTAAAGATGCATTGTATAGAAGCAAGGTGGACCCTCTGAATCAGTCCCCTCAATGGACTCTGCATACTCTAGTCTGATACCAATTAAAATGTTTCAAATTTTCAATACCACTTAATAATAATTTTAATGTCTTGTTATTTTTGCCTACAATCACAATTCCAACTGTCTATTTTAACTTTAGCCTGGAGCAATTCATCATGGTTGTGTAAGGTGAAGTACGAACCTATCTTAAATGGAAGGAGGCCTCCTTTGTCAAACATATGAGCAGCACCGCCACAGCAGCATTGCAGCACAACCAGGAAGCCTTGTGTTCAGCTGCTTAAAGCATCAGCAATGTTGTTCTATGTGCCAGCTGCTGAATGGCATAGGTACACCATCACTGAAAAGAGCAGTATAGAAGGAAAATATGATGGAACACTGAGATGATGAGCATTGAACAGTATGAAGAGAAGCCAATAAAAGCTTGAGCTCTGTGTGGCATGAAATGTATGTTGTACACCAGGCAAGGCCTGCTACAGTGACTGCTGCAGTAGGTGAACAAAACATGGAGTCTTCATCAGTGATCAGGAAGCATTCTAAAGTGAAGAAGGAGACTAAATCTTCCCCATACAAATATACTATGCATGTACACAGCATAAATGCCACAGTAGCACCGGAAGCAAGCCTAATCCTTGGCAGGGAAAACAAAAATAAGAAGGGGACAGACCAGGCACAGCAAATCATGCAGAAAACCAGGCCTAAACATTATTTCTGGCTATAAACATAGATCAGTGGTCACCATAGCTGCAGTGACCTGAAGACAGCTGCAGATGCCGAAGGTGACCTAGAGAGTTTGTGGGAGTACAAGATGTCTCCCTCTCCACAAGTATGCCACAAAACATAATGTGAGCTGCCTAAGATGGCCTCAGAAGAATAGATAATTTGCAGATTAGATGGCTGCATGTGACAGCTACAGCTATGTTGGCCCTTGGATCAGAAAGGTCCTCTTGGGACCAGTGTGCAAATGGACTTTAAATATGGACTATAAATAGTTAATTAGTTAATACAGTTAGAACTTTGCCTTTAAGTGAAACTGACTGAGTAATTGCAGAGTAACTGTCGAGAGTTATATGCCTGTAGGAGACTGTAACTGCCACAGTTTATAGTAACCTCATATTGAGCAACTTTCAAATGGCAAGCTTGAGTGTACGTGAATATGTTTAATGCAACATTTGGAAGTACCATTGTATGTTCAAGAAGTACTGTACAATATGTTCGCTCCTGTGGACTGATCATACAGACGTGCCTTTTCTTACATTTCCTTTTGACTTGCTATATACTGAGTGGTACGAATAATACACTATGGGCATGTTTGACAATAATCTTATTTAAAACATTATAACGAAAGTCATGATTCTACGACAGATCTGTCAATCCACATATCGTATGTCATGGACCCAATTGACTTTAATGGTATCTGCCAAGGTTCTAGTAATTTTGTTGGATAGAATAGCTCTGCATATTGTACCATTTTTACAATAGGAAATACCAGAAAGCTTGATGGAACCACTAATGTAAAATTTATCCCTGAAAATATCAATACTCATGGGAGTAGGCTATATAAAAGAAAATTCACTGAGCTAGCAAGGCCCCCTATTTAAAACTTAACTTTTAGTCTCAGGATGCTAATAAAAGTAAAAGGTGGTCCCACTAAACTAAACATATAACATATAGAAGAAGCAATGATATATTACAGAGACACAATAGTATATAGAGTAGGGCATAGTAGTGGAGATAGTATTCTCCCACTGATGTAGTAACTCACAGTTTATTCATGGATGAAGCTCATCACTCATCAGGCTTTCTGTTCAACTTGATTTCTTCAGAGTAGTGGCATCTCCGTGAGGTTCAGGGAGTAATGGACAGCTTTATAGGCCTATAAAAGAATGTTCGGACACTCAGGGATCTTCCCCCTTTATAGGTAATAGCTGGTCGTTCAGGGACTTTTTACTTAATGTCTGGGTCCATTAGTAAGAGATCCCAGTACCTTGATAGGATTCCTTGTACTTTTTGACTATGATCATCGTATGTTCCTTTAACTCGAACAGTGTTGGTTTTCCCTCTTGTCTCTAAATTCTAGTGGAATCCAATAGTTCAATTCTGTCCTTATTTTTCGCAGTCTGGAAGGCAGCGTACCCCCTGCTAGTAAACCTGGTTTGTAGTTCCTTTGCCTGTTGAAAAAAGTCTCTCTGGTTGTTGCAGTTTCTAAAGATAAGCGGATACTGTCTGTTTGGTATACCACTTTTTTGGCTGAGTAAGTGGTGGCTTTTCCACCTCAGAAAACGGTCGGCTTCCAATACGTTTTGTATGTATGGTGCCCTCTCTCAGAGTTATATTCAGGTCTAAAAAAGTTATGTTATTTGAGTTTATCTCAAAGGTGAAATGCATTCCAATATTATTGTCATTAAGTTCATAAATAAAAGCCAAGAAGAGGTCTCTGGGGCTGTCCCACAGAACAAGAATATTGCGTATGAAACTGCCCCAGAAGAGAATCTTGTGTGTCCAGGGGCTGCCCTCGGTAAACACTTTAGTGTCCTCCCACCCGCCCAAAAACAAATTGGCATAAGTGGGGGCACAGGCGCTCCCCATTGACATGGCCCTGAGCTTGTGGAAGAACCCCGAATTGAAGAGAAAATAATTTTGTCTGAGGACAAAATCAAGTAATTTAAGAATCAGATCATTGTGTGCTGGGTACCTCTTGTCTGTAGAAAATGGTAAGTCTCTTGAATCCCTTTATCATGGGAAATGTTGCTATATAGCGCCTATATAGCATTACCCTTTTCGAAGGTGAGACCATCTAGTTTCTTTAGAAGGTCAGTGGTGTCTTTAATGTATGAGGGTAATGCTGTAACAAAGTACCTCAGGACCTTGTCAATGTAAATTCCCACATTTTGTGTTATAGAGTTTATTCCCGCCACAATGGAGGGGTACCTTCAAGGGATTCAGGCCTCGTCTATTGCCCTCATCAAGATGTTTTCTAGTTGGGATTGAAAGTCATGTGTGGGATCCCTGGTAAGTCGTGCACAGCAGTGGCGATCATTCAATATAGAATGGCACATTTTTTAAATAATTTTGACGATTCATTATCACCAAGTTTCCCCCCTTATTGGAGGGTTTTATGTCAGATTCTATTTTTTTATCATAGCTTCTATTTCTTGTTTATTCAAGTTGGGTGGGTGTTCGCCCTCTCTCCGCTCAAGTTTCTCCAGTTCCTTGGTGAAAATACCCAGAAATAAATTAATTGTGTGTGTTTCCATTGGGGAGGTGTTTTAGTGCACTTGGGTTTACGGTCACTAAATGGACCTGATCCTATGCTCTTTTTACCCTCTTCAGATAGTCCTGCCAGGAGTTTAAACACTGGGAGGTCTTCAATAGGGACTCCCAATTTAAGACTTTCTTCAAAATCATTATTCTTGAAGAATTTATGCCATTTCAACTTTCTACAAAATAAATGTAAGTCTTTGACTCAATTTAAACCTTTTGAAAGAATATTCATTTTAGTGGTGGAGAATGTTCTTTCAGATAGATTTATAGTTTGAGCCCGACAGGCATCAGGTGTTGTGTTAGATACTATTACTTCCCTTGGTGGGGGCGGTCTCTCAGGTGGCATGGTCCCGTCCTTGATTTACTGCATATGCAGATTATACAATCAATTCTATTTTGTTTTTCTATAATTGGGGACTAGACTGGCCTTGAAACAGTTAGGATACAGATTCCCGCTGTCAGACTGCCTATTTTTGAGGCAGAACGCGCCATCTTCATTATTGGCATGACGGGTCATATGATGATGGCACGCAGTCGCACCAGGTCACAGGTATATTGTATGTAAATGAGGATTGGCTTTCATCCGCATCAACGCTTTCATCCGCATCAACTCAGCACATGTGCTGAATCCCTGCACGTATGCCGGTATTGATGAATTGACTCCCCGAAATTGGGATAGGATGCTGACCGGCGCATGCACCATTGTGTCGCATACACGCCAAGCGGGTAGAATTTATAAAAACGCGACTAGCGGAGGGAAACTAACCAGATACACCTACTGGCTACATCTCCTTGAGCCATCGCGCTCTATAATGAATAGTCCCCTGATGAACCTACACTAATCTTGATAGGGGAAACACGTTGGGATGCAGTTTATTGATAGGAAGGGACACTTATTTTAGGGTAAGCCACGGCTAAGTGGGGCCACCCCTTTCAGGGCGATTACTCCGCATTTAGGCAGGGACTATTAGCATGTTATAGTGAGTGTCCCAACATTCTTTTATAAGCCTATAAAGAGGTGCATTACTCCCTGAGCCTCACAAAGATGCCACTACTCTGAAGAAATCAAATTGAGCAGAAAGCCTGATGAGTGATGAGTAGGGTTGAGCGAACCTGAACTGTAAAGTTTGGGTTCATACTGAACTTTTGTTTTTTTTTTGTACCCGGACCCGAATCAGAACATTTTCGTAAAAGTTTGGGTTCGAGTTCGGTGTTCGGCGATTTAATGGCGCTTTTTGAAAGGCTGCAGGGCAGCCAATCAAAAAGCGTTTAACTAGTGTGCCTACTAATGGCATGGCTGTGCAAGTGCAGTGTGCCATTTTGTGCAAGTGCAGTGCACCACTGCATATATGCCAGGGATAATAATTTAATCCTGTTCTTTTAGTTCAGTGGGCAACATATACCCATTTTTTAAGTGCAATATAGTGAAATAAAATCAGTAAATCCATCTATTTCACTGTGGGTCTAAAAATCATCTTTTTTTTTCCATAAAGTACCTTTGCGGCCTGCACTGCAAATCTGATAGTGAAATATAATCAGTGAATACAACTGGGACATTGTGGGTCAAAAAAAACACTTTTTTTTTTGCCATAAAGTACTTTTGCGGCCTGCACTGCATTTGTGATAGCAAAAGAAGATCAGTTAAATCCATCTGTTTCATTTGTGGGTGAAAAAAATCATATCTTTTGTTGGCCATAAAGTACCTTTGCGTCCTGCATTGCAAATCTGATAGTGAAATATAATCAGTAAATACAACTTGGACATTGTGGGTGAAAAAAAACATTATTTTTTTTGGCCATAAAGTACCTTTGCGACCTGCACTGCATATCTGACAGCCAGGCAAATAAATACAGTAAATCCATCTGTAGGATTTTGGGGTGACATTTCCACAGTTTTCAGGCCAGTCATTCACAAGTGGCTCGGAGGGTGGGTTCCTGCACCAACATAGGCCAGGTACACAATTGTACAGCCAGGGCACATGTGCAATACACCATTTTTACACCCCGGACACAGAAAGATAATTTATCTGTCTGTTCATTCTGTGGCTGACCTTCCTACAGCTATTTTTTGGTGGGCGCAATGCAACATCTAAAATAAATATTAATAATTTAATACTTAAACCGTATGTTAGTTAGGTGGGCGACAAACCAATTTTTGTGTGAAGTACACCTGCACCTGCATATGTGCTAGGGACAATAATATAGTTAATCCATCTGTGAGTTCAGAGGTTGACATATTTGCATTGTTGGCTGTTTTCTACCCCTGCTCTACATAGCAGACAGGGAAATAATTTTAAAAAATGTGTCTGTTACATTGTTGGGTGACATTAACAATTTTTGCAGTTGAAAAACCTCTGCTCTGCATAGGTGACAGGGACTTAAATTTCAAAAATTTGTCTGTTCCATTGGTTGGTGACATTAACCAATTTTTGCAGTTGAAAAACCCCTGCTCGGCATAGGTGACAGGGACCAAAATTTATAAAAATCGTCTGTTCCATTGGTGGGTGACATTAACCCACTTTTGATGTTGAAAAACCCCTGCTCTGAAAAGGTGACAGGGACCTAAATTTCAAAAAATCGTCTCTTTCATTGGTGTGTGACACTAACCCATTTTTGCCATTAAAAAAAACCTTGCTCTGCATTGCTGACAAGGAATTAAATTTAGTAAAAACATCTGTTACTTCGGTGGCTGACCGCAAAAATTTAGGAAAGCATCAAATAATGGACATGGCCCTGGTCGTGGTACTGCTGGTGTTGGTGGAGCTCCTGTTGCAGGGAGAGGAAGTGGTCGATCTGTGCCAGCTACACGCACAAGTGAAACACCTTCCTCAGGTGCAGGTAGGCGACAGAACCTTCAGCGTTATTTGGTAGGCACGAATGCCGCTCTATGAATGGTGAGGCCAGAACAAGTACATGTGATAGTAGATTGGGTGGCTGACAGTGCATCTAGTTCCTTTACATTGTCTCCCACCCAGTCCCCTGATGAAAGATTAGAGTTGGCACCTGCAGCCCATGGCCATCAGTCTTTCACCCCACCCCCTTGCAAATCAGCCAAGCGGTCTGAGCCCCAAGTCATGCAGCATTCTCTTCTGCTTTTTGATGACTCTGCTAGCAGGGTTTCCCAGGGCCATCCACATAGCCCTGCCCCAGAAGTGGAAGAGATTGAGTGCACCGATGCCCAACCACTTATGTTTCAGGATGAGTACATGGGAGGACCACCGCAGCACGTCTCGGATGATGACGAAACACAGGTGCCAACTGCTGGGGCTTTCTGCAGGGTGCAGACCGACAAGGAGGGCTGGGGTGAAGACTGGGTGGAAGATGATGTGGAGGGCGATGAGGTCCTCGACCCCACATGGAATCAAGGTCATGCGAGTGACCTGTGTAGTTCGGAGGAAGAGGCGGTGGTCGCACAGAGCCACCAGGACATCAAAAGAGGGAGCAGGGTGCAAAAGCGGAGCAGTCGTCTCCTAGACAGTATGCCTGCTACTGCCACCGCACCAAGGGACCAAGCACAACAAAGCCAGCTCCAAGGAGTTCCCTGGCGTGGCAGTTCTTAAGACAATATGGTGACGACAAGACACAAGTGGTTTGCATGCTGTGCAATCAGAGCCTGAAGTGAGGCATAAACGTTCTAAACCTGAGCACATCCTGCATGACCAGGCAACTAAGTGCAAAGCACGAGTTGCGGTGGAGTAGACACCTCAAAAACCAATAAAGGTCTCTGGCTCCTCCTGCTTCCTCTTCTGCTGCAGTCTCGGCCTGTCACGGATATAGTAGGGGAGAACACCAAAAGACAACAAGACGGAAGGGAAAAGACACTAGGCCTCACCGCTAGGGAAGGAAAAGGGTCACCACCTATAAAACCCTGCTCCTGTCCCTAACTCCTATCCGTATGGGCACCTCTCGATGGTGATGCCCATACAAAGGAACCTAGAAAACCCTGGTGGCCCTCAGATGCCCTAGACTTAATGACAGGGCAGAGACAACCCGCTCCTTCCCTGGTGAAGGAACCAGCGTCTCACTAAAGCCTAGTAAACAACAGAGAGGGGGGGAATACAAAACACAACAAGCGGAACACTTAACTTCTAATGATGATGGATGATCAGGACTTCAACTAGAACAACACTCCAGCTCTTCCAACACCAAATGAAGCTATCCAGTGCAAGGAGTGATGGGTGAAGTCAAACTAAATAGGGGGAGGTAAAGGTCACATGATCCACATGTAAACAGGAGGTGAGGACATACAAGCAACACACAGACAAAGTGAAACCAAAAGATTCTGTCAGATCACTAATGAGCAGATAATCTTTCAGACCTTGTCAAACCTGGAAGGCTAAAGGGTTAACAATGGCAGTGATCTTATATGGACCAATAAATCTTGGCCCAACTTCCAAGAAGGTACCTTAAGTTTAATGTTTCTTGTAGACAGCCACACAGAATCACCCACTCTCAGGTCCGGACCACTCATACGTCTCCTGTCAGCCGCACGCTTATACCTGTTGCCCATCTTTTCCAGGTTATTTTGGATTTTCCGCCAAATAGAAGACAAAGAAGAGGAAAATCGTTCCTCCTCAGGAATGCCGGAATTATGAGCACCAGAAAATGTACCAAACTGTGGATGGAACCCATATGCCATAAAATACGGCGACTTATCAGTGGATTCCTGTCTACGGTTATTTATCGCAAACTCAGCTAACGACAAAAATGAAGACCACTCGTCCTGATTCTCTGAAACAAAACATCTCAAGTAAGCCTCCAGATTCTGATTATTGCACTCCGTCTGTCCGTTCGACTGAGGATGAAAAGCCGATGAGAAGGACAATTGTACACCCAGACGAGTACAGAACGCTCTCCAGAATCTGGAAACAAACTGAGTCCCTCTATCGGACACCACATCAGAGGGAATGCCATGTAGTTTCACGATGTTGTCGACAAACACCTGCGCAAGAATTTTAGCATTGGGTAATGCAATAAAGTGTGCCATTTTACTAAGACGATCGACAACTACCAGAATCACGGTCTTTCCTGAAGAATTTGGATAAATCCGTGATAAAATCCATGGACAAGTGGGTCCAAGGTATGGACAATGGAAGCAGAGATCCGGAAGGCCGAGTATGTGTCACCTTAGCACGTGCACAGGTACCACAGGCTGACACATAGTCCTCAATACACTTACGCAACCCCGGCCACCAGAATCTGCGAGAGATGAGATCGATATTCGATCTGCTCCCAGGGTGCCCAGCAAGCACTGTACAGTGATGTTCTTCGAACACCTTGTGACATAATTCGGGGGGAAGAATTTCCCCTGAGGACAAGAGTCCGGAGCATCCTCCTGTGCCTCCAACACCCTGGTCTCGAGATCAGGATAAAGAGCGGAAATAACTACCCCTTCAGATAAAATGGGACTAGGGTCATTAGACTCCCCCCCCCTCAGGAAAGCTACGTGACAAAGCATCCGCCTTGACGTTCTTAACCCCAGGGCGGTAAGTGACGATGAAGTTAAATCTGGTGAAAAACAATGACCATCTGGCCTGCCTTGGGTTCAGTTGCTTAGCCGACTTCAAGTAGGCCAGATTCTTGTGATCCGTAATTACCGTAATAGGATGAATTGCTCCTTCCAACCAATGCCGCCATTCCTCGAACGCCAACTTAATGGCCAGCAATTCCCTATTCCCCACATCATAATTCCTTTCAGCAGTCGAGAGTTTTTTTAGAGAAAAATGCACATGGGCGCCATTTACTGGGTGAAGGACCCTGCGATAATATTGCTCCTACCTCAACCTCTCACGCGTCAATAAATGGCTGAGACACGTCCGGTTGCACCAGAATAGCGGCCGAAGCAAAACATTCTTTCACAGCAGAAAAGGCCTGTAATGCTGCATCAGACCAGATAGAAATATCAACACCCTTCCTAGTCATGTCTGTTAAAGGTTTAACCACCGATGAATAATTCAAGATAAATTTATGGTAGTAGTTGGTAAACCCCAAAAACCGCATAAGCGCTTTCAGATTTTCGGGTCGATCCCAGTCCAACACAACACGGACCTTCTCGGGATCCATACGAAAACCTGAGGATGAGAGCAGGTAACCCAGAAATTGCACTTCCTATACAGCAAAGACACACTTTTCCATCTTAGCATACAACTTATTCTCTCTTAGGATCTGTAACACCTGTTTCACATGATCCTGATGAGTCTCCATATTAGGTGAATAAATTAGTATGTCATCAAGGTATACAACGACAAACCTCCCCACCAGATGTCATTGACAAAGTGTTGAAAAACCGCAGGAGCATTGGTTAACCCAAAGGGCATGACCAGGTTTTCAAAATGACCCTCAGGGGTATTAAATGCGGTCTTCCACTCATCCCCCTCCTTGATCCTTACCAGATTATATGCCCCCCTCAGATCCAATTTAGAGAACACCTTGGCACCAACAATCTGACTAAACAAATCCGGAATCAAATGAAGGGGGTAAGGATCACGGACAGTAATACGATTGAGCTCACGGAAGTCCAGACATGGTCTCAGGGTACCATCCTTTTTCTTTACAAAGAAAAATCCAGCAGCCACTGGGGACTCTGATGGTCTAATATGTCCCTTTGCCAAACTCTCGGTGATATACTTTCGCATAGCCTTTCTTTCGGGTTCCGAAAGATTATACAACCGAGATTTGGCCAATTTAGCTCCGGGAATAAGATTGACGGGACAGTCATACTCCCGGTGCGGAGGCATCTCCTGAACGAGGGTACAGTTTTAGTGGTAACCATAGAGAACGATGCATTAAAACAGTTGTCCATGCAAAAATCACTCCAATCGAGAATCTGTCTCGCTTGCCAATTGATGTTAGGGTTATGTTTGCTTAGCCATGGTAAGCCCAACACCAACGGAGCAGGCATACCCTCCAACACATAACAGGAGATAGATTCCTGATGCAAATCACCCACTCTTAATTGAATATCATTCACTACCTGCGACAGGCATTTTTGGGCGAGAGGTGCTGAGTAGAGTTGAGCGAACACCTGGATGTTCGGGTTCGACGAGTTCGGCCGAACTTTCGAAAAATGTTCGGGTTCGGGATCCGAACTCGACCCGAACTTCATCCCGAACCCGAACCCCATAGAAGTCAATGGGGACCCGAACTTTTGGGCACTAAAAAGGCTGTAAAACACACCACGGAAAGGGCTAGAGGGCTGCAAAAGGCAGCAAAATGTAGTTAAATCCCCTGCAAACAAATGTAGATAGGGAAATGATGAGTTAACATAAAATAAATAAAAATTAAACAATAATAATTGGAGTGAGGTCCCATAGCACAGAATCAGGCTTCAAGTCACCCACCAATGGAGAAGGTCACTTACTATTATTTTGACCACAGCACCCAGACAAAGGAGAGAGGTCCCACAGCAGAGAACCAGGCATCATATTACCCACCACAGGAGTAGGCCACCATTTAGTTACTTTGACCCCTACACCCAGACGGAGGAGAGAGGTTACACAGCAGAGAATCAGGCATTTAGATCACCCACCACAGGAGTAGGCCACCATTGAATCAGACCCCGGCAACCATGTCAGATGGCACAAGCATAAGCTTTATATCAATCAGCACAGGAGAAGGCGACTTTGACAGACTTTGACCCCTACACCCGGACGGAGGAGAGAGGTTTCAAAGCAGAGAATCAGGCATTTAGATCACCCACCACAGGAGTAGGCCCCAATTTAATGGGACCCCGGCAACCATGTCAGATGGCACAACCATCAGCTTCATATCAATCAGCACAGGAGAAGGCGACTTTGAAAGACTTTGACCCCTACACCCAGACGGAGGAGAGAGGTTTCACAGCAGAGAATCAGGCATTTAGATCACCCACCACAGGAGTAGGCCCCCATTGAATCAGACCCTGGCAACCATGTCAGATGGCACAACCATCAGCTTTATATCAATCAGCACAGGAGAAGGCGACTTTGAAAGACTTTGACCCCTACACCCAGATGGAGGAGAGAGGTTTCACAGCAGAGAATCAGGCATCATATCAACCACCACAGGAGAAGCCACCATTTAGTTACTTTGACCCCTGCACCCAGGAAGAGGAGAGAGGTACCACAGCACATATTCTGGCATCATATCAGCCACCACAGGAGAAGCCACCATTGAGTTACTTTGACCCCCGCACCCAGGAAGAGGAGAGAAGCACCACAGCACATATTCTGGCATCATATCAGCCACCACAGGAGAAGCCACCATTGAGTTACTTTGACCCCCGCACCCAGGAAGAGGAGAGAGGCACCACAGCACATATTCTGGCATCATATCAGCCACCACAGGAGAAGCCACCATTGAGTTACTTTGACCCCTGCACCCAGGAAGAGGAGAGAGGCCCCACAGCACATATTCTGGCATCATATCAGCCACCACAGGAGAAGCCACCATTTAGTTACTTTGACCCCTTCACCCAAACAGAGGAGAGAGGTTCCACATCAGAGAATCAGGCATCATATCAACCACCACAGGAGTAGGCCACAATTTAATGGGACCCCGGCAACCATGTCAGATGGCACAACCATCAGCTTCATATCAATCAGCACAGGAGAAGGCGACTTTGAAAGACTTTGACCCCTACACCCAGACGGAGGAGAGAGGTTTCACAGCAGAGAATCAGGCATTTAGATCACCCACCACAGGAGTAGGCCCCCATTGAATCAGACCCTGGCAACCATGTCAGATGGCACAACCATCAGCTTTATATCAATCAGCACAGGAGAAGGCGACTTTGAAAGACTTTGACCCCTACACCCAGATGGAGGAGAGAGGTTTCACAGCAGAGAATCAGGCATCATATCAACCACCACAGGAGAAGCCACCATTTAGTTACTTTGACCCCTGCACCCAGGAAGAGGAGAGAGGCACCACAGCACATATTCTGGCATCATATCAGCCACCACAGGAGAAGCCACCATTGAGTTACTTTGACCCCCGCACCCAGGAAGAGGAGAGAAGCACCACAGCACATATTCTGGCATCATATCAGCCACCACAGGAGAAGCCACCATTGAGTTACTTTGACCCCCGCACCCAGGAAGAGGAGAGAGGCACCACAGCACATATTCTGGCATCATATCAGCCACCACAGGAGAAGCCACCATTTAGTTACTTTGACCCCTTCACCCAAACAGAGGAGAGAGGTTCCACATCAGAGAATCAGGCATCATATCAACCACCACAGGAGTAGGCCACAATTTAGTTTATTTGACCCCTGCACCCAGGAAGAGGAGAGAGGCCCCACAGCACATATTCTGGCATCATATCACACACCACAGGAGAAGGCCTCTTTCAGTGATTTAGGCCTTTGGACCCAGACAGAGGAGAGAGGTCAGAGATTAGCTTCATATCCCCCAGCACAGCAGAAGACCGCTTTATTTGACTTAGGCCTCAGCACCCAGACAGAAGACAGAGGTAGCATGGCAGAGGTTATGGCTTCATGTCACCCGTTAGTTTAACCGGCCACTTTCATCTGGTTAGGCCCCGGCGCCCAGACAGAGAAGAGTTTCATTCAACTGTGGGTTTCATAAAATTTGTATCAAATAAAGAAGTGGCCCGTAGCACAACAAGACATGTTTTAGGCAGTTAATAAGGTCCTGTGGGATCCATGCCTGGTTCATCTTTATGAAGGTCAGCTTGTCCACGTTGGCTGTGGACAGGCGGCTGCGCTTGTCAGTAATGACGCCCCCTGCCGTGCTGAATACGCGTTCAGATAAAACGCTGGCCGCCGGGCAGGAAAGCACCTCCAAGGCATAACATGCTAACTCTGGCCACGTGGACAATTTCGAAACCCAGTAGTTGAATGGGGCCGAACCATCCGTCAGGATGTGGAGGGGTGTGCAGACATACTGTTCAACCATGTTAGTGAAATGCTGCCTCCTGCTAACACGTTCCGTATCAGGTGTCGGTGCAGATAGCTGTGGCGTGGAGACAAAACTTTTCCAAATTTCTGCCATGCTAACCCTGCCCTCAGATGAGCTGGCCGTGACACAGCTGCGTTGGCGACCTCTTGCCACTCCTCTGCCTTCACCTTCCACCTGTTCCCCTGTGACATGTGGGAATGCTCTCAAGAGCGCCTCTATCAGCGTGCGCTTGTACTCGCGCATTTTACGGTCGCGCTCCAGTTCAGGAATTAAAGTGGGCACATTGTCTTTATACCGGGGATCCAGCAGGGTGGCCACCCAGTAGTCTGCACACGTTAAAACGTGGGCAACTCTGCTGTCGTTGCGCAGGCATTGGAGCATATATTCGCTCATGTGGGCCAGGCTACCCATGGGTAAGGACAAGCTGTCCTCTGTGGGAGGCGTATCGTCATCGTCCACCGTATCCCCCCAGCCACGCACCAGTGATGGGCCTGGGCTGCCACCCCGCTGTGAACTTGCGTCATCCTCGTCCCCCTCCACCTCCTCCTCCTCCTCGTCCTCCAGTACAGTGCCTTGGCTGGCGACTTGTGAACCTGTCCTCTGCTGCTTAAACAAACCTCCCTCTGAGCCACTTCGAACAGACTGGCCCGAAAGTGTTAGAAACGAGCCCTCATCCTCCTCCTCCTCCTCCACCTGGGCCACCTCCTCTAACATCATTGCCCTAAGTGTTTTCTCAAGGAGACATAGAAGTGGTATTGTAACGCTGATAACAGTGTCATCGCCACTGGCCATGTTGGTGGAGTACTCGAAACAGCGCAGCAGGGCACACAGGTCTCGCATGGAGGCCCAATCATTGGTGGTGAAGTGGTGCTGTTCGGCAGTACGACTGACGCGAGCGTGCTGCAGCTGAAACTCCACTATGGCCTGCTGCAGCTCGCACAGTCTCTCCAGCATGTGCAAGGTGGAGTTCCACCGGGTGGGCACGTCGCATATGAGGCGGTGAGCGGGAAGGCCGAAGTTCCGCTGTAGCGCAGACAGGCGAGCAGCGGCAGGATGTGAACGGCGGAAGCGCGCACAGACGGCCCGCACTTTATGCAGCAGCTCTGACATGTTGGGGTAGTGGTGAATGAACCTCTGCACCACCAAGTTCAGCACATGCGCCAGGCAAGGGATGTGCGTCAAACCGGCTAGTCCCAGAGCTGCCACGAGATTTCGCCCATTATCGCATACCACCAGGCCTGGCTTGAGGCCCACCGGCAGAAACCACTCGTCGGTCTGTTGTTCAATACCCCGCCACAACTCCTGTGCGGTGTGGGGCCTGTCCCCCAAACATATGAGTTTCAGAATGGCCTGCTGACGTTTACCCCGGGCTGTGCTGAAGTTGGTGGTGAAGGTGTGTGGCTGACCGGATGAGCTGGTGGAAGCAGTGGAGGAGGAAGCCGAGTAGGAGGAGGAGGCTACAGGAGGCAGAGAATGATGCCCTGCGATCCTAGGGGGCGGAAGGACGTGCGCCAAGGAACTGTCCGCCGGGGGCCCAGCCGCCACTACATTCATCCAGTGTGCAGTTAGTGAGATATAGCGTCCCTGGCCGTGCTTACTGGTCCACGTATCTGTGGTTAGGTGGACCTTGCCACAAATGGCGTTGCGCAGTGCACACTTGATTTTATCGGACACTTGCATGTGCAGGGAAGGCACGGCTGTCTTGGAGAAGTAGTGGCGGCTGGGAACCACATACTGCGGGACAGCCATGGCCATCAGCTGTTTGAAGCTGTCTGTGTCCACCAGCCGGAATGACAGCATTTCAAAGGCCAGCAGTTTAGAAATGCTGGCGTTCAGGCCAAGGGCTCGAGGGTGACTCGGGGGGAATTTGCGCTTCCTCTCTAAGGTTTGAGATATTGAGAGCTGAACGCTGCTGTGTGATATAGTGGAGACGCTAGTTGACGGTGGCGGTGGTGGTGGTGTCGGTGGCACATCCTCTGTTTGCTGCTCGGCAGGTGGCAACATTCCTCTCGAGGCGGAAGCCGAGGCAGCAGCGGTAGAGGGAGCAGGGGGAGCCTCAGCGAGTGCCTGGTTTTTAAGGTGTGTACCCCACTGCAGTTCATGCTTTGCATGTAGATGCCTGGTCATGCAGGTTGTGCTGAGGTTCAGAACGTTAATGCCTCGCCTCAGGCTCTGATGGCAGAGCGTGCAAGTCACTCGGGTCTTGTCGGTAGGACATTGTTTAAAGAAGTGCCATGCCAGGGAACTCTTTGAAGCTGCCTTTGTGGGGCTGGGTCCCTGTTGGCGATGTCCAGTAGCAGGCGAACTCTGGGGGCGGCGGCTCGTCTGCTTTGGCCCCCTGCTCCCTCTTTGGCTTCGCTGTTGTCTCGGTCTCACCACTACCTCTTCCTCTGAACTGTGAAAGTCATCGCCACGACCTTCAGTCCATGTGGGGTCTAAGACCTCATCGTCCTCTGCATCGTCTTCCACCCAGTCTCCCTCCCTGACCTCCTCCTGTTCAGTCTGCACACTGCAAAAAGACGCGGCAGTGGGCACCTGTGTTTCGTCATCATCAGAGAGTCGGTGACTCTGCTGTGGTGGTATTCCCATGTCCTCTTCATCTGGAGACATAAGTGGTTGTGCGTCAGTGCATGGTATGTCTTCCTCCACTGGGGAAGGGCTAGGTGGACGCCCCTGGGAAACCCTGGAAGCAGAGTCTTCAAACAGAAGAAGAGACTGCTGCATAACTTGTGGCTCAGACCGTTTCCCTGATATGCTTGGGGGTGATGTGACAGACTGATGGGCTTGGTTTTCAGGTGCCACCTGTGCGCTTTCCGCAGAAGACTGGGTGGAAGACCATGTGGTGAACGTGCTGGAAGCACTGTCGGCCACCCAATCGATTAATGCCTGTACCTGCTCAGGCCTTACCATCCTAAGAGCGTCATTGGGCCCCACGAGATATTGCGGTACATTCTGCCGGCTAGTTGAGGGAGTTCGTTCCCTACTGTGTGCGCCTGGGGCCGAACGGCCACGTCCTCTACCAGCAACAGAGGCTCCACGGACACCACCACGACCGCGTCCTCGTCCCTTAATAGTATTTTTCTTCATTGTTGCGATTCAACTCGCACCACAATGAAATATATTATTTTTTATAAGCAAAATCCCCTCACTGGAATACTTTCAGTCTTTTGGATTACAGATGGAATGACTGTTATATGTGAGTACCGCTTTCTTTGACAGATTCTAGTATGGGTACATATATGTTTTCCCAACCCCAGCACATTAGTTTGCTAATTCCAGATGTATGAAACGCAGGCCTAACTGTATCTAGTATATTGAACGCCAGATAAACTAACTTGGCCTTTTTTAAATAAAAAAAATTCCCTCACTGGAATACTTTCAGTCTTTTGACTGTATGGATTACAGATGGAATGACTGTTATATGTGAGTACCGCTTTCTTTGACAGATTCTAGTATGGGTACATATATGTTTTCCCAACCCCAGCACATTAGTTTGCTAATTCCAGATGTATGAAACGCAGGCCTAACTGTATCTAGTATATTGAACGCCAGATAAACTAACTTGGCCTTTTTTAAATAAAAAAAATTCCCTCACTGGAATACTTTCAGTCTTTTGACTGTATGGATTACAGATGGAATGACTGTTATATGTGAGTACCGCTTTCTTTGACAGATTCTAGTATGGGTACATATATGTTTTCCCAACCCCAGCACATTAGTTTGCTAATTCCAGATGTATGAAACGCAGGCCTAACTGTATCTAGTATATTGAACGCCAGATAAACTAACTTGGCCTTTTTTAAATAAAAAAAATTCCCTCACTGGAATACTTTCAGTCTTTTGACTGTATGGATTACAGATGGAATGACTGTTATATGTGAGTACCGCTTTCTTTATCAGATTCTAGTATGGGTACATATATGTTTTCCCAACCCCAGCACATTAGTTTGCTAATTCCAGATGTATGAAACGCAGGCCTAACTGTATCTAGTATATTGAACGCCAGATAAACTAACTTGGCCTTTTTTAAATAAAAAAAAAATTCCCTCACTGGAATACTTTATGGCTTTTCACTGTATGGATTACAGGTGGACTGGTATTAGTAGGGGTGACACAAGCACACCCAAGTCCCTGATGTAGGATTTCTATGGCACAGACCACTATTACAAGTGATTAATGGACGTTGGGAGAGATTGTGCTGCAGCACTAGTCCCAAGATGGCCGCCGCCTATCAGCCCAGTAACATGTGCCACAAAATGGTCTGCACAACCTTTAAAAAAAATAGCCTTGGACTGTGCTGCTAAATCGCTATTGGTCTGAATCCCAGGTGTAGATGTCTGACTTGTTTGGAGCTTTGGAATGCACACTGTGGCAGCTTCTGCTGCAGCACTACAAGTCGCAAAATGGCGGCCGGCGGTCAGCCCAGGTACATGTGGATGGAAAAATCACTCTGGCCACTCTAAAAATAGCCAATCCCTATCAAAAAAGCAGCTCAGCTGCAGTTGTTCAGATGAATCACAGGTGGAGGAGAGAAATTTGCTTCCAGTTATTCAATTATCCCTGCCTATTCTCGCCCTAGCATCAGCTGCGTCTATCCCTGTTCTATTCACATCGGGAGTGAGCACGTCCCGACGTGCGCACAAGCTTATAAAGAGGCTGAGTCACATGCTGCACTTGGCCAATCACAGCCTTGCCAATAGTAGGCATGGCTGCGATGGCATCTCAGGGCAAGTAGTATGATGCATGTTGATTGGCTGCTTTGCAGCCTTTCAAAATGCGCCAAAATACATGCCGAACGACGAACCCGAACCCGAACTTTTACGAAAAAGTTCGGGTCCGTGTCACGAACACCCCAAAATTCGGTACGGACCCGAACTATGCTCGAACTGTTCGCTCAACACTAGTGCTGAGTCAATTGCAAAGACAGAAATACTATTCTCTAATGCATTACTAGTCAACCCGTGAATGCGTACAAACTCCTGCTCCACTGTCGATAAATGCTTTGATTTTCACAGTTTTGGACTCTAGCGCCACCTCGGCTGACAGGAGAAAACGGGTACCCAGTGACATCCACCATTTATTTGGATATCTTCTCTATCAACTTTCGATGTTTATTTCTGAGCCTACCATGTTGATCACGGTTCCACGCCGAAGAGGGAGCATGAGAAAAAGAGACCAAATTTAAGGGAGATAAATTTATAAAACATTTTTGGTATTGAGCAGAAATGTGGGAAAAGCTATTAAAGCGCAAATGTGGGACAAATTACAGTAGCCCAAATGTGAGCCAAAAGAGTCAAGCAGAAATGTGGGAAAAGCTATTAAGGCGCAAATGTTGTACAAATTACAGAAGCCCAAATGTGGGCCAAAAGAGTCAAGAGAAAATGTGGGAAAAGCTATTGAGGCGCAAATGTTGGCCAAAAGAGTATAGCGGAAATGTGGGACAAATTATTGAAGTGCAAATGTGGTACAACTTGTTTAAGTCTAAGCATTGAATCAAAGGAGGTGGCGCGCATCAATTAAAGAAGCATTTCAGAAATTTTATTCCCTGTCACCTATGCAGAGCAGGGGTTTATTCACGTCTAAAATTGTATAATGTCAACCCAAGAATGTAACAGAAAAATTGCAGAAATTAATTAACCTGTCTACTTGGTAGAGCAGGGGTCTATGACAGAAAAAAATTGTTTATTGTCACCCGAAAATGTAAAATAAAAATTATTTACATTTATTAAGCTGTCAACTAGGTAGAGGAGAGGTATATTACACCCAAAAATTGGTGAATTTGACCCTAAAATATAACTGACAAATGTTTTTTTTTTTTACCGGTCTAATAGGTATAGCAGTGGTACATCACACCAAAAAATTGCTGAATTTCACCAGAAAATGTAACAGACAAATGTATTTATTGTTTAACCTGTCTACTAGGTATAGCAGTGGTACTTAACACCAAAAAAATTGGTGAATTGCACCCGAAAATGTAACAGACAAATTATTGATTTTTTTTTACCTGTCTACTAGGTATAGCAGTGGTACATCACACCAGAAAATGTCAGAATTTTTTTTTATTGTTTAACCTGTCTACTACACTGCGTGCAGAATTATTAGGCAAATGAGTATTTTGACCACATCATCCTCTTTATGCATGTTGTCTTACTCCAAGCTGTATAGGCTCGAAAGCCTACTACCAATTAAGCATATTAGGTGATGTGCATCTCTGTAATGAGAAGGGGTGTGGTCTAATGACATCAACACCCTATATTAGGTGTGCATAATTATTAGGCAACTTCCTTTCCTTTGGCAAAATGGGTCAAAAGAACGACTTGACAGGCTCAGAAAAGTCAAAAATAGTGAGATATCTTGCAGAGGGATGCAGCACTCTTAAAATTGCAAAGCTTCTGAAGCGTGATCATCGAACAATCAAGCGTTTCATTCAAAATAGTCAACAGGGTTGCAAGAAGCGTGTGGAAAAACCAAGGCGCAAAATAACTGCCCATGAACTGAGAAAAGTCAAGCGTGCAGCTGCCAAGATGCCACTTGCCACCAGTTTGGCCATATTTCAGAGCTGCAACATCACTGGAGTGCCCAAAAGCACAAGGTGTGCAATACTCAGAGACATGGCCAAGGTAAAAAAGGCTGAAAGACGACCACCACTGAACAAGACACACAAACTGAAACGTCAAGACTGGGCCAAGAAATGTCTCAAGACTGATTTTTCAAAAGTTTTATGGACTGATGAAATGAGAGTGAGTCTTGATGGGCCAGATGGATGGGCCGTGGCTGGATTGGTAAAGGGCAGAGAGCTCCAGTCCGACTCAGACGCCAGCAAGGTGGAGGTGGAGTACTGGTTTGGGCTGGTATCATCAAAGATGAGCTTGTGGGGCCTTTTCGGGTTGAGGATGGAGTCAAGCTCAACTCCCAGTCCTACTGCCAGTTTCTGGAAGACACCTTCTTCAAGCAGTGGTACAGGAAGAAGTCTGCATCCTTCAAGAAAAACATGATTTTCATGCAGGACAATGCTCCATCACACGCGTCCAAGTACTCCACAGCGTGGCTGGCAAGAAAGGGTATAAAAGAAGAAAATCTAATGACATGGCCTCCTTGTTCACCTGATCTGAACCCCATTGAGAACCTGTGGTCCATCATCAAATGTGAGATTTACAAGGAGGGAAAACAGTACACCTCTCTGAACAGTGTCTGGGAGGCTGTGGTTGCTGCTGCACGCAATGTTGATGGTGAACAGATCAAAACACTGACAGAATCCATGGATGGCAGGCTTTTGAGTGTCCTTGCAAAGAAAGGTGGCTATATTGGTCACTGATTTGTTTTTGTTTTGTTTTTGAATGTCAGAAATGTATATTTGTGAATGTTGAGATGTTATATTGGTTTCACTGGTAAAAATAAATAATTGAAATGGGTATATATTTGTTTTTTGTTACGTTGCCTAATAATTATGCACAGTAATAGTCACCTGCACACACAGATATCCCCCTAAAATAGCTAAAACTAAAAACAAACTAAAAACTAATTCCAAAAATATTCAGCTTTGATATTAATGAGTTTTTTGGGTTCATTGAGAACATGGTTGTTGTTCAATAATAAAATGAATCCTCAAAAATACAACTTGCCTAATAATTCTGCACTCCCTGTAGGTATAGCAGTGGTACTTCACACCCAAAAATTGGTGAATTTCAACAGAAAATGTAAATGACAATTTATTTTTATTTTTTTACCGGTCTACTAGGTATACCACTGGTACTTCACACCCAAGAATTGGTGAATTTCAACAGAAAATGTAATTGACAATTTATTTTTATTTTTTTACCGGTCTACTAGGTATACCAGTGGTACTTCACACCCAAGAATTGGTGAATTTCAACAGAAAATGTAAATGACAATTTATTTTTATTTTTTTACCGGTCTACTAGGTATACCAGTGGTACTTCACACCCAAAAATTGGTGAATTTCAACGGAAAATGTAAATGACAATATACACTGCTCAAAAAAATAAAGGGAACACAAAAATAACACATCCTAGATCTGAGTTAATTAAATATTCTTCCGAAATACTTTGTTCTTTACATAGTTGAATGTGCTGACAACAAAATCACACAAAAAAAAAAATGGAAATCAAATTTTTCAACCCATGGAGGTCTGGATTTGGAGTCACACTCAAAATTAAAGTGGAAAAACACACTACAGGCTGATCCAACTTTGATGTAATGTCCTTAAAACAAGTCAAAATGAGGCTCAGTAGTGTGTGTGGCCTCCACATGCCTGTATGACCTCCCTACAACGCCTTTGCATGCTCCTGATGAGGTGGCGGACGGTCTCCTGAGGGATCTCCTCCCAGACCTGGACTAAAGCATCTGCCAACTTTGGACAGTCTGTGGTGCAACATGACGTTGGTGGATAGAGCGAGACATGATGTCCCAGATGTGCTCAATTGGATTCAGGTTTGGGGAACGGGCGGGCCAGTCCATAGCATCAATGCCTTCGTCTTGCAGGAACTGCTGACACACTCCAGCCACATGAGGTCTAGCATTGTCTTGCATTAGGAGGAACCCAGGGCCAACCGCACCTGCCTATGGTCTTACGAGGGGTCTGAGGATCTCATCTCGGTACCTAATGGCAGCCAGGCTACCTCTGGCGAGCACATGGAGGGCTGTGCGGCCCTCCAAAGAAATGCCACCCCACACCATTACTGACCCAATGCCAAACCGGTCATGCTGGAGGATGTTGCAGGCAGCAGAACGTTCTCCCCGGCGTCTCTAGACTCTGTCACGTCTGTCACATGTGCTCAGTGTGAACCTGCTTTCATCTGTGAAGAGCACAGGGCGCCAGTGGCGAATTTTCCAATCTTGGTGTTCTCTGGCAAATGCCAAACGTCCTGCACGGTGTTGGGCTGTAAGCACAACCCCCACCTGTGGACGTCGGGCCCTTATATCACCCTCATGGAGTCTTTTTCTGACCGTTTGAGCAGACACATGCACATTTGTGGCCTGCTGGAGGTCATTTTGCAGGGCTCTGGCAGTGCTCCTCCTGTTCCTCCTTGCACAAAGGCGGAGGTAGCGGTCCTGCTGCTGGGTTGTTGCCCTCCTATGGCCTCCTCCACATCTCCTGATGTACTGGCCTGTCTCCTGGTAGCGCCTCCATGCTCTGGACACTACACTGACAGACACAGCAAACCTTCTTGCCACAGCTCGCATTGATGTGCCATCCTGGATAAGCTGCACTACCTGAGCCACTTGTGTGGGTTGTAGACTCCGTCTCATGCTACCACTAGAGTGAAAGCACCGCCAGCATTCAAAAGTGACCAAAACATCAGCCAGGAAGCATAGGAACTGAGAAGTGGTCTGTGGTCACCACCTGCAGAACCACTCCTTTATTGGGGGTGTCTTGCAAATTGCCTATAATTTTCACCTGTTGTCTATCCCATTTGCACAACAGCATGTGAAATTGATTGTCACTCAGTGTTGCTTTCTAAGTGGACAGTTTGATTTCACAGAAGTGTGATTGACTTGGAGTTACATTGTGTTGTTTAAGTGTTCCCTTTATTTTTTTTGAGCAGTGTATGTATATTTGAGCAGTGTATGTATATTTTTTTTAACCGGTCTACTAGGTATAGCAGTGGTACTATACACCCAAAAATGGATGAATTTCACCCGAAAAATGTAAATGACAAAGTAGTGAAATTATATAAAATACAAATAAAATAAAAATATTTGATTTATGAGGTGGAGTTCCATATGGAGTAGGAGTTTGAGGAGGCGGTGGACATAGCGGTGTAGGTGGAAGCAGCGGTGGAGGAGTCATGAGGTAGCCAACACAGGTTTTTGGTTTTAATTAAATTTTTTTAAATTAGGGTACAGTAACTGGCTCAATGATAGAAAACAGAGGGTGGTTATTAACGGTACACACTGTCACTAGTGGGGTACCTCAGGGGTCAGTATTGGGCCCTATTCTCTTCAATATATTTATTAATGATCTTGTAGAAGGCTTACATAGACTTTAAAGTATACATTTTCACAGATGACACTAACTGTGTAAAGTAATTTACACGTAAGAGGACAGTATACTACTACAGAGGGATCTGGATAGATTGGAGGCTTGGGCAGATAAGTGGCAGATGAGGTTCAATACTGACAAATGTAAAGTTATGCACATGGGAAGGAATAATGCAAGTCACCCGTACATACTAAATGGTAAAGCACTCGGTAACACTGACATGGGAAAGGATCTAGGAATTTTAATAAACAGCAAACTAAGCTGCAAAAACCAGTGTCAGGCAGCTGCTGCCAAGGCCAATAAGATAATAGTTTGCATCAGAAGGGGCATAGATGCCCGTGATAAGAACATAGTCCTACCACTTTACAAATCGCTAGTCAGACCACACATGGAGTACTGTGTACAGTTCTGGGCTCCTGTAAACAAGGCAGACATAGCAGAGCTGGAGAAGCTCCAGAGGAGGGCAACTAAAGTAATAACTGGAATGGGGCAACTACAGTACCCTGAAAGATTATCAAAATTAGGGTTATTCACTTTAGAAAAAAGACGACTGAGGGGAGATCTAATTAATATGTATAAATATATCAGGGGTCAGTACAGAGATCTATCCCATCATCTATTTATCCCCAGGACTGTGACTGTGACGAGGGGACGTCCTCTGCGTCTGGAGGAAAGAAGGTTTGTACACAAACATAGAAAAGGATTCTTTACGGTAAGAGCAGTGAGACTATGGAACTCTCTGCCTGAGGAGGTGGTGATGGTAAGTACAATAAAGGAATTCAAGAGGGGCCTGGATGTATTTCTGGAGTGTAATAATATTACAGGCTATAGCTACTAGAGAGGGGTCGTTGATCCAGGGAGTTATTCTGATTGTCTGATTGGAGTCGGAAAGGAATTTTTTATTCCCCTAAAGTGGGGAAAATTGGCTTCTACCTCACAGGTGTTTTTTTGCCTTCCTCTGGATCAACTTGCAGGATGACAGGCCGAACTGGATGGACAAATGTCTTTTTTCGGCCTTATGTACTATGTTACTATGTTACTATGTTACACTCTAAAAGAGTGTGAAATATCCAAAATACAAGAATGAGCAATTGTGCTGCAGTATAACAATGGCTGGTTAGTGCCGGTATACATGTCTATTCTGCACAAGGTACAGACAAGTCCTGAGGGATCCATGCCTGGTTCATTTTAATGAATGTGAGCTTGTCCACATTGGCTGTGGACAGGCGGCTGCACTTGTATGTGATGACGCCCCCTGCCGTGCTAAACACACGTTTAGTTAATACACTGTCTGCAGGGCAGGCCAGCACCTCCGAGGCGTCAAGGGCAAGCTCAGGCCATGTACCCAATTTGGAGACCCAGAATTTGAAGGGGGCAGACCCGTCATTCAGTACGTGTAGGCGTGTACACACATACTGCTTCACCATGTTGGTGAAATGCTGCCTCCTGCTAAGACGTTCCATATCAGCTGGTGGTGCTGGTTGTTGTGGCATGCTGACAAAGCTTTTCCACATTTTTTTTTTTAACCAGCCTACTAGATATAGCAGTGGTACATCACACCCAAAAATTGGTCAATTTCACCCAAAAATGTAACAGACAAATTATATATTTTTTTTACCTCTCTACTAGGTATCGCAGTGGTACATCACACCCAAAAATTTGTGAATTTCACCAGAAAATGTAACAGGCAAATTTATTTATTGTTTTACCTGTCTACTAGGTATAGCAGTGGTACTTCACACCCAAAAATTGGTGAATTTCACCAGAAAATGTAACTGACAAATTAGCGAAATGATATAAAAGAAATTACGTACAAATAAAAAAAAAAATTTGATTTATGAGGTGGAGTTCTATATGGAGTAGGAGTTTGAGGAGGCGCTGGACGTAGCGGTGTAGGTGGAAGCGGCGGTGGAGGAGGATGAGGTAGCCAACACAGGTTTTGGTTTTAATATTTTTTTTTTTAATTAGGGTACACTCTAAAAGAGTGTGAAATATCCAAAATACAAGAATGAGCAATTGTGCTGCAGTATAACAATGGCTGGTTAGTGCCGGTATACATGTCTATTCTGCACAAGGTACAGACAAGTCCTAAAGGGATCCATGCCTGGTTCATTTTAATGAATGTGAGCTTGTCCACATTGGCTGTGGACAGGCGGCTGTATGTGATGACGCCCACTGACGTGCTAAACACACGTTCAGATAATAAACTGGCTGCAGGGGAGGCCATCACCTCCAAGGCGTAAAGGGCAAGCTCAGGCCATCTGCCCAATTTGGAGACCCAGAATTTGAAGGGGGCAGACCCATCATTCAGTACGTGTAGGCGTGTGCACACATACTGCTCCACCATGTTGGTGAAATGCTGCCTCCTGCTAAGACGTTCTATATCAGCTGGTGGTGCTGGTTGTTGTGGCATGCTGACAAAGCTTTTCCACATTTCGGCCATGCTAACCCTGCCTTCTGAGGTGCTGGCGGTGCCCCAGGTGCATTGGCGACCTCTTCCTCGTCCTCTGCCTTCGCCTTGTGCTTCCACTGTGCCCCCGCTGTCAGGTGGGAATGCCACCAGCAGCGCGTCTACCAGCGTCCGCTTGTACTCGCGCATCTTACGATCACGCTCCAGTGAGTGAATTAAGGACAGTACGTTGTCCTTGTAACGGGGATCTAGCAGCTTGGCCACCCAGTAATCAGCACAAGTTAGAATGTGGGCAACTTGGCCGTCGTTGCGGATACACTGCAGCGTGTAATCGCTCATGTGTGCCAGGCTGCCCAGAGGCAACGAAAATCTGTCCTCTGTGAGAGGTGTATTGTCTGTGTCCTCTGAATCCGCCCATCCACGCACCAGTGATGGCCATGAGCAGGTCTAGGTGCCACCCTACTGTGAACATGGTTCCTCCTCCTCCATCTCCTCCTCATCATCCTCCACCTCGTCATCCTCCAGAACTGTGCCCTGGCTGGACAATTGTGTACCTGCCATTTGTGGGGGCAGGAACCCACCCTCGTAGCCACTTGTGAATGACTGGCCAGAAACCCTACAAAATGATCCCTCTTAGTCCTCCTCCTGTACCACATCCTCTTCCACCATCGCCAGGAGCATTTTTTCAAGGAGGCATAGAAGTGGGATAGTAACGCTGAGAACTGCGTTATCAGGACTGGCCATGTTGGTGGAGTACTTGGAAACAGCGCAACAAGGAACACAGGTCTCGCATGGAGGCCCAGTCATTGGTGGTGAAGTGGTGCTGTTCCGCTGAGCGACTCACCCGTGCGTGCTGCAGCTGAAACTCCACTATCACCTGCTGCTGCTCACACAGTCTAGCCAGCATTTGCAAGGTGGAGTTCCAACTTTTGGGCAAGTCGCATATGAGGCGGTGAGCGGGAAGGCCGAAGCGCGCACAGACTGCCCGCACTTTATGCAGCAGCTCTGACATATCGGGGTAATTTTTAAGGAATCTCTGCACCACCAAATTCAGCACATGCGCCAGGCAAGGGATGTGCGTCAAACCGGCTAGTCCCAGAACTGCTATGAGATTTTGCCCATTATCGCACACCACCCATGGCTGTGATTGGCCAGTGCAGCATGTGACCCAGCCTCTATATAAGCTGGAGTCACGTAGCTCCACACATCACTCTGCTCTTACTAGTGTAGCGATAGGATGCTGCTGCTGTGAGGGAGAGAATAGGAAAGAATCTATCTGATATCACATTAACAAAAAATTGATCAGAGCCCTGATACAATTCAGGCTTTGAATACACTCCAAGTTAATGAGCAGGCAATGGGCCCCTAAGCAAAGGGAGGGGGGAGTGTACTTATTTAAAATATAGCTTTTAATAAGTTATACGATAAGCAGAGTAAAAAGGACTCACTAAACGAAAAACATACAAACATAGATAGGACCAATTAGTACCAGGCTGGTACAAATGAAAAATTCTGCTCCGTCTGTGAGGACGCGAGCAGTCTTACCAGACCCTTTGTAGTAAGTGGGTACGGTTCCTTGGTAACCGGAGGCAGGAAAACCTGGGAGTATGCCGGGCGGAGGACGGATGCTTCAGCTGTGCAGTCAGGTAGATCAGACAGTGTAGTCAGGTAGATCAGACAATAGGAGGAGTCCTATATATCCCTATCAAGGTGAGAGGGGCTATTATGCTGCTACCTGTCTATACAGAGCACTCGCCTTGAAAAAGGCGACCCCGTCCGGTAGCCTGTCCCTATGGTGGACCTGTACCCTAGAACTACAGAAGGTTTTGTTCAGTGATGAATGGATGATGATACTTCCAGTGGTCACCCGACGTGGCACGTTTCTGTCCGTGACTTCTTCAGGGGGAACGACTGCAGGAGGTAACAGTATAGCCGTAGGTATATAACCTTAGGCTAGTTTAGCACTGAGGAAAAAGGACAGGCTGTAATGGCCTGTGGATTGCTGAAGCCTGGTTGGGCTGCAGTTGCTGCTTAATCCAGGGTGGAAAGCAGAGTGGCACAGGAGGGGTAGTCTTGTGCAAGACGGTCTGGGGAATCTAATAATCCCTTTCAAACATGTGCAACCCCTATGGTTGGGGGTGACAGTATAGACCAGCCGCGATTGTATGTCACAGAAGTGAGTTTAAATATCCGCGCCTCAGTTCCGTCGCCCCGCCCCCCAGTGACGTCATCGACGCAGGACGCCACCCGGGAGCGCCGCCGTACGTCCAGTCACGTGACCCAGGCATCAGGGAAGCCCGAGGAGAGTCACAGTGAACAGGGCAGAGGGCGGACGCAGCCAGTGACGTCACACGCCGGCAACACCACTCAGGTGAGGCGGGATTGCGGCAGGGGGTGGGCGGAGACAAATCGTCACACAGCCAGTATCTAGATGGTCTGGTGACGACGTCCGACGCAAAGTGTATGCGTCACCTAGGTTACCAAGTAAATAGTAGTATAGCCTGGATGCGGCTAGTGGCATTTAGTGCAGGGTGGACGGGCACAGGGCAGGACGCAGATGATGCTAGAGGTATAACTAGCTGGGCCACATGAAATTGATATGTGTGTATGGGCGCACTATTGTAGTGGACAGGGGTGCCATGAGCTGATGTATCAGGGATCCCTGTAACAGTACACAATATAGTGCGACCACCGTATTATGTAGATGACAGTCAAAACGTAGTGGCTGCATCAATTCAGGAGGGGGATGGGCCAATCCGGCGCATATACCCCAAAGGAATTGAGTCAGGGGTAGCACATGTGTGTAGTCGGGCGCAGATCACACACATGTGATGATGCAGAAGAGGCGAGGGGAGGCTCTGCACTGTATGCCCATGCACCGCAATGCGCGTCAGAGATTGCGCAGCAGTCAGTGCCTGCCCAGGTGCAGCTCACCTCCCCAAAGAGCCATGAGGGAAGAACATGATAGTATTAGTCTTTATATAAGCCAGGCTTAATGACAGATATAGAGTGTCATTGTCACAGAAAGCAGGCATAGTTTAGCCTCTCGTTCATGCCGCCTGGTGCAGCTGTTTTCAAATTGAAAATCCAGCGTGCTTCACGTTGGAGTAGGCTTTTGTCCCAGTCCCCTCCTCTTGGCGGGGGTTTCACAAGGTCTATTCCCATGAACTTCAACCGGGCCTTGCCATTATGATTGGTGTGCACGTGTTTGGACAAAGGGGTGTCCCTCTTGTGTGTGACATCCCCCATGTGCTCACCAATCCGCCTCCGAAATTCCCTAATGGTTTTGCCGACGTATTCCAGACCACACTCACATTACAGCCTGTCCTTTTTCCTCAGTGCTAAACTAGCCTAAGGTTATATACCTACGGCTATACTGTTACCTCCTGCAGTCGTTCCCCCTGAAGAAGTCACGGACAGAAACGTGCCACGTCGGGTGACCACTGGAAGTATCATCATCCATTCATCACTGAACAAAACCTTCTGTAGTTCTAGGGTACAGGTCCACCATAGGGACAGGCTACCGGACGGGGTCGCCTTTTTCAAGGCGAGTGCTCTGTATAGACAGGTAGCAGCATAATAGCCCCTCTCACCTTGATAGGGATATATAGGACTCCTCCTATTGTCTGATCTACCTGACTACACTGTCTGATCTACCTGACTGCACAGCTGAAGCATCCGTCCTCCGCCCGGCATACTCCCAGGTTTTCCTGCCTCCGGTTACCAAGGAACCGTACCCACTTACTACAAAGGGTCTGGTAAGACTGCTCGCGTCCTCACAGACGGAGCAGAATTTTTCATTTGTACCAGCCTGGTACTAATTGGTCCTATCTATGTTTGTATGTTTTTCGTTTAGTGAGTCCTTTTTACTCTGCTTATCGTATAACTTATTAAAAGCTATATTTTAAATAAGTACACTCCCCCATCCCTTTGCTTAGGGGCCCATTGCCTGATATCACATTACAACTTGTTATTATTAACTCTGCGATCTACTGCAATTTTAATATGTGGGTGCAGTGTAACATTTTTGTACCCTGCCCTGAGCCCAGTGACACAGAAAAATAAATTTTATCCGTCTGTTAGTTAGGTGGGTGTCATCGGCCATTTTGTGCAAGTTCAGTGCACCAGCACTGCATATGTGCCAGGGACAATAATTTAACCCTGTTCTTTTAGTTCAATGGGCAACATATACCCATTTTTTAAGTGCACCTGCACTGCATATGTGTTAGGGGAAAAGAAAATAATATAGGGAATCCATCTGTGAATTCAGGGACCCAGGGGGTGACATATTCACATTTTTTAGATTCTGTGGGGACAAATTATAATTTTTTTGCTAAAAAGTACATTTGCGCCCTGCACTCCATTTATGATAGTGAAAGAAAATCAGTTAAATCCATCTGTTTAATTGTGGGTGAAAAAATCATATTATTTTCCATAAAGTACTTTTACAGCCTTTGCTGCATTTGTAACAGTCCAAATAGTTAAATACTGCTGTTATATTCTGGTTTTAAAAAAAACACCCATTTTGTGCTAAATACTACATTTGCGGCTTTTGCTGCATTTGTGACAGTCCAATACAAGCGTTAAATACTGCTGTTATATTCTGGTATTTAAAAAACACCCATTTTGTCCTAGATACTAAATTTGGGGCCTTTGCTGCATTAGTGACAGTCCAATACAAGCGCTAAATACTGTTGTTGTATTCTGGTTTTAAAAAAACACCCATTTTGTCCTAGATACTACAATTGCGTCCTTTGCTGCATTTGTAACAGTCCAAATAGTTAAATACTGCTGTTATATTCTGGTTTTAAAAAAAACACCCATTTTGTCCTAGATACTAAATTTTAGTGCCTTTGCTGCATTTGTGACAGTCCAATACAAGTGTTAAATACTGCTGTTATATTCTGGTTTTAAAAAAACACCAATTTTGTGCAAGACACTACATTTACGGCCTTTGCTGTATTTGTGACAGTCCAATACAAGCGTTAAATACTGCTGTTATATTCTGGTTTTGAAAAAGAACACCCATTTTGTGGTGGATAGTACATTTGCAGCCTTTGCTGCATTTGTGACAGTCCAATACAAGCGTTAAATGCTGGTGTTATATTCTGGTATTAAAAAAACACCCATTTTGTGCAAGATACTACATTTGTGGCCTTTGCTACATTTGTGACAGTCCAATACAAGCGTTAAATGCTGCTGTTATATTCTGGTATTAAAAAAACACCCATTTTGTGCAAGATACTACATTTGTGACAGTCCAATACAAGCTTTAAATACTGCAGTTATATTCTGATTACAAAAAACACCCATTTTGTCCTAGATACTACATTTGGGGCTTTTGCTGCATTTGTGACAGTCCAATACAAGCATTAAATACTGCTGTTATATTCTGGTTTTAAAAAAACACCCATTTTGTGCAAGATACTACATTTGCGTCCTTTGCTGCATTTGTGACAGTCCAATACAAGCATTAAATACTGCTGTTATATTCTGGTTTTAAAAAAACACCCATTTTGTGCAAGACACTACATTTGGGGCCTTTGCTGCATTTGTGACAGTCCAATACAAGCTTTAAATACTGCAGTTATATTCTGTTTTTAAAAAAAAACACCAATTTTGTCCTACAGTAGATACTACATTTGGGGCCTTTGCTGCATTTGTGACAGTCAAATACAAGTGTTAACTACTGCTGTTATGTTCTGGTTTTAAAAAAAACACCCATTTTGTGCAAGACACTACATTTGAGGCCTTTGCTGCATTTCTGACAGTCCAATACAAGCGTTAAATACTGCTGTTATATTCTGGTTTTAAAAAACACCCATTTTGTACAAGACACTACATTTGGGGCCTTTCCTGCATTTCTGAAAGTTCAATACAAGCATTAAATTTGTTAATTTCTAACGATAATTTGTTTTCCCTTAGTCCTAACAGCAGCACAGATGGGGTTAACTACCCCCCATGGACTGGTAGGACCGGCGGAATTTTAATGAGCCCAAGTAATAAACTTAATGAAAACTCTTAAGCCTCCCCTATAAAGGAGGGAATCACCTCCAGCTCACTGTGTTATAGCAAGAAAATAACTAGCCTTACTAGGGTGGGATATTTGTGTGCTGCTGTTAGGACTAAGGGAAAACAAATTGTCGTTAGAAATTAACGATTCCCTTACATCCTACCAGCAACACAGATGGGGAGATAGCAAGAAGAACCCCTAGGGAGGGCCATCATGCCTGGCAGAACCAAGTATAGTCTGCCCAAATGCCGAGTACTCAGCTAATCTGGCATCCAATCTATAATGGGAGATGAATGTTGATTTAGAGCTCCAGGAGGCAGACTAGCAAATCATGTTGAGCGGAAGAAGACTCCTCTCGGCAAAAGAAGTAGCTACGGACATGGTAGAATGGGCCTTTACAAACCCTGGAGGGTCTAGAGATTGGGAAGAGAACGCCGTCAAACACACCGCAGTTAAGCGCAGCTGCGCAGTGCCGCCAGCAGGTAAGCTGCCGGTCAAGATATTCAGTAAAAACTGAGGCACAGCCCGCAGATAAACTGAAAAAAAGATCCCCCCTAAAGAGAGGGGGAATCACCTCCTAGTACACCTGTCGAGAGAACAGAGAAAAACACAATGGGCTGGAGGGGATTCCCTCCTTTATAGGGGAGGCTTAAGTGTTTTCATTAAGTTTATTACTTGGGCTCCTACCAGTCCACGGGGATCTGTGCTGCTGGTAGGATGTAAGGGAAACTGCTGTTATAATCTGGTTTTAAAAAAACACCCATTTTGTGCAAGATACTACATTTGCGGCCTTTGCTGCATTTATGACAGCCCAATACAATCGTTAAATACTGTTGTATTCTGGTTTAAAAAAAACACCCATTTTGTCCTAGATACTACATTTGGGGCCTTTGCTGCATTTGTGACAGTCTAATACAAGCGTTAAATACTGCTGTTATATTCTGGTTTTAAAAAAACACCCATTTTGTGCAAGACACTACATTTGGGGCCTTTGCTGCATTTGTGACAGTCCAATACAAGCGATAAATACTGCTGTTATATTCTGGTTTAAAAAAAACACCCATTTTGTCCTAGATACTACATTTGGGGCCTTTGCTGCTTTTGTGACAGTCCAATACAACCAGTCAATACTGCTGTTACATTGTTGGTTGACAAATGAAAAATTTTTGTGAACATGAAGTAATTGTATAAAATTCGCCTGTCACACTGTTGTGTGACATCAAGAAATTTTTCCTCTTTATGACACCGGCACTGCCTTACTGTCCGTGAACTTAATTGTTGACTATTGGCGGTTACATTGTCTCCTGACATAAACCATCTGTTAGTTCAGTGGGTGAACGCAAAGAATGAAGAGAGCGTCAAATAAGGGACGTGGCCCCGGTCGTGGTGCTGCTGGTGTTGGTGGAGCTCCTGTTGCAGGGAGAGGACGTGGTCAATCTGTGCCATGATGGGATTGAGGATTAATATAGGATCGAATGTCAAATGTTTTATTTTTTATTTTCCATTTTTAAGTGCACTTATACTAGGATATATTAAGAAAATATATGTTTTGATGTAACATCAGCAATTGTGAATATTCTGACAATTGATCAGATAGTAATAAGAATTCATAAACAGTGGAATATCCTCCATCCTTAACTTAGATACAGATATCTACACCACTGTGATGCATATGAAACTGACTAAATAATCAAAGACGGCGCGATTTTGTTTTTTGTTCTACTTTAATTGTTTTAAATATACATATATACCTGTAATCAATGATGTAATTGATGGAAAATGATTTGTTACTGAAATTGCCCTATTGTAATTCCTATAGTGCCTGACGAAGGCCAGACACGGCCGAAAACGTTCGCACAAAAATAATAATTTTTGCCGCACATCTATTTGAAAATAAATATCGATGAAAGAAACTATTTTGCTGTGATTTATGAATCTATAATTACGGGGCTGGGAACCCTATCTACAGCAAAAGAAAAAGAAAAAGAAAAAGCAGACTAGCCACAAAGTTTGTACAAAAACAATCTGTGCCAGCTACACGCACAAGTGAAACAACTTCCTCAGGTGCGAGTAGGCGACAGAACTTTCAGCGTTATTTGGTAGGGCCGAATGCGGCTCTACGAATGGTGAGGCCAGAACAAGTACAGGCGATAGTAGATTGGGTGGCTGACAGTGCCTCCAATTTCTTCACATTGTCTCCCACCCAGTCCCTTGCTGAAAGATCAGAGTTGGCACCTGAAGCCTATGACCATCAGTCTTTCACCTCACCCCCTTGCAAATCAGCCAAGCAGTCTGAGCCCCAAGTCATGCAGCAGTCTCTTCTGCTTTTTTACGAAACACAGGTGCCAACTGCTGTGGCTTTCTGCAGTGTGCAGACTGACAAGGAGGGCAGGGGTGAAGACTGGGTGGAAGATGATGGGGAGGACAATGAGGTCCTCAACCCCACATGGAATCAAGGTCATGTGAGTGACCTGTCTAGTTTGGAGGAAGAGGAGGTGGTCGCACAGAGGCACCAGCACAGCAAAAGAGGGAGCAGGGTGCAAAAGCGGAGTGGCCATCCCCTAGACAGTATGCCTGCTACTGCTCACCGCACCAAGGGACCAAGCACACCAAAGCCAGCTCCAAGGAGTTCCCTGGCGTGTCAGTTCTTCAGACAATGTGCTGACGACAAGACACGAGTGGTTTGCGCGCTGTGCAATCAGAGCCTGAAGCGAGGCATAAACGTTCTCAACCTGAGCACAACCTGCATGACCAGGCATCTAAGTGCAAAGCACGAGCTACAGTGGAGTAGACACCTAAAAAACCAAGAAAGGTCTCTGGCTCCTCCTGCTTCCTCTTCTGCTGCAGTCTCGGCCTATTCATCCCCCTCTGGAGTGACAGTGGCATCTGCCACCCCGCAAACAGAGGATGTGCCAGTAACACCACCACCTGGGTCACCAATCATCTCTACAATGGAGCGTTCAGCTGTCAATCTCCCAAACACTGGAGCGAAAGAGGAAGTACCCCCCTACCCACCCACAATCCCTGGCCCTGAATACCAGCATTTCAAAAATCCTGGCCTTTGAAATGCTGTCATTCCGTCTGGTGGAGACGGAGAGTTTTAAAAGCCTTCTTGCGGTGGCTGTCCCACAGTACGTCATTCTCAGCCGCCACTACTTTTCCAGGCGAACCATCCCTTCACTGCACAACCAAAATTAGGTGTGCACTGTGCAACGCCATCTGTGGCAAGGTCCATACATGGACCAGTAAGCACGGTCAGGAACATTATATCTCCCTAACAGCACACTGGGTAAATGCAGTGGCGGCTGGGCCTGAGGCAGATAGCAGTTTGGCGCATGTCCTTCCACCACCGAGGATTGCAGGGCGTTTCTCTTGGCCTTCTGTTGCTTCCTCCTCCTACTCCACTTCCTCATCCTCTACCGCCTCCTCATCCGGTCAGCGTAACACCTTCACCACCAACTTCAGCAGAGCCAGGGGTAAACTACAGCAGGCAGTTTTAAAACGTATCTGTTTGGGGGAAAAACCCCACACCGTGCAGGAGCTGTGGACAGGCCTTGAACAACAGACCGATGAGTGGCTGGTGACAGTGAGCCTCAAGCCCGACCTACACTGCGTGCAGAATTATTAGGCAAATGAGTATTTTGACCACATCATCCTCTTTATGCATGTTGTCTTACTCCAAGCTGTATAGGCTCGAAAGCCTACTACCAATTAAGCATATTAGGTGATGTGCATCTCTGTAATGAGAAGGGGTGTGGTCTAATGACATCAACACCCTATATTAGGTGTGCATAATTATTAGGCAACTTCCTTTCCTTTGGCAAAATGGGTCAAAAGAAGGACTTGACAGGCTCAGAAAAGTCAAAAATAGTGAGATATCTTGCAGAGGGATGCATCACTCTTAAAATTGCAAAGCTTCTGAAGCGTGATCATCGAACAATCAAGCGTTTCATTCAAAAAAGTCAACAGGGTCGCAAGAAGCGTGTGGAAAAACCAAGGTGCAAAATAACTGCCCATGAACTGAGAAAAGTCAAGCGTGCAGCTGCCAAGATGCCACTTGCCACCAGTTTGGCCATATTTCAGAGTACAACATCACTGGAGTGCCCAAAAGCACAAGGTGTGCAATACTCAGAGACATGGCCAAGGTAAGAAAGGCTGAAAGACGACCACCACTGAACAAGACACACAAGCTGAAACGTCAAGACTGATTTTTCTAAGGTTTTATGGACTGATGAAATGAGAGTGAGTCTTGATGGGCCAGATGGATGGGCCCGTGGCTGGATTGGTAAAGGGCAGAGAGGTTCAGTCCGACTCAGACGCCAGCAAGGTGGAGGTGGAGTACTGGTTTGGGCTGGTATCATCAAAGATGAGCTTGTGGGGCCTTTTCGGGTTGAGGATGGAGTCAAGCTCAACTCCCAGTCCTACTGCCAGTTTCTGGAAGACACCTTCTTCAAGCAGTGGTACAGGAAGAAGTCTGCATCCTTCAAGAAAAACATGATTTTCATGCAGGACAATGCTCCATCACACGCGTCTAAGTACTCCACTGCGTGGCTGGCAAGAAAGGGTATAAAAGAAGAAAATCTAATGACATGGCCTCCTTGTTCACCTGATCTGAACCCCATTGAGAACCTGTGGTCCATCATCAAATGTGAGATTTACAAGGAGGGAAAACAGTACACCTCTCTGAACAGTGTCTGGGAGGCTGTGGTTGCTGCTGCACGCAATGTTGATGGTGAACAGATCAAAACACTGACAGAATCCATGGATGGCAGGCTTTTGAGTGTCCTTGCAAAGAAAGGTGGCTATATTGGTCACTGATTTGTTTTTGTTTTGTTTTTGAATGTCAGAAATGTATATTTGTGAATGTTGAGATGTTATATTGGTTTCACTGGTAAAAATAAATAATTGAAATGGGTATATATTTGTTTTTTGTTAAGTTGCCTAATAATTATGCACAGTAATAGTCACCTGCACACACAGATATCCCCCTAAAATAGCTAAAACTAAAAACAAACTAAAAACTACTTCCAAAAATATTCAGCTTTGATATTAATGAGTTTTTTGGGTTCATTGAGAACATGGTTGTTGTTCAATAATAAAATTAATCCTTAAAAATACAACTTGCCTAATAATTCTGCACTCCCTGTAGTGGTGTGCGATAATGGGCGAAATCTTGTAGCAGCTCTGGGACTAGCCGGTTTGACGCACATCCCTTGCCTGGCGCATGTGCTGAATTTGGTGGTGCAGAAATTCCTGAAAAATTACCCTAATATGTCAGAGCTGCTGCAGAAAGTGCGGTCCGTCTGTGCGCGCTTTCGGCGTTCTCACCCTGCTGCCGCTCGTCTGTCAGCGCTGCAGCTCAACTTCGACCTTCCCGCTCACCGCCTCATATGTGACGTGCCCACAAGGTGGAACTCCACCTTGCACATGCTGGCCAGACTGTGCGAGCAGCAGCAGGCGATAGTGGAGTTTCAGCTGCAGCACGCACGGGTGAGTCGCTCTGCAGAACAGCACTATTTCAATACCAATCAGTGGGCCTCCATGCGAGACCTGTGTGCCATGTTGCGCTGTTTGGAGTACTCCACCAACATGGCCAGTGCCGATGACGCCGTTCTCAGCATTACTATCCCACTTCTATGCCTCCTTGAAAAAACGCTTCGGGCTATGATGGAAGAGGATGTAACACAGGAGGAGGAGGAAGAGGGATCATTTACAAGGGTTTCTGGCCAGTCATTCACAAGTGGCTCCGAGGGTGGGTTCCTGCACCAACATACGCCAGGTACACAATTGTCCAGCCAGGGCACAGTTATGGAAGATGACGACATGGAGAATAAGGAGGAGGAGATGGTGGAGTAGGAAACCGTGTTCACAGCAGGGTGGCACCAAAACCAGCTCATGGCCATCACTGGTGAGTGGCTGGGGGGATAGAGGGGACACAGATGATACACCTCCCACAGAGGACAGCTTGTCGTTGCCTCTGGGCAGCCTGGCACACATGAGCAATTACATGCTGCAGTGTCTCCGCAACGACCGCTGAGTTGGCCACATTCTAACTTGTGCTGATTACTGGGTGGCCACGCTGCTGGATCCCCGTTACAAGGACAACGTACCGTCCTTAATTCTGTCACTGGAGCATGATCTGAGGATGCGCGAGTACAAGCAAACGCTGCTAGACACGCTGCTGATGGCATTCCCACCTGACAGTGGGGGCACAGTGGAAGCACAAGGTGAAGGCAGAGGAGGAAGAGGTCGCCAACACAGCTGGGGCACCGCCAGCACCTCAGAAGGCAGGGTTAGCATGGCCAAAATGCGGAAAAGCTTTGTCAGCACGCCACAACAACCAGCACCACCAGCTGATATGGAAGGCAGCAGGAGGCAGCATTTCAGCAACATGGTGGAGCAGTATGTGTACACACGCCTACACGTATGACTGATGGGTCTGCCCCCTTGAACTTCTGAGTCTCCAAATTGGGGACATGGCCTGAGCTTGCCCTTTACGCCTTGGAGGTGCTAGCCTGCCCTGCAGCCAGTGTATTGTCTGAACGTGTGTTTAGCATGGCAGGGGGCGTTATCACAGACAAGCGCAACTGCCTGTCCACAGTCAATGTGGACAAGCTCACATTCATTAAAATGAACCAGGCAGGGATCCCACAGGACTTGTCCGTACCTTGTGCAGAATATACATGTATACCGACCTCACCCAGTTATTTTTGTACTCCAGCGCACTTTCTCTTTGTTTTATTTTTTATATTTCCCAATGTTTTGGGGTCTACCCAAATTTGAACAAAATAAAAAAATAAAATAAAATAAAAAACAAAAACCAGTGTTGGCTACCTCCTCCACCGCCGCTTCCACCTACACCCCCACATCCACCGCCTCCTCAACCCCCTACTCCATATGAACCTCTTCCTCCTAGATCAAGATTATTATTTTTACGTATTTTATGTTATTTGAAGTCATTTCCCTATCCACATTTGTTTGCAGAGCACTTGCCATGCTGTTAACCACATTTTGCTGCATTTTGGAGCCCTCTAGCCCTTTCCATGACTTTGTTAGAGCCATTTTAGTGCTCCAAAGTTAGGGTCCCTATTGACTTTAATGGCGTTCGGGTTCGAGGTCAAGTTTGGGTCAAGTTCGGGTCCCGAACTCGAACTTTTTTGTGAAGTTTAGCCGAACCCGTCGAACCCGAACATCCAGGTGTCCGCTCAACTCTAGTTATATGTTTAGTTTAGTGGGACCACCTTTAACTTTTATGAGCATCCTGAGATTAAAAGTTAAGTTTAAAATAGAGGGCCTTGCTAGCTCAGTGAATTCTCAACCCCTAATGTACAGTAGCTTCAGTGTACCATAAATGTTATCTGCAGTAATATTGTTTTATAGTGTTGTTGAATGGATCATATTATCTTCACAAGGTTTACTAGTCTTTTGTTATAAATGCTATAAATGTAATCATTATACCATTTTAGATGTATGGAAGGTGATATTAGATAAATTAAATATTTGAGCAGAAAATTATACATTGTTTTTATCATTGTGTATCATAAGGTAGATAGATAGATAGATAGATAGATAGATAGATAGATAGATAGATAGATAAATCTGCTTTTTTACATGAAGCATTTATTTAATATTTTCTGTTCCAATGTAATAATTCATCATCTATAGCGTAATTTATTTCTTCTGGTTTTAATATGTTACAGACGAGTGGTTGTATGTCTTTCCTGTTAGAGCATTACAACTCTGGCCACTTTTACATTAGGCTGGTACTACAACAGATACCTGTGGTGCTCTTCATGGTTCATGTGGTACTAATTTAAATGGGAAGTTGCACATATTTCATTGAAACACTTGGTAAAGCCAGCTTTCACAGAAGGGTGCAAATGATGGACTGTTCTCTGTGTGCAGCTGAACTGCTCTAAATGTGTCAGCGAGGGTTATGGATCATTTCATTCACCCATCAGCTATGGTCCACTGTGTGTACAAATCACAGTATAGTGTCATCCAACAGAATATTCCTGACAATACTTGAACATTTATGGTACTGCCATTTTTAATAAGAGTTCTGCTACCCTGGTTTAATAATATGACATCTTTAACCCATTTTTGCCTGGCTTGCATTTCTCTATTTGCTTAAATCAACAACACAATCTGACGTTCTTGGTTTATCCCTGAAATTGAATTATAATTCAGTCCATTTTGAAGTGTGTAATTATAATTACAATATTTTTTAATATTGACTCCAAGGTTATATTGAAGGGATAACAGAAATGTGCTATTTCATAAATACAAAAATGTGTGATATGAATCAAAACTATTAAAAGATGACTAATGAGAGCGAGTTAAGAAATCAAGCTGAAATTGAGCACAACAGCAAGGATTTCAGTGAGATCAAACTGTGCATTATTCTGTTGATTAAAAAACGTGGGAAGACTGTTTACAGAACACAGTCTGAGTCATGTGAAGATTTGGCAAATTATGCGGAGAAACAGTGCGTCAGCAGGGAAATACACTAGTACATTATTTTATTATGTTAATAGTTTATTTATACTGATTAAATGATTAAAAAAACAATAGCCTAAAATAGGAATAGCCAGAGGTCACAATGTGGGAAAAAAAAATGACTACAAAGAATAGAAATATAGACAGTTTTCTTATTTTTAAATAAATAAAAAAATTTATGAATTTGAAAAATGTTTTACATTTTATAATTATTTCTTGATTACATTTTATCAGTAGACATTTGTTCTTCTTTAGTCTCATTGATATTATATTATCCAACTCCAAACTCATGTTATTTCATCACCAAACTCTACCGTGCCCATCAAAATGAAAAGTATCTCTACACTTTCACCACTGGTATGCTAGTAGTGAAAACAGTGGTGACAACAATCCTTCTCTTGTATATTGAGTAACTTCATATACTGTATAGACATCAATATTTTGCAGAATGGGATCAATGTAATATGTAGGGCAATAAGAACTACATATTCAACCATCTAGTTAGTAAGTTGACAGTTTTACAGTTTTGACGCTGCCTTTAATAAGGGGTTTTATAAGTAGATAAACCAACACTTCAAAGATTTTGTAATTAATATTTAACTAGACAGAGATTATCCCATTACTGTTTTGATGGAAATTTATCTGAAGTGCCAGACTCAGTGGTCAGTTTGTAATCTCTGACAAGTAAGGCATTCTATATAAAGTGGTTATTAGGCAGATATTGATGAAATGACGTCTACAGGAGATGGGAATGAGAAAGCATTTAGCAAATCATGCCCAATCATATTGTCCACTGCTTTCATTGGGATGGAATTGTCATTGAAGGCATATATATATATATATATATATACACTCACCTAAAGAATTATTAGGAACACCTGTTCTATTTTTCATTAATGCAATTATCTAGTCAACCAATCACATGGCAGTTGCTTCAATGCATTTAGGGGTGTGCTCCTGGTCAAGACAATCTCCTGAACTCCAAACTGAATGTCAGAATGGGAAAGAAAGGTGATTTAAGCAATTTGAGCGTGGCATTGTTGTTGGTGCCAGACGGGCCGGTCTGAGTATTTCACAATCTGCTCAGTTACTGGGATTTTCACTCACAACCATTTCTAGGGTTTACAAAGAATGGTGTGAAAAGGAAAAAACATCCAGTATGCGGCAGTCCTGTGGGCGAAAATGCCTTGTGGATGCTAGAGGTCAGAGGAGAATGGGCCGACTGATTCAAGCTGATAGAAGAGCAACGTTGACTGAAATAACCACTCGTTACAACCGAGGTATGCAGCAAAGCATTTGTGAAGCCACAACACGCACAACCTTGACGCGGATGGGCTACAACAGCAGAAGACCCCACCGGGTACCACTCATCTCCACTACAAATAGGAAAAAGAGGCTACAATTTGCACGAGCTCACCAAAATTGGACTGTTGAAGACTGGAAAAATGTTGCCTGGTCTGATGAGTCTCGATTTCAGTTGAGACATTCAAATGGTAGAGTCTGAATTTGGCGTAAACAGAATGAGAGCATGTATCCATCCTCCGATGGCTACTTCCAGCAGGATAATGCACCATGTCACAAAGCTCGAATCATTTCAAATTGGTTTCTTGAACATGACAATGAGTTAACTGTACTAAAATGGCCCCCACAGTCACCAGATCTCAACCCAATAGAGCATCTTTGGGTTGTGGTGGAACGGGAGCTTCATGCCCTGGATGTGCATCCCTCAAATCTCCATCAACTGCAAGATGCTATCCTTTCAATATGGGCCAACATTTCTAAAGAATGCTATCAGCACCTTGTTGAATCAATGCCACGTAGAATTAAGGCAATTCTGAAGGCAAAAGGGGGTCCAACACCGTATTAGTATGGTGTTCCTAATAATTCTTTAGGTGAGTGTATATATAAATAGCAAATACCGCAGCAGCACAGTCAGACAGTGTGCACTGGGTGCAATTCCTCACAGAGGCCGGCTTCTCCTCCACGATATATACTTTCCAAAGAATGAGGCAGCACTTCCAGATTTCAGTGGCAGGGTGACGACCCCAAAAACTTTATTGTCAAGCTTGACAAAGGCCACATTGAGTAGGCCGAAACGTTGCTGGGAATAAAGTTTTTGGGGTCGTCACCCTGCCACTGAAATCTGGAAGTGCTGCTTCATTCTTTGGAAAGTATATATATATATATATATATATATATATATATAAAAAAAGAAAATTCGGCGGCACCAGTAAGCTGGCTCAGGTGCAACGTCCAAGGGAATGAGCTTCACCCTTAATATTTACCAGAAATAGGACAGCACTCCAAGACTTGAAAAAACGGTGTCTTTATTCACCCATGTGAAGCAGTAGCGACGTTTCAGCTCACAACTGAGCCTTTCCTAAAATTGTGCTGCTACTTGTTCATTTTTGCATTGTGGTGTGCACCTGCATCCTTTTTATATATAGTTATATAGGTGCTGGTTTACTCTCTTTTGCATTGTATATTTGGGGGAGTGGCTTCCCCTACATACTAGTACTTTTAATCGGAGTAGCCCATATCTGGATTCTACATCGCCCAGAAGAGGCAACACTGTTAGTGTAGGTCCTGTTTGATAGAAGCCACCTTGTCGCTGGTAGATGGGCCAGACATATTGTTGATCAAAAATATGTGCAAAAAGCTTCTAATATTTATATAGTAAGTATAGCAGTCCTGCAGTTGACATTTATTCTTGTTTTCAATGTTTGCATGTGTCTATGCATAAAGCAATGTGCTGTTATTACAGTTTGTTTTTAGATTGCAGCCATTGTAACATGCACCTGCACCCTCTTTATATATAGTTTGGAGGTGCTGGTTTAACTTTCTTTTGCAATATATATATAGATATACTGGCACATATAATGTCCATTAGGAACCAATAATTTCAACCCAATGGTACAATCACCAAGTTTCACAAAACATTTCTTAGTATGTCAGACACCCATTTTGATCCATTAGGTGCAGAGCCAGATAGACAGACAAACTGAGAATACATTTGAAATGGACGTAACCCAACTAAGGAACCAGTAAGCAGAATTTTGAAGACTCAACATATAGAATCCAACTTGCTAACTAAGCATATAATGAATTCAATAAATATTTTGGAAGAAAGGTATATGAATTAATATACAGACAATCAGGAACATGGGCAATCTATAAAAGATAATAAAACACATGACTGCACTTGATAAGAACTGCAATCACAGGGCAAAAAGAAGATATATAAAATATGTATGAGAAAAAGGAAAGAATAAAGAAAGAAAGAAAAAGGGGGGAGTGAAGAAAGTAATGTGTAAAAAAAGGTGGAGGGAAAGGATGAGTAAAAAGTGACCAAAAATTGAATGGTGTAAAAGTAAAGATCTATGAAAAAAAAACCTGCAAATAAGATCTCCTCATTCATACCTCAGGGAGAGAAGTTAAGATTGAAAATCCATCTGGCATCTGCCTGAAGAAGTTTCTTATTACAGTCATGATGTCAGATATTAGTAGAAATCTTGTGACGGCCATATTGGTTTTCTCCGATGATGTGTAAGAAAATGAGAGGCAACTGAAGTCAATTCTTTTCCCTTCAATTGATGAGGTCTAGCCAAAATGATGGTAGATACATGTTTTTGTATCCGTTTCCTAAGCTCCTGTAGCCTGACCCACAGAGACAATAGAACAGGAGCAACTAAAGGAATAAAAAACATTGCATGTCTTGCAGTTAATATAGTTATGTAATCCATGATGTTTACCATTTACTGGATCTGTGAAATTATCCATTGGTTTCATGAATTGACAAGTAATACGATCGCCACAGGGATATGAGACCTTCAATCATATACCCCCAGTGGTTCTCTTTTTGGGCCTAGTAAAACGATTTCTCATTAAATTGTAATGTAGATTGGGAGTCCTTCTAGCCATGATTAATGTATGTGGAATAATGGATGAAATTCTGGAGTCCATTTCCAGAATATCCCATCTGTTCTGCAAAATCCCACTGATCCGTGTCCATTAGATATAAGTAGTGATAAATCTTAAGTTATTATTAGATGGTCTTACCCTAGATTGTGGCAAATCAGTACATTTGCCGAGCCCTTATAATCGCATGCATGTGCTGCTGCTCTGAATTGGAGTGTCAACACAGTGGCTCTGTTTCTGCTTCCGGAGAATCAACTGTTTGTAACAGTGGCTGCTGTGTGCCGCTGTTCCTCTGCTTACCGCCGCAGTCCCGAGTGCCATGTTCAGCGGTGATCTGCTGCCAGTGCTTTCCCATTCACCGCTGCAGTCCTGGGCTCTGTCCTTGTAGGTACTGTTGTTCTGAGATCTGCTCCACAGTTTCCTTTCAGCCCTGGTCACAGCATACTTGCTGCTTGTTCCCTGCATCACTTCCTTAAGGGCCGGCGCGCATTATGGGTCAGAGCATGTGAACTTGCTGACCAATCCTAGCCCTCCTGCATGTATATAAGTGTCTCAGCCCCCTTCCCAGATGCCTGAGCATCATGGTCCTAGTGTCCTGCAAAGGTTACTGATATCTCTGCTTGTGTTCCTGTTTACCTGACCCGTGCTCGTGTTCCTGGACTCTGCTACCTGCTTGATCACTGCCTGCTTGCTTTGACTCTCCTGTTACCGACCTTGATTGCCTGACCTGTACTTGTGCTGCCTACTGTGACCTATTGCTTGTTTGACTTCGCCTCTGCCTTATCCTTCGGTCCTGCACTGTTGCTCCTGGTTATGACTATGTCTGTACCTCTGGTACCTTGCTCTGCTACCTTCTGGTCCATCTGGCCTCGTGTGCCAATCCTCCTCAAGAGATAGCGACCTGGTGTTTCCCTCGGGAAAGTCTATCACCACCTTCTGGGGTACTGTGAAGAATGAGGGGTACACTTAGACAACGCCCTTAGAGGAGGTAGGACACGTGGCACAGTGGGCTCACACCCCCTGGTTTGTGACACTGTGCATGTGCCGCTAAGTGAAATGGTGCATAGACAGTCGGTGCACTGGAAACAGAGCTACTATGTATGCACCGTTACTCAGCAGAGAAGCGGCACAAGCACAAAATTGTCAACCTGCACGAGATATCTGGCCCTGCCAATCAATCAGCAGGGGAGCTTTTTCACCAGTGGGGTCAGCCCTTGCAGGTGAATAACTCTAGATGAATCGATTTGTACAAAGTGATTTGCTCATCTCTAGTCCCCTGCAGTCTATGGCCAATGGTGGCTGTTGTAAACCATATGGTGCAAGATGGTAGCATCCATAAACATATTTAGAAAACAGAACAAAAAAAATCTACAATCAGGAAATAAATAGAGAAAAAAACGCATGTGTGTCAATATCTGATTTAAAACAAAAGAATAAATTATAGTTGACACATTCCCTATTGCTATAAAAGTCTACCAGGTAACTTTTTAGTCTTTAGACTATGTAATTCTACCATTATGTTATACCTAAACTGCAAAATGGAAGAAAATGTAACGAAAGACAGTAAAATATAAAAATATTCTTTTTTTTAAATTATGCAAACAGCCCCTTTTTTCATTTTGCTTAGTTTTTTTTTATGCCATATGCACTCTATACCAAATGAACTACATGCACTCTGATGTAGTGATAAAAGAGTAAGGTACAAAAGACAAGCATAGTGCCTAAAGCAATACTTCTTAATTAGTGAGGAAATGTTCTCTGCCAAAATCACGTGAACTTTTAATCTGAAACACTCCTTTGGCTTGTTGGGTCTGCAATCTGTTGCTTTGAGAGTTGTTAAACATCTATGGTATATTCCAGTCAATTCTAATATTGAGTACGCTGTCACTGATCATGGTAAATAATGATTCATACATATACTCTATATACTCATATACTCTAGTGTAAAGCTAGTTCATTTCAAGGCTTTTAGTTTGTCTATAAAATTGTAGCAGAAAAGATTTTCTAATGTAGCTGAAACCTATACATTTGACCTTGGTTTGTTGATTGCCTTTGGCTATCTACAGCATACAGTTCCTGGGGGATTCCTTGAAAATGTAATGATTGGCACTTCTCTATTGTAAATATTTAAATAATTCACTTTCCTCCTAGAAATTTGTTTTTGAACATGATGCACTTTTGATTTATCAAGTGCATTTTTTTTGTTGGTTTTCCAAACATTCTCTATAATGCAGATAATTCAACTTTATAGTTATTGATTTACCCTTGCAAAAATTAAATATGCTTCAAAAATCAGCATCAGATTAGCAGTATTACATTAATAATCTAGACACTTGGCCTAAAAAAATGTAATAAATGAACATATCTAATTTGAGTTAGCAGCAGTTATAAGCAATTTGTGAGAAGACATTACTGGAAGTTAAGACACGTTCATGTGAAGAGCCCATATGCTGGGGTAACACTGGGAATGAATAAAAAATAACTATTAAAAATAAAAAGCCAATATTATGTTTATACAGGGCAGATTTACTGGGGAGAAATTGTACATGTAAGGGGTCATGCACAGAAATGTAATTTTCTCCCGATTCTGTTCCGTTTTTTTACAGGTCCGTAGGCGGAACCATTCATTTTAATGGGGCTAGAAAAAAACGGAAATGACTCTATGTGCATGTCCATTCCACAAAAAAAAAATAGAACATGTCCTATTCTGCTATTCTTGATGAGCAAAAAAAATGGATGCAACACGGATGTCACATGGATGTCAACCGTTTTTTAGTTTTTTTTGCGGACTGCAAAATACATACGGTCGTGTGCATGAGCCCTAAGGCTGAGTTCACACAGCTATTTGGTCAGTTATTTTCATCAGTTATTGTGAGCCAAAACCAGGTAAGGGTCAAAAACACAGAACAGGTGCAAATTAAATCATTACACCTGATGTCTGAGTATGCTTCACTACAAATTTTGGCACACAACAACTGATGGAAATAACTGAACAAATAAATGGTGTGAACTCAGTCTAAAATAGATTGTGATACAGATTTTGAAATCCACTCCTAGTGCGATAAGAGAACAGGCTTTTTTTTCTCTACAATGTGTGGGTGGTTTATGAAAATCTCATTCACTCGCTGTGCACTGTAAGGCTGGTTTCACACGGGCGTTGCGGGAAAAGATGCAGGTGCAATGCTGGAACACGCGCGATTTTTCCGCACGAGTGCAAAACATTGTAATGCGTTTTGCACACGCGTGAGAAAAATCGGCATGTTTGGTACCCAAACCCGAACTTCTTCACATAAGTTGGGGTTTGGGTTAGGTGTTGTGTAAATTGTATTATTTTCCCTTATAATATGGTTATAAGGGAAAATAACAGCATCCTTAAAACAGAATGCATAGTACAATTAGGCTGGAGGGGTTAAAAAAAAATAATAATAATTTAACTCACCTCATCACCATGTGGTCCTTTTCCTCACAGATGTAGGCAGAAGAGAAGCCGGGCTGCGCGAACAAGTGGATTAAGGTGAGTTAAATTTTATTTATTTTTTTAACCCCTCCAGCCTTATTGTACTAAGCATTCTATATTAAGAATGCTATTATTTTCCCTTATAACTATGTTATAAGGGAAAATAATAATGATCGGGTCCCCATCCCGATCGTCTCCTAGCAACCGTGCGTGAAATCGCACCGCATCCGCACTTGCTTGCGGATGCTTGCGATTTTCACGCAGCCCCATTCACTTCTATGGGGCCTGCATTGCGTTTCCGTTTGTCCACATGGCCGTTCCGCAAAAATGTAATGCATGTCCTATTATTGTCCGCAAAACACGGTCCGAGGCCCCATTCAAGTTAATGGGTCCGCAAAAAATACGGAACGCACACGGAACACATCCGTATGTCATCCATATTTTGTCTGTATTTTGCGGATCCAAACCGTAGAAATGCTATGCCCAGCCCATGTTGCTCATGTGTTTGGTGATTAATAAGTTACTGTTTCTGAATGCGATCTGCAAAAAAACGAATCTAATATGGAAACCATGCGGATATGGTTTGTGCAATAACCGAAGAGGACTTAAATCAGAGAAAGAAAAAAAAACTTTAGATACGGAATAGCGGATCAGTGAAAAACGGACTGCAAACAACAACGTTCGTGTGCATGAGCCCTAAATTTGTAGCAGATTTGTGGAGAGTGGAATCATGTAAAAAGAAGGATTGAACCAGAGCCATTAACAGGTTTTTCTTCACCCAAGGTTCAGTTCACTTTCCTCACTCCTTAAATACCCAAGGTCAGCAAAGCAATTTATTGACATCCCCCCACCCATATACACACACACACAACCAGCCCCAAAGGCACATACCCCAGTTGCCTCCCCTAGCTATGCCCCTGGATTGAATTGTGGCACAAAAAAGGAGAACTCTATGGGAATGTTTACCCTCTCTCCCTTGAACCATGCTACAATCTGCCTTTAGTTTAGAAACACATATGGGAAAACAGATCTCCCAACATGATATAAAGGTGGCCTTAAGGCCCTCATACACATTAGTGCATTGTCAGCCAAATCTGCCAAGAATAGCGGATTTGACCGACAGTCTAATGTGTATGGGGAGCTCCTGACTTTTCCTCAACAGATGATGTCAGGGGAAAGAAGGACTGGGTAAAGTGTCTGGCAGCGGCTTTCTTCTCTCTCCCCATTGAACACACATACACATTTGGCTGAACCAAATGTGTATTTGTATGGGCGGCTTTCGAATGGCTTCCCCACACTGAGATCGGGAAAGCTGTTCGTTGGAGTCTACCAGGCTTATGACAGACATATTTCAATGCAAGTTTTTATTTATTTAAATATCACAACAAAAGAAAAATTGTATAAATGTAGTATTGCTGTAGTCATACTGACCCAGGCCAGGTTAATCACATAGGAAATGCCACAAAAATGAAACCGTTAAAACTATGGTGAAATTGTGTTTTTTTATCCAATTCCACCCCATTTGGATTTTTTTCCAGCTTCCCACTACATCATAGTTAATATTAAAAGGTGACATTATGAATTTGTCCTGCAAAAAACAAGCTGTCATACAGCTATGTGAATGAAAAAATAAAAAAGTTATGGCTCTGGGAAGCAGGGAGTGAAAAATCAAAGCTTTTAAACCATTTCTCAATAAAAAAAAAATTTGGAAGTGGTGAATGCCATCATTTTTTACTTTTTGCACTTCCCACCAGTTGAAGCAAGAAAAGGGTGGGGTTTAGTAGGAGGGGCTTGGTCTCCCATAGCTTGGCAGAATTACTATATTTTATACCACAATATGCTGTAAATTATAGCTCAAATCGATACCGGCTAATTGTTGGCATAGATTTCCATTACTGGTGCACAGACAGCTGGAAGATGAACTAAAATCATAAAATTGCCCCACTGGATGTCTATTTGGCACAATATTTAACTCCAGTCTGTATTGCAAAAAATACTGAAAAATATATGATATGTTAAGGGTACTTTCACACTAGCATTTTTCTTGTCCGGTATTGAGTTCCGTCACAGGGGCTCAATACCGGGAAAAAACTGATACGTTTTATCCTAATGCATTCTGAATGGAGAGCATTCCATTCAGTATGCATCAGAATGCATCAGTTCAGTCCCTCTTACGATTTTTGGCCAGAGAAAATACTGCAGCATGCTGTATTTTTCTCTCCGGCCAAAAATCCTGAACACTTGCCGGAATGCCGGATCCGGCATTAATTACCATTGAAATGTATTAGTGCCAGATCCAGAATTAAAATTGACGCATTGAAGGATCCGTTCTTCCGGAAAATAAATACCGGATAAATACTGCCTGCCAGAATCCTCTGCCGAAAGTGTGAAAGTACCCTAAGAAAAAAAATCACCATAAAATAAAATTAAAATTAAAAGATTCAGGCATCTAAAGTTCTGGCGACTGCAATGATTAATTAACCTAATCATACAGCTAAAGCACATTAGTACATGTATGAGAGATCCATTTTCCTGTACATTTTTTTTATCTAAAGAAAGGAAAAAAATGGCTGAAGTTTGTTAAAAATTATTGGAGGAAATATTAGGAAATGTTTCTCCACCTTTGTAATCTGATCCTCATTATATTCTCAAAAGGTATACATTAAAAAAATCTACTGTATGTGATTTGTAATAAGTACCAAGACCAACTTAAGAATAATAAAAATGATAAAAAGAAAAATCTGGACAAATGATAATGAAAAGCTCAAGTAATCAATGACATCACCAGCAGATTAGAGCGCCTTGGGTTTTACATACAGATGTATCTAGCATTAAAGTCAAACCCCTTAGCTTATCTCACTAACTTAGTTTAATTATGTGGAAAGCTTCTAAAGCTAAAGGTGGTGTTGAGTTACAATGCTGGGATGGCATGCTATCCCACAGATTTTGGTGCTGGCTGCATGTGTACACTCATTGAGACAAAAAAATAACACACCCAGATTGACATGTCGGATTGCTGCAAAACTCGGCATGCAGTTATCTCTCAGGCTGCTAATAAAAAAATCTCTCAGAGGCTATTTTTGGATAGTGTACAGTACAGACCAAAAGTTTGGACACACCTTCTCATTCAAAGAGTTTTCTTTATTTTCATGAATATGAAGGCATCAAAACTATGAATTAACACATGTGGAATTATATACATAACAAACAAGTGTGAAACAACTGAAAATATGTCATATTCTAGGTTCTTCAAAGTAGTCACCTTTTGCTTGGATTACTGCTTTGCACACTCTTGGCATTCTCTTGATGAGCTTCAAGAGGTAGTCCCCTGAAATGGTCTTCCAACAGTCTTGAAGGAGTTCCCAGAGATGCTTAGCACTTGTTGGCCCTTTTGCCTTCACTCTGCGGTCCAGCTCACCCCAAACCATCTTGATTGGGTTCAGGTCCGGTGACTGTGGAGGCCAGGTCATCTGGCGCAGCACCCCATCACTCTCCTTCATGGTCAAATAGCCCTTACTTTCAAAGTTTTCCCAATTTTTCGGCTGACTGACTGACCTTCATTTCTTAAAGTAATGATGGCCACTCGTTTTTCTTTACTTAGCTGCTTTTTTCTTGCCATAATACAAATTCTAACAGTCTATTCAGTAGGACTATCAGCTGTGTATCCACCTGACTTCTCCTCAACGCAACTGATGGTTCCAACCCCATTTATAAGGCAAGAAATCCCACTTATTAAACCTGACAGGGCACACCTGTGAAGTGAAAACCATTTCAGGGGACTACCTTTTGAAGCTCATCAAGAGAATGCCAAGAGTGTGCAAAGCAGTAATCCAAGCAAAAGGTGGCTACTTTGAAGAGCCTAGAATATGACATATTTGCAGTTGTTTCACACTTGTTTATTATGTATATAATTCCACATGTGTTAATTCATAGTTTTGATGCCTTCAGTGTGAATCTACAATTTTCATAGTCATGAAAATAAAGAAAACTCTTTGAATGAGAAGGTGTGTCCAAACTTTTGGTCTGTACTGTACATCTTTGGTGAGAGGTCGTTGACTGCTAGACACGCCTCAACAATGCACTTAAAGACATTTTGCCTAGGTGACTGACTTTGAGAGGGGGTTCATCATTGACTTAAAGAAACAGGATGGTTGTTTCAATTCATTGTCCACCACCTAGGCCATACTGAACTGTTAGTAGGTGTTGGGAGTAGTGGTAACATGAGCACACACACACACACACATACACGGCAGATGGTAAAGGCAGGATAATGCTTCGCTACACACAGCAATGCTTTCCCAGGAAAGTCTTCACTTCCTTGCCCTTCCCGGTCACCAGATTTATCACCAATCAAACATTTATGGGACCAGCTGGGACGCCAGCTTTGGCAATTTTCGGCAATATTCAGGCACAACTGCAACATCTATAAGCAAATATGCCGCATGACACCATACAGAACCTGTATTCCTCCATGCCCAACTGTATCTCATCTTCTATCCAGGCTAGAGGCGGCCTAACAGGGTACTAGAACCTACTCTCAATTGTACAATTTTCCTTGATAAATGTATAATTTCGCTCTAATATTGTACCGTATTTTTCGCCTTATAAGACGCACCTAGGTTTTAGAGGGGAACAATAAGAAAAAAATATTTTTCATTAGAACTCAGGTCACACTACTAATCAGACCCCCAATGTTAATCAGACCCCAACAAGACCTCAGATCAAACCCCCAATAAGACCTCAGTCATGCCTCTCATCAGTCCCCAGCAGTCTCAGATCAGCCCCCAGCAGTCCCCAATGCCTCATCTCAGCTCCCAGCAGCCCCATATTGCCCCACATCAGCCCCCAGCAGCCCCATATTTCCTCAGCATCTCCATATTGCCCCAGATAACACCTATTATCTCCATATTGCCCCCATATCAGCCTCCAGCATCTCCATATTGTCCCCAGCATCTCTATATTGCCCCATATCAGCCTCCAGCATGTCCATATTGCCCCCAGCATCTCCATATTGCCCCATATCAGCCTCCATCATGTCCATATGTAGTCTCCCACTACGTAAAGGTGGGCACTACTAAGGGTCAATTGGGTCATGTTGTTCCCCACCTCCTGTGGGAGATTGCTTATTGTATTTTGTATTGTATGACTGCATATTTCCCTGTTATTTCCTGTGTACCAGGCCTGCTAGGGGTGCAGTTTCTCCTCCGGAGCTGTAGAGGGAGCTAGGGAACTCCCTGGTAGATATAGTTAGGCCCAGACAGGAAGTGGGAGTTGAGTCTAGCCCAGGAGGCTAAGCAAGTTCAGTCTAGCCTGCCTGAGGTCCTGAGTAAGTGAAGCTCAGAGGTTAATACAGGAGAGGAGTTTCCTCCGGAGTTATCCTGCACCCTGCAGAGTCCAGAGCAGTGCTGATCCTATTCAGACAAGTGGAAAGCTGAGAGACAGAAGTTTACTGTCAGCAAGAGAATTTATGCCAGAGGAGGTTTCCATACCCAAGGATAAAGCCAGCTATTAGGCATACGGGCCTTGGAGAATGCCAGACAGGGTCTTCAGAAAGTACAGCCTGATCTGTGAGTTTTATTTCCCTCTGAGTCACCTTGCTAGGATTCTACCTGCCACCTATGTAAAGCCTGCTTGTTGCTAATATTCTTCATATGGAACTGTTTGGAGTTTGTACATAGTTTGAACTGTTCAGTAAAGAAGAATTCTAGTTCACTGCAATTGTGTGTACCTCCATTATTCCTCCTAACAATCGGTGTGCCACTGTTACCGGCACTGGCGTCACGAACTGTAAGGGATCTTGCCACAGGCACGCTAAACCTTCAACACCCAGGGCACCTCACCTATCACCCGGCCTGGTCCCTATATCTAGAGCGTGCCCCAGAGAATCTACGTGCCAGCCTCTTCATCACTGACTGTACGCCTGCCCAGGGTATACTACAAACTGTGAGTACTAAGAGCAACCCTCAGACTGTCTACTGACCCCCGTGACCTCACACTCGCTCACCCTGAAGGACTGGCGTACTGCACATATTGCCCCCATATCAGCCTCCAGCATGTCCATATTGCCCCCATATCAGCTTCCAGCATGTCCATATTTCCCCCATCATCTCCATATTGCCCCCAGCACCTCATGTTTTATAAAATAATAAAAAACACTTACCTTTCCTGCTTCGGAAGCCGCCGCTCCTCACTGCCCACGCTTTGTCTTCCTCCTCCTCAGTCTGCTGTGCTGTGAACTCGAGCGCACAGCTTAAGGTCACAGAGCGCCCTCACACTGTGCGCAGCCGTCATAGCCGACAGCCAAGGAAAAGGAAGCAGTGAGTACAGAGCCCTCACCGCTTCCCGGTCCTCCGGTACTAATGAAGCGCTTCCATAATGGAAGTGCTTCATTAGTATTTGCCCCATAAGATGCAGAATCATTTTCCCCCCACTTTTTTTGGGGGGGGGGAATGCGTCTTATGTGGCGAAAAAGACGGTAATCACTTCATATATATCATGTATCATTACATTCACACATAGAAAGTTTCTTTCCATTCTAACAATTCTTTGGCGCATTATTTTTGTCAATGAGTGCACGTAATAAATGTTATTGTAAAAATACAAATGACTACTGGAAGTACTGTCTGCTTATAGCCTTACAATGTTCTAAACACCATATAACACCACAGAGAATGCATGTAATATTGAACTGGAAATGACTGAAAAACTCTAAGCATCATTCATTTACTTTATATATGGAATAATGACTACCGTATAGATATTTAAGTGCAAGTCACAGCTAATTACCAATGGAAACCATCACGTGTAGGCAGTTCTATCAGTACTTTCTCTTCTGCTTCTGAATCTCACTGAAGTCCCAAGTGGCCTTGTGCAATTTAACAGAAAAATCAATAAAACACAACAGCTAACAGCAAGTCTTGAAGCACTCTGAAAACTTACTATGTTTCATCACTAAATACATGTCAAAATGTTCCAACAACTACAACTCTTGCCTGAAATTATTCCTGTGAAACACTACTGACACACTTTAGCCCTCATTTGCAGCTTTACCTTAGGCTGTCAATGGTTTAGCAAAATCAGCCTTATTATAGGTAGACTTCTACATCTAGTCTAATTGAATGGGAGTGGAGAAAGTTTTATAGCAGTAGTTTTGAGGTATGAAATGATATATTAAGAAAAAATATATTACAGTGTATATATATATATATATATATATATGTATATACTAGCAGAAGTACCCGGCTTTGCACGGGTATATTTCATCTGTTTCATTTAATGTTTGTGTGTGTTGTTAAAAGATATCGACAGTATCCACTATAATAGTGACATCTACAGTACCCTGCCCCTTTAACAGTGACCTCCACAGCGGCCGCCCCTTTATTAGTGACCTCTACAGTACCCCATCTCGTTAACAGTGATTTCCACAATAACCCACCCCCTTAACAGTGACCTCTACAGCACCCCGCCCCTTAACACTGACCTCCATAGTGGATCGTCCCCTTAACTGTGACCTCCACAGTTCCCTGTCCCCTTAACAGAGACCTCCACAGCGCCCGCCCCTTTAACAGTGAACTCCACAGCATCCCGCCCCCTTATCAGTGACCTCCACAGCAGCCCGCCCCTTTAGCATTGACCTCGAGTGCATCCCTCCCCCTTAACAGTGACCTTCACAGCAACCCACCCCTTTAACAGTGACCTCCACAGCGACTGCCCCTTTATTTGTGACCTCCACAGTACCCCATCTCCTTAACAGTGATTTCCAAGACACCCCGTCTCCTTAAGACACCCCGTCTCCTGGCCTCTACAGCAATCTGCCCCTTAACACTGACCTCCAGAGCAGACCGTCCCCTTAACTGTGACCTCCACAGCAGCCTGGCCCTAGGGTGGCCAGAGGTCCAGTTTTAGGCAGGACAGTCCAGCTTGCAAACTCCCTGTCCTCCATCCGGTGCAGGGCCTAGACGGACACAGGAATGTTCTTTTGAACAGCTCACTTTCAAACAGCAGCACTGTGCTGTCTGAGCATGAGCTGAAAGGAGAAAGTCTTGCAGCTGACAGAAGTAGATTTTTACCTTATTTTTTCAATCCCCGTAGGCTGCGTAGTGGGAGGGGGAGTGGCTTAAGCAGGACCTGAGGGCAGGGTTTTTAAGTCCATCTTTTGAGGGTGGCCTGAATGACCACCCTACCTGCCCCTGAACTGTGACCTCCACAGCACTCCGCTCCCTTAACAGTGTCATTCACAACGCCCTGCCCCTTTTAAGCTAACCTACAGTAGTAAAGAAAAATGGCTGGGTTGTTATGGAAAACTGGGAGCTTCTATTGGCTGATAAGGATCATGTGACCAGGCTTCTATTGGCTATTGGCTAATGCATTTTTTCTGAATATCTTACGCAGGGATGTCCTTTTGAACAGCTCACTCTCAGATAGCAGTGCTGTCTGAGCTTGAGCTGCAGGGAGAAAGTCACCATCCCTCCCACCCCTGCAGCTGACAGAAGTTGATTTTTGCCTTCATTTTTTCAATCCCTGTCGGCTGCGGAGTGGGAGGGGGCATGGCCTAGCCAGATCGCGGCGTGGTTTAGAGTGACCTGGGGGCGCGGTTTTTAAGTTCGTCATTTGAGGATGGCCTGAATGGCCACCCTACCTGCCCCCTGAACTGTGACCTTAACAGCACTCCTCTCCCTTAACAGTGTCATCCACAGCGCCCTGCCCCCTTAAAGCTGACCTGCAGCAGTGAAGAAAAATGGCTGGGTTGTTATGGAAACCTGGTTAAAACTGTGTGTATGTGGAGACTAAGGACCTGAAAGCTTTTATTGGATGATAATGAACATGTGACTGTGTGTATGGCAGTTGGGATATGAAGTTGGAATATGAAGAGAAAGACCTGCAGGCTTCTATCAGCTAATCTAGGTCATGTGATGTGCCATATTTGCATTTTAGGAGAATATCTCAGGAACGGTACGTGCTAGAGAGCTGAGACCCGATCTAAAACCTTCCTGGACACCTGATGTACCTGTGTGCCAAATTTCGTGATTGAAAATCCGACGGAGCATATTCCTTTAGCGGACATTCATACATACATGTGCAGATAGCACGTATATAGCCGTATGGCAGTCGGGAAGGGGTTAATAATATTAGTGGCATGAGTGTATTTTGTTTTACACCTTTAGGCCTCATGCTCACGGTCGTTGCCCGGTCGTGGCCGTGTTGCGGCCCGCAAACAGCAGGTCCGCAATATGCGGGCACCGGCCGTGTGCTCCCCGCATCACGGATGCGGACCCATTCATTTGAATGGGTCCACAATATGGAGCTGCAGTGTGGAACGGAGGCACGGGATCGCAAATTGCAGTCCACAATGCACAGAACGGCCGCACAACGGCCGTGTCCATGAGGCCTAAGGTGTAAAAGTAGACCAGGGGGTTGCCTGGCTTGGGTCGTGAGTTTTTTGCAACTTTTTCAAAAGTTGCACATAGTAAATGAGCCATAATCCAGGCCCAATATCGCTTTTAGAGAACCTAAAACTTTGTTTTAAGTGGTCCTTAAAAATAGACCACTGTGAAAAGTGGCAAGGATCATGAAATGTCGCAAAAATGTCTCACTTGCCATGACTTGCAATTATTGTACATCACAAACCTGACATATCTAATTTCATAAATGACCCCCTTAGTCCATATGCTCAAGTGCTCGTATGTGTTTTATTGGATATTCAAAACCTTGCCTGCCTATAATGTATTTCAACCTAAAGCTAAGTTAACGAAGAATAGTTGTAAGAAAAAGACATAGAAAACTTGGGTTGACTAAGGCTCCTTTCACACGTCCGTAATAATGGGTCCGCCTCCGTTCCCCAAATTGCGGAACGGGTGCAGACCCATTCATTCTCTATGTGGACAGAATGGAGGCGGAGAGCACACTATGTGCTCTCCGCATCCGCATTTCCTGAGCACGCCGCCGATCTTCCGGTCCGCGGCTCCGGTAAAAAATAGAACATGTCCGGAGCCGCGGACAAGAATAGGCATTTCAATGGGGTGCCGGCTGGGTGTATTGCGGATCCGCAATGCACTACAGAAGTGTGAATGGACCCTTAGACTTAATCTTTGGGTTTAGCTCTCCTTAAAAGTAGATGCCCATGAAAGGAAAATAAATAGTTTAGAGTTAGTTACCCATCTGTATGAAGGTCACCTTGCTGTTGCTGGATGGTCCAGATACTTTTTGATAAAAAACCTGATTGTATATAAGATTTGGTGTTAGTTTGTATATAGATCATACACAGTTACTTTATAGAATGCTACTCTGCCTTTCTGACTTTCCCTTTAATTATGACTATGTGCACCAGCATTTTTGTTATACCATGCAGGATGCACCAATTCATTCTGTTTCTATATTTTAATCTTTGCTCAGCACCACTGTGCTATTTGACCCTGACATTGAATGTATCTTGACAGGGCTTGAACTGGGATGCCTCGGGTGTCACCAGAGGAATTTATATGAAAGTCCTATTCCTCTAATGTAGACTCATTTTTTCCTTGCATTATAAAGGCAGTCTTAGTCAAGGCTCCACATTATCATTTCCTGCTGTTCATATGGAACAATGTTGAATCTAGTGAAGAAGGAAGGTAGCTTTACAAAGAGAGGGGATGGACCCAAGCCACACAATGCACCCGGGACAGGGCATCCGCGTTTCCCTGCAACCGGCCTGCTCTGTGTTCTACCAAGAACTTAAAATTCTGCAGAGACAAAAAACATCTGGTGACCCGGGCATTCCTGTCTTTGGCCTGGCTCATCCACTTGAGAGGGGAGTGGTCGGTCACCAGGTGGAACTTTCTCCCCAACAAATAGTAGCGGAGAGACTCGAGTGCCTACTTGATAGCCAGGCACTCTCTCTCCACTATACTGTACCTGGTTTTGGCTGGGATGAGCTTGTGGCTTAGGAAGACATCAGGATGCTCCTCCCCATTGACTTCCTGAGACAGTACAGCACCGAGGCCTACTTTGGAAGCATCCTTTTCTACCACGAACTCCCTCTTGAAGTCGGGCGTCACCAAAACCGGTGACCCACACAGGGCCGACTTCAAAGCGGCAAAAGCCTCTTCCGCCCAATCATCCCAGCGAACCATCACTGATTTTCATCCCTTCAAGAGCCCTGTCAAGGACGCGGCTAGAGTAGCAAAGTGGGGAACAAACCTCATGTAATAGCCCACCATTCCCAGACTTTATTTGCCTAGTAGTGACAGGTCGGGCCAATTCCGTATCGCTTCTATTTTGTTCACTTGGGGTTTGATGACTCCGCGCCCAGTGACATACCCCAGGTACCTAGTCTTTTCTAACTTTATCGCACATTTTTTTGGGTTAGCGGTTAGGCCATCTTTCCGAAGGTAGTCCACTACAGCCTGCACTTTGTGTAGGTGACTTTCCTAGTCGGTACTGTAAATGACAATATCGTCCAGTTAAGCCGAAGCATACCGACGATGTGGACGAAGCACAATGTCCATTAGTCGCTGAAAAGTGGGGGGGTGCCATGCAGACCAAAGGGTAAGACCTTATATTGATACAGCCCATCAGGCGTGACGAAGGCAGTTTTCTCTTTGGCAGCCTCCATTACTGGCACCTACCAGTACCCTTTTGTGAGGTCCAAAACAGAAAAATACCGGGCTTGTCCTAACCTCTCGATGAGCTCATCGACCCTGGGCATGGGATATGCATCAAATTTGGAAACCTCGTTAAGTTTTCGAAAGTCGTTACAAAACCGCAACATCCCGTCCGGCTTGGGTATTAATACTATAGGACTGGCCCACTCACTTTTTGGCTCCTCAATGACGTCTAGCTGCAACATTAGCTGCATCTCCTCCGATATGGCTTGTCGCCGAGCCTTGGGTACCCGGTATAGTTTTAATCTGACTTTTGCCTGAGGCTCAGTGACAATGTCATCCTGGATTATGGAAGTGCGTCCAGGGAGGTCCGAGAACACATCCGTAACAAACTCCTTGTCCTCCTGAGTCTGTTTAAAGGTGAGGCTGTCAGCAATTTTTACTGTGGCAGCCGCCTTTCTTGCATCAGAGAGAGGGGCCGGTACCTCTTCTCCTAGAAAACCCGGCTGCGGGCTGTCTTCTGTACAGGTTTTCCTATCTTTCCACGGTTTGAGTAAATTCATATGGTGAACCTGTAGTTTACATCTCCAATTTTCTCGAGTACCCCATAGGGCCCCTGCCACCTAGCCAGGAACCTACTGTCCATGGTCGGTATCAGAACCAAAACCCAATCACCCGGGTTAAAGATCCAGACCCGAGCCTGTCGATTATAGACCCGACTCTGGGCTCACTGAGCTGCCTCCATATGCTCCCTAACAAAAGGCAACACTGTCTTTATCCGATCTTGCATCTGGGTAACGTACTCAATGACACTTTTATGTGGACTGGGTTGTTGTTCCCACGCCTCTTTGGCCACGTCCAAGAGACCGCGAGGGTGTCTAGCAGTTCGAAGGGCGAGAACCCAGGAGAGGCCTGCGGTACCTCTCGCAATGCGAACATGAGATCTTTAGACACCACCTTTTTCAACATATTTTTTAATGTATCGTTAAACCGTTCTACCAGACCGTCCATTTGCGGGCGGTAAACGGACGTCCTAAAGTTGTTTTATGTGCAGCAACTTACAATGTTCCTCATCACCTTGGACATAAAGGGGTCCCTTGGTCAGTCAGAACCTCTTTAGGTAGAACCACTCAGGAAAACATCTCCATTAACTCCTTACCTTTGAATTTGGCTGAGGTATGTCACAGTGGCACCGCCTCCGGGTACCGAGTGGCATAGTCTAGAATGACTATTATGTGTTGATGCCCTCTATTGGATGTCGGTACTGGGCCTATGAGGTCCATAGCTATTCGGTCAAAAGGTACTTCGATAATCGGGAGAGGTACTAGGGGACTACGGGAATGTGGAAGGGGGCTAGTTATCTGGCAGGTCGAGCAAGACTTTTCTACTTATTTGAATATGCTGGGCCAGTAAAACCGCGGTAGAATGTGATCCTGAGTTTTCTGCAGCCCCAAGTGACCCCCGAGAACGTGTTGGTGGGCTAGATCTAACACAAGCTTGCGATAAGCCTTGTGGACCACCAACTGTTTAATATTCTCACCCCGTAGTTGGTTTACCCGATACAACATATCCTGATGAACCACAAAATGGGGAAACACTAACTCTGACCCAGGTTGTTGTGGTTCACAATCTACTTTAAACACATTTTCCCATGTGCGGGATAGGGTTGGGTCCCGATGTTGGGCGGTACCAAAATTATTCCCGGAGACATTGAGGTCTGCCAATTCAGGACCCGGTGGCAAGTCCTCCACGTCTCCCATCTCCCACCATCACACTTAGCGTGGTTGTCTCCCTCTCTTCCACAGAAGTGGCGGTCACCCCTACCGCTGGACCTTTGGTCTCAGGTTCCCAGGGTTCTGGTCTCCCCCCTGAGCCGCGCCACTTTGCTAGGGTTACCCCTTTCTCATGGGTATCAGTCACTCTCATAGCAGGCCACAGTGCCGGGAAGCCCGGGAATTCTCTCCTTATTATAAGTTCGTAGTGTAAATTTGGGGCAACTGCCACTTCGTGAGTCCATCTGCCAGCCCCTGTGGTTAGAGACACCAGGGCGGTGGGATAGTCTTTTAAGTCTCCATGGATGCATATGACCCCGACTTTCCGGCCAGTATACTCCGTTGACCGTACAAGGGGAGCCTATACTAGGGTCACCAGACTCCCTGAGTCCAGCAGAGCATCCGCTGGAGTGTCTCCTACCTCCACCTGGCACAGGTGGTTTAGAGTTTTTGGGGTACCTACTGCACACAGCTTCCTGGCATATAGCGACTGACAGTAGCCATAGTTAGTATCCATGGGTTCTACCTGATAGGGACAGTCAGCTTTTACATGGCCCGGCTCCTGACACCGCCAGCACACTATCGGAGCCAGGTCCGTAGAGGGTACACCCCGGGTGGGTTTGGTTGGTACAAGTAGTCGGGTCTGGGATGAAGATTTATTGGGTTTGACTGCCCCCCTCCCAAAATAACCCCCTGTAACAGTCTTAGTAGCCTCATAGCGCTCCACCAGGTCCACCATTTCTAGGGCTTTGCCAGGAGACACTGCTGCAGATTAGCCTCCATGAGGGCCTTCACAACACCCTCCATTTTGTCATGGGGCACTGGTTGCAATACAGCTGGTTTAATGTACGACCGTGCCTAAAAATTGCAGAAACCAAAAATATCAGCATTCACGTCAGCCTTACTACTCTTGCCAGCATCCTCCACCAATTGTGGGGTTTCGCTCTGGTAGATAGGGTAAGCGGGCGCAGTACAGAGGCAAAATACAAGTTCTTAACTCAAAATGTCAGTGTTTATTCACACTTGCGGCAATTGCACAAAACAGCACGTAACTTTGCAGTCTTGGTGTTAATTCACACAAAATGGAAAGTTCATATAACACAAGTCACCTTGCTGGCAGTTCTGCCTCCAGTAGTCCACAGCAGGCTTTAGTGGGCCTGTTTCCCCAGAATGCGGCTCTCAGCCGTCCAGCACGGCACAAAGCCTCAGATCCTAAAAACAGAGACATCTCTGCTGAGCCCAGCTGCCTATTTAAGGACAGCCAGGTGCTGCCAAAACCCACACCGGCACTTAAACTCTGCTCCGGTATTTGACCTCACCTGGCTGGAAACCAATCCCAGCCGCACATGCTGGGAGGAAAATACCTTTCTTGCCAGACACAACCCCTCACTGTGTCACAAAATAAAATACTTTTTTTTTCACTTCGACATACTATATACAGCAATGCATTTGGAAAGTCTTCTGACCCTTTCATTTTCTTCACATTTTGCAATGGTGAGGCATTGTGCTAAAATAAAAATATTAAATTTTCCCCCATCAACTTGCACTCAATCCCTATTAATAAGCAAATGAAAGCAGAACTTGGACACACAGTAAGTATTCAGATCCTTTACTATGACACTTGAAGTTTTGCTCTGTCAGCCTTCCATTTCTCTTTATCATCTTTTAGATGTTTCTACACCTTGATCGGAGAAATGGGATTACTATTTTTAAAACTATTAAAAGCTGAAGTTGTGATCCACATAGCGAGTGCCAGTCCCTATTATCTAAAAAGAGACAGAGAGTGGTCAGAAGACAAGCCAAGATCAGAACCAGACAGGCTGTACAGAACCAAACATGTGAGACAGAGAGTGGTCAGAAGACAAGCCAAGGTCAGGAGCGCAGAGGAATCAGTACACAAATGCAGGAACAGGGAACAAGGAACCTAGCTAGTGGCCAAACAAGACTATCACTGGCAATGGTATATGTCCAGGAAGGGCTTTAAATTGGGTGCCAAGTCCCTGGATCAGAATCTGCTAGGTCCATGACTCAGCACTCCATTTTTCAGAAACACTAGTACACAGTATTAGAGTAGCTGAACTAATCAGCCCACTGCTAATCTCCCCCTGCACATGCCCGCTGCTGGGAGAAACAGAGCATTGCACCCTGTTACTAAGGATGCAGTTGCGTCTCCAGGTGGCATGGCTCAGCAGCGCATCTCTCAAGTGCTGAGTCTGAGGATCATGCATCTGGATCGAGGACAGGTAAGTTTATTACAAGCAAATATGGAGTTCAGAGCGTGGTGCACTCACAAAAGTGCCAACCATAATGTATCCATGACACTAACACCATGATATGCCAGCTAAAGGAGCCACAATATGGTACAATTGTTTAGTTTATGTTCAAAGGGGATTTATGATATAGGGAGAGGAAGCAGATATCAAATTTCTGGTTTGTATAAGTATTGGATTTCTAGTCTTTCAACATACGATGTCTAATGTAAGTCTACTTTTATCATACTAAACTGGAAAAGGTTATATTCTATAGATATTAGAACTTCTCCAAGACCAAGTCAGAGGTTTTCATTAGAAATGCCAAATTCTGAGTGCATAACTAAGCCTGAGTTCTACAAATTGCAGTTGTACTACTTGAATATGGTATTTCACTGTGCAAATATAGATTTCACAGTTAAAATAAAAAACAATGATTGCGTGATATGGTCATCAGGAACATGGTTTTAGGAATATGCTTATTATTCCATCTACTTAAGATGGCATGTTTCTATAGTTAGTATCAATGAACCATATCTGATTTGTCATTAAGTAATTATGGATGCTAATGCAAATAGGGCACCTGTTACACAAGCCTTCTGAAAGAAAATAAACCATGATATCCTTGCAGATGTAAATGCTAAGTTAGGAAATTATCCTTAAATCAAAGTATCACGCTCTTAGTAATTTAATAAGGAGTACCTAATATCTAAAGTTAATTGTTTTCTGTATTATCTAAGAATTAATTAAAAAATTATGTAAGCAGACCCCTGAGGAATGGATTAAAGGATTTTGAACCCCTCAATATTTATAGAGAAAAAAACTTTCTATATAGTTTTTTTAAAGAGGTATTTCTATCACAGACTTTGATGGTATATCGCTATTAAATGCCATCAAAGATAGGTGTGAACCCCAACTCTGGGACACATTTTTATCTGCAGAATGAGGGTCCTAAAATTGAAGGAGAGAACACTATGTATAATATGTATAAAAGTGTGGGTTGGAAATTTTAGACGTGAACCATTACTTTTGGAGATGCCTATGAGTGAAGATATATTAGCATCCAGGGCAGATTAAGTGCATGATAGGCCCGGGGCTGTCTTCCCAACTCGGGCTCCCCCTCCATTTTAGTTTTAGTTTTTTTCTGTATAAGGAGGCTGCGGTGCTTCTTATGCGCCAAAGTCTCTTCCTAGGCCATATGACATTGTTCACATGGTCTAGGTGCAGCTCTGTCCCATCTGAGTGATAGGGGCTGAGCTGCAATACCAAGCACAGTGCTATCAAATGGACAGTGCTGTGCTTGGTAAGGAGCAAAGAGGCCACGGCACTCAATGGGACATTGCGGTCTCCTCAAACAGCTGATTGGCGGGGGTGCCAGGAGTCTGACTCCCACCATCTGAAAACTCTCTGAGTACAGATGTCATAGATGTTACCTGCAGTCCTATGTAACACCCCACATAGCACAGTGAACATAGGACTGCATGGAACATCTACTACATTATCAGCACACAGACAGTTATCACTGTTATCTGGGCTGTTACATAGGACTGTAGGTGACAAATTAAAATTTTAGTTGCCAAATTTAAAATACATATGATTATGATAAAAAAAAGACTTGGAGGAGAAGATGAGACGCAGGTCACAGTAGTGAGCCAGCTCTACATATAGGGAAATACAGCACCATATACCTTTTACATCCAGGGATATCTCCTGTCATTTAGATCTTCTCTTTCCTCTTCTCCTCCGTTTGACCCAGAACGCCATGACAAATTCTTTCATCTTGTCTCTACAGAGTTTGTTACACAGACACGTTAGATTTCTCATAATTAGGGTCATTTATCAAACTGGTGTAAAGTAGAACTGGCTTTGGTGCCCATAGCAACTAATCAGACTTCACCTTTAATTTTACAAAGGAGCTGTCAAAAATGAAAGGTGGAATCTGTTGCTATGGGTAACTAACCCATTTCTACTTTATACCAGTTTGATAAATTACCCCAAAGGTCCCTATAGAGTCTACAGCAATTATAATCTCCCCTAGAGTGCCTCCAGTAATAATAACACCCTATATTGTTCTCCAGGTAATAATGCCTATATAGTGTACCCTAAAATAATGTCCCCTAATAGCAACACCCCCACACTGCCCCCATAAAGTAATTTCCCCCACACTGCCCCATATAGTAATTTCCCCCACACTGCCCCATATAATAATTTCCCCCACACTACCCCATATAGTAATTTCCCCCACACTACCCCATATAGTAATTTCCCCCACACTACCCCATATAGTAATTTCCCCCACACTACCCCATATAGTAATTTCCCCCACATTACCCCCATATAGTAATTTCGCCCACACTTCCCTTATATAGTAATTTCGCCCACACTTCCCTTATATAGTAATTTCCCACACACTGCCCCATATAGTAATTCCCCCACACTGCCCCATACAGTAATTTTCCCCACACTGCTCCATACAGTAATTTCCACCACACTGCTCCATACAGTAATTTCTCCCACACTGCTCCATACAGTACTTTCTTCCACACTGCCTTCCATGTAGTAATTCCCCCCCACTGTTCCCCATGTAGTAGTTTTCCCCCACAAAGTACTTTGCCCCCCACACTGCCCCATCAAGTAATAACCCCCCACACTGCGCCTCAATAAGTAATTTGCCCCAACACTGCCCTTCATTAAGTAATTTGCCCCCCACACTGCCCTTCATTAAGTAATTTTCCCCTACACCGCCCTTCATTAAGTAATTTTCCCCCACACTGCCCTTCATTAAGTAATTTGCCCCCACCCGGACCCAATTAAGTAATTTGCCCCCACACTGCCCCAATTAAGTAATTTGCCCCCACATTGCCCTTAATTAAGTAATGTGCCTGCACACTGCCCCATTAAGTAATTTGCCCCCACCCTGTCCCCAATTAAGTAATTTGCCACCAAACTGCCCCCAATTAAGTAATTTGCCCCCATGGAAACATTTTCCCCCACTGTCCCTGCAGTAATATGTCCTCCTCTGCCCCACAAAGTTGGCCCACAACATAAAAAAACAAACAAAAAAAGGTTAATACTCACCCCTGTCCAGAATGGTGAGGCAGGCGCGCGTACGTCAAAGCCCTGCACGTGTCCCTATATAGGCGCGTGATGACGTTACCACGCATGCCGCGCTTCTACCACCACAAAGGCCTCAGGCCTACAAGGCGTAAAGCCTATGGCGGTGATAGGTGGCGGGGCAGGGAACTATGTGCTCCCGTGCCCCGCCGTAGTTTGTGGGCGTTTGGGTCGACGTTGGGCCCCCCATCAATGCCGGGCCTGGGGCTGCCGACCCAAACACCCCAATTATAATCCGCCACTGATTAGCATTAGCTGGCAACTTAAAGTTTGAGTCTTTTAATAATATGTAAGGCTATCCACACCTTTACATATTTTAGTGCATTATGTAGAATACACACTTCTGCAGTTGATTTTAATTGTGTTTTAACCCTATTTATTTTGCAGCTTTCCCTTCAGTCTCAATACTGAGAGTCAGTTCACTCTTGTTTCTGTCTCCAGACCCTCCTTTCTTTTTGTGAACATGCATCTAGGCTCAAATTAAATCATATAAAATAAGATTTCAGCTTAGACTTCTTTCACATTAGCGTTAGGATTGTCCAGCAGGCTGTTCTGGCAGGGGAACAGCCTGCCGGATCTGTACTAATGCTTGCACACATGTGCTGCCGGATGTCCGCTCCGTCCTCAATCACTATAATGGGGAATGGTCGGAGATGTGGCCGCAGCACGGTAAACATGCCGAGAGGCAGCTGGACAAAAAACACAGCGTGAAGAATTTTTGGGAGATTCTTTGGCCCAGTTTAAGTATTAGTGAATTACACCATATAGATCACAAAATTATAGAAAAGCATCAAGACTCAATGTACATGCGTAAATGGCAGAGTTGGCTAAGGTTACATTCACACGACGTGAGGAAAAAAAATAGATTTTTTAGATGCATTCCTGAAAAACAGCCATTAAAAACAGCCCCCTTGATTTATATGGGGACTGTCAATCCATGTCCATGAAAACAGACAAAATAAGACGTGTCTTATTTTTGACAGCCGTTATTCATGGCCGGTTATAAATAGAAACATGGACTGCAATGGTTGTGAAAATAGCCGTGTGACGTTAAAAAGTGGCCATCACACGACAATGTTTTTCAATGTTGTGTGAATTTACCCTGAGGACTCTTTCACACATCCATGTCCATGATGATGTTGGTGACAAGATCATGTTTCATCCATGAAAATATCTGTAAAGGGTCTGTTGCTAGTCCATATGTCAGTTTTTGCCCTTTGTGTCTCATCCATATTTCACTTGCACTGCTAGGCTGAAAAAGGGATTTTCAGAGTATCTTCTACTAAGGGTCCATTCACACATCCGTGTGTGTTTTGCGGATCCGTGGACAGCGGCAATGTGCGTTCCGCATTTTGCGGACCGCACATTGCGGACCGCACATTTACGGCACTAAGAGAATATGCCTATTCTTGTCCTTCCTCCCACCATGGAGAGTCTTGGCAAACACGTGATCCCACACTCGGATATTCCGAGTAGCTCTTTCATCGCCATTCCTTGATTTGGGCCTCTTGCCAAGCCCGCTTAAAGAGGGACATGCGGAGAACGTGTGCACTGATGCCCAAACCCTTGAGCATCCACAGTCACAAGAAGATGACGGTGGGGAACTGCAATTAGTGTTTGACGAGGTAGATGAAGATGATGAGACATAGTTGCCAATAAGTCAACGGCAAATACCCAGCCACCCACCCATAGGCCATAGCACTAAATGCACACCTTTCCAAATTGCTGGCCCTGGAAATGTTAGGCGTGTGGACACTGAGGCGGCGGCGGTCCCTCATTACTCAGTCCCCAGCCGTCACTATTTTTCCTGGTGTGCCGTCCCCGCCTTAAACCAGTATGTGTCCCGTAACATCACCCGTGCCCTGACCAATTCAGTTATTGGGAAGGTCTACTTAACGACTGACACATGGACAGGTGCTTGTGGCCAGGGACGCTACATTTCCCTGACGGCACACTGGAGGCCGGGAGCAAGTCTTACCCTCGGATAGCACAGGTGCTACCAACGCCAAGGAATGTGGGCCCTAATTCCATCAGGATTTCTGCCACCACCTACATTAGTGGCTGCAACCCCCCCCCCCCTTCTTCTTCTCTACCTCCTCCTTCACTTCCACCTCTGAATTCTCATCTTGCAGCACCAGTCAGCTATCAGTCAGTAGCTGGAAGCAGAGTAGCACTGCAGTGGGGAAGCGGCAACAGGCCGTGCTTAAACTTTTATGTTTAGGTGACAAACAGCACACCGCTACAGAGCTGTGACAGGGTATATGGGACCAGACTGAGCTGTGTCTCTCGCCACTCAACCTAGAACCAGGCATGGTTGTGTCTGATAGTGGCCGTAACTTGGTGGTGGCTTTGGAGCTCGGCAAGGTCACACACATACCATGGCTAGCACACATTTTCAACTTAGTGGTTCAGCGGTTTTTCAAAACCTACCCCAATTTGTATGAGCTACTGGTGAAGGTGCGCCACTTGTGTGCTGATTTTCAAAAGTAATTAACAGCTGCCACTGGTCTGGCAATGCTGCAGCAACGCTTGCAATTACCAGCTAACCGACTGTTGTGCGACGTGAGCACGCACTGGAACTCCACGTTACACATGTTAGCTAGGCTTTGTGAGCAGCAGAGGGCAGTAGTGGAATACCAGCTGCAACATGGTCTATGCCTCTCCAGTCATCTTCCGCTCTTCACAAGCGAGGAGTGGGCATGGATGTCTGACCTCTGTGAGGTTTTACGCAACTTTGAGGAATCAACACAGATGGTAGGCGCCGATGCCGTTATTATCAGCATAACCATCCCACTTCTGTGTCTACTGAAACGCTCGCTGCTCACAATGAAGGAGGATGCTTTGCATGTGGAAAAGGTGGAAATGTAATAAGACAGTACACAGGGTAATAGCCAGACCACCCTCCGTTCGTCTTCTCAGCGCGAATTGGATTATGATGATAATGATGAGGAGACGGTTGCCTCCGCTACAGAGGGTAGTGCCCACAGCATGTTTATTCCATCTGTTCAGCATGGATGGGCCAAAGAGGAGTAAGAGGATGAGGAGATTGAGAGTTATCCTCCTGATGAGAACAGCAAAGTCTTGTCTGAGGGTACTCTGGCACAGATGGCTGACTTTATGTTATGCTGCCGTTCCGGTGACCCTCGCGTTATACGCATTTTGACCAACACCAATTACTGGTTGTCCACCCTTCTCGACTAGAGTTGAGCGAACCCGAACTGTACGGGTACCGAACTTTAGGTTTTTCGCCACCCGGACAAGAAACCGAACATTTACGTAAAAGTTTGGGTTCGGGTTTGGTGTTCGGCGCTTTCTTGGCGCTTTTTGAAAGGCTGCACAGCAGCAAATCAACAAACGTCATACTACTTGCCCCAAATGGCCATCACAGCTATGCCTACTATTGGCATGGCTGTGATTGGCCAACTGCAGCATGTGACCCAGCCTCTATTTAAGCTGGAGTCATGTAGCGCCGCCCGTCACTCTTCTCGGATTAGTGTAGGGAGAGGCTGCAGCTGCTGTGAGGGAGAGATCAGGTAGAAATCTTATGAAGAACTGCTTTTTTACTCAGCGATCTACGGCAAATGTTTTTTGTGGGTGCAGTGCACAATTTTTTTAAGCCTGCCCTGAGCCAAGTACTGCTGAAAACGAACTTTTTTTTACTTCAGTTTGTCAATATCAATACATAATCGTCAGCCATTTTATACAACGATAGTGCACCAGCACAGGATATCTGCATGTCTGCAAGTCCAGAAATACAGCTTTTTGCTTACTGGGGTTAATAAAAACCTTTTTTCTCATATAGTGCACATCTAGGATTAGACGTGCATAAGTGAGTGTCACATTTAGGCCAGAAATACAGCTTTTTGCTTACTGGGGTGAAAAAAAACACATCTGTTTCATATAGTGCACATCTGGGATTAGACGTGTATAAGTGAGTGTCACATTTAGGCCAGAAATACAGCTTTTTGCTTACTGGGGTGAAAAAAAAACATCTGTTTCATATAGTGCGCATCTAGGATTAGACATGCATAAGTGAGTGTCACATTTAGGCCAGAAATACAGCTTTTTGCTTACTGGGGTGGAAAAAATACATCTGTTTCATATAGTGCACATCTGGGATTAGACGTGCATAAATGAGTGTCACATTTAGGCCAGAAATACGGCTTTGTGCTTACTGGGGTGAAAAAAATACATGTTTCATATAGTGCACATCTGGGATTAGACGTGTATAAGTGAGTGTCACATTTAGGCCAGAAATACAGCTTTTTGCTTACTGGGGTGAAAAAAAAACATCTGTTTCATATAGTGTGCATCTAGGATTAGACGTGCATAAGTGAGTGTCACATTTAGGCCAGAAATACAGCTTTTTGCTTACTGGGGTGGAAAAAATACATCTGTTTCATATAGTGCACATCTGGGATTAGACGTGCATAAGTGAGTGTCACATTTAGGCCAGAAATACGGCTTTGTGCTTACTGGGGTGAAAAAAATACATGTTTCATATAGTGCACATCTGGGATTAGACATGCATAAGTGAGTGTCACATTTAGGCCAGAAATACGGCTTTGTGCTTACTGGGGTGAAAAAAAAACCATCTGTTTCATATAGTGCACATCTGGGATTAGACGTGCATAAGTGAGTGTCACATTTAGGCCTGAAATACGGCTGTTTGCTTACTGGGGTGAAAAAACCCTCCGATATACTGCACATCTGGCATTAGACGTGCATAAGTGAGTGTCATATTTAGGCCAGAAATACAGCTTTTTGCTTACTGGGGTTATAAAAACCCTCTGATATAGTGCACATCTGGGATTAGACGTGCATAAGTTACTGTGAAATTTAGGCCACAAATTCCGCTGTCATATAGAGTTTAAAAAAAATATTTGAGTGTAATACCCTACATCAGGGTTTTTATTGGCGGTTAATTATTTTTAACAGACAAAACAGTTCGCCTGCTACTGGCCACCGTCACCAGGGACCGAGCACACCAAAGGCAGCTTCAATGAGTTCCCTGGCATGGCACTTCTTCACACAATGTGCTGACGACAAGACCCGAGTTGTTTGCACGCTGTGCCATCAGAGCCTGAAGCGAGGCATTAACGTTCTGAACCTTAGCACAACCTGCATGACCAGGCATCTCCATGTGAGACACGGGCTGCAGTGGAGTAAGCACCTTCAAAACCAAGAAAGAGCTCAGGCCCCTCCTGCTCCCTCTTCTGCTGCTGCCTCGGCCTCTTCCTCCGCCTCTGGAGGAACGTTGGCACCTGCCGCCCAGCAAACAGAGGATGTGCCACCAACAACACCACCTCCGTCACCAAGCATCTCCACCATGTCACACGGAAGCGTTCAGCTCTCCATCTCACAAACCTTTGATAGAAAGCGTAAATTCTCACCTAGCCACCTTCGATCCCTGGCCCTGAATGCCAGCAGTTCTAAACTACTGGCCTTTGAAATGCTGTCATTCAGGCTGGTGGAGACGGACAGCTTCAAACAGCTCATGTCGCTTGCTGTCCCACAGTACGTCGCTCCCAGCCGCCACTACTCCAGGAGAGCCGTGCCCTCCATGCACAACCAAGTATCGGATAAAATCAAGTGTGAACTGCGCAATGCCATCTGTGGCAAGGTCCAACTTACCACAGATACGTGGACCAGTAAGCACGGCCAGGGACGCTATATCTCCCTAACTGCACACTGGGTAAATGTAGTGGCGGCTGGGCCCCAGGCGAAGAGCTGTTTGGCGCACGTCCTTCCGCCGCCAAGGATCGCAGGGCATCATTCTTTGCCTCCTGTTGCCTCCTCTTCCTACTTGGCTTTGACACACATCCCTTGCCTGGCGCATGTGCTGATTTTGGTGGTACAGAAATTCATTCACAACTACCCCGACATGTCAGAGCTGCTGCATCAAGAGCGGGCCGTCTGGGCGCGCTTCCGGCGTTCTCATCCTGCCGCCACTCGGCTGTCTGCTCTACAGCGTAACTTCAGCCTTCCCGCTCACCGACTCATATGCGACGTGCCTACCAGGTGGAACTCCACCTTGCACATGCTGGAGAGACTGTGCGAGCAGCAGCAGGCCACAGTGGAGTTTCAGCTGCAGCACGCACGGGGGAGTCGCACTGCGGAATAGCACCACTTCACCACCAATGACTGGGCCTCCATGCGAGACCTGTGTGCCCTGTTGCGCTGTTTCGAGTACTCCACCAACATGGCCAATGGTGATGACGCCGTTATCAGCGTTACAATACCACTTCTATGTCCCCTTGAGAAAACACTTAGGGCGATGATGGAAGAGGATGTGGCCCAGGATGAGGAGGAGGAAGACGAGTCATCTCTAACACTTTCAGGCCAGTCTTTTAGAAGTGGCTCAGAAAGAGGATTTTTGCAACAGCAGAGGCCAGGTACAAATTTGGCCAGCCAGGGCCCACTACTGGAGGAGGAGGAGGATGAGGAGGAGGAGGATGGGCAGCAGCCAATTCAGGTCTCTCACGAGAGTTGAGACGGGATTCCAGCAAAGACCGGACCCGGAACAAGCGCAGCGGAGAAAGGCTGAAGCGTGGGACGCCACGGCAGAAGTCCTTCCGCAGACCTGAGTGAGCCCATAGAGGACGCAGTGAGTAACATTAAAGATAAGTGGAAATATACCGAACCGCTACAAGAAAAGCGGTATCAGCACTGAGATTCCAAACGTGCTGGATAACTAACTCTGTGTATTTAACGTACTGAGACTCCGATACCGCCACAGATAATGGACAATCTGCTCCTGGTCTCAAATAACATTTCATCTTAGACCACTCAATATTTTGTATTCTAGAAGACGTCACAAGATCTCAATTGATACATTTAGGACTGTGTGCCTTCATATATGAAGTGTTGATACATTTGTATCAGATAAGTATTATTGGATTTATTTGCAACACAGTATCTGTCGGCTTCTGTTTGCCCTGCAGATGACTGTGATCCAATAGCCCTACCTGATAGGAGGGACACGGATGCAGCCTGCTGCGGTCAGCAGTCAGAATTTGACACATTAGAGATATCCATCTCTTGCCTAGATAACATCTCAAAGTGTTGAATACATTTGTACCAGATAACTATTATTGGATTTATTTTCAGCACAGCAAATATCGGTTTCTGTTTGCTACGCAGACGACTGCGATCCAATAGCCCTACCTGACGGAGGGGACACGGATGCAGCCTGCTGCGGTTAGCGGTCAGAACTTGATATATTAGAGATACCTATCTCTGGCTTATATATATGCTATATATACGTTTTATGTGATTTTTAGGATTTTATCCTGGTGCACACAGGACACGACTTTGATTGTTTAATAAATAATTTTATCTGAATCCTACGTGTATTCCAAACTGTTTGAGTGCCGGTTCTATTCTATTTTAGGATGGGGATGAAGCATGTTCACAGTGGGGTGGCATCCAATGCAGCTCGGGCCCATCACTGGTGTGTGGCTGGGGGGATACGGAGGATGCAGACGATATGCCTCCCACAGAGGACAGCTTGTCCTTACCTCTGGGCAGCCTGGCACACATGAGCGACTACATGCTGCAGTGCCTGCTCAACGACTGCAGAGTTGCCCACATTTTAACGTGTGCTTACTACTGGGTGGCCACCCTGCTGGATCCCCGTTACAAAGACAATGTGCCATCCTTAATTCCCTCAATGGAGAGTGATCTGAAGATGCGCGACTACAGGCGCACGCTGGTAGACACGCTTCTGAGAGCATTCCCGACTGACGCCGGGGGACAAGTGGAAGCACAAGGCGAAGGCAGGGGAGGAGGAAGAGGTCGCCAATGCAGCTCTGTCAGCGCCAGCAACTCAGAAGGCAGGGTTAGCATGGACGACATGAGGAAAAGCTTTGTCACCTCAACGCAAGGAGCGTGTTAGCAGGAGGCAGCATTTGAACAACATGGTGGAACAGTACCTGTGCACACGACTACACATACTGACTGATGGTTCTGCCCCATTCAACTTCTGGGTCTCCAAATTGTTCACATGGCCAGAGCTTGCCCTGTATGCCTTGGCAGTGATGGCCTGCCCTGCAGCCAGTGTACTCTCTGAACGAGTATTTAGTACGGCAGTAGGCGTTATTACAGACAGACGCAGCCACCTGGGGGATACCTCTATGTAAAAATGCAAAATAACAGACATCTGTGTTGGCTACCTATTCCTCCTTCGCTGGCGCTTTCACCTAGACCGCCCCGTGAGCCTACACGGCCACATCCACCCATTCACCGCCTCCTCAACCTCTTCCTCCAACATCATTCCTAATTTTTATTTTTTTAAGGTCTTTTATGTTTTTTTTATTCATTTCCCTATCCACATTTGTTTGCAGAGCATTTGCCATGCTCTTAAGCACATTTTGCTGCCTTTTGCAGCCCTCTAGCTCTTTCCATGAAATTTTTACAGCCATTTTAGTGCTCAAAGTTCGGGTCCCCATTGACTTCAATGGGGTTCGGGTTCGGGGTCAAGTTCGGGTCCCGAACCCGAATTTTTTTTTCAAGTTCGGCCGAACCTGCCGAACCCGAACATCCAGGTGTCCACTCAACTCTATTCTTGACCCCTGCTACAAAGATAACTTCTCATCTCTCATTCCTGTGGTGGAGAGGACTAGCAAAATGGTGCAATACCAGAAGGTCCTTGTGGCTCAGGCTAGAATGTGGTTTAGTCTTATTATAAAGCCAAAAATATTGTATATGTACAGTGGGGCAAAAAAGTATTTAGTCAGCCACCAATTGTGCAAGTTCTCCCACTTAAAAATATGAGAGAGGCCTGTAATTCAGAGGTATACCTCAACTATGAGAGACATAATGAAAAAAAAAATCCAGAAAATCTAATTTTTTAAGAAATTATTTGCAAATTATGGTGGAAAATAAGTGGTCAATAACAAAAGTTCATCTCAATACTTTGTTATATACCCTTTGTTGACAATGACAGAGGTCAAACGTTTTCTGTAAGTCTTCACAAGGTTTTCACACACTGTTGATGGTATTTTGGCCCATTCATCCATGCAGATCTCCTCTAGAGCAGTTATGTTTTGGGGCTGTCGCTGGGCAACACAGACTTTCAACTCCCTACAAAGGTTTTCTATGGGGTTAAGATCTGGAGACTGGCTAGGCCACTCCAGGACCTTGAAATTCTTCTTACAAAGCCACTCCTTTGTTGCCTGGGCTGTGTGTTTGGGATCATTGTCATGCTGAAAGTCCCATACACGTTTCATCTTCAATGCCCTTGTTGATAGAAGGAGGTTTTCACTCAAAATCTCACGATACATGGACCCATTCATTCTTTCCTTTACACGGATCAGTCGTCCTGGTCCCTTTGCAGAAAAACAGCCCCAAAGCATGATGTTTCAACCCCCATGCTTCACAGTAGGTATGGTGTTCTTTGGATGCAACTCAGCATTCTTTCTCCTCCAAACACGACGAGTTGAGTTTTTACTAGAGTTGAGCGGACACCTAGTTCTTCAGGTTCGACGAGTTCAGCCGAACTTGAAAAAAAAGATCGGGTTCGGGACCCGAACTTGACCTGAACTTGACCCCAAACCCGAACCCCATTGAAGTCAATGGGGACCCGAACTTTTGGGCAATAAGATGGCAATAAAATAGTCCTGGAAAGGGCTAGAGGGCTGCAAAAGGCATCAAAATGTGCTTAAGAGCATGACAACTGTTCTGCAAACAAATGTGGATTGGGAAATTACTTAAAATAACATAAAATACAAAAAAAATTAAAATAACAATCTGGATCTAGGAGTAGGAGGTTGAGGAGGCGGTGGATGGGTGGATGTGGCGGTGTAGGTTGACGTGGTGGTGTAGGTGGAAGCAGCGGTGAAGGAGGAATAGGTAGCCAACACTGATTTGTGTTATTTTTTATTTTTAAATTGGGGTATCCCCCAAAATATTGGGAAATATAACAAAATAAAACAAAGAATAAGTGCACTTGAGTACAAGAATGGATGGTTGAGGCTGGTATAAATGTCTATTCTGCACAAGGTACGGACAATTCCTGTGGGATCCATGCCTGGTTCATTTTAATAAACGCAAGCTTGTCCACATTGGCTGCGGCCTGTGATAATGCTCTCTGCCGTGCTAAACACATGTTCACACTATACACTGGCTGCAGGGCAGGTCAGCACCTCCAAGGCTAACAAAGCTTTTCCACATTTGGCCATGCTAACCCTGCCTTCTCAGGTGCTGGTGGTGCCCCAGCTGTGTTGGCGTCCTCTTCCTCCTCCTCTGCCTTCGCCTTGTGCTTCCACTGTGCCCCCGCTGTCAGGTGGGAATGCTATCATCAGCGCGCGCTTGTAGTCGCATCAGTAACAGATGTTTTCACTGAATTTAGTTCCCTGTCAGCAATGCAGAGGAGGGGTTCATTCACGGCAAAAGGGGGATCATGTCACCCATCAATAGAACAGAGGATTTTGAGAGATTTAGGCCCATGTCACCCAGGCACAGCAGGGGTTCATTCACGGCAAAAGGTGGTTCATGTCACCCAGCAATAGAACAGAGGATTTTGAGAGATTTAGGCCCATGTCACCCAGGCACAGCAGGGGTTCATTCACGGCAAAAGGGGGATCTTGTCACCCAGCAATAGAACAGAGGATTTTGAGAGATTTAGGCCCCTGTCACCCAGGCACAGCAGGTGTTCATTCACGGCAAAAGGGGGATCTGGTCACCCAGCAATAGAACAGAGGATTTTGACAGATTTTGGCCCCTGTCACCGAGGCACAGTAGGGGTTCATTCCCGGCAAAAGGAGGAGGAGGAGCTGTGTTTCTGCCTCTGTGCTGCACTCTGTGAGAGGATCCAGAGCCTGATATCGTGTGCTGGGGGATACGCTGCCCTTTCCCCAGGGGGTGGCGTGTTCTCCAGGTATGGATCCTCGAGCCCCTGACTGCCGCCGTTTATCTACACGTGCCGGCAGCCATAATGGAACCCCGCGTGCGGCAGGAAGACCCCCTGAAACTGGAGACTTACCTCCTGATTCTCCAGCATCAAGAAACAGCGGCAATGTGACATTGGCGGCCAGTGGAAAGCCTCAGAGAACCCCGCAGCGTGCGGCTGCAAAGCCGCAGGGAACAGGTGATAGCCCCACTCAGACTGCGGGCAGGAGAGGAGCAGCAACCAGGAGCAGCAGAGATCCACTGCAGGAATCCCTGTGTGACTCCAGCAATGCACCGAGCGGGGTCAGGAGAGGTCCTGGGAGGAAAACAAGCCTAGGATCCTCTCTGAGCTCCTCTTCAGAGCAGATAACTCTGCACCCAGGAAAGCTGGATGAAAAAGAAAGGCCCGCTGCTGAGCAGGCAGCGGGTGAGCAGAGAGCAGAGCCGGCGGGTCAGGTTGCTGAACAAGCAGCATGCAAAGTCTCTGGACCAGGAAAAGCTGCAGGAATGGAGCCTGGAACCCCAAAGGGTGAGGTATGTGAAGCTGGGAGTAGTGTTTCTGTGCCTCAGCCGAGAAGGGGTGCTTCAGGTGTAACTAGCAGTGACTTAGCTCCTGGTGTGGTTGCTGGTGTTTCTGGCTCTTCTCCTGGTATCTCCTCTGGTGTACAAGCTGGAGAGGCCAGGAGACTGTTTAATTGGGGTGTCATGAGTCCCACTGAAACACCCTCATTATACTCATCAAGGGTGGCGTATTTTTTAAACCAGTATGAGGAGGTAAAGAAGCAATTAAAACGACATAAATTGCAGTATAAGAATGTGAAAGTTCAGGACAACATGTTACCAAGAAGTAAAAAAGCGGTCCTCTCCTCCAGGCTGGAGAAGCTGGAGGAGGAGATTGCGACTTTGGAGGAAAAGAGGGCCTCTATAGTGAAAAATGGAGGGCCGTTTATGGAAAAATTTAAAAATGACTGTCGGTTTGAAAGCATGTCTGGCTCCAGTCCGTTAGGGCTGCGGTCTGGAAGCCAGAGGACGGTGAAGGAGTCGGCGGTGGAATCAGAGGTGGACTCATTACCGGGTGGCCAAGGGGACCCCTCTGAACCAGTTATGTCATCCTCTGGGGATGAAGGCAGGTCTGGGGGGAGACTAATGGTGGAGATAAGGCAGCTGGAATCCCCAGTGGGCAAATTGTATTTCGGTGACGAGGAGGTCCCAGAGGATGAGGTGGTAAAAGAAAAGAAAAAGAAGATCATAAAAGAAGAAGTATTACGTTTTGTGCCTTCTGAACCCATTGCTGAGCCCAGCCCGGTTCCTGTAGTGGAATCAGGCCAAACAGCACGGGAGAATGAATCTGAGATGGTGGCAGAAGGTGTCCCCCTTTCCTGCAGTGGAAAGGAGAACACAGGAGCAGACAGGGTTAAAACCCCTGACAGTGTTGCGGACAAGGTGAAGGATGGAATGGCTGCGGACAAGGCTCAGAAAAAGGCATTAGAAAGGGCCAGGGCAAAATCTGGAAGGTTTATAAAGACACCAGTAAAGAAACCAGTAAAGAAACCATTAAAGTCTGTGGAGGTTGCAGAATCTTCAGGGACTGTGCGGGCTGCAGAGAGGGTGAGGGGTGTGGAGGATAAGAGGTCCTCTGCAGTTCCTGAAATGGGGGGCCCTTCAAACCCTGCCTTTAATGACGCCAGTACTTCTCTAGGGAACCCGACCAGTCTGAGGGGAGTGAAGAGCGATGGGATTGTAAGCAAGGTAAAAGATGTTGCGAGTGGTAACTTAGGAAGAGACGCAAATGAGAGTATGAATGAGAGTATGAATGAGAGTATGAATGAGGAAATTGTTACAAATAAGGATGGAAATAGTGAAATGAATGGCGAGGCAAATGAAGATATAACTGGTGAGAGTATGAACGAGGAATTGGTAGCTGCTTATGCAGCAGATACGGAAGTCGAGGAGGAAGAGGCTGAGGAAGAGGCTGACGGGAGGAGGCAGGTTGCAAGGGAAGCAGGGGATTGTGTAAGTCCAAATAGGAGATCATATGCTAGTGTGGCTGCAGGTGACTCTTTGCCCAGGGAATCAGGTAATGGTAACTTGCAACGGCGCCTCTTGGAGGCTTTGAGGAAGGGGAAAGAGACTTCCATGCAGGTGGAGGGTGAACCGGTTAACCTGTCTTTTTGGACAGAGAGACATGGTCTGAGAACCTTCCGAGAGGAAAGAGCGGGAGAGACCGTTTGGTCTCTCCCTACATCCGGGGGGAGCCGTAGGAATGTGGCCCGTCTCTCTTGGAGGAGTGAAGAAGCAACGCCTTCTAGGAAAGACGTTGTAGAGCTTCTCCTGGGGATGGGCTTTGTGGCAAATGACATCTTTGCCCTAATCCATCCCTACGGCACCAAGAGTTTTGATGTTAGTTTTGTTAGACCAGAGGGGCTTGAGCTCTTCTGGTCTAAATATGAACTGGCAAAGAACACCCCGGCCTGGCGGGGATTTTCTGTCCAGGCTATAACCCGCCAGACGATGGTCAAGAAAGTGACGGTATTAACCTGTAACGAATCACTTTCTAGCGTGGACATTATGACATGGCTCAGTCGTTATGGCGAGGTTGGACAATTCCCCGCCAAAGTTTTGGATGATCACGGCATCTGGTCAGGTGCCTGGACCTTCAGCGTAAAGCTGAGGGCACAGGGCAACTCAGTTGCTCATATCCCCTCCTCTGCTTTCTTGGGTAGAGATAGAATTATGGTTTTCTATCAGGGACAGCCGAAGGTCTGCTATAGGTGTGGTAGTCCCACCCACTTTAGCGCACAATGCGACGTTCGCAAGTGTGCAAAGTGTGGGGACATTGGCCATCTTGCCGCATCCTGTAGACGGATTCGGTGTAACCTGTGCGGGGACCTGGGTCATCCCTTCAGTCGTTGTCCGCTTGCCTTTTCCAACAAGGCTCAGGGACGGGCCCGGACTCAAGCGGATGCTAGCCATGAAGCTGGGTCTGTTGTTGAAGAAGGGCCTGCTGCCGGGACTGGGCCGGTTGGTGAAGGGACGAGTGCCGGTGATACCAGCACTGGAAGAAGCAGACAGGGTACAGTTAAGAACTTAAGGCCTTCCAAGATTAAACGGCAAGAAAAACGACGTAGAGATAGGGAGCAGGCGGCAGCTGGTCCCTTGGTTGATCCTCTGGCAGGCCTTTTGGCTGGGGATCCAGGTTGTAGCGACCCAGGGTACAGCGATGAGGAGGGAGGACCTGGGGTTCAGCCTGAGGAAGCCAACCCCTCTGCTACATCCGTATCCTCGTACGGCGAAAGCATGGATGAGGATTACAGGATGTGGTTGAGGGATAGGAGGAACAAACGGAGCAAGAGGAAAAAGAAAGGAGAGGGTCGCAAGCCCTCTCTGGAGTGGGATTCATCTGTCCCACTCACCCTTGACCAGATGCCAGAGGAAGAATTAGTCGGGGCCCCTCCTGTGGATCTCTCCAACCGGTATCAGGTCCTTGACGAGGATCCCCCAACTCCAGTTGGGGAGGAGGAGGATGTGGTACCGGAGGGCGCAAAGGCTTCCTCGCAGGTTGCCGGGCCCTGCCCTCCTTCTTCTGGAGGGGGGGCTAAGCCTGATTCCGTGGGCAAACAGAACGGTATGGATGTATCAGTGTGTCTGAAAAGGCAAAAGGAAAATGAAGGATCAGGAGATAATGATGAGGAGAGTGGTGGTGGAGGGGGGAAAAAGAAAGCTATCCAACTCGATCATGTATGATGGCGGAACTCACCCTGTTGACGCTAGCAAGTATTAATGTTGCTAGCATTAAGTCAGACGTGGCCCGTTTTATGGCCTTTGATTTTTTCAGCCGTATTGATGCTGATATTTTATTTTTGCAAGAGACCTGGTTAACAAGTGTTGAGTTGCTGGCGAAAGCCAAGCAGGAATGGCGGCTCGGTCCGTCATTCTGGTCTCTTGCGGCCGAGCCACGTAGCGGGGTGGCGGTCCTTTTTAAAACCGCCGAAAGAGTAGAATGCAGGAGGATTATCGAGTTGGAAATGGGAAGGTGCCTGATTCTAGATGTCCTCATGGGAAGACAAGAATTAAGATTAATCAACATCTATGGACCACAAAGTAGGTGGGACCGTAAATGTCTTCTTATGAGGATTAAGCCTTTTCTTTTTACCAGCCGACAAGTGATCTTTGGAGGAGACTTTAACAATGTGACTAGAGTCTGTGATAGGGGGGTCCCCAGAGGTGGGCTGGATGCTGATGGCGTCGTCTTGAGTAGAATAGTTGAGGAAGCTCGTCTGGTGGATGCTCATTTACGGCACAAACCGGATCACGTGGATTTCACCTTTAATCAGGGAAATCGTAGGTCTAGAATAGATAGGTTTTATTTGAAGGAGGAGGCTGTTTTTTCGGCTTTACAAGCTGAGGAAGTGGAATTCTCCGATCACTGTTTAATTAGTTTCTCTCTGAATGTTACAGAGACTCCCCGCATGGGAAAAGGAATATGGAAGTTGAATTCGTCTCTCCTGGAAGAAGCGATGGTAAGACAATCCTTTGAGGATTTCCTTCAGAGCCAGGTACCTTTGGTGGACATGTGCAACAGTAAGTCGGAGTGGTGGGAGATGTTTAAAAAAAGGACGGCAAGGTTTTTCCGAAAGCTCTCTAACCTCAGGAGCTGGGACAGATACCGTCTGTACCAGGAACTGAGGAAGAAACTTGAAAGACTTGTGTCGACGGGAGATAGCCGCGAGGATATCTCTCGTGTGAAATCCTTGCTCAAGAGGTGTCAGTATGATAGGTACGCCTCTTTGGTTACCGAGAGGGATTTCGGGAAATACCGCTCGCCCGACCCTTACGGGAACTGTAAGATGGCAGTAAGAAGTAAACTAGTGTTGGGCCTGGTTGACAGTACGGGCTCCCTGAATAGGTCCAAATCAGGGATCCTGGAGGTCGTCAGGTCCTTCTACTCTCACCTCTTGGGAAGGAAAGAACTAAATCGGGACAGTCTTTCAGCTTTCTTGGCTGGGGCGATTCCCGGGGCGGGAATGGACCCCTCTCTTGATATTTTGACAGAACCTATCAGGGAAGAGGAAGTGAGACTGGCCATTGATGGGCTTAGGCCCAAAAAATCGCCAGGTCCGGATGGCTTAACATCCGAGTGGTATAAGACTTTTAGGGAACAATTAGTTCCTCTCTTGACCGAGGTGTATAATGAATGTCTTTCCTCGGGCACTCTGCCAAGGTCAATGGGTAAGTCCGCCCTGATTCTTCTGTCAAAGGGTAAGGATCCGTCCCGCATTGAGAATTGGAGACCCATATCGCTTCTCAATGTGGACAGAAAGATTTTGGCAAAGATACTCTTCTGCAGATTGGCGAAATTTGCGCCGAAGCTTCTTTCGGGGTCCCAGCATTGTTCAGTTCCCGGGCGGAGCGCTTTTAGCGCCGTTCTCAGTGTCCGAGAGGCCGTGGAACGGGGCAGGGCGGGTCTTTGGAAGGGGCTTTTGTTATCCCTGGATCAGGCTAAGGCTTTTGACCGAGTGAATCACGAATACCTGTGGTCTGTCCTCTTGTGGTATGGTCTACCCGGGAGGTTTGTAGATTGGCTAAAAACCTTGTACAAAGGGGCCGAGAGTTTCCCGTTGGTTAATGGTTGGCTGGGTCGTCCTTTTGAGGTGGCCTCCGGTGTCCGCCAGGGATGTCCTTTAAGCCCTCTGCTGTACGTGTTTGCAATCGATCCTTTCATCAGAAGGGTAGATCGTGGACCGTTGGCGGGGGTGAGGATGGAACTGGCGGTGGGGGGGCCATCTCTGAAGGTGGTAGCGTATGCCGATGATGTCTCTATTTTTACCTCTTCGGAAGAGGAGGTGGGATGGGTGATGTCGGAGGTGAATCGCTATTCGGAAGTTTCCGGGTCCCAGATTAACCGGGACAAATGTGAGACTCTCTGGCTGGGGGAAGGGGATCCTGTCTTCGATCTCCAGGGCACTCTTCCAGAACCCCAGAAATCAGTAAAGATCTTAGGCATCAACTTTGGCCAAGATGAGGATTATCATCAACAAAATTGGGAGGGTAGACTGAAAGATGTCGCCCAAAAGGTGGACCGCTGGAAGGGGTGGTCTTTATCCCTCAGGGAAAGGGTTCACTTGTGCAAAGCTTACCTGATTCCTGTGCTTTTATATCTGAGCAGTGTCTGTGTCTTGCCAGGCTCTCTCTGGGCAACGGTCTACAGCCTCTTTTTCCAGATGTTATGGGGAAATAGGCTGAACCTAATCAGGAGAGAGGTGACTTACCGCACAAGGAGACTAGGCGGGTTGGATATGGTCAACCCAGTGGTATTTTTAACAAATACCTTCTTGAAAATAAACATTGCAAATCTCTGGAAAGAGAGGGCTCCTTTGTGGGTAATTTCCTGTAGGGAATGGTTCCGGCCCTTCTTCCAGGAATGGGAGACAGGAGGGCGTGTGAAAGACCTGCGTGCGTCACATGGACATCTCCCGGCTTACGTTGCCCCGGTTCTGAAGATCATAAGGCGGTGGGGCCTGAGAAGGACTGAGATAGAGACCATGTCGAGGGGTTCCCTTGACAGGGGGGTCCTGTCTTCTTTCTTCCAGGCGCCGCTGGCCTTGAAGGATTGCCCAAGTCAGGATCTGGAGGGTGGGCTACTTTTGCTTAATTCAGAAAGGATCCCTAAGAAGGTTTGGGATGTGACTTGGCGCTGCTTTCATGGAAAGCTATATGTAAGGGATAATATGAAGTGCAGGAACCCCGAGGAAAGATGTTGTCCCCGGGAGGGGTGTGGGGGCGTGCTGGAAAGCATGGACCACTTCCTGCTTCACTGTCCCTTTAATATAGAGGTGTACAAAAGGGTGGGGGCTTCCATCGGTTGGCCCAGGCTGGCCGCCTTGTCTTATGCGGAATGGGCCTATGGCGCATTCAAAGACCTTGGTGGGAGGGACCGTCGCACTTTATTTTTAGTCAGTGCAGTGGTTAGGCATCACATCTGGTGTGCACGGTGTCTAGTGTCGACGAGTCGCAAAATCCTCCCAGTGGAAACGGTACATAGGAACATTAGGGGTGACCTGGTGAAGGTGCGCTCTCTGGAGTATGAAAAGTGGGGGGACCCCAAGGCCTCTCGCCTGTGGAGGGGCTTTTGTTTCGGGGTTCCCTGACTGAGTAATACTCCTTGTCCTGGTGGTGGGCTGATCTAGAAGACACAGTTAGAGTTTTGTTTTGTTTTAAGAATAGGATGAAAAGGCTTACAGGCTACTGAACCATAGCCGACAAGTTGTGGGAAGTGTTCGGTGTTGTAGATTTTGGAAAGTAGTTAATTTGTACTGTATTATATTATATTAAGTTATGTTGTAATAATATGTTGTATTATATTAGTAGAGGTGTAGTGGGGCTTAGTTAGGTTGGGAGGGGGTGTGGGGGGAGGAGGTGGGGTATATGTATATATGTGTATATAAAGGGGGGATATATATATAAAAAAAAAAAATATATATAAAAAATTAATAAAAGGAAAATATATAAAAAAATAAATAAAATGTGTATGTATATATATGTATGTATGTATATATATATGTATATATATAAAAAAAAATAATAATAATAATTGTGTGTGATACAAACTGGTCGACCCCAGTCCAACTGGGGATGAACTTACGGACTGACAGAGCTCAGGGTTTTCTTTTCCCTTTGAACTTTGAGGGTGGTCAGTTTGTCCGTTTGCAGTGGGGTTGGTGAAGGGTTTAATAGTTAGTATTTAAGTTAAGGTTTCTGCTTGTGTTTTGTATATTTGTTTTTTATATACGGCTGGCATATAATTATTACATTTTGTATATATGTCTGTATATATGTTTTGTATAAATGGATTTTAGATGAGCATGAAAGCATTTTAATATGTAAATATGTAAAATAGGGGGTTTTGGGGTGGGAGACTGGTCGGGTAAGGGAATAGTATTTTTGCTAGACTCTGTGTTATGTCACTTGTTTGGTTTATTGCTATGTTTGGATAAGTTTTCCATTATGTAAGTTATTTATTTATATTTTAATAAAAAAGTCCAGCAATAGAACAGAGGATTTTGACAGATTTTGGCCCCTGTCACCGAGGCACAGTAGGGGTTCATTCACGGCAAAAGAGGGATCTTGTCACCCAGCAATAGAACAGACGATTTTGAGAGATTTAGGCCCATGTCACCCAGGCACAGCAGGGGTTCATTCACTGCAAAAGGTGGTTCATGTTAACCAGCAATAGAACAGAGGATTTTGAGAGATTTAGGCCCATGTCACCCAGGCACAGCAGGGGTTCATTCACGGCAAAAGGGGGATCTTGTCACCCAGCAATAGAACAGAGGATTTTGAGAGATTTAGGCCCCTGTCACCCAGGCACAGCAGGTGTTCATTCACGGCAAAAGGGGGATCTGGTCACCCAGCAATAGAACAGAGGATTTTGACAGATTTAGGCCCATGTCACCCAGGCACAGTAGGGGTTCATTCACGGCAAAAGAGGGATCTTGTCACCCAGCAATAGAACAGACGATTTTGAGAGATTTAGGCCAATGTCACCCAGGCACAGCAGGGGTTCATTCACGGCAAAAGGAGGTTCATGTCACCCAGCAATAGAACAGAGGATTTTGAGAGATTTAGGCCCCTGTCACCCAGGCTCAGCAGGGGTTTGTATACGCCAAAAATGGTAAAATGTCACCCGACAATTGAAATTAAGAATTTTTTTAATTTAGGGCACTAAAATTGGCACTTTTTTTGCATTAAAATGGCTATAAAATAGTCCTTGAAAAGGTTAGAGGGATGTAAAAGGCAGTAAAATGTGCTTAAGAGCATGGCAACTGCTCTGCAAACAAATGTGGATAGGGAAATAACTAAAAATAAAATAAAATAACTAAAAATTACAAATTATTAACCTGCAACTCAGAGAAGGAGGTGGATATGGAGTCGGAGGTTGAGGAGGCGGTGAATGTGGTGTTGTAGGTGGAGGCCGCAATGGAGGAGGAGAAGGTAGACAACAATGTTTATTTTTTATTTGTTATTGGGGTAGGTAGCCCCCAAAATATTGTGACAAATAAAAAAAAAATAAAGTATAGATGAGCAGGCACTCTATTTATGGGCTCATGGCAGGCAATTTTATTATTAAAATGGAGTATGATAGGCATAAAAACTCACAAAATGGCAACAATTGAATACAAGTAAATATTCTAGCAGCAGTACAGTATCAATATATATAACAATTCATAAATAACGGTAGATATATAACGATTGAAGGATAATAGCAGATATACGCAACATTAATATTATATAGATATAAATATAAAGTGCAGGATTATCCTTTAAAATGAAACTGGTGGAATATAGTTCAATGTAGCAATCCCCATGTAATGTGATCCACTTTGTTCAGTGAACAATTGGCTGTATGATATAGCAGCAGTGTTCAGTTTTGGCTGTTTGAGCGCAACTGTGATTAGTCACTGAGTAACTCTTTAGTCTTTTTCTTCTCTTCTTATACAAAAAGATGCGGTCTCATTTTTATAGTGCTCATTAGGATATTTTACTCACGGTTCAGCTGGGAATAGAAGCGGCGTCCCGCTCTTGTTCTAAGTACAAACTGACTTTTCTGGTTCGGGACCTCCGGTAATAGCTTGCTTCAAAAGTCGGCGTGCCACATGGTATGGCGGCGTCTCTGTTCAATTTTTGCAACGCCCCTTCAGTGTTTCGGTCGCCTTATCACTTTTTTAGCTGCCGGGGTTCCGCTTTATAGGTGTTCGTGAGTGTCTTTAGATGCAGTTCCTCCTGAAGCGCTCCAGTGATATAATTCCAGTGTTCATATGCTTGTTCACCCAAACATGTTTCGGAGCTTAAACTCGCTCCTTCCTCAGTGGTCAAGCATATTGTTCGTCATGACTCCCTTTTAACCTGTGTCGGTCTATCAGAAAAGCCGGATTTTAATCCGGAATAGTGTCTTTATTAAGTGAATTGTCATTCTCTATTTGAAGATATTTGAATCGTTCATTAGTTGCTCCTATTTTTTGTATCATATATAATCATTTTGTAAGTGTAAAAATATACATTTTTATTTAAAGAAAGTAAAAGATATTAAACCATCGCTATAAAATATGACTATAAAAATATAAAAATATCAGGGGACATGTCAATAGTGAGAGAAACATATATAGCCATGAACGGATATAGGCTATGAGTTATAAAATATATAAAAAATATGAAAATTATGCATATAAAAATCAGTTTTGCATTTTATAAAATAAATATACATTCCATACCGCCATACGCCGCCATACCATGTGGCACGCCGACTTTTGAAGCAAGCTATTACCGGAGGTCCCGAACCAGAAAAGTCAGTTTGTACTAAGAACAAGAGCGGGATGCCGCTTCTATTCACAGCTGAACCGTGAGTAAAATATCCTAATGAGCACTATAAAAATGAGACCGCATCTTTTTGTATAAGAAGAGAAGAAAAAGACTAAAGAGTTACTCAGTGACTAATCACAGTTGCGCTCAAACAGCCAAAACTGAACACTGCTGCTATATCATACAGCCAATTGTTCACTGAACAAAGTGGATCACATTACATGGGGATTGCTACATTGAACTATATTCCACCAGTTTCATTTTAAAGGATAATCCTGCACTTTATATTTATATTTATATCTATATAATATGAATGTTGCGTATATCTGCTATTATCCTTCAATTATTTATGAATTGTTATATATATTGATACTGTACTGCTGCTAGAATATTTACTTGTATTCAATTGTTGCCATTTTGTGAGTTTTTATGCCTATCATACTCCATTTTAATAATTAATAAAATTGCCTGCCATGTGCCCATAAATAGAGTGCCTGCTCATCTATACTTTATTTTAAATCTACTTTCAAAATTGACTAGGGTGAGTCAAATTGAGCAAGAGCACCTTCTCCAGAAAACCAGTGGAGAGCCGCCTCCTTCTGTTATATACTTTTAAGAAATAAAAAAATAAGAAAACAAAGAATCATTGCACTTGACTTGAGTACAAGAATGGATGGTTGATGGTGGTATAAATATCTATTCTGCACAAGGTACAGACAAGTCTTGTGTGATCCAAGCCTGGTTCATTTTAATGAACATGAGCTTGTCCACATTGGCTGTGGACAGGCGGTTGTGCTTGTCTGTGATGACGCCCCCTGCCGTGCTAAACACACGTTCAGATAATACACTGGCTGCAGGGCAGGCCAGCACCTCCAATGCGTAAAGGGCAAGCTCAGGCCATGTGCCCAATTTGGAGACCCAGAAGTTGAAGGGGGCAGACCCGTGATTCAGTACGTATAGGAGTGTGCACACATACTGCTCCACCATATTGGTGAAATGCTGCCTCCTGCTAAGACGTTCCATATCAGCTGGTGGTGCTGGTTGTTGTGGCGTGCTGACAAAGCTTTTCCACATGTCGGCCATGCTAACCCTGCCTTCTGAGGTGCTGGCGGTGCCCCAGCTGCGTTGGAGACCTCTTCCTCGTCCTCTGCCTTCGCCTTGTGCTTCCACTGTGCCCCTGCTGTCAGGTGGGAATGCCACCAGCAGCGCGTCTACCAGCGTGCGCTAGTACTCACGCATCTTACGATCACGCTCCAGTGATGGAATTAAGGACGGTACGTTGTCCTTGTAACAAGGATCCAGCAGCGTAGCCACCCAGTAATCAGCACAAGTTAGAATGTGGGCAACTCTGCGGTCATTGCGGAGACACTGCAGCATGTAATCGCTCATGTGTGCAAGGCTGCCCAGAGGCAACGAAAAGCTGTCCTCTGTGGGAGGTGTATCGTCTGTGTCCTCTGTATCCCCCCATCCACTCACCAGTGATGGCCATGAGCTGGTCTGGGTTCCACCCTGCTGTGAACATGGTTCCTACTCCTCCATCTCCTCATCCTCCACCTCCTCATCCTCCAGAACTGTGCCCTGGCTGGAAAATTGTGTACCTTGGGTTTGTGGGTGCAGGAACCCACCCTCGGAGCCACTTGGGAATGACTGGCTGGAAACCCTACGAAATTATCCCTCTTCCTCCTCCTCCTCCTGTGCCACATCATCGCCATAAGTGTTTTTTCAAGAAGGCATAGAAGTGGGATAGTAACACTGAGAACGGCGTTATCGGCACTGGCCATGTTGGTGGAGTACTCGAAATAGCGCAACATGGAACACAGGTCTCGCATGGAGGCCCAGTCTTTGGTGGTGAAGTGGTGCTGTTCCGCCGATCGACTCACCCGTGCATGCTGCAGCTGAAACTCCACTATCGCCTGCTGCTGTTCGCACAGTCTAGCCAGCATGTGCAAGGTGGAGTTCCACCTTGTGGGCACGTCGCATATGAGGCGGTGAGCGGGAAGGCCGAAGTTACACTGCAGCGCTGACAGGCGAGCAGCAGCAAGGTGAGAACACCGAAAGCACGCACAGACGGCCCGCACTTTATGCAGCAGCTCTGACATATCGGGGTAATTTTTAAGGAATCTCTGCACCACCAAATTCAGCACATGCGCCAGGCAAGGGATGTGCGTCAAACCAGCTAGTCCCAGAGCTGCTACGAGATTTCGCCCATTATCGCACACCACCAGGCCGGGCTTGAGGCTGACTGGCACAAACCACTCATCGGTCTATTGTTCAAGGCCCGTCCACAGCTCCTACTTGGTGTGGGGTTTGTCCCCCAAACAGATAAGTTTTAAAACTGCCTGCTGTCGTTTACCCCTGGCTGTGCTGAAGTTGGTGGTGAAGGTGTTACCAGATGAGAAGCTGGTAGAGGATGAGGAAGCAGAGTAGGAGTAGGAAGCAACAGGAGGCAAACTGAAGCGCCCTGCAATCCTCGGTGGTTGAAGGACATGCGCCAAACTGCTATCCGCCTCAGGCCCAGCCGCCACTGCATTTACCTAGTGTGCTGTTATGGAGATATAACGGCCCTGACTGTGCTTACTGGTCCACGTATTCGTAGTCAGGTGCACCTTGCCACAGATGGCGTTGCGCAGTGCACACCTGATTTTGTCCCCTACTTGGTTGTGAAGGGAAGGGATGGCTCGCCTTGAAAAGTAGTGGCGGCTAGGCACGACGTACTTTGGGACAGCCACCGCCATAAGGCCTTTAAAACTATCCGTCTCCACCAGACGGAATGACAGCATTTCAAAGGCATTCAGGGCTAGGGATCGCGGGTGGGTAGGGGGGTACTTCCTCTTCTGCTCCAGCGTTTGGGATATGGAGAGCTGAACGCTTCCGTGGGACATTGTGGAGATGCTTGGTGACCCAGGTGTTGATGTTGCTGGTAGATCCTCTGTTTGTGGGGTGCCAGGTGGCACTGTCACTTCAGAGGTGGATGAAGAGGCCACGACTGCAGCAGAAGAGGAAGCAGGAGGAGTCAGAGACCATTCTTGGTTTTTGAGGTGTCTACTCCACTGCAGCTCGTGCTTTGCACTTAAATGCCTGGTCATGCAGGTTGTGCTCAGGTTGAGAACATTTATGCCTCACTTCAGGCTCTGATTGCACAGCGTGCAAACCACTCGTGTCTTGTCGTCAGCACATTTTCTGAAGAACTGCCACGCCAGGGAACTCCTTGGAGCTGGCTTTGGTGTGCTCGGTCCCTTGCCGCGGTGGGCAGTAGGAGGCGTACTGTCTAGAGGACTGCCGCTTCGCTTTTGCACCCTGCTCCCTCTTCTGCTGTGCTGGTGGCTCTGTGCGACCACCGCCTCTTCCTCCGACTTACATCGGTCACTCGCATGACCTTGATTCCATGTGGGGTCGAGGACCTCATCGTCGTCCACATCATCTTCCACCCAGTCTTCACCCCTGACTTCCTTGTCGGTCTGAACGCTTTTGAAAGCCCCAGCAGTTGGCACCTGTGTTTCGTCATTATCCGAGACGTGCTGCGATGGGCCTCCCATGTACTCATCTTGAAAAATAAGTGGTTGGGCATCGGTGCACTCAATCTCTTCCACTTCTGGGGCAGGGCTAGGTGGATGGCCCTGGGAAACCCTGCTAACAGAGTCATCAAAAAGCCAAAGAGACTGCTGCATGACTTGGGGCTCAGACTGCTTGGCTGATTTGCAAGGGGGTGAGTTGAAAGACTGATGGACATCGGCTGGAGGTGCAAACTGTGGTCTTTCAGCAGGAGACTGGGTGGGAGACAATGTGAAGGAACTGGATCCACTGTCAGCAACCCAATCTACTATCGCCTGTACTTGTTCAGGCCTCACCAATCGTAGAGCAGCATTAGGCCCGACCAGGGCTTTTTTTCTCAGAGAAAAGGTGGTGGAACTCACCCCCCCTCCCCTAGCCACGCCCCTACCCAACCCTAGAACCACCCCCTACCCGCCCCTAAGACCGGCCCCTACCCACCCCTAGGACCGCCCCCTCTACCCAACCCTAGGACCGCAAGTAAAATTTGGGGGGGGGTATAAAAGTCCAGCCCAGCAAAGAAACCCCCCAGATGGGGATGGCACTGTTAATGGGGGATCTGGGGATGGCACTGTTATGGGGTGGAGGATCTGGGGATGGCATCCACAGATCCCCCATCCTATAACAGTGCCATCCACAGACCCCTCCATCCTATAACAGTGCAATCCACAGACCCCCCCACCCCATAACAGTGCCATCCACAGACCCCCCCATCCTATAACAGTGCCATCCACAGACCCCCCCTCCTTAACAGTGCCATCCACAGACCCCCCCCACCCCATAACAGTGCCATCCACAGACCCCCCCACCCCATAACAGTGCCATCCACAGACCCCCGACCCCATAACAGTGCCATCCACAGACCCCCCCCATCCCATAACAGTGCCATCCACAGACCCCCCACCCCATAACAGTGCCATCCACAGACCCCCCCACCCCATAACAGTGCCATCCACAGACCCCCCTTAACAGTGCCATCCACAGACCCCCCCACCCCATAACAGTGCCATCCACAGACCCCCCCCCACCCCATAACAGTGCCATCCACAGACCTCCCACCCCATAACAGTGCCATCCACAGACCCCCCCCCACCCCATAACATTGCCATCCACAGACCCCGCCCCACCCCATAACTGTGCCATCCACAGACCCCCCCCACCCCATAACAGTGCCATCCACAGACCCCCCCCACCCCATAACAGTGCCATCCACAGACCCCCCCACCCCATAACAGTGCCATCCACAGACCCCCCCCACCCCATAACAGTGTCATCCACAGACCCCCCATTGCCGCTCCAGTAGAGACTTATAAAATGTGTAATTAAATGAATAATGATTCCTGCTGCCCCTCAGTAAGATAACTTTCAATATATTGTACTCACAGCCGGCTACTGTTATCGTAATGCAGGCGGCTGGGCAGACGAGCGGCAGCGTCACTGACTGACGTCACCTGCCTGGGCCGCCTGCTTCATTCATAAAGTAGGCGGCGCACGCACATGACGTCAGTCAGTGACGCTGCCGCTCGTCTGCCCGGCCGCCTGCATTACGATAACAGTAGCCGGCTGTGAGTACAATATATTGAAAGTTATCTTACTGAGGGGCAGCAGGAATCATTATTCATTTAATTACACATTTTATAAGTCTCTACTGGAGCTGCGGGGCCGGAGCACAGTGAACGCACCGGCCCCTCCCCGCTCATAAGGTGGCGGAACGCCGTTCCGGTGCGTTCCGCCAGAAAAAAAGCCCTGGGCCCGACCAAATACCGCTGCAGGTTTTGTCGCCTACTCGCACCTGAGGAAGGGGTTTCACTTGTGCGTGTAGCTGGCACAGATCGACCATGTCCTCTCCTTGCAACAGGAGCTCCACCATCAGCACCACGACCTGTGCCACATCCCTTATTTTGGTACAACAATGGTCATTGAGACCTATAATCCCTGTAGGAGTCCCTAACTAATGTTAAAATAATATCTTTATTAGTTCATTTAAAACCTTAATAAACACACCTACTAAAGAAAGAAAACTTTAAAATTTTCAGTGCCTAGTGACGTGTTGGATATCTCAATTGGAGTAGTGTTTTACCATTCACAATTACTCTGTGAGGATCCCTTGGTTGATTTATTTCCACCACATTTTTCCTTTGGGATGGTATTCACAATTTTTAATTGAGATCAGGTAAATTCTTATCCTGTTCTCTCATGCGGAGATACACCACCTACTGGTGTGGGAGTCGATCCTGCAGGATGTCTACACTGTCTGTCCCCTGTACAGAGGGTAACATTACTACTGACAATGTTGCTGCCCTTTGTTTGTTGCCATTGCTTGTTACAACCGCAGGTCGACCTCTAGCTCCTTCAACTGAGTCTCTACTATGGCTATATTGGATCCTCTATTCCTATTGATAGAGGTCCAATAGCACTGTGGATACCATGTGCCTCACTCTGTCATACTCCTATTGACTATACTGCTGTAACGGCATGCTCTAATCAGTTCCTCACTGCCACTAGACTCTGTTTAAAACATGACCGCACTATACCACCCTTCCCGACATGTTTCGCCACATGCTGTGGCTTCGTCAGGGGATGTGGGGTATATGTCTGCGCGCGCTCGCTGAGACCTCCCTTTATGCTTTCTGAAGTACCGCCCTCCTGTCACTTGCGGCCAATCAACAGTTACTTCCTCCGATCCGATCCACCATGCGCTAACCGGAAACGTTTTGCTGACGTGTATCCAGTGCGCTCCCCTACTATCTCATCACTTGTGCTGCCAGGTAAACAGTGCGCATTCACCTGTCTGGGGGGGGGGGGAGGTATGGAGCGATCTAGTCCGGAATGGATGTAATCGTCACCAGTCTCCGCCCCTTTTTCCCCTGCCGTGCCCCTTCCCTTTCAGCCGAACTTTAACCCTTTCATGCCGATCGGGCAAGGTATCCTACCTATGTTAGTATAGTAGAGCAATTACTGCTCAGGCTTGAATAGTAATAGCCATTCTCAATCACCCAAGATCGCTCCAAAAACCGGAGAAATGTGTGTATTTGCTCACCTATAGGTTGGGCCATATGTCAGAATGGGGCTTTTAAAGTCACCTAATAGTTTTGGGGAAGGATCAGATGTTATTCAAAATCACCAAGGTACAATCCATGCTCCATACTACATTATTATTCTGTGGAAGTGACACTGTGACTGGCCTACTAGTTCTACTGTTTGCATACAAGGCTATCTTGCTCATCCCTTATTTGACGCTATTTTTTGAATTTAGTATCTTGCCCTAAATAGGTGTTTAATTAATAGTAAAAAAAGAACGACAGTATGTAAAGGGTGTATCTAACACGGCCTTAACCAGACTAGGCCTCAATTAAAGATTTCTTTGCACAAAATGGCTGTATTTCAAATGGCTGTATTTCAAATGGCTGTATTTCAAATGGCTGAATCAAACCCCTGTATGTATAGAGGGATTACACACGCCCTGAATCAGTGTAGGCCTGAATTAAAGATTAATTTGCACCAAATGGCTGTATTTCAAATAGCTGTATTTAAAATGCCTGATTCAAAACCCTGTATGTATAGGGGAGATCACACACGCCCTGAATCAGTGAAGGCCTGAAGTAAATATATCTTTGCACAAAAAGGCTGTATTTCAATTGGCTATATTTAAAATGCCTGATTCAAACCCCTGTATGTAGAGGGAGTATCTCAGAGGGCCTGAACCTCTGTAGGCCTGAAGTAAATATATCTTTGCACAAAATGGCAGTATTTAAAATGGCTGTATTTCAAATGCCTAATGCAAACCCCTGTATGTAGGGGGGTATCTCACACGGTCTGAACCAGTGTAGGCCTGAAGTAAATATATCTTTGCACAAAAAGGATGTATTTCAAATGACTGTATTTCAAATGGCTAATTCAAACCCCTTTATGTAGAGGTAGTATCTCAGAGGGCCTGAACCTCTGTAGGCCTGAAGTAAATATATCTTTGCACAAAATGGCGGTATTTAAAATGTCTGTATTTAAAATGGCTAATTCAAACCCCTGTAGGTGGAGGTAGTATCTCAGAGGGCCTGAACATCTGTAGGCCTGAAGTAAATATATCTTTGCACAAAATGGCGGTATTTAAAATGGCTGTATTTCAAATGCCTGATTCAAACCCCTTTATGTAGGGGGGTATCTCACACGGTCTGAACCAGTGTAGGCCTGCAGTAAATATATCTTTACACAAAATGGCTGTATTTCAAATGGCTGTATTTCAAATGCCTAATTCAAACCCCTGCATGTAGAGGTGTTATCTTACAGGGCCTGAACCTCTGTAGGCCTGAATTAAATATTGGTGCACCAAATGGTGGTATTTAAAATCTCTGAATGTAACTCAAATGTATTAAGGGTGTATCTCGCAATGACATCTGCATCAAAGGCTGCCAACTACATTTTTGGAGCCCAAACAACTGTTTGTTTAACAACTGAATTTGACAGCAGTATATAAGCCTGTAATTTCACATGTGCTGATGCTGCAAGGCCTGAAAATAGTGTTTTTTGTCAAATAAGTGTGTTTTTCAAACCCCAGAAAATGATGGGTGTATTTCTAGCTTAAATTGCACACTGACTAATACAGATGTTGTAGATTGCCCAAAAAGTCATTTTTTGGTAACAGAATATGAATGCTGTATATATTAAACTTGAATTTAACACTTGCAGATCTTGCAAATACTGTTTTTTGGGGAAAAAATGTGTGTTTTTCAAACCCTAGAAAATGATGGGTGTATTTCTAGCTTAAATTGCACACTGACTAATACAGATTTTGTAGATTGCCCAAAAAGTATTTTTTTGCTAACAGAATATGAATGCCGTATATATTAAACTTGAATTTAACACTTGCAGATCTGGCAAATACTGTTTTTTGAAGAAAAACAATGTGTTTTTCAAACCCCAGAAAATGATGGGTGCATTTCTACCTTAAATTGCACACTGACTAATCCAGATGTTGTAGTTTGCCCCCAAAAAATGGTGATTTGCAATGTCCCAAAAGCTCAGATGCAGTGGTGGTGCACTGAGCATGCATAAAATGGCCACCGCCGTCACCCACCTAATACTAAAGTTAGTATTTTTGGTCAATGAGCTCAAGGCAGGGTAAAACGATAGTGCCCTGCACCCACACGACTATTTGTCTGTAGATCGCTGAGTTAGATTCTCTCCTATGCTCTCCCTGAGATCACAAGTCCAGCAGCATCCTCTCCCTACACTTGCAACAGCAGAGTGACATGCAGCGCTACTTTACCCAAGCTTATATAGAGCCTGGGTCACATGCTGCTCTGGCCAATCACAGCCATGCCATTAGTAGTCATGGCTGTGATGGCCTCTTGGGGCAAGTAGTATGACGCTTGTTGATTGGCTGCTGTGCAGCCTTTCAAAAAGCACCAAGAAAGCGCCGAACACCGAACCCGAACCCAAACTTTTACGAAAATGTTCGGGTTCGGGTCCGGGGTCCAAAAATCCTAAAGTTCGGTACGAACCCGAACTTTACAGTTCGGGTTCGCTCAACCCAATTTTTACCAAAAAGTTCTACTTTGGTTTCATCTGACCATATGACATTTTCCCAATCCTCTTCCGGATCATCCAAATGCTTTCTAGCAAACTTCAGACAGGCCCAGAGATGTACTGGCTTAAGCAGGTGGACACATCTGGCACTGCAGGATTTGAGTCCCTTGCGGCGTAGTGTGTTGCTGATGGTAGCCTTTGTTACTTTGGTCCCAACTCTCTGCAGGTCATTCACTAGGTCCCCCTGTGTGGCTCTTGGATTTTTGCTCACCGTTCTTGTGATCATTTTGACCCCACGGGGTGAGATCTTGCGTGGAGCCCCAGATCAAGGGAGATTATCAGTACTCTTGTATGTCTTCCATTTTCTAATAATTGCTCCCACAGTTGATTTCTTCACACCAAGCTGCTTGCCTATTGCAGATTCAGTCTTCCCAGCCTGGTGCAGGTCTACAATTTTGTTTCTGGTGTTCTTTGAAAGCTCTTTGGTCTTGGCCATAGTGGAGTTTGGAGTGTGACTGTTTGAGGTTGTCGACAGGTGTCTTTTATACTGATAACAAGTTCAAACAGGTGCCATTAATACAGGTAACGAGAGGAGGACAGAGGAGCATCTTAAAGAAGAAGTTACAGGTCTGTGAGAACCAGAAATCTTGCTTGGTTGTAGGTGACCAAATACTTATTTTACCAAGGACTATACCAATTAATTCATCAGAAATCCTACAATGTGATTTCCTGTTTTCTTTCCCCCCATTCTGTTTATCATAGTTGAAGTGTAGCTATGATAAAAATGACAAGCCTCTCTCATCTTTTTAAGTGGGAGAACTTGCACAATTGGTGGCTGACTAAATACTTTTTTGCCCCACTGTATATGTTCTTTTATTAGTTTAACACATTTATGAACACTAAGGAGGTTTTTACAAAAATTGGACAGCCTCTTTAAGTGCCACCCATATGGAACAAAAATCAAGGAGAAATGAACAAAGATAAAGACATCCTCCACAATGTGTTAAATAAATATGCAGATGTCCATGGCTACATTATTGAAAATAATGTGAATTAGCCCATTATATATGGACTAACCTCTCACTATATTATGATAAAATCTGAGACTCTCAGCCAATATATTTTTATTCAAAACACATCTGTGCCCACCTACCCATGCCATGGTGGTCTCAGTCAGGCAGATTCTGCTGTAAACGTACCTATGCCATTGGGCATCTGTGTTCAGGAGAGCAGACTCTGCACATATAGTGTGCTGCTCCTAGTCACCTCTATGTGCATCCAGCAACCGATGAGAGGAGGAGCCTGCATGGCTATATGTACCACCTAAGTAAGGCAGCCTGTTTGATAGGAGGGGAAAAAGTGCCCAAGAATGCTACTCCCAGAATAAAATAGAAGCGCATTCACAATTGAAGGTGCCGCTCTCTCAAGTGTATACTACAAACTAAGCAAAAATCAGAGAAAAGTGTTCCACCCATATGGAACACTGACTGGATGACAACTCCTATCGGCACTTTCAAAAGTAGTTGCTACCCAATGTGCATAGAAGAAAATGCCTGTATATGACATTTAGTGTTGAGTGAATCGAAGTGCACAAAGTTGACTTCGATCTGAATTTCAGGGAAAATGTGATTCGCCGTGAAGCCGAATTTCCTCGTGCTTCGTGGTAACTAATCGATATTCCCTGAAATGGGGTAAAAAAAAAAAATATCATACTTACCTCATCCGTTAGAGCTCAAAGAGCCCACCACCACCATCTTGATTGAAGATCCCGCAAAATCGTGTGCGCGGTGATGTATGACGTCGCACTGGGTCTTTAGTCAAGAAGGTGGCAGCAGGTTCTTTGCGTTCAAAAGAATGAGATAAGTATGATTTTATTTATTTATTTATTTTTATTATAGACTTAAATATTAAAATCATGTGCAGCGATCAGCAATAAACGAGGGACACAATGACAGGAAATGGCGCAATTGTCATTCCCTGTCATTGCACCTGCTATTTACAAAAAAATGCGCTACATGACAAAGTAATTTGTCACAAAGCAAATTTTTTTGTAAAATTCGGCAAAGCAGCTGAATCAAATTTTAGAGAACTTCTTTCAGCGCTATTGATATTAACCCCTTCGCTACCAGCGCCGTACATGTACAGTGTTAGAGCGAGAGGAAAATATGGCGCCCGCCCACATGTGCAGTGGGCGTCAAGGCTGGCAGGTTTCTGCTGTTCCATATGGCATTGCAGCTGCAATAATTATTTTAGCCAGGTGGAAGGCCAACATAAGAAATGAGCAATAGTCAGTAATAAATGCATTTTAAAAATCTATGATTGTTCAAAATTAAGAAATGAATTTGCATGCTCAAATATGAGCTTCAAAATCATTACAAAATAGTAATAAAAACTGTTAAAAAATATATAAAATTTTTTAAAAATATAAAAGTTTAAATCACCCCCCTTTCCATATAATAAAAAAATAAATACATAAGTAACCAAAAATATAAACATCATGGGTATCACCATGACCAAAAATGCCTGTAGTATTAAAATCTAAAAATATTTTTCCAATACAGCGAATGGGGTAATGGAACAAAGGGTCAAATTGGCCAATTTGCCATTTTTTCATTGCTTCTCTTACCCCCAAAAAACGTAATAAAATATGATCAAAAAGTCACACACTCCAAAATGGTATCAATAAAAACTAAAGATTGTCCCGCAAAAAAATGAGCCCACACACAGGTCAGTAGATATAACTATAAAAAAGTTATGGAGGTCAGAATATGGTGATGTAAAAAACAAAACAAAATTATTTTTCAAAGTTACTTTTTTTTTTTACACGCTTTAGACATAAAAAAAAACTATAAATATGGGGTATCCTTGTAATTGTACTGACCCCGAGAATAAAGGGAACAGGTCAGTTTTGCCACAAACATAACGCCGTGGAATAGAACCCGTAAAACTGTGAAAGATTTGTGTTTTTTTCCAATTCTACATCATTTGGATTTATTTGACCACTTTCCACTACATTGTATGCCATAATTAGTGGTGGCATTAGAAAGTACGACTTGTCCCACAAAAAGTAAGCCCTCATACAGCTTTTTGAATGGAAATATAAAATAGTTATGGCTCAAGAAAGATAGGGAAGAAAAAGGAAAACGCAAACCGAAAAACCTCTGGTATCCTAAGGGTTAAACATGTCACAATTACAAAACACTTGTGACTTATTTTAGAGCAAAATATATGAATATCCTATAACAACAACACAGACTGTGATGTGCTTTTTTTTTTTAACAATACTGAGTACCTACTTCCTAACACGACTTTAATAAGCTAAATTACTTAAAATCATTTTAAGGGGTCATTTTTCTTTGTAGAATTTTGGCACAGACACCATGCCAAAACACCGCTAGCAGATACGTGTGTTCTACCTCCCATTGTTTTTAATGGGAGGAAGCGCAGCAGATCACGGCCTGGTGGTAAAAAGGCCAGGACCATGACAAGAAGGGACATATCCCTTGACTTCAAGGATGGAAGATTTCTCCTCAGGCTATACTCACTAAGCCCCTTTCCTTACCAATAACCACTCTGACATCTTCTTGCTTGGTAAAATGACCATTACGGCCAACTTTATTGTACACACAAATAACATAATAACAATAATTACTTTAATACATCCTTCAACATTATGAACCACTGTACCGTAACAAGGATCCTGGAGGGCAACCCAAACAAGCGGTATCTTCCGTAACCATCTCTCCTTATACTTCAAAATTACCCTTGGCCGCACTCACCGACCCAAGGGCACCAAATCCTTGAAGTATCCAAGTATCTCCTCCTGTAGACCTTTTAGCCCAAACAGGAGCCCCATCCTCGGCATTCTCAAACCACATGAGATACAGGCTCCAACATGTCCTGCATCACTTAAACCATTGTATTGCTCCCCCAGGATCTCATATCAATCAGCCACCAGAAGACTACCGGTGACACCTCACCTGTGGACGTCCTGCCACACCCTAAGGGCCGTCTCCAGCCCCTCCTGGATACCTAAGGCCCACATGTCAATCCCTACATCATTAAGATGCACGCCATCAGATCTCAAGAATTGATGATGATGACGAACCACCACACCACCTTGCCTGCGAACAAAACGCCCCACCTCCTTGTTTAACTTCGCCCGAGCTTTGTTGATTCGTTCCACCCACCTTGCAAAACGCCAACTACTCCTCGCAACTACCTCCGACCACACCAACAGCAAGTCCGGAAAATTCGACACCAAACGCAACACGTCCAACTTGATGTCCCGAATCACATCTCGCGACCGACGTACCCCCAAATCATTGCCACCCACATGCAAAACCAAAATATCAGGCGAGCGATCCAACAGGACGTTCGTATGGATTTCAGGCAAAACCCGCCCCCAGAGAAGCCCCCTTACACCAATCCACCGGACTTGCAGTTCCTCCATCGAAAAACCCAATTGACGGCTGTTCCGCCGAACATCAGCTCGCAAAGCCCCCCAGTAGACATACGAATGCCCAAAAATCCACGCAAGACAAGGAGCCGCCCCTGCAACAAAACAAACAAAGTCAAAATAAAACAACCGTCACTGCCAATTCCGATCCACACAAATTAATCCTATGAAAACAATTCATCCCCCAAACACTATAAGAGATGAGGCCTAACATATGACCGGAAACAATCAGACTCCCACCGCCCTATATGCTTTATAACCTCCTCTCCATGCCCCCACCTGGAAGCCTCAGTCGCGGCCCCAATCCTCAATGAGTGTGATGCAAAATCCTTCGCAGGAAAACCTGCAGCCGACAAACATCTCCTAAAAACAGCCACAAACTGAAACCGAGACAAACACAAACCATCCACATGAACCAGCAAAGCACCCGGGCCGCCCGGCCGCAATGCCAAAAATTCCCTTACACAACGCCCTGGGCAAACAACCGACTCCGCAATCGGCCTAAGCCATACAACCACGCCCTTACCCTCCTGATCGGTCTTAGACTTGCGAAGCAGACATCTCAAAGCACCATCCACCAGCACAACATCCTCCCACAACAAACCGCCCGCACTCGTGCGACTTGCTGCCACCAACTCAGAAATCCGAAAAGCCCGAAAAAGGCCAATACAAACGCCGCCCTAAATAGACACACCTCGTACGCCGACCTACAAACCAACCCCGCTTCCTTCCACAGCAACTGCAACACTGCAAAAGAAACTGGCCTTCTACTATCCTTCCGTACCACACTACGACGGTAACCCTTCAAGGCCTGCCGCACCATGAAACACCTAGACACGTCAGCCAAGCCCCTCAAGCGCAACCAGAAGGCAACAGCCGCTACCCTCTTTGACGCAACTGAAAACGACAAACCATCCGCATAAAACTGACCCACCCAAAAAACCAACAACATCCTAAATTCCTCAAAAGAACTGCAACCACCCATCCGTTCAATCAATTCCTCCCACAACGCCCACACTGAAGAATAGGCCAACCACGTACCTCTACTCAGAGACTGTCTAATCAGGCCCCCCGACACCCCAAGGCCACGCTTCAGAGCCACTGGGGGCAGGGCAACCCCTTGACCTCGGCACCCGGCGCCAGGCTGCGAAAACAATCCCACTGAAAGCGAGAAAGGGAATCGGCAAGTGAGTTATCCACTCCAGGCACATGCACCGCAACAAAACATGCATTCAACTGCAAACCCCGCAATACTAGATGCCGCAGCAAATTCAAAACCGGAGGCGAGTTCGCCGTCTGGCTGTTAATTGCCTGAACAACACCCATATTATCACAGTAGAAACGAACCCGCCGATTCCTAAGCCAGTTCCCCCACAACTCAGTAGCCAAAACAATAGGAAAAAGCTCCAACAAGACCAAGTTAGTAAGGAAACCGGCCTGCCTCCATTCAACCGGCCACGCACCCGCACTCCACTGATCTTTACAAAAGACCCCATAGCCAAACGAACCCGACGCGTCAGAGAACAATTCCAAATCAACACTACCAACCACCGCTTCCATCCACACAGACCGGCCATTATATTCCGACAAAAAGGCCTCCCACACCACTAAATCCTCCTTCACCGCAGCAGGCAAATGCAAATAATGAAAAGGTGCAGCAACGCCCGCAGTTGCAAGCGCCAAGTGACGACAAAACACCCGCCCCATTGGCAAGATACGACAAGCGAAATTCAATTTACCTAAAACCGATTGAACCCACTTGAGCTGGACCTTCTTCGCCTTCCGCAAGAACAACACCTCATCCAACAGATCAGACACCTTATCAACAGGCAGACGACACTCCATGGCCACACTGTCAATCTCGATCCCCAAAAACGTTATAACCGTGGAAGGGCCCTCCGTCTTATCAGCCGCCAGCGGAATACCAAAACGCGCAGCCACCCTCTCCATGGTATGCAACAAAACAGAACACACCCTAGATCCAGCAGGACCCAAAAACAGAAAATCATCTAGGTAGTGCAAGACCGAACTCCAACCCGCTTCCTTCTTTATCACCCATTCCAAAAAAGAACTAAACGACTCAAACAATGAGCACGAAATCGCACAACCCATCGGCAAACAACAATCAACGTAATAACAGCCATCCCACTGAAAACCCAGTAAATGCAAGCTATCAGGGTGAATAGGCAACAACCGAAAGGCGGCCTCAATGTCCGTTTTCGCAAGTAGAGCGCCCTGCCAAAAACGTCGTACCCACCGCACCGCCTCATCGAAAGACGTGTACGAAACTGAGCACAACTCATCCGCTATATCATCATTCACTGACCCACCAAGCGGATAGGACAAATGATGAATAAGCCGAAACTTATTAGGCTCCTTCTTAGGAACTAAACCCAAAGGAGAAACCCACAAATCCGGCAAAGGACACTCCGCAAAGGGGCCTACAACCCTGCCAGCAGCAATTTCCCCCGCAATCTTGTCCCTTACCACAGCCGGATGGCCCAATGCCAAAGACAAATTCCGCAGAGCCCGACTTACACCAGCCAAACTGCATGGAATAACAAAACCCTTGGTAAACCCTGCCAACAACAACTGCGCAGCCGCCTTATTTGGATACATCCTTAAATACGGCTCCATCTCGTCCACCCTCACCGGCGTCACCCCTCTTCTGCACAACCTCGGATCCCTTACCCTTACCCCGCTTGAAGCACCGGGACAAGCTATGGGAACCGCCACAACCGGAGCACTCATGTTTGTATCGGCAGTCGGACAAGAACCTACAATGCCCTTCATTGTACTGCCAACAACAACCCCTCCTGCTACCCCCAGAAGACTCCGAGGCCGAGACACCCCCGGCCCCCCCACGAAAGGGCTGAGGACCCCCCCTCGGTGCCGCCATCAATCGCATCCACAGACCAATATCCTTGTGGTCCCAACAAATGCTAGGCATGACCGCCTTCCGCTGCCGGAACTGCTCGTCATACCTAAGCCATGCCACACCCCCATAAGTCCGATGCGCCTCACCGATAGCATCCATATAACAGAAGAGTGCAGAGCAGTGCTCAGGCGCCTTCTCCCCAACTACACTAGCCAAAATTGCAAATGCTTGAAGCCAATTCTGAAAGGTATGCGGAATCAGCCTGTACCGCCTCCTTTCTTCCTCCTCCTTCTTACTCTCGTCCGGCCTACCCCTATCCAAATTAAATTTTTCCAAGGGAAGCAACGAAAAAATTTCCACATACTCATCCCTCCATATCTTATCCTTAATCTCCTGCTTCAAGTGAGCCCCCAGCGGCCCCTCAAAACACACATAAATCTCGCCTCTAGCTGCATCCGCCAACCGAACACCATCACCCACTTCGCCCACAGCCTTTGCTACCACACCTGACCCAGATGCCTGGGTACCCACTCCATTGCCGTCCTCACCAGCCCCCACAGAACCCCGCGCCGGACCTTGCTCCTGTTCCAAAGCTTGTACCGGAGGCCAGACCGGTACTGGAGACGCCGCAGGCCCGGAACCTAATCGAGACAATAAGGACAACATACCTGACAATACCTCCCGCACCAAAACATCAGAACCCCCCACATTATTACCAACAGCGCCCCCACCCCCCCCCCCCCCCAACATGACATTGACCCGCCGGTCTCTCACCTGGCTGTCCCCGGACAATGTCACCGGCAGCCGCGGAACTCCTCCCAGACGTCCTCAGTGGTGTAGTCAAACAGCACGGCTTCTTCCCCCAGAGAAACGTCCATAGCGCCTGCCGCCGAATCTTCACATGGATCAACCTCTCCTTCCTCCAGTGGCGACAGCTCCCCATCACCCTGCTCCTGCAGGTGACCGTCATCCCGGAAATCACTCGCCGCACCGGCCTCCACACATGGCCGCACACTTTCCTCCTCCATCAACCCCATCATCACCTGCTCTCCAGCAGGATTGCCGGAAGCCGCGTCCTGTAGTAAGAGGTCAGGGGACAGGGCAACCACCCTGTTCCCCTCCACGCTGCCATGTTGCCGGCCCACCGCCAGGGGCCGCTACGCATTCACATTACGCCCCCTTCCTCCACGCTCGTCCATCCTCGAGCGCTCCAGCCGCCGAACGGAAGCCGCCGGCCGCGGCGCAGAAGACCTCACTGCCCTGCTCACAGGAAGGCCCAGGCTGCCAGACCGCCCCAACCGCACTGCCCCTCCGAACCTCAAGTAAGGCCGCAAGGGTTCGCTCACCACTCCGGACCGCACCAGGGGAGACACCCGCCTGCCCACGCTCTCTGCCTCTCGTCGCCTGGGAGACGGGACCGGGGTTAGCCCGGCCCTCTCCCGCCGCTCCACCACGCACAGAGGAATTCCTCCCGCTGCGCCTGGGTGCAATACTGGGCACAGGCACCACAGGACGCAGCGGAGGGTTCACAGGGGACTCCGGAGACGCCGACGTACCTGTTGGGTAGACTCCGGACTCAGCCGCTCCGGGGGGACCGACCTCCTGGCCCTGTAGGGACGCTCCGCCGCCACTGCCATGGGAGATGGGATGAGAGCCGCCTGAATGGTCTCATGCAGATGCTCCGCACCATGCTCTTGAACTGCAGCCCCTACCGCTGCCAAATGGTCCTCCAGCGACGACATCTTGCCACTCAAACACTCTGCCTTGCACTGACGCCTGCGTACCAAACCACTCCCACAGACCCTATATACTGCCCGCGAAACCTCACTCCTCCTCCCAACCAACTTTCAAACCTGAACCCCTTCCTAGCCTGAAGACTTCCACCAAAGTCAAAGCGCACTCCGCTATGTCTGCGCCTCGCTCCATTGCTGTTATTCTGGTGCAGTGTGTGGACAGCCATTGCCAGAAGCCGCTGTGGCTCACGGCTTTGTTCCATCCTCTGGAGCTAAGCCACAAGCAGGTCCACAGCCTATAAAGTGAACAATAACAGAAACTGTACTTTTTGCCATGGTATATGCAGCAGATTCTGATAGTGTCAAAATATACTGTGTGAACGTTCCCTAATGGTATGTGTAAAAATAATTTCTCATGTACATAAGAGAGGTATGTGCACAGAGCTTGTAAGGCAAGTTCTTCGGGAAAAAATTTCTGATACATGTAACATCTGATAAAGGACACCATAAATTATTTTGTCTGATCACAATGAAAAAAATAGGTATGCTTCCATGAAATCAGAGGCATACAGAAATTAGGTAGAGGTCCTGTGCACCTCTGTTGAAGACCTTGTACGGTTGTGTGCATGAGACTTAAGATAATATAAAATTATGGCTTTGCATTTCTTTAAATTCCAGAAAGGTAAAAATAAAAAATATTGGGAAGGGGGGTTATATCAAAACCACAGTTACTGCTATCAAGTTTATTTTTCCTTATAACACCCAACTAAAATACTGCACAGAAAGCATTTTTTGCTGCATGGGTATTCAGGATCGGGACCCTTTCTTTATAATTTTCCATTTTCACCCTATGTGCAATGCGGAAATAATAATGTGAACAGCTGTTTCCAATTGAATTTAAAAGAAAAAAAAGAAAATGTGCATAAAATGTTAAAAAGAAAAAAATGTCCACCATTAAGACACTTGGAGAAAAGGCAGAGTAAATTTATGAGAAGCATACACAGCTCAGAGCTTCTTTCATGTAACATGTTTCACTTACTGATAGCGAAAAGAGGTTGGACTGAATCTCAGTGGATCAATTAACAGAGGGACCTGTCCTTCAACAGAACAAGATCTATTTCATCATTTGCATATCACTGAAAAATATTACAAAGCTGAGATAAATACAGGTCCGATAATAACTCACTGCAGACTTGGCTCCATTCCTAGATTTCCTTGGCTGTTTGTCCTAATAAAGTGTCTCCATGGCACTTATAGCGCAGAAGGTTATTAGTACCTGTCAATCACAGGAAAAGTGGAAGCAGAGGAAAGCGGAAAGGAAGAAAAAGGTGATGCTAAACCTCTCCTCTAATTCATGCTGAGCGAGCGGCAAGTGCATATACACAAAGAATGGGCCTTCTTGTTTCTCTGATAACTGTGCTTAAACAGTGTCAGAGCTAATTTATCATTACCTGCAAATTTATTAACAAAATCATAGAATAAATGGAAGCAGCCCACAATTCCTTCAGCAGTTCAATCAGATACAGTCATGTTACTTCTATCAAGTGAATACTCAGAGCCTGTACAGCTATTAATTAATATGTTAAAAGTCTTTAATTTACTGTTATGTTTTCTTAATTAACATATCTCTACAACTGGAGCACATCTCTCTGTATGCTTATTTTTATAGAGAATGGAGTCCATAGAGTGATAATTGATATCCTTGTCTCCAGACAATAGTTTATTAAATGAAATGACAATTATAACCAATTAAAATTCACTTTACATACTATTTCACCTATTTTGCATGTATAATGCATAAAGACAGGGAGAGTGTTTGGCTTCCAGCTCTGGATCATTGTGCTTGTCTGTGCAGGTGATGGACAGTCATTTTTTATTATTTATTTTTTTAACATAGGTTTTGTGCTCAATCTGGATTATTGCAACATGATACAGTAAACTATCACATCATAAAAAAAAATTCAAAATTAATTTTGATCCATAATCATCTGATTTTAACTTCTGGATTCAATCAGCAAGAAGAATCAAACCAATGTAGTAATTTGAAGGAGCTAGATGGAAAATGAAATTTAAAGGAACGGATGCTGAATTTTATATTTCATGTAGTTATAATTTGCTAATGCAGCATCTCACTAGATCTGAGTGTGGCAAATTTAGTGTATATTGGTATGAGAAACTGTAAAAATGCACATACTTAGATTTTATAGATTACTAAGCCCACTTCTATTACTGTGGATGCCCCTGCATTCTGGTGTAATTTGCACCAACATTTGCTACATTTTTGGTGCAATCTGCTGGATCTCATTTTAGACATTTTTATGAAGAAAATAAACCAGTAAGAATAATCCCCCACTACTCATCAACTGAGACTTTACAGGAAAAGGAGAATGTCTTAAAGTGTACCTGAGTTTTGGCTGTACTTCTTTGTACAATCATCACTGTGAAGGAACAGTTATGTTTGGGCTTACCTAATTTTTTAGCCATATTATTTCCTGTTTCAGCTGCATTGATAGATGCATTTCACTCAGAAGCGGGGAGAAGGGGGGTATCCCTTCTGTGAAATCTGCTAGCACTGTACTGTTGTGACGTCCTTTCCCTTACTTTCCACTATGCTTATTTTCAGTTCCAGAGCTCACAAAACAGATAATGAGGGGAAATCACACTTTGAGACACACAGGAGGCTCCTATAATCTCTGCAAGTAGGACTTCTTTGATTTTCTGGGGTCAGTTGCTCAAAAAAGGGAATTTTTGTGCACTACACCTAACATTGCCATCGACAGATATAGAGTGAAAACTTGGTCAGAATGTCATATAACATAATTTTTTTATAACATATTTATGAATGCAACTTTGTAAAAAGTCTCATAAAAGTCATAACTTCATGCCAGACATCCCTTAGTCACATTTTCACTGAAGTAAGTGCAACCACATTGAATTTGCACCAAATGTATTATTATTACATTTTCATAAGTTTGGTGCAGGTATGCATAACAACTTCAATATAAAAACTGACCTCAAATTCACCTACAATGATAGATTCCCCCATAATGTCCCACCTGGATCAATATTGGGTTCCTATGTATCACTCTTATTTTTGCTTGCTGAAGTCACATTTAATAAATGTGAAAAGTAAAATATAAAATATAAAAAATATAAAAAGTTTTTTTTATGTTATTGTAAACAATAGAACTAAAAATGTGTTCTGCTCATAAACACTACCATTTGATAGCTGTTAGAGGAAGCAGGAGGAGCAAAGGTACACAGAGTGGCTTATGCATATGGATTTAAAATACTTTTTCTCCAGAAAGGACCAACAGATCATGTGAGAGGTATCATTACATTCAGTTGAGCTGCCCTTACAAGGTATTATGCCTGGTTTAACAGGGAATTTTCTGGAGACATATTTGAGTTTTTACAGTTCAGTTTCTAAACCGGATGAGTTGTGTTTCAATCAAAAATAAAGAATGTTTACAGAATTTACAAAGGAATTCCTAATTCTCAAATTAAGTTATTCAACACAAAATAGTATAAATTTAGCTGGTGAACTAAATGCATGCTTTTCCCCCCTGACTTTCCTTTATTTTACCTTAGGCCTAGTTCACACAAACGTTTTTTTTTGCGGGTGTACGGTCCGTATACGGAACCATTCATTTCAATGGTTCCGCAAAAAAAAACGGAATGTGTTCCGTATGCATTCCGTTTCCGTATTTCCGTTTTTCCGTTCCGTTGAAAGATAGAACATGTCCTATATTTGGCCGCAAATCACGTTCCGTGGCTCCATTAAAGTCAATGGGTCTGCCAAAAAAAGGAACACATACGGAAATGCATCCGTGTGTCTTCCGTATCTGTTCCGTTTTTGCTGAACCATCTATTGAAAATGTTATGCCCAGCCCAATTTTTTCTATGTAATACCTGTATACTGTATATGCCATACGGAAAAACGGAACGGAAAAAACGGAACAGAAACGGAAACACAACGGAACTCAAAAACGGAACAACGGATCCGCGAAAAACGGACCGCAAAAAACTATAAAAGCCATACGTTCGTGTGAACTAGGCCTTAGGGAATAAGGTACAAAAATGCTAGCAAAAAAGCAAACCATACTTTGTGTGTTGATGTAAAAGTGTTAGTTTTACAGGAAAATAAGAAACATAAATATATCAGTAATGTTATTAAGTACAAATTGTATTGTATAGAAAATGTAAAATTTTCACACATGGAGATAATGAATCCTTATTATACTTGGACCCTTTTTTTTTTTTATTTGTTTCACTTCCAGTTTTAACAAATCTGTCATCAGATTGGATTTGGGTGTGAATAAGTTGGACCCGAATCATAGTGCTCAGATTGCCCTAAAAAGTTGTGCATGGCACTATCAGGTCTCCTAGCAGTGTATGCAACCCCTTTCAAACTCTTTAACGGCAAGACAGTATTATTAATGTCAACGTGACAGTGACACTTATAGCTATGGGTAAATGGATGGTAGCCAGTGGTAACATAGAGCCTGTTTATTACACACTGCACTGTCGAATTGTATTTTTGAATTAAAACATGCTCTATATACAGTTTTATCCCTTTCTAGTGGTGGATGCATTCTTCTCTGTCTTCTAACCTGTAAAATGGTCTCTCCGCCATTTTCAAAGATTTGTCTGAATGAGATCACAAAAGATTCGGATTTGCCTGCAATCTGAATTTTTGGAAATTCAAGATGAATTAAATTATTTTAGAAACAATTAACTGATATATATTTACTAGCATTGTGGTAGCAAAATATATAATATTTTAACACTATAATTAGAGATGAGCTAATCCGTTTCGCCAAATTATTTTTGGAAAAAAATCAGTTCGATACGAATATATTCGCTGCGAATTTCGTAAAAAAAACTGCTATTTACTGGCTGCAAAGAGCCTTTATAGTGGTGTAGAACACTGTCCCTTGCAGTAACTTGCATAGGGAGTTTGTTATGGTAGTGAAATAACACTGTGAGTCCGTATGACATGCAGATGACAGGCGCCGCTCTTAAAATCACTGCACACTTCACTTATTTGGGCAGTCACGGGGTCAAAACTGACCAAATAACTCAAGTATGAACTCAGCCTTACAGGTAGATGTTAGCGCCAAGAAGAAGAAGCGCACTCCTTTTTCACCGTCATCAGCTGATTCCACATAGATCAATAATTCTAATCTGCCGACACTCGACCACGGCGTTCGCGCTGCAGCATAAACGAGTGCAACTCCACGTGTAAATCAAAGGAAATCCCGGAAGCCGTCAGTTGCTATTCAAGGTGTTCTTTTATTTCTTTGTCATAATATTATCTCCTATGACGCGTTTCGGCTCAATAGCCTTTATCAACAAAGTTACATACAAGTGTTTAATGCCTTTCTTATATAACAAAAGTACAAGTGGTACACCGCCCAATTACGGGAGTGAATGAATCAGCACCAATCAGAAATTTAGTTTCACTATGTGCATGAAAAACACAAGCACTAATGAATCAATGAACAAATAAACAAATAAATAAATGGAGATACCGTATTATTCATCCGCAGGATCAGCGAGATGTCTATGAAGCAATATAATACAATGATCAGAATCAGAAATCAAAACATTGTTACAAGCGCATTATCTCATAATCACGATTTAAACCTCTAGGGTGCAAGGTGTGCAAAATATGAATTCAGTATGCCTCTCTCAGTAAAACGAGCTTTTTAATGTTCCCACCTCTCCTAGGTAGTGTTGATCACGAATATTCGAATTGCGAATTTTAATCGCGAATAAATTCTTTGTTCTGATGGTAGACTTATGTTTCCCTATTCTATCCCTGACTGCCTGTATCGTTTCCTTTTACAGAGAGAGGCATACTGGATTCATACTTTGGACACCTTGCACCCTAGAGGTTTAAATCGTGATTATGAGATAATGCGCTTGTAACAATGTTTTGATTTCTGATTCTGATCATTGCATTAAATTTCTACATAGACATCTTCTCGCTGATCCTGCAAATTAATAGTACGGTATCTCCATTTATTTATTTGTTTATTTGTTCATTGATTCATTAGTGCTTGTGTTTTGCATGCACATAGTGAAACTAAATTGCTGATTGGTGCTGATTCATTCACTCCCGTAACCGGGCGTCCGACGTCACCGGTGTACCACTTGTACTTTTGTTATATAAGAAAGGCATTAAACATTTGTATGTAACTTTGTTGATAAAGGCTATTGAGCCGAAACGCGTCATAAGAGATAATACAGTCCTGATCAAAAGTTTAAGACCACTTGAAAAATGGCAAAAAAAATCATATTTAGCATGGCTGGATCTTAACAAGGTTCCAAGTAGAGCTTCAACATGCAACAAGAAGAAATGGGAGTGAGACAAAACATTTTTTGAGCATTCAATTTAATGAAAACAACGAATAAACTGAAACAGGCTGTTTTTCAGCTGATCAGCTGATCAAAAGTTTAGGACCACATGCCTTTAAAAGGCCAAATCTGTGCAAAGATGTGGATTCATTGTCATTTTCTGTCAGGTAATCCCACGTTGTGATGGCAAAAAAACTCTCCCTTTTTGAACGTGGTCGGGTTGTTGAACTGCATAAGCAGGGTCTCTCACAGCGCGCCATCGCTGCTGAGGTGGGACGCAGTAAGACAGTCATTTGGAATTTCTTAAATGATCGTGAGGGTTATGGAACAAAAAAGTCAAGTGGAAGACCCAAAAAAATGTCATCAGTACTGAGCCGGAGGATCCAATTGGCTGTACGTCAAGACACTGGACGATCCTCAACCCAAATTAAGGCCCTTACTGGTGCTGACTGCAGCCCCATAACCATCAGGCGGCATCTGAGACTGAAGGGCTTCAAAAACTGCTCGTTTGGACTTTGCAGTAGTTTTTTTTTGGACAGCAGTGGCTTCCTCTGTGGTATCCTTCCATGAAATCCATTCTTGTTGGATTTAGTCTAGTGTTGTGTGTTTCTTCCAAACAACTCAACTTTGGTTTCATCTGTCGATAGAATATTTTGCCAGTACTGCTGTGGAACATCCAGGTGCTCTTGTGCAAACTGTAAATGTGCAGCAATGTTTTTTTTGGACAGCAGTGGCTTCCTCTGTGGTATCCTTCCATGAAATCCATTCTTGTTTAGTGTTTTACGTATCGTAGATTCGCTAACAGGGATGTTAGCATATGCCAGAGACTTTTGTAAGTCTTTAGCTGACACTCTAGGATTCTTCTTCACCTCATTGAGCAGTCTGCACCGTGCTCTTGCAGTCATCTTTACAGAACGGCCACTCCTAGGGAGAGTAGCAACAGTGCTTAACTTTCTCCATTTATAGACAATTTGTCTTACCGTGGACTGATGAACAGCAAGGCTTTTGGAGATACTTTTATAACCCTTTCCAGCTTTATGTAATTCTTAATCGTAGGTCTGAGAGCACTTTTATGCGAGGCATCATTCAGATCAGGCAATGCTTCTTGTGAAAAGCAAACCCAGAACTGGTGTGTGTTTTTTTTATAGGGCAGGGCAGCTGTAACCAACACCTTTAATCTAATATCATTGATTGGACTCCAGTTGGCTGACACCTCACTCCAATTAGCTCTTGGAGATGTCATTAGTCTAGGGGTTCACATACTTTTTCCACCTGCACTGTGAATGTTTACATGGTGTGTTCAATAAAAACATGGTAACATTTAATTCTTTGTGTGTTATTAGTTTAAGCAGACTGTGATTGTCTATTGTTGTGACTTAGATGAAGATCAGATCACATTGTATGACCAATTTGTGCAGAAATCCATATCATTCCAAAGGGTTCACATACTTTTTCTTGCAACTGTAACTGCACCGAACAAGGACAAATAAGACATAGAAATATTTCCTTGTAATAAACCCTCAAACAGCATTTGCACCCTAATAAGAATGGTTTGCTGGAATTACAGAGCTGTATAATGGCAAATTGGATCCACAGTCAGTGCAGCAAGGTGTAATAGGATTGTTTCTATTACCCAGGCTGTAACCTCCCCTACTGAACCCTGTTCAGCAGAAATGCTGTGGATTAATTCCTCCCTATCCTTTCCCTACACATGAATAATCATTCCCTGCACTTGTAAATATATTTTTTAGCACAATGAAGTTTTTTTTATAAACTGTCCCTAGCGCCTGCTGACGTCTCTCCCTGCACTAAGTATACTGTATATATATATAAGCAGAATCTAAGATGGCAGAAGCTTTCTATAGGGCTGTAACATCACAGGGCTGGCTGGCTGCTGACTGGCTACATGCATGGCATTATGGGTGATCCCGTCTTCCCAGAGTTCCTTTGTCCATGTCCTCACACATGCAGCAGCCGTTTTAGGAAAAAATGTGATTCATTACTACGAATCGAGAGGAAATTCTGTTTCAGTGCGAAACACATTTTTCCTGAAAATCAGATCGAATTCCACTTTGTCAGCTTCGATTCGCTCATCTCTAATTATAAGTGATTATAAGTATACTATAATACACTATGTCACAATACATCAAATCAAGTAAAAAAAACTACCTACAGATGTAGCAGTCATCATCTTGTCAGACAGCACACTATGCTATTAATGTAGCATATCCTTCTAATACACTTACTGTTAGAATGGCTCACAATGTTATTAGCGTAGTAAAATCGTCACGTTAAAAGGTATGTCTCTATATAATGAAAGCGATAAATGGATGTAAAGTCATATCCTCAGCACTAGAAAACAGAATTAGGTATCTACTCAAATAAATTATACATAAATTATATCAATTATATCAAAGCTATGATCATACACTTTGCAAATAGTAAAAGCACAATATTAGTTCAGGGCAAGTGCCTCTTAGATACATGACATGTGCCTTCTAGGCTGCATGTACTGCAGCTTTAAAATCTAAAGTCTAGCATGTTAGAACATTTTAGGATGACCCATTCTCTGTACTCTTACGGATGTGCTTCTTCTGTTGTATTGTTTTCCTTCCAATGCATCTGGCTTAGTTCTTGCCCTTTTATTGTAATGGATCAGCATGCCAACAGAGACATTATGACACAGGGGTTGTCTATGATGAGACCATTTTTATGGGACCCATCTGGCAAACTGACGATTTTGTGAAGGGAAAGCCATAGACAGACATTACATTACAGATTAGTGTCACTACAGATGAAAGGACATCCATTTAATACATTAGGACAGCCTGCATAGTAAGAGCGACTGCTTCAAAGTAGCTCTCTGTTTTGGCTTATGGTGGAGGTCCCGACATAAGCAAAGGGAAATATTTCCTATAGGACATGACTAACATGTCTAGCAGATTGGCAACTGTACAAAAATGACATGTCAAAGCAAGAGATGCACAGTAAAATATAAGCTGCATCAATCAAATAAAATCTGTGTCTATAAAGTATGGTGTTTTTCTGCTCCTGGGAAATGGTTGATTGTGTAACTATGTGGACAATATGACAAACTTCATTGTAGTGAAAAGTCCATGTAAGACTGTGTCCATATAAGGCTGTCCAAACAGGAAAATATTTAGACAGTAGCTTAGAATATATATAAAACATATATACGGTAATACATAAAGACAAAACAGAGCTGAATTCACATCATGCTTTCATCCTACGTTTAATATATACACATGCCTCAGACAGATACCATACAGTGGCATCTGATCCATCACCATAAAGTTTCAATGTAAATGCTTTTGCATCTTCCCCCAGATTAACAAAATTCTAAATGTGATACAAAAATGTAATGTGGACAGCCCCTACCTCACTGATCCCCAAAGTTCTGGTTGGGGACCCCAAATAGCCAGTGATTGGCTATAGCAGTTACATGTCCATGCAGAGAGAGGGCAGAAACTAGAGATGGTGGGAAATTTAAGAAACATTGGAACCAGAGCCACAGCGGATCGATAAAGTGAGTACAACTCCTTTTTCTTTCTTCTAGAGCATTTTAGGCTACTTTCACACTAGCGTTTTTGCTGGATCTGGCAGGGCTCAGCAAAAACGCTTCCGTTACTGATAATACAACCATCTGCATCCGTTATGAACGGATCCGGTTGTATTATCTTTAACATAGCCAAGATGGATCCGTCATGAACACCATCGAAAGTCAATGGTGGACAGATCCGGTTTCTATTGTGTCAGATAGTGATAGAGTTAAATGGATCCGTCCCCATTGAATTGCATTGGGGGTCATGATGGATCCGTCTTGCTCCGCATCCCAAGACGGAAATAAAACCGTGTGAAAACGGATTACATTTGAATCCTGATCAGGATTTTGATCACAATGAAAAAATGCATTGGAAAAAACGGATCCGCCATTTATGGACTTTAACTTTTTTTTCACATTTTTCGGGTTTAACATGCAAAAACCGGAACCGGTTTGACAGAACACATGGCGCCGGATCCGGCGTTAATGCAATTCAATGGGAAAAAGACCGGATCCGGCGTTCAGTCAAAGTGTTCAGGATTTTTGGCCGGAGGTAAAAATACAACATGCTACGGTTTTCTGAAAAGCCTGATGCATCCTGAACGGATTTACTCTACTCTCCATTCAGAATGCATGGGGATAAAACTGATCAGTTATTTTCCGGATTTGAGCCCCTAGGACGGAACTTAGCGCCGGAAAAGAAAAACGCTAGTGTGAAAGTACCCTAAGCTGGTGTTTAGTGTTGTGAACATTTCTTTAGTTGCTTGATGCAGAGAAACAAAACATAATGTGTGTTTGTTGATTCATCTTTGACAGGGTATATGTTATTTCAATGAATTAGATCTGCTACTGTTCCTCTTGTTTAACCGGAAGTACATTTCAAGAATATAGAAACCCAAATCGAGAATTATAATACATGACTTTTACAATGTTTCTATTCCCATCAATCACAAATACAAGGATGTGACATCCGGAACATCTTACTCATTTGAAAATTATATAACTTACATAACATGGAGCCCAAGAGAATTGGAAAAAACAAACAAACATACAAGACAAAATCTGGAATCATACATTTCTTTAACCAACATGGCTTCAGTGTAGTCAGGTTATTCATTCATGTCCACTTCTATCCATGTAAATTCTGTTTTCCTATTAACATTTTCATTAAAACGTCTGGGTCTATCTCAAATTGACAGTCTCTCAAAAGGTATTTCACAGTGTACATGACATCTTCATGCTTAAAGGGGTTGGCCATTTTACTAAGTTTTTCTATATCTAACTATATGATAGTTACTGCTACTGACCAGGGATTTCCCAACTTGCGGCCCTCCAGCTGTTGCAAAACTACAATTCCCAGCATGCCTAGACAGCCTACAGCTATTAGGGCATGCTGATCCATATGACAAATGCATTGAAATGCCGGATCCGTCTCTCTGGTGTCATTTTTTTTCGGTCTGAGCATGGGCAGACTGCAATGCCAGATCCGTTTTGCTGAAACACTGGGGGCCGGATCCGGCATTAATGCATGTCAATGGCATTCTGGCAAGTGTTCCGGAATTTTGGACGGAGATAAATCCGCAGCATGCTGTGGTATTATCTCCGTCCTGAAAAGGCAAAAAGACTGAACTGAAGACATCCTGATGCATCCTGAACTAATTGCTCTCCATTCAGAATGCATGGGGATATGCCTGATCAGTTCTTTTCCGGTATTGGGCCCCTAGGACGGAGCTCAATGCCGGGAAAGAATAACGCTAGTGTGAAAGTACCCTAAGCCGTTTTATGTATTGGAATCTGTAGTCTTTTCTTTTTATTGTGTATCTATAATTGATTAAACCTCTAGATGGATTTGCATCGTAAGAATGTTACATGATGTTGTCCTGCATTCTATAAGATGGATACATTTTATAAAATTATATTACGAATAGGGTTGAACGAGCCCGAACTTCGTACCGAACTTTAGTCGCAGGGGTAAGTCACAGGGGCCTGATGGGATACACCCAAAGCTATTAAAAGAGCTCAGCGGTGAACTAGCAAAACCATTAACAGATTTATTTAACCAATCACTGGCAACAGGAGTCATCCCAGAAGATTGGAAATTAGCAAATGTTGTGCCAATTCACAAGAAAGGTAGTAGGGAGGAATCGGGCAACTATAGGCCAGTAAGCCTGACATCAATAGTGGGGAAATTAATGGAAACCATACTTAAGGAGAGGATTGTGGACCATCTAAAATCCCATGGATTGAAAGATGAAAAACAGCATGGGTTTACATCAGGGAGATCATGTCAAACTAATCTTATTGATTTTTTTGATTGGGTGACTAAAATAATAGATGGAGGAGGTGCAGTAGACATCGCTTATCTAGACTTTAGTAAGGCTTTTGATACTGTCCCACATAGAAGGCTTATCAATAAAGTGCAGTCATTGGGCTTGGACTCCCATATTGTTGAATGGATTAGGCAGTGGCTGAGGGACAGGCAACAGAGGGTTGTAGTCAATGGAGTATATTCAGACCAAGGTCTTGTTACCAGTGGGGTACCTCAGGGATCTGTTCTGGGACCCATATAGTATAATATCTTTATCAGCGAAATTGCAGAAGGCCTCAATGGTAAGGTGTGTCTTTTTGCTGATGACACAAAGATTTGTAACAGGGTTGATGTTCCTGGAGGAATACACCAAATGGAAAAGGACTTAGGAAAACTAGAGGCATGGTCAAAAATCTGGCAACTAAAATTTAATGTTGATAAGTGCAAGATAATGCACCTGGGACGTAAAAACCCAAGAGCAGAATATAAAATCAGTGATACAGTCCTAACCTCAGTATCTGAGGAAAGGGATTTAGGGATCATCATTTCAGAAGACTTAAAGGTAGGCAGACAATGTCACAGAGCAGCAGGAAATGCTAGCAGAATGCTTGGGTGTATAGCAAGAGGAATTACCAGTAGAAAGAGGGAGGTGCTCATGCCGCTCTACAGAGCACTAGTGAGACCTCATTTGGAGTATTGTGCTCAGTACTGGAGACCATATCTCCAGAAGGATATTGATACATTGGAGAGAGTTCAGAGAAGAGCTACTAAACTGGTACATGGATTGCAGGATAAAACTTACCAGGAAAGATTAAAGGACCTTGACATGTATAGCTTGGAAGAAAGACGAGACAGAGGGGATATGATAGAAACTTTTAAATACATAAAGGGAATCAACAAGGTAAAAGAGGAAAGAATATTTAAAAGAAGAAAAACTGCTACAAGAGGACATAGTTTTAAATTAGAGGGGCAAAGGATTAAAAGTAATATCAGGAAGTATTACTTTACTGAGAGAGTAGTGGATGCATGGAATAGCCTTCCTGCAGAAGTGGCAGCTGCAAATACAGTGGAGGAGTTTAAGCATGCATGGGATAGGCATAAGGCCATCCTTCATATAAGATAAAGCCAGGGGCTATCCATAGTATTTAGTATATTGGGCAGACTAGATGGGCCAAATGGTTCTTATCTGCCGACACATTCTATGTTTCTATGTTTAGGATTTTTGGATCCCGAACCCAAACTTTTCAGTAAAAGTTTGGGTTCGGTGTTCGGCGAGTTAATGGCGCTTTTTGAAAGGCTGCAGAGCAGCCAATCAACAAGCGTTTAACTTGTGTGCCCTTAGAAGCCATCACAGCCATGCCAACTAATGGCATGGCTGTGATTGGCCAGTGCAGCATGTGACCCAGCCTCTATATAAGCTGGAGTCACGTAGTGCTGCACATCACTCTGCTCTTACTAGTTGTAGGGATAGGATGCTGCTGATGTGAGGGAGAGATTACGACAGAATCTTTAATCTGAAGTGCTTGTTAACTCAACGATCTACCTAGATTTTGTTTTGTGGGTGCAGTGCACAATCTTTTTACCCTGCCCTGAGCCCAGTGACCCAGAAAAATAAATTTTATCCATCTATTAGTTAGGTGGGCGGCAGCGGCCATTTTATGCAAGTTCTGTGCACCAGCACAGCATACACTCAGGTCCATAAATATTAGGACATCAACACAATTTTAAAATTTTTGACTATATACACCACCACAATGGATTTGAAAGAAACGAACAATATGTGCTTTAACTGCAGACTGTCAGATTTAATTTGAGGGTATTTACATCCAAACAGGTGAACGGTGTAGGAATTACAACAGTTTGCATATGTGCCTCCCACGTGTTATATACAGAATAATAATCATAAATCAAACTTTCACTTTTTAATACTTGGTTGCAAATCCTTTGCAGTCAATTACAGCCTGAAGTCTGGAATGCATAGACATCACCAGATGCTGGGGTTCATCCCTGGTGATGCTCTGGCAGGCCTCTACTGCAACTGTCTTCAGTTCCTGCTTGTTCTTGGGGCATTTTCCCTTCAGTTTTGTCTTCAGCAAGTGAAATGCATGCTCAATCGGATTCAGGTCAAGTGATTGACTTGGCCATTGCATAACATTCCACTTCTTTCCCTTAAAAAACTCTTTGGTTGCTTTTGCAGTATGCTTTGGGTCATTGTCCATCTGCACTGTGAAGCGCCGTCCAATGAGTTCTGAAGCATTTGGCTGAATATGAGCAGATAATATTGCCCGAAACACTTCAGAATTCATCCTGCTGCTTTTGTCAGCAGTCACATCATCAATAAATAAAAGAGAACCAGTTCCATTGACAGCCATACATGCCCACGCCATGACATTACCACCACCATGCTTCACTGATGAGGTGGTATGCTTAGGATCATGAGTAGAGTTGAGCGAACACCTGGATGTTCGGGTTCGAGAAGTTCGGCCGAACTTCCCGTAAATGTTCGGGTTCGGGATCCGAACCCGAACCGAACTTCGTCCCGAACCCGAACCCCATTGAAGTCAATGGGGACCCGAACTTTTGGGCACTAAAAAGGCTGTAAAACAGCCCAGGAAAGAGCTAGAGGGCAGCAAAAGGCAGCAACATGTAGGTAAATCCCCTGCAAACAAATGTGGATAGGGAAATGAATTAAAATTAAAAAAATAAAAATGAACCAATATCTATCGGACAGAGGTCCCATAGCAGAGAATCTGGCTTCACGTCAGCAGAGAATCAGTCTCTTCATGCCATAGCAAAGAATCTGGCTTCATGTCAGCAGAGAATCAGTCTCTTCATGCCATAGCAGAGAATCTGGCTTCATGTCAGCGCAGAATCTGTCTTCATGTCATAGCAGAGAATCAGGCTTCACGTCACCCACCACTGGAACAGGCCACTGTCACACATTTAGGCCCAGGCAGAGGAGAGAGGTCCCGTAACAGAGAATCTGGCCTTATGTCAGCGCAGAATCTGTCTTCATGTCATAGCAGAGAATCAGGCTTCACGTTACCCACCACTGGAACAGGCCACTGTCACACATTTAGGCCCCGGCACCCAGACAGAGGAGAGCGGTCCCGTAACAGAGAATCTGGCCTTATGTCAGCGCAGAATCTGTATTCATGTCATAGCAGAGAATCAGGCTTCACGTCACCCACCACTGGAACAGGCCACTGTCACACATTTAGGCCCCGGCACCCAGACAGAGGAGAGGTTCATTCAACTTTGGGTTGCCCCGCAATATAATGGTAAAATGAAATTAAAAATAGTATTGAATGAGGAAGTGCCCTGGAGTAGAATAATATATTGTTAAGGGGAGGTAGTTAATATCTAATCTGCACAAGGGATGGACAGGTCCTGTGGGATCCATGTCTGGTTCATTTTTATGAACGTCAGCTTGTCCACATTGGCTGTAGACAGGCGGCTGCGTTTGTCTGTAATGACGCCCCCTGCCGAGCTGAATACACGTTCAGACAAAACGCTGGCCGCCGGGCAGGCCAGCACCTCCAAGGCATAAAAGGCTAGCTCTGGCCACGTGGACAATTTGGAGACCCAGAAGTTGAATGGGGCCGAACCATCAGTCAGTACGTGGAGGGGTGTGCACAGGTACTGTTCCACCATGTTAGTGAAATGTTGCCTCCTGCTAACACGTTCCGTATCAGGTGGTGGTGCACTTAGCTGTGGCGTGTTGACAAAACTTTTCCACATCTCTGCCATGCTAACCCTGCCCTCAGAGGAGCTGGGCGTGACACAGCTGCGTTGGCGACCTCTTGCTCCTCCTCTGCCTTCGCCTTGGGCTTCCACTGGTTCCCCTGTGACATTTGGGAATGCTCTCAGTAGCGCGTCTACCAACGTGCGCTTGTACTCGCGCATCTTCCTATCACGCTCCAGTGTAGGAAGTAAGGTGGGCACATTGTCTTTGTACCGGGGATCCAGCAGGGTGGCAACCCAGTAGTCCGCACACGTTAAAATGTGGGCAACTCTGCTGTCGTTGCGCAGGCACTGCAGCATGTAGTCGCTCATGTGTGCCAGGCTGCCCAGAGGTAAGGACAAGCTGTCCTCTGTGGGTGGCGTATCGTCATCGTCCTGTGTTTCCCCCCAGCCTCGCACCAGTGATGGGCCCGAGCTGCTTTGGGTGCCACCCCGCTGTGAACATGCTTCATCCTCATCCTCCTCCACCTCCTCCTCATCCTCGTCCTCCTCGTCCTCCAGTAGTGGGCCCTGTCTGGCCACATTTGTACCTGGCCTCTGCTGTTGCAAAAAACCTCCCTCTGAGTCACTTCGAAGAGACTGGCCTGAAAGTGCTAAAAATGACCCCTCTTCCTCCTCTTCCTCCTGGGCCACCTCCTCTTCCATCATCGCCCTAAGTGTTTTCTCAAGGAGACATAGAAGTGGTATTGTAACGCTGATAACGGCGTCATCGCCACTGGCCATGTTGGTGGAGTACTCCAAACAGCGCAACAGGGCACACAGGTCTCGCATGGAGGCCCAGTCATTGGTGGTGAAGTGGGTCTGATCCGCAGTGCGACTGACCCGTGCGTGCTGCAGCTGAAACTCCACTATGGCCTGCTGCTGCTCGCACAGTCTGTCCAGCATATGCAAGGTGGAGTTCCACCTGGTGGGCACGTCGCATATGAGGCTGTGAGCGGGAAGGCCGAAGTTATGCTGTAGCGCAGACAGGCGAGCAGCGGCAGGGTGTGAACGCTGGAAGCGCGAACAGACGGCCCGCACTTTATGCAGCAGCTCTGACATGTCGGGGTAGTTGCGAATGAACTTCTGCACCACCAAATTCAGCACATGCGCCAGGCAAGGGATGTGCGTCAAACCGGCTAGTCCCAGAGCTGCAACGAGATTTCGCCCATTATCGCACACCACCAGGCCGGGCTTGAGGCTCACCGGCAGCAACCACTCGTCGGTCTGTTGTTCTATACCCCGCCACAACTCCTGTGCGGTGTGGGGCCTGTCCCCCAAACATATGAGTTTCAGAATGGCCTGCTGACGTTTACCCCGTGCTGTGCTGAAGTTGGTGGTGAAGGTGTGTGGCTGACTGGATGAGCAGGTGGAAGAAGAGGAGGAGGAAGCTGAGTAGGAGGAGGAGGAGACAGGAGGCAAAGAATGTTGCCCTGCGATCCTTGGCGGCGGAAGGACGTGCGCCAAATAGCTCTCCGCCTGGGGCCCAGCCGCCACTACATTTACCCAGTGTGCAGTTAGAGAGATATAGCGTCCGTGGCCGCGCTTACTGGTCCACGTATCTGTGGTTAGGTGGACCTTGCCACAGATGGCGTTGCGCAGTGCACACTTGATTTTATCGGACACTTGTTTGTGCAGGGAAGGCACGGCTCTCTTAGAGAAGTAGTGGCGGCTGGGAACAACATACTGTGGGACAGCAAGTGACATGAGCTGTTTGAAGCTGTGTGTGTCCACCAGCCTAAATGACAGCATTTCATAGGCCAGTAGTTTAGAAATGCTGGCATTCAGGGCCAGGGATCGAGGGTGGCTAGGTGAGAATTTACGCTTTCTCTCAAATGTTTGTGAGATGGAGAGTTGAACGCTGCCGTGTGACATGGTTGAGATGCTTGGTGACGCAGGTGGTGGTGTTGGTGGTACATCCCATGTTTGCTGGGCGGCAGGTGCCAACGTTCCTCCAGAGGCGGAGGAAGAGGCCGAGGCGGCGGCAGCAGCAGCAGAAAAGGCCGAGGCGGCAGCAGCAGAAGATGTAGCAGGGGGAGCCTGAGTGACTTCCTTGTTTTTAAGGTGTTTACTCCTTGAAGCTGCCTTTGGGGTGCTCGGTCCCAGATGGCGGCGGTTAGTAGCAGGCGGAGTCTCTTGGCGGCGGGTGTTCTGATTTTGCCCACTGCTTCCTCTTTTGCTACGCTGTTGGCTCGGTCTCACCACTGCCTCTTCCTCCGAACTGTGAAAGTCAGTTGCACGACCTTCATTCCATGTGGGGTCTAGGACCTCATCGTCCCCTGCATCGTCTTCCACCCAGTCTTGATCCCTGACCTCCTGTTCAGTCTGCACACTGCAGAAAGACGCAGCAGTTGGCACCTGTGTTTCGTCATCATCAGAGACGTGCTGAGGTGGTATTCCCATGTCCTCATCATCAGGAAAAATAAGTGGTTGTGCGTTAGTGCATTCTATCTCTTCCACCCCTGGGGAAGGGCTAGGTGGATGCCCTTGGGAAACCCTGGCAGCAGAGTCTTCAAACAGCATAAGAGACTGCTGCATAACTTGAGGCTCAGACAGTTTCCCTGATATGCATGGGGGTGATGTGACAGACCGATGGGCTTGGTTTTCATGCGCCATCTGTGCGCTTTCTGCAGAAGACTGGGTGGGAGATAATGTGAACGTGCTAGATCCACTGTCGGCCACCCAATTGACTAATGCCTGTACCTGCTCAGGCCTTACCATCCTTAGAACAGCATTGGGCCCCACCAAATATCGCTGTAAATTCTGCTGGCTACTGGGACCTGAGGTAGTTGGTTCACTAGGACGTGTGGCTGTGGCAGAACGGCCACGTCCTCTCCCAGCACCAGAGGGTCCACTAACACCACCACGACCATGTCCACGTCCGTGTCCCTTATTAGATGTTTTTCTCATTGTTCCCGTTCACCACAATTTTGAGAATGGCAAATTTGGGAATGCTTTTTCAAGCCAAAACAAAAAGTCTGCTTTTACGGTCACTACAAATAACTTGACCAGCTAAAACTGTGCAGATTTGGTTGAATAGAGATGTGAGACCTGTTTTTTTTTGCGCTGTGTGACAGTTATAGGTTTAATCACAGAATGACACTTCTATCAGCACGCTAGCGTGTGTCTTAGGTTTTTCTGAATGACACTATCAATACCTTCAATGTAAGATTTTCTTTTTGGGATAGATTTCAAGTAGGCCTCAAATACCACAAACTACCCTGTTTCCCCAAAAATAAGACAGTGTCTTATATTAATTTTTGCTCCAAAAGATGCGCTAGGTCTTATTTTCAGGGGATGTCTTATTTTTCCATGAAGAAAAATACGGTACACATTTATTGTTGAAAAAAAAAAAGGAAATCAGGGTGGGGAGGGGGATCACTTAAAATGGCACAGGGTGATCAGAGAAGGGAATCAAAATGACACAGGAGTATCAGGGTGGGGAGGGGGATCACTTAAAATGACACAGGGGGATCAGAAGAGGGAATCAAAATGGTACAGTTGAATCAGAGGGGGGGGATTACTATAGCATTTTAGTACCCCCTTCTGATCCTCCTGTGTCATTTTGATTCCCCCTTCTGATCCCCCTGTGTCATTTTAAATGATCCCCCTCCCCACCCTGATACCCCTGTGTCATTTTGATTCCCCCCTCTGAACACCCTGTGTCATTTTAAATGATCCCCCTCCCCACCCTGATCACCCCGTGTCATTTTGATTCCCCCCTCTGATCACCCTGTGTCATTTTAATTACCGTTTTTAGTCTCCCTCCCCCCATCTTCACCAGACATATCCCACCTTCCATCAGATATTCCCCCCCCTACCTGTCACCCCGTCCCCTGTGTGTCCGTGCCAGACAAGTTGTGAGACTCCATCAGGGCAGAGCGAGCAACGGGCGGAAGAAGGCGGCAGCTTGTCCTGGCGGCGGCTGCGGCCAATCAGTGAGCTCCTTACATTCTGGGGTGGCTTGCTTTATAATCGGGGAGGCATTATGTTCGGCCGATGCTTTATAATCGGGGAGGCCTTATTTTCGGGGGATGCTTTATTATCGGGGAGGCCTTATTTTCGGGGGGATGTCTTATATTACAGCGATAGGCAAAACTAGAGGTAGGTCTTATTTTCGGGGGATGTCTTATTTTCGGGGAAACAGGGTAGTTATTTTGAGAATGGCAAATTTGGGAATGCTTTTTCAACCCAGAACAAAAAGTCTGCTTTTACGGTCACTACAAATAACTTGACCAGCTAAAACTGTGCAGATTTGGTTGAATAGAGATGTGAGACCTGTTTTTTTTTGCGCTGTGTGACAGTTATAGGTTTAATCACAGAATGACACTTCTATCAGCACGCTAGCGTGTGTCTTAGGTTTTTCTGAATGACACTATCAATACCTTCAATGTAAGATTTTCTTTTTGGGATAGATTTCAAGTAGGCCTCAAATACCACAAACTAGTTATTTTCAGAATGGCAAATTTGGGAATGCTTTTTCAACCCAGAACAAAAAGTCTGCTTTTACGGTCACTACAAATAACTTGACCAGCTAAAACTGTGCAGATTTGGTTGAATAGAGATGTGAGACCTGTTTTTTTTTGCGCTGTGTGACAGTTATAGGTTTAATAACAGAATGACACTTCTATCAGCACGCTAGTGTGTGTCTTAGGTTTTTCTGAATGACACTATCAATACCTTCAATGTAAGATTTTCTTTTTGGGATAGATTTCAAGTAGGCCTCAAATACCACAAACTAGTTATTTTCAGAATGGCAAATTTGGGAATGCTTTTTCAACCCAGAACAAAAAGTCTGCTTTTACGGTCACTACAAATAACTTGACCAGCTAAAACTGTGCAGATTTGGTTGAATAGAGATGTGAGACCTGTTTTTTTTGCGCTGTGTGACAGTTATAGGTTTAATCACAGAATGACACTTCTATCAGCACGCTAGCGTGTGTCTTAGGTTTTTCTGAATGACACTATCAATACCTTCAATGTAAGATTTTCTTTTTGGGATAGATTTCAAGTAGGCCTCAAATACCACAAACTAGTTATTAAGAGAATAGCAAATTTGGGAATGCTTTTTCAACCCAGAACAAAAAGTCTGCTTTTACGGTCACTACAAATAACTTGACCAGCTAAAACTGTGTAGATTTGGTTGAATAGAGATGTGAGACCTGTTTTTTTTTGCGCTGTGTGACAGTTATAGGTTTAATCACAGAATGACACTTCTATCAGCACGCTAGCGTGTGTCTTAGGTTTTTCTGAATGACACTATCAATACCTTCAATGTAAGATTTTCTGTTTGGGATAGATTTCAAGTAGGCCTCAAATACCACAAACTAGTTATTTTCAGAATGGCAAATTTGGGAATGCTTTTTCAACCCAGAACAAAAAGTCTGCTTTTACGGTCACTACAAATAACTTGACCAGCTAAAACTGTGCAGATTTGGTTGAATAGAAATGTCAAAAGCGCCGAACACCGAACCCGAACCCGGACTTTTACGAAAATGTTCGGGTTCGGGTCCGTGTCACGGACACCCCAAAATTCGGTACGAACCCGAACTATACAGTTCGGGTTCGCTCATCCCTAATCATGAGCAGTTACTTTCCTTCTCCATACTCTTCTCTTCCCATCACTCTGGTAGAAGTTGATTTTGGTCTCTTCTGTCCATAGGATGTTATTCTAGAACTGTGAAGGCTTTTTTAGATGTCGTTTGGCAAACTCTAATCTGGCCTTCCTGTTTTTGAGGCTCACCAATGGTTTACATCTTGTGGTGAACCCTCTGTATTCACTCTGGTGAAGTCTTCTCTTGATTGTTGACTATAACACACATATACCTACCTCCTGGAGAGTGTTCTTGATCTGGCCAACTGTTGTAAAGGGTGTTTTCTTCACCAGGAACATAATTCTTCGGTCATCCATCACAGTTGTTTTCCGTGCTCTGCTGGGTCTTCTATGGCCTTTGCTGCATTTGTCTGTGTTCAATTTAAGCTTGAAATACTGCAATAATTTTCCATCTGGGGCCTATGCCGCATTTGTCATTGTGCAAAATACCCAAATTTTGGACAAAATACGAAATTTTACAGCCCTTGCTGCATCTGTCAGTGTGAAATACAAGCGTGATATACTGCTGTCATATTCTGTTATTTAAAAAAACACCCATTTTGGGCAAAATCATAATTTTGCGGCGTTTGCTGAATCTGTCATTGTTACATACAAGATTGAAATACAGCAATATTGTTCTGGGTTTAAAAAAGCACCCCTTTTTGGCAATACCCTCCATCTGGGGCCTATGCAGAATTAGTCAGTGTGAAATTTACACTTGAAATACTGCAATAATTTTCTTGGTTTTAAAAAACACCCTTTTTGGGCAAAAGACTACATTTTACAGCCCTTGCTGCATCTGTCAGTGTGAAATACAAGCGTTAGATACTACTGTCATATTCTGTTATTAAAAAAAAACACCCATTTTGGGCAATACCCTACATCTGAGGCCTATGCTGCTTTTGTTAGTGTGACATACAAGCTAAAAATACTGCAATAATATTCTGGTTTTGAAAAAACACCCATTTTGGGCAAAATACTAAATTTGTGGCCTTGGCTGCATCTGTCAGTGTGAGATACAAGCTTGAAATACTGCAATAATATTCTGGGCTTAAAAAAAAGACCCATTTTTTGCATAACCGTATATCTGGTGCCTTTGCAGCATTTGTCAGTGTGAAAGACAAGCTTGAAATTCTTCAATAATTTTCTGGGTTTAAAAAAAAAACATTTTTGGCAATACCCTACATCTGGGGCCTATCTGCATTTGTTAGTGTGACATACAAGCTAGAAATACTGCAATAATAATCTGGGTTTAAAAAAACACCCATTGTTAGCCAAATACTAAATTTGCATCCTTTGCTGCATCTGTCAGTATGAAATACACGCGTTAGGTACTGGTATTCTATTCAGTTTTTTTTTTAAAAACACCCATTTTGGGCCAAATACTACATTTGCGGCCTTGGCTGCATCTGTCAGTGTGAGATACAAGCTTGAAATGCTTCAATAATTTTCTGGGTTTAAAAAGAAACAAACATTTTTGCCAATACCCTACATCTGGGGCCTAGGCTTCATCTTTCAGTGTGAGATACAAGCTAGAAATACTGCAATAATATTCTGGGTTTAAAAAAACACCCATTTTGGGCCAAATAATAAATTTGCGGCCTTGGCTGCATCTGTCAGTGTGAAATACACGCGTTAGATACGCGTTCTATTCTTTTATTTTAAAAAAACAAACATTATGGCCAAAATACTAAATTTGCGGCCTTGGCTGCATCTGTCAGTGTGAGATACAAGCTTGAAATGCTTCAATAATTTTCTGGATTTAAAAAAAATACATTTTTGAAAATACCCTACATCTGGGGCCTTGGCTGCATCTGTCAGTGTGAGATACAAGCTAGAAATACTGCAAAAATATTCTGGGTTTAAAAAAACACCCATTTTGGCAATACCCTATACGCGTTCTATTCTTTTATTAAAAAAAAAAAAACATTTTGGCCAAAATACTAAATTTGCAGCCTTTGCAGCATTTGTCAGTGTGAAAGACAAGCTTGAAATACTTCAATAATTTTCTGGGTTTAAAAAAAATATATAATTTTTGGCAATACCCTACATCTGGGGCCTTGGCTGCATCTGTCAGTGTGAAATACAAGCTAGAAATACTGAAATAATATTCTGGGTTTTTAAAAAAACACCCATTTTGGGCCAAATACTACATTTTCTGCCTTGACTGCATCTGTCAGTGTGAAATACACGCGTTAGATACTGGTATTCTATTCTGTTATTAAAAAACACCCATTTTGGGCCAAATACTAGATTTGCGGCCTTTGCTGCATCTGTCAGTGTGAGATACAAGCTTGAAATACTTCAAGAATTTTCTAGGTGTAAAAAAAATAAATAACATATTTGGCAATACCCTATATATGGGGCCTTGGCTGCATCTGTCAGCGTGAGATACAAGCTATAAATGCTACAATAAATTCTGGGCTTAAAAAAACACCCATTTTGGGCAATATCCTACATCTGGGGCTCATGCTGCATTTGTTAATGTGACATAAAAACTTGAAATACAGCAATAATTTTCTGGGTTTAAGAAAGCACCCTTTTTGGCAATACCCTCCATCTGGGGCCTATGCAGCATTAGTCAGTCTGAAATTTAAGCTTGAAATACTGCAATAATTTTCTTGGTTTTAAAAAACACCCTTTTTTGGGCAAAAGACTACATTTTACAGCTCTTGCTGCATCTGTGTGAAATACAAGCGTTAGATACTACTGTCATATTCTGTTATTAAAAAAACAACCATTTTGGGAAATACCCTACATCTGGGGCCTTGGCTGCATCTGTCAGTGTGAGATACAAGCTTAAAATACTGCAATAATATTCTGGGCTTAAAAAAAACACCCATTTTGGCAATACCCTATATCTGGTGCCTTTGCAGCATTTGTCAGTGTGAAAGACAAGCTTGAAATACTTCAATAATTTTCTGGGTAAAAAAAATATATATATATTTTTGGCAATGCCCTACATCTGGTGTCTATCTGCATTTGTTAGTGTGACATACAAGCTAGATATACTGCAATAATATTCTGGGTTTAAAAAAACATCCATTTTGTGCAAAATACTAAATTTGCAGCCTTTGCTGCATCTGTCAGTGTGAAATGCACGCGTTAGATACTGGTATTCTATTCTGTTATTTAAAAAATACACGCGTTAGGTACTGTCAGGCACGGTCAGAGACGTTATATCTCCCAAACAGCACACTGGGTAAATGCAGTGGCGGCTGGGCCTGAGGCGAATAGCAGTTTGGCGCATGTCCTTCCCCCACCGAGGATTGCAGAGCGCTTCAGTTTGCCTCCTGTTGCTTCCTCCTCCTACTCCGCTTCCTCATCCTCTACCGCCTCCTCATCCAGTCAGCGTAACATCTTGACCACCAACTTCAGCACAGCCAGGGGTAAACGACAGCATGCAGTTTTAAAACATATCTGTTTGGGGGATAAACCCCACACCGCGCAGGAGCTGTGGACGGGCCTTGAACAACAGACCGATGAGTGGTTGGTGCCAGTGAGCCTCAAGCCCGGCCTGGTGGTGTGCGATAATGGGCGAAATCTCGTAGCAGCTCTGGGACTAGCCGGTTTGACGCACATCCCTTGCCTGGCGCATGTGCTGAATTTGGTGGTGCAGAGGTTCCCTAAAAATTACCCTAATATGTCAGATCTGCTGCAGAAAGTGCGGGCCGTCTGTGCGTGCTTTCAACGTTCTCACCCTGCTGCCTGTCAGCGCTGCAGCGTAACTTCGGCCTTCCCGCTCACCGCTTCATATGCGACGTGCCCACAAGGTGTAACTCCACCTTACACATGCTGGCCAGACTGTGCGAGCAGCAGCAGGCAATAGTGGAGTTTCAGCTGCAGCACGCACGGGGGAGTCGCTCTGCGGAACAGCACCACTTCACCACTAATGACTGGTCCTCCATGCGAGACCTGTGTTCCTTGTTGCGCTGTTCTGAGTACTCCACCAACATGGCCAGTTCCGATAATGCTGTTCTCAACGTTATTATCCCACTTCTATGCTTCCTTGAAAAAACGCTGCTGGCGATGATGGAAGAGGATGTAGCACAGGAAGAGGAAGAGGGATAATTTCATAGGGTTTCCGCCAGTCATTCAGAAGTGGCTCTGAAGGTGGGTTCCTGCACCCAAAAAGGCCACGTACACAATTGTCCAGCCAGGGCACAGTTCTGGAGGATAAGGAGGTGGATGATGAGGAGATGGAGGAGGAGGAACCGTGTTCACAGCAGGGTGGCACCCAAACCAGCTCATGGCCATCAATGGTGCGTGGCTAGGGGGATACAGAGGACACAGACGATACACCTCCCACAGAGGACAGCTTTTCATTACCTCTGGGCAACCTGGCAAACATGAGCGATTACATGCTGCACTGTCTCCACAATGACCGCCGAGTTGCCCACATTCTAACTTGTGCTGATTACTGGGTGGCCACGCTGCTGGATCCCCGTTACAAGGACAACGTACCATCCTCATTTCCATCACTGGAGCATGATCGTAAGATGCACGAGTACAAGCGCAGGCTGGTAGACGCGCTGCTGATGGCATTCCCACCTGACAGCGGGGGCACAGTGGAAGCACAAGGCGAAGGCAGAGGAGGAGGAAAAGGTCGCCAACACAGCTGGGGCACCACCAGCACCTCAGAAGGCAGGGTTAGCATGGTCGAAATGTGGAAAAGCTTTGTGAGCACGCCACAGCAACCAGCACCACCAGCTGATATGGAACGTCTTAGCAGGAGGCAGCATTTCAGCAACATAGTGTACCAGTATGTGTGCACTCGCCTACACGTACTGAATGACGGGTCTGCCCCCTTCAACTTCTGGGTCTTCAAATTGGGCATATGGCCTGAGCTTGCCTTTTAAGCCTTGGAGGTGCTGGCCTGCCCTGCAGCCAGTGTATTATCTGAACGTGTGTTTAGCACGGCAGGGGGCGTTATCACAGACAAGCACAGCCGCCTGTCCACAGCCAATGTGGACAAGCTCACTTTCATTAAAATGAACCAGGCATGGATCCCACAGGACTTATCCATACCTTGTGCAGAATAGACATGTATACCGGCCTTACCCAGCAATTGTTATACTATAGCGCAATTGCTCATTGTTGTGTTTTTTATATTTTCCACTCTTTTGGGGTGTACCCAGTGTTGGCTACCTCGTCTTCCTCCACCGCCGCTTCTACCTACACCGCCACGTCTACCACCTCCTCAACCTCCTACTCTATATGGACCTCCACCTCATACATCAAGATTACTTTTTTTAATTTGTACATATTTTATTTTATGTCATTTAACTAATTTGTCTGTTACATTTTCGGGTGAAATTCACCAATTTTTGGCTGTGATATACCCCTGCTCTACCTAGTAGACAAGTAAACAAATTTCACTAATTTGTCTGTTACATTTTTGGGTGAAATGCACCAATTTTTGCTGTGATATACCCCTGCTCTACCTAGTAGACAGCTTAATAAATTTTACTAATTTTTCTGTTACTTTGTCGGGTGACATTTACCAATTTTTGGCGGCTGTGATATACCCGTGCTCTACCTAGTTGACAGCATAATAAATTCCAAACATTTTTCTGTTATATTTTTGGGTGACATTCACCAATTTGTGGCTGTGATATACCCCTGCTCTACCTAGTTGACAGCTTAATAAATTTCACTAAATTTTCTGTTACATTGTCGGGTGACATTCAACTATTTTTGGCTGTGATATACCCCTGCTCTACCTAGTTGACAGGTAAACAAATTTCACTAAATTGTCTGTTACATTTTCAGGTGAAATTCACCAATTTTTGGCTGTGATATACCCCTGCTCTACTTAGTTGACAAGTACTGTAAACAAATTTCACTAATTTGTTATATTTCCGGGTGACATTCACTAATCTTTTGCTGTGATATACCCCTGCTTTACATAGTAGACAGGTAAACAAATTTCACTTATTTGTCTGTTACATTTTCGGGTGAAATTCACCAATTTTTGGCTGTGATATTCCACTGCTCTACCTAGTAGACAGGTAAACAAATTTTACTAATTTGTCTGTTACATTTTCGGGTGACATTCACCAATTTTTGGCTGTGATATACCCTTGCGCTACCTAGTTGACAGGTAAATTAATTTCACTAATTTGTCTGTTACATTTTTGGGTGAAATGCACCTATTTTTGGCTGTGATATACCCCTGCTCTACCTAGTAGACAGCTTAATAAATTTCACTGATTTTTCTGTTACATTGTCGGGTGACATTTACCAATTTTTGGCTGTGATATACCCCTGCTCTACCTAGTTGATAGCTTGATAAATTTCAAACATTTTTCTGTTACATTGTCGGGTGACATTCACCAATTTGTGGCTGTGATATACGCCTGCTCTACCTAGTTGACAGCTTAATAAATTTCACTCATTTTTCTGTTACATTGTCGGTTGACATTCACCAATTTTTGGCTGTGATATACACCTGCATTACCTAGTTGACAGTTAAACAAATTTCACAAATTTGTCTGTTACATTTTCAGGTGAAATTCACAAATTTTTGGCTGTGATATACCCCTGCTCTATCTAGTTGACAAGTAAACAAATTTCACAAATTTTTCTGTTACATTTTCGGGTGACATTCATCAATTTTTGGCTGTGATATACCCCTGCTCTACCTAGTAGACAGGTAAACAAATTTCACTAATTTGTCTTTTACATTTTCGGGTGAAATTCACAAATTTTTGTCTGTGACATAACCCTGCTCTACCTAGTTGACAGGTAAATAAATGTCACTAATTTGTCTGTTACATTTTCTTGTGAAATTCACCAATTTTTGACGGTGATATACAGTACATCTGCTCTACCTAGTAGACAGCTTAATAAATTTCACAAATTTTTCTGTTGCATTGTCGGGTGACATTCACCAATTTTTGGCTGTTATATACCCCTGCTCTACCAAGTTGACAGCTTAATAAATTTCAAAAAATGTTCTGTTACATTGTTGGGGGACATTCAACAATTTTTGGTTGTGATATACCCCTGCTCTACCTAGTTGACAGGTTCATAAATTTCACTAATTTTTCTGTTACATTCTTGTGTGACATTTTACCATTTTTGCCGTGAATAAACCCCTACTCTGCATAGGTGACAGGGACCGAAACTTTTAAAAATCATCTGTTCCATTGGTGGGTGACATTAACCCATTTCTGGCGATGAAAAACCCCTGCTCTGCATAGGTGACAGGGACTTAAATTTCTAAAATTCATCTTTAATTGGCCCTTTCATTCGATCCTTCTGCTTTAATAACTTTTCCCACATTTAAGCTCGAACACATTGCAGCCATTGACCTCCCTTGGATGTGGTCTCCCTTTCTCATGCTCCCTCTCTGGCGTGGAACCCTGATTCGCCGCTAATGCTAGAATAATTGAGAGAGAGAATGTTTTAAGTCATTTTTATTACTTTCTGCAATATCAAAAGTTTACATACACTAAGATTACTGGGCCTCCAGACTCTGTCATTGTGCCATTCGATAGCCTTCTTCTTATGCTGCTGCTACCACCACCTCCGAACACTGTCATTGTGCCACTAGGAGGCCTTCTCCTGATGCTGCTGCTGCTGCCACCTCCAGACTTTGTCATTATGCCACTCGGTTGCCTCCTCATGCTGCTGCCACCTCCAGACTCTGTCATTGTGCCACCTGGTGGCATCCTCATACTGCTACCACCTCCAGACTCTGTGATTGTGCCACTCGGTAGCCTCCTCATACTGCTGCCAACTCCAGACTCTGTCATGGTGCCACTCGGTGGCCTCTCCTAATGCTGCCAACTCCAAACTCTGTCATTGTGCCACTCAGTGGCCTCCTCATACTGCTGCCAACTCCAGACTCTGTTATTGTGCCACTCGGGGGCCTCCTCATACTGCTACCACCTCCAGACTTTGTTATTGTGCCACTCGGTGGCCTTCAGCTGATGATGCTGCTGCTGCCACCACCTGCAGGCTCTGTCATTGTGCAACTCGGTGACCTTCAGCTGATGATGCTGCTGCTGCCACCACCTGCAGGCTCTGTCATTGTTCAACTCGGTGACCATCTCATACTGCTGCCAACTCCAGAATCTATCATGGTGCCACTCGGGGGCCTTCTCCTGATGCTGCCAACTCTTGATTCTGTCATTGTGCCACTTGGTGGCCTCCTCATACTGCTGCCAACTCCAGACTGTGTCAATGTGCCACTTGGTGGCTTCCGCATACTGCTGCCAACTCCAGACTCTCTCATTGTGCCACTCGGTGGCCTTCACCTGCTGCTGCTGCTGACGCCACCTCCAGATCATGTCATTGTGGCACTCGGTGGACTCCTCATACTGCTGCCAGCTCCAGCTCTGTCATTGTGCCACTCGGAGGCCTTCTCCTGATGCTTCCAACTCCAGACTCTGTCATTGTGCCACTCGTTGGCCTCCTCATACTGCTGCCAACTCCAGACTCTGTCATTGTGCCACTCGGTGGCCTTCTCATACTGCTGCCAACTCCAGACTCTGTCATGGTGCCACTCGGTGACCTTCTCTTGAAGCTGCCAACTCCAGACTCTGTCATTGTGCCACTCGGTGAACTCTTCATAATGCTGCCACCTCCAGACTGTGTCATTGTGCCACTTGGTGGCCTTCTCCTGATGCTGCTGCTGCCGCCACCTCCAGACTCTGTCATTGTGCCTCTCGGTGGCCTTCTCCTGATGCTGCCACCTCCAGACTCTGTCATTGTACCACTCGGTGACCTTTTCATACTGCTGCCACCTCCAGACTCTGTCATTGTGCCACTCGGTGGCCTTCTCCTGATGATGCTGCTGCTGCAACCTGCAGGCTCCGTCATTGTGCCACTCGTTGGCCTCCTCATATTGCTGCCAACTCCAGACTCTGTCATGGTTCCACTCGATGGCCTTCTCCTGAAGCTGCCAACTCCAGACTCTGTCATTCTGCCACTCAGTGAACTCTTCATAATGCTGCCACTCTAGACTCTGGCATTGTGCCACTCGGTGGCCTTCACCTGATGATGCTGCTGCTGCCGCCACCTTCAGTCTCTGTCATTGTGCCAATTGGTGGCCTCCTCATACTGCTGCCAACTCCAAACTCTGTCATTGTGCCACTCAGTGGCCTCCTCATACTGCTGCCAACTCCAGACTCTGTTATTGTGCCACTCGGGGGCCTCCTCATACTGCTACCACCTCCAGACTTTGTTATTGTGCCACTCGGTGGCCTTCAGCTGATGATGCTGCTGCTGCCACCACCTGCAGGCTCTGTCATTGTGCAACTCGGTGACCTTCAGCTGATGATGCTGCTGCTGCCACCACCTGCAGGCTCTGTCATTGTTCAACTCGGTGACCATCTCATACTGCTGCCAATTCCAGAATCTATCATGGTGCCACTCGGGGGCCTTCTCCTGATGCTGCCAACTCTTGATTCTGTCATTGTGCCACTTGGTGGCCTCCTCATACTGCTGCCAACTCCAGACTGTGTCAATGTGCCACTTGGTGGCTTCCGCATACTGCTGCCAACTCCAGACTCTCTCATTGTGCCACTCGGTGGCCTTCACCTGCTGCGGCTGCTGACGCCACCTCCAGATCATGTCATTGTGGCACTCGGTGGACTCCTCATACTGCTGCCAGCTCCAGCTCTGTCATTGTGCCACTCGGAGGCCTTCTCCTGATGCTTCCAACTCCAGACTCTGTCATTGTGCCACTCGTTGGCCTCCTCATACTGCTGCCAACTCCAGACTCTGTCATTGTGCCACTCGGTGGCCTTCTCATACTGCTGCCAACTCCAGACTCTGTCATGGTGCCACTCGGTGACCTTCTCTTGAAGCTGCCAACTCCAGACTCTGTCATTGTGCCACTCGGTGAACTCTTCATAATGCTGCCACCTCCAGACTGTGTCATTGTGCCACTTGGTGGCCTTCTCCTGATGCTGCTGCTGCCGCCACCTCCAGACTCTGTCATTGTGCCTCTCGGTGGCCTTCTCCTGATGCTGCCACCTCCAGACTCTGTCATTGTACCACTCGGTGACCTTTTCATACTGCTGCCACCTCCAGACTCTGTCATTGTGCCACTCGGTGGCCTTCTCCTGATGATGCTGCTGCTGCAACCTGCAGGCTCCGTCATTGTGCCACTCGTTGGCCTCCTCATATTGCTGCCAACTCCAGACTCTGTCATGGTTCCACTCGATGGCCTTCTCCTGAAGCTGCCAACTCCAGACTCTGTCATTCTGCCACTCAGTGAACTCTTCATAATGCTGCCACTCTAGACTCTGGCATTGTGCCACTCGGTGGCCTTCACCTGATGATGCTGCTGCTGCCGCCACCTTCAGTCTCTGTCATTGTGCCAATTGGTGGCCTCCTCATACTGCTGCCACCTCCAGACTCTGTCATTGTGCCACTTGGTGGCCTTCACCTGATGATGCTGCTGCTGCCGCCACCTGCAGGCTCTGTCATTGCGCCACTCTGTGGCCTCCAAATACTGCTGCCAACTCCAAATTCTGTCATGGTGTCACTCGGTGGCCTTCTGTTGATGCTACCAACTCCAGACTCTGTCATTGTGCCACTCGATGACCTCTTCATACTGCTGCCACCTCCAGACTCTGTCATTGTGTTACTCGGTAGCGTTCACCTGATGATGCTGCTGCCGCCACCTGCAGGCTCTGCCATTGTCCAGACTCTGTCATTGTGCCACTCGGTGGCCTTCTCCTGATGCTGCTGCTGCCGCCACCTCCAGGCTCTCTCATTATGCCACTCGGTGGCCTCCTCATACTGCTGACACCACCAGATTCTGCTATTGTCCTACTTGGTGGCCTCCTCATACTGCTGCCAAATCCAGACTCTGTAATTGTGCCACTCTGTGGTCTTCTTCTGATGTTGCTGCCGCCACCTCCAGACTCTGTCATTGTGCTACTCGGTGGCCTTCTCTTGATGCTGCTGTTGCCGCCACCTCAAGGCTCTCTCATTATGCCACTCGGTGGCCTCCTCATACTGCTGACACCACCAGACTTTGCTATTGTGCCACTTGGTGGCCTCCTCATACTTCTGCCAAATCCAGACTCTGTAATTGTGCCACTCTGTGGTCTTCTTCTGATGTTGCTGCCGCCACCTCCAGACTCTGTCATTGTGCTACTCGGTGGCCTTCTCTTGATGCTGCTGTTGCCGCCACCTCAAGGCTCTCTTATTATGCCACTCGGTGGCCTCCTCATACTGCTGACACCACCAGACTTTGCTATTGTGCCACTTGGTGGCCTCCTCATACTTCTGCCAAATCCAGACTCTGCAATTGTGCCACTCGGTGGCCTTCTCCTGATGCTGCGGCCACCACCTCTAGACTCTGTCATTGTGCCACTCGGTGGCCTCCTCATACTGCTACCACCTCCAGACTCTGTCATTGTGCCACTCAGTGGCCTCCTCATACTGCTGCCAACTCCAGACTCTGTTATTGTGCCACTCGGGGGCCTCCTCATACTGCTACCACCTCCAGACTTTGTTATTGTGCCACTCGGTGGCCTTCAGCTGATGATGCTGCTGCTGCCACCACCTGCAGGCTCTGTCATTGTTCAACTCGGTGACCATCTCATACTGCTGCCAACTCCAGAATCTATCATGGTGCCACTCGGGGGCCTTCTCCTGATGCTACCAACTCTTGATTCTGTCATTGTGCCACTTGGTGGCCTCCTCATACTGCTGCCAACTCCAGACTGTGTCAATGTGCCACTTGGTGGCTTCCGCATACTGCTGCCAACTCCAGACTCTCTCATTGATCCACTCGGTGGCCTTCACCTGCTGCTGCTGCTGACGCCACCTCCAGATCATGTCATTGTGGCACTCGGTGGACTCCTCATACTGCTGCCAGCTCCAGCTCTGTCATTGTGCCACTCGGTGGCCTTCTCCTGATGCTTCCAACTCCAGACTCTGTCATTGTGCCACTCGTTGGCCTCCTCATACTGCTGCCAACTCCAGACTCTGTCATTGTGCCACTCGGTGGCCTTCTCATACTGCTGCCAACTCCAGACTCTGTCATGGTGCCACTCGGTGACCTTCTCTTGAAGCTGCCAACTCCAGACTCTGTCATTGTGCCACTCGGTGAACTCTTCATAATGCTGCCACCTCCAATACTGTGTCATTGTGCCACTCGGTGGCCTTCACCTGATGATGCTGCTGCTGCCGCCACCTTCAGTCTCTGTCATTGTGCCAATTGGTGGCCTCCTCATACTGCTGCCACCTCCAGACTCTGTCATTGTGCCACTTGGTGGCCTTCACCTGATGATGCTGCTGCTGCCTCCACCTGCAGGCTCTGTCATTGCGCCACTCTGTGGCCTCCAAATACTGCTGCCAACTCCAAATTCTGTCATGGTGTCACTCGGTGGCCTTCTGTTGATGCTACCAACTCCAGACTCTGTCATTGTGCCACTCGATGACCTCTTCATACTGCTGCCACCTCCAGACTCTGTCATTGTGTTACTCGGTAGCGTTCACCTGATGATGCTGCTGCCGCCACCTGCAGGCTCTGCCATTGTCCAGACTCTGTCATTGTGCCACTCGGTGGCCTTCTCCTGATGCTGCTGCTGCCGCCACCTCCAGGCTCTCTCATTATGCCACTCGGTGGCCTCCTCATACTGCTGACACCACCAGACTCTGCTATTGTCCTACTTGGTGGCCTCCTCATACTGCTGCCAAATCCAGACTCTGTAATTGTGCCACTCTGTGGTCTTCTTCTGATGTTGCTGCCGCCACCTCCAGACTCTGTCATTGTGCTACTCGGTGGCCTTCTCTTGATGCTGCTGTTGCCGCCACCTCAAGGCTCTCTCATTATGCCACTCGGTGGCCTCCTCATACTGCTGACACCACCAGACTTTGCTATTGTGCCACTTGGTGGCCTCCTCATACTGCTGCCAAATCCAGACTCTGCAATTGTGCCACTCGGTGGCCTTCTCCTGATGCTGCGGACGCCACCTCCAGACTCTGTCATTGTGCCACTCGGTGGCCTCCTCATACTGCTACCACCTCCAGACTCTGTCATTGTGCCACTCGGTGGCCTCCTCATACTTCTGACAACTCCAGACTCTGTCATTGTGCCACTCGGTGGCCTCCTCATACTGCTTTCAACTCCATACTCTGTTATTGTGCCACTCGGTGGACTCCTCATACTGCTACCACCTCCAGACTTTGTTATTGTGCCACTCGGTGGCCTTCAGCTGATGATGCTGCTGCTGCCGCCACGTCCAGACTCTGTTATTGTGCCACTCGGTGGCCTCCTCAAACTGCTGCCAACTCCAGACTTTGTCATTGTGCCACTCGGTGGCCTTCTCCTGATGCTGCCAACTCCAGACTCTGTCATTGTGTCACTCGGTGACCTCTTCATACTGCTGCCATCTCCAAACTCTGTCACTGTGCCACTCGGTGGCCTTCACTTGATGATGCTGCTGCCGCCACCTGCTGGCCCTGTCATTGTGCCACTCTGTGGCCTCCTCATACTGCTGCCAACTCCAAACTCTGTCATGGTTCCACTCGGTGGCCTTCTTCTGATGCTGCCAACTCCAGACTCTGTGATTGTGCCTCTCGTGACCTCTTCCTACTGCTGCCACCTCCAGACTCTGTTATTGTGCTACTCGGTGGCCTTCACCTGATGATGCTTCTGCCGCCAACCAGCAGGCTCTGTCATTGTGCCACTCGGTGGCCTTCTCATACTGCTGCCAACTCCAGACTCTTTCATGGTGTCACTTGGTGGCCTCCTCATACTGCTGTAAACCTACAGACTCTGCCATTGTGCCACTCGGTGGCCTTCTCATACTGCTGCCAACTCCAGACTCTTTCATCGTGCCACTTGGTGGCCTTCTCCTGATGCTGCTTCCGCCACCTCCAGACAATGTCATTTTGCCACTCAGTGGCCTTATCCTGATGCTGATGCTGCCACCTCCAGACTCTATTATTGTGCCACTTTGTGACCTCCTCATATTGCTGCCAACTGCAGACTCTGTCATTGTGCCACTCGGTGGCCTCCTAATACGGCTTCCAACTCCATACTCTGTCATTGCGCCACTCGGTAGCCTTCTCCTGATGCTGCTGCTGCCGCCACCTCTAGACTCTATCATTGTGCCACTCGGTGGCCTTCATCTGATGATTCTGCTGCTGCCACCTGCAGGCTCTGTCATTGTGCCACTCGGTGGCCTTCTCCTGATGCTACCACCTCAAGACTCTGTCATCGTGCCACTCGGTGGCCTTATCCTGATGCTGCCAACACTAGTCTCTGTCATTGTTCCGCTCGGTGGCCTCCTCATACTGCTGCCACCTCCAGACTCTGTCATAGTTCCACTCGTGGCCTCCTCATACTGCTTCCACCTCCAGACCCTGTCATTGGGCAACTCTGTGTTCTCCTCATGCTGCTTCCACCTCACCACTATGTTATAGGTCCACTCTGTGGACTTTTCATGCTGTTCCCATCCTCCCCACTTCTTTAATGGTCATCTATTTTGGCCTTTGGCCTGGCTGACATCCTCATTTATTTGACCTTTCTTCTGATCTATCAGAAGGAAGGAAAAATGAGACGCACAATGGATCCTGTCTGTGTAGCAGCTGTAAGGCCTGTATGATCCCATCAGAATTGGCTTATGATTTAGTAGCCAAAAGCAGGAGTGGGTACAAAACACATAAGACATGCAAATATTCCATTCACGTGTCGTTTCTGTTTTAGATCCACTCCTGTTTTTTTTGGAATTAGCAATACTGATGGATTATTGAGCAAATGCTGACCGAGTTAAGGCGTATGCTCCACAGACAGGATCCATGTTTTGGGGGTTATTGTTTTGACGGATCAGAGGAAGGGCAAAATAATCAGTGACGTCAACACAAACTTAGTGCTGACACCCTCTCCACTCTGTCAGAGGGGCTCTACTTGTATAATCTTTTAATAGAACAGGTTCTGTTGACATCTATGTGGAATCAGCTGACGACAGTTTAAAAGGAGTGTTCTTCTTCTTGGCGCGAACATCTACCTGTAAGCCTGAGTTCATACGGTACTTGAGGTATTTGGTTAGTTTTGGCCCCGTGACTGCCCAAATAATTGAAGTGGGCATAGATTCAAAGATTTACGCCTGTGATCTGCATGTCACACAGACTCACAGTATTATTTCACTACCAAAGCAGAATCCCTATACGTGTTACTGCAAAGCACAATGCTTTACACCAATATAAAGGCTCTCTGCAGCCAGAAAATAGTCGCTTTTTAACGTAATTTGCAGTGTTTATGTTTGAATAGAACCACATTTTTCCCCCAAAAAATTGGTGAACCGTCAAATTTCTTAAATATTCACTCATCTCTACTTATATCAGTTTACGACCATATGTGGGGTGTTTCTGTAAATGGCAGAATCAAGGTAATAAATATTGAGTTTTATTTGGCTGTTAACCCCCGATGTGTTAAAGAAAAAAATTTATTAAAATGGAAAATCTGCCCAAAAAAGTGAAAATTGGAAATTTCATCTCCATTTTCCTTGCTTCTAAAATTGTAAGCCTTCCAACGTCCTAAAAAATAAAATTACATTTTTAAAATGATGCCAACATAAAGTAGATATATGGGGAATGTTAAGTAATACATATTTTTTGAGGTATCACTTTCTGTTGTAAAAGCAGAGTAATTGAAATTTTGAAAATTGCGAATGTTTCAAAATGTTTGGTAAATTTGGGATTTTTTTCATAAATACAGGTGAAATATATTGACTCATCTTTATAACTATCATGAAGTACAATGTGTCATGAGAATGGCTTGGATAAATAAGTGTTCCAAAGCTATTACCACATAAAGTGACATATGTCAGATTTGCAAAAAATGGCCAAGGCAGAAGGGCAAAAACTGCCCAGGGGTAGAAGGGGTTAATAAAGTATATTACAAACATGTTTAACATCCCTGTCCATATAAAATATTAAGAAAACAAACCAACGGCATTTACCCTTAAAAGTTTATGAGTGAAACACATGTGAAATTGTGGACACCTTTTCACACAAGTACACAGCACCTAAACCTCCGCTAAAACTATAAAGGTGTAGCACCACTTCTCAAAGCGCTGTCACCGCCAGTTCTGTGAGAAGGTCTGGCAGACGTTCTTCTCTACCTCTTGCATGACGTTCTTTGTTTTGTTTCACTTTGTCATCTCCTTTTCCTTCTCCCAGGTGTCACCTATTTAGATTAATTGTCTCCCTTTATATTCCCTCCCATACTGCCTCACTTTGCGGTTTATACTACTTCCTGGATAAGGTGTTCACTGCTGGAGGCTGCTGCTGCTGTTTCCTCAGATAAGTCTTTTTCCTTTATTTGTGTTTCCTTGCTGGCTTGATTCTAGGTGACCCTGACTCCGTCCGTATTAAGTGCAAGGAGTCGGTGGTCGTGTCCCCTCATTATTATAGGGTTTTCAGGTGTCACACAGTATTAGGTACGTGGGCATGCAATTGTCTACCATAGAGACCCTTGCATGGGCATAGCAGTCAGGGAGAGCTCTAGGGGTTTTATAGGGCTCACCCATATGCTCCTTAGTTTGGGATTAAGCCAGTCGGATGTTTATTTATAAGTTCCAGCTTTCTGCAACATCATCCGTGACAAGCGCACTGTACCTTCGGGGTTCATTAGTTCTACTCAGCTTTTCTAGTGTGCAGAGTACTGATCCTATATACTGTCTATGAATCTGTAATCCACATGCTAGAAAAGCCAAGCTTATCAAATTCAAAGGAGAAGCGTTTGTACCCTCTTGGTTTCCGCAAAGGTTTAGGTCTCCTTTAAGAGAAATACATAGAAACAGGTTTATATTTGTTAATCATTTCAATGTACTATGAGTATGTACAGTGTACAGTATTTTAAATACAGAAACGGAATCTGTCACCAGTTTTATGCTGCTAGGTTCTAACAGCTCCAGCGCATGCCAATGAATTCTGATATTCATGAGCTTAGGGATCTCCTCACCTGCCCCTTATTGACAATTTATTTCCTATGAATCAGCAGCAGGTGAGTGGGGAAAGCCAAGAGCTCATGAATATGGGGACTCGTTCAGCATGCGCTGGAGCTGTTAAGTACAAGATTTTATCAAAATGTCTGAGTCAATTAAAGAATGTGACCCAGCATTTTGCTAAGGAGACCTGTTACTAGTTTATATTGCCCTTAGTTAGGACCTCATAAAACTGGTGACAGATTCCCTTTAATTATTCATTTTGTACATAAGAATATGTAACTGCTATGGCTTGGCTAATAACCTTTTTATTTAGTTCTTGCAATGTTTTCTGATTGGAGGCCATATCTGAAAGGCATGTTGTCTCTTTGCTTTATAAAACATAACACAGCATTTTCTAAGGATGCATATATACAGTTTTGCACCAATGTGGATGCCAGGTCCGAATGAGTGGGAATAGATTAATAGAAAGCATTTAGGTTATTAATTGAATTTGCTTTGGCAATGTTACATTTCCTGGTGGTTCTCCGAGCAGTTTGCTGGGCACATCAATTTGTTTTCAGCTATTGTGAAATTGGATATCTTGGCTTTCATCCAAATAATGTCCTTCATTTGCATATCTTTGTTATCATTTCAGGTTCTCAGAACATACTGAGGACTATCACACCATCTGCACCCAGATCCTCACAAATTAAAAATGAAACTGTAAAATTTGCAAGGAAACAATATAGACCTTTTATCTCAGTCTCCGATTTTTATTTTCGAAAAAGAATCTTCCATAGAGCAAAGTATAGAAAAAGAGGAGGGAAAATGGCTTTATTAATTGGACTGGTATCAAACATGCATCCATAAAATTGTTTATATATTTTTTTTATTATAAACGGAAATTCTAACTTGAAAGTGTCTTTGAAGATAACATTTAGATGATGACATTTCCATAATATTGTACAAATATCAGAGGTGGAATATTTTTCAGATAACCCATGGATCAGATGTTTAAATCTCTGAAACGAGCTAAGGTACTCAGATGTAACAACTCATTGTCAAAACCCTTGTTATTTGGGTTCTTGGTGCAATCCCATAGCTTATGTTGAATATAACAAAATGTGGAATTCATTAGTAATTAGCATATATATTTTCTATGTCCTATTGGCATAGAGTGTGCCAATAATGAATTACTGTATGTGCAGAAAACATAATTTTTTTTTTCTTACCAAATCTTGAGAACATCAGCTTAAAAAGGCAAATAATAAGCATTATGTAAATCATTCTACTCCTTCATCAAGGTAACAATACCCTGTTAGGGTGAAGGCTTGGCCCACTTGATCTCTGCAGCCTGGACATCTGGTTGGATAACTTCCTAGTGGAAGGGAACCTGATGGTTAGGATGATTGTGTGTTGCAGTCAATAGTCCCCTTGTTTCGTATAGTGATTGGCAAATTATCTGATGCACCATTATGCTTCACAAACAGATTACTTCTAATATGAAAGCTGGTTACCCTCCAGGACAGGGAAATCCAGCAGATTGTTGACATGATCTGAGCTGCTTGAGCACAAGAATTTCCACAAACAATACCTTATAGTGACCCCCACTTTGAAAAGAGTTGTCCAAACCAGTCATGCCTTTGTTTACTGGTGAACTGGAAAGATATTACATGATGGAGTGACCACAAGAGTTTGTAGGAGCAATAACTAAATTCATGATTGCTTAACTTGCATTGCTACAATATGAAAAAAAATAACATTTATACTTGCAGTTTCATCTAGCATAGTTATAGGGTTAAGCTTAAATGTTTGGTAGTATATATAACAAAAACTGCTTGAGACCAGTGACATCAATATAAAAAGGATGATAGTACTATCCAATTACCAGTTGCTGTCATGAGAATATAATGAAAAAAGAATTGGCAATATTCCTGACATATATGAGAATTTAACAGACATTGGCTTTGAATGTGAATTTTAATTATAATTAGTATTTCTTCCTATTATTTTAATCATAAAAGAGAACATTCAATATAATAATGCCAACTACAGACGTTTCACCTCATTCATCAACAAAGATGTAGACTATGCCAGTATGCAGTGGGAGGAACAGGTTGGTTTCGCTGTATAGTGTGGGAGAGCTGTCTCAACAGAGGCTGTTCTTGCTGATGCTTGCGGTGCTGCCACTTCAGACACTTTCAGTGTTCCTGCCTCCAGGTCTTATGTTGTTGATATCTTTTAAGATTATGACTGCAGCAAAATGAACGGACATACATTTTTAGAACATTATCATCAAAAATTATAACAATGTGGCCTTATATGCTGTAAAAATAAGTTATGATGTAGTACATTGATATTTGGAAGATATTTTCAGTATTGATAAATGTCCAACACAGCAGAATGCATATTAAAAGCATGACAAACCATACATGTCATCTAGTTAATTGTCTGAGGCAGCAAAGAAACATGAATATTGTTATCCTGATACGTTTTTATTTCATCGTCAAACCCAATTAATCAGATAAAAAATCATTATGCTATTACTTCAACCTTCATTTCTAAAGCCTAGATATCTGAATGAGAATTGTTGTAAAGGGGAACGTCGATCTATCTAGGAAACAGGATTAGGGTAAGCGGCTAGAACTGTTTTAGGGTAACCCTACTGGGGGTTGTCCAGTCAAAATCAGGCACGTGGATTACTGCTAATTGCCGGGCTGCAACTGTACATGTCAGTCCAAGTACAGGTGCAGCGTGGCAAAAAGTGGTAATAGACATATAGGTCTTGTGGCTTCATATACTCCAGCTTACTGCTGTATACCAAAGCAGTTGTCTGGTTCCAAAACCCAGTTTTTAAATATCTTCTTAGGGAATTCTAAATTAATAGTAGAGTAGGGCTCCTTGTTTTTTGTAATCAAGATGGAGAGCAGCTACAGCTCTGGAGGGCCCAGCATGTTCCTGCATTACATGGATAGCCCGCTGATTTTGATAACAACTTTGTAATCCTTTATTTCCCTTGTGGTGGCACTTCAGGGAAACTCACTTGCTGCTACATTTCCCCATGTATTGTAGCTGAGCTCCAAGGGTACCAGCAGCGAAACAATGTGTAATCACCTTATAGCAGGAGACCCCTCTAACAAGAGAGCATTATACAAAGTTCATGACAAAATTGTGCACCATTATAAATTATAAATTTGAGTTCTGCAATCTGCTATCTTTTATATGGTCATTGAAATTGGTGACTTTTAACATTCTTGTAATTTTAAACAAATGTTACATTAAATACATTATACCAAAGACTACATAAAATTAATTATGTAAAACTTGCTTGAATATTTTTTTCAGTTCACAGGACAAAGCTTTAAATAACTACAGTAAGCGTCAGTTCACACTTGCATTTTCCTGATCGGGCAGTCTATTCCAGCAAGGAACAGCCTGGCAGAGTTCCCCGGATGCAACCTAGCCAGATACTGCTGTTCACCACCAGACCCTATTGACTTTAATGGTATCTGGCGGGCATCTGTCCATTTTCCGGGATAAGTGCTGGTTTTCAGCCGAACAAAAAACATGCATGTGTTTCACAATAGTCAATGGGGTTTGGCGCTGAATGGCAGCATCTGGCTAGGTGAGATCTGGGAAGATCTGGCAGTCTGTAATCAATAAAATATTGCAAATAAAAAAAGAGTACATTGTATAAGAATGTTATTTTGTGTTTCAAGAACTAAAGATATAAAGGAGCGCATCTGTTGGATTGTTATGGGCATGTTACACTTTAATAAATAGTTATCAACACAATAAATAAAGTTCCAATATACCCACAAATATATCAAAATGTATTATATTCCTATTAAAAAACATACGTACATACTGTATGTTTTTTAATAGGAATATAATACATTTTTATATATTTGTGGGTATATTGCTACTTTATTTATTGTGTTGAAAAATATTTGGAGTAAAGTACACCCGTGTACGCACTAGCTATATTGATCCAGTTGAGTACTTTAATAAATAGTAAACCTTGTAAGAAGGTACCTGGAATCATCGTGGATGGAAGGTATGTGTCACCGAGGTTCCTGGCCTTTATAGCTCTTACTGGAAGTAGTCAAAGTGCTGGGTGGGTGACTACTCTCCATATTCCAGGACGGGTTTTGCCAGGCATAAAAACCAGCCAGCACTGCCAGGTCTGGTGGATTTACCTCCCTCTGATAGTGGAACTCAGGAGTCTGTGTGCTGTGAACTGAGGGCTGTGCTGGGATTTGAGGTTTGAGCCAGGCTGGAGGACTCAGGCCCCTCTAAAGGAGAACAGGCCGCCTATGGACTTGATGAGGCTGAACTGCTAACAGGGTGTGAATTAACACTAGTATTGATCACAAATATTTGAATTGCAAATTTTTATCGCGAATATCGGCACTTCGAGAATTTGCAAATATTTAGAATATAGTGATATATATTCTTAATTTTGAATATTCAAGATTTTTTTTTTTAATCAGTACACATGATCCCTCCCTGCTTCTATCTTGTGGGTCAATGAGAAGGCTGCAATATCTTTGACTTTAGGAGTAGTGTTGATTGCAAATTTTAATAATGTGAATATTTGCAGCAAATTTTTCAATTGCTGATTTCCGCAATCAAGAAAATAATGACTGGAGATAATGAATTCCTCGAATTCGCGAATATATGGCAAATATTCGCCCAAATATTTGCGAAAAATCACGAATTGGAATATTGCCCTGCCGCTCATTAAAACCCAGGAGAAAAGGTGACTTTTTTTGTTTATGGACTTTCCCTGTGTGTGAACAAATAAGCCACCTGCATTTTGTGATATACCTTATCTGCATTTTGTTATACACCAATGTGTGAATAAACACCGCTGTTTGATTCAAGAACTGTGTACTTTGCCTCTATACTGCATCCGCTAGTCCTAACTACCAGAGCGAACCCCCACAATTGGTGGAGGATACAGGCAAGCGCAGTGAGGCTGGCGTGAACGCCGATATATTTTTGGGTTTGCATTTTTGGGCACAGTGTATATCGTACATTAAACCAGCTGTATCTCAACCCGTGCCCTACAACAAAATGGAGGCTGTTGTGAGGGCCCTTATGGAGGCTAATTTGCAGCAGCGAGAGACCAACCTACACCAACGGGAGGCTAATAAGCAGCAGCAGCAAGAGACCAACCAGTTGCTGCTACAACACATGATGGCTTTGCAGACAACAGGAGCAACCCCAAGCATCCACAATGCCCAAAAAGCACTCCGTGCAGCAACCCCTAAGATGACACCCGCAGACGACATCGAAACCTACCTGGCGATGTACGAGAAAGTGACCATCAGGTAAAAGCTGCCCCGAGACCAGTGGGCTGAGGTCGTCACTCCTTTCCTGGCATCAGAGTCCCAGCGGTGTATTTTGACTTGCCAGATGATCAAGCGGCCGACTAACCAAAGGTAAAGAATAAGATTTTGGCAAGACTGAGGGCGAATGTGTTGTACCGGGCCCAGTGGGTACATCAGTGGGAGTTTAAGCCGGCTAAGCCCGCGAGACCCCAATATTATGACTTACTCCACCTTTTGCAAATGTGGCTACAGCTTCGTGCTGAGTCCCACAGCTATGCTGAATAGACTATTGGCTGACATATTCTGGAGGGCTCTGCCACCCCTCTCCAGCACTGGATGGGCCAGGTATCTACTGGAAATTACCTGGAAATGGTAGACCTGGTGGAACGCTATGAGGCCACCAAGAATCTCAAGGGGGATTCTTTTGGGAGGAGGGCAGGCAAACTCCAGAACTCCCACCCCAGGCCCACCGGTATGACCCAATGAAACCCTCCCGGGAGGTTTCCCCTATGGGCCAGACCCAGTTAATTTGCTGGTGGTGTCAGGAACCTGGCCACACCAGGGCTGAGTGTCCTCATTGGGTTGAGCCCATGCACACTAATTATGGTTACCGACAATCGCTATATGCTAGGAAACTGTGTGCCACAGGTACCCCAGAGGCTGTAGACCACTTGTGCCAGGTGGAAGTGGGAGACACTCAAGCGGAGGCGCTGCTGGACTCAGGGAGCTTGGTGACCCTGGTAAGGGATACCCTGGTGTGGTGCACCAAAAATCTCCACTATGAACTCATAATAGGGAGAGACTTTCTAGGTTCCCCTGCCCTATGGCCGGTTGTGAGAGTTAAGGATTAGTGTTGATCGAGCATGCTCGGCTAAACACCAGTTCGGCTTGAGCATCTCCATGCTCAGGACATGGCGGTATGGCATACTCGAGTTTCCTCCCCGCACATTTGTTGGCTGCTACGTAGCCAATAAACGTGCAGATAAGTACTGCCCTTCACTGTAATGGAGTAATCATGTTGGTTACTGGCATTACAGTGATTGGCTGGCCGATACACGTCATCGGGTGCTATATCAGCGACATCAGCGACATTATCTGTGGCATTTCTCCTGTGTAACGTTTCAACATCCAAAATACCTGTGACATTCCCTGGAATTTTATATTAGCCGCTGGTGACATCAGCGACATTATCTGCGGTATTTCTCCTGTGTAATGTTTCCACATCCTAAATACCTGTGACATTCCCTGTAATTTTATATTAGCCGCTGTTGACATCAGCAACATTATCTGCGGTATATCTCCTGTGTGACGTTTCCACATCCAAAATACCTTTTTTTATTTTTTTGCGCATACACTTACAAATCCTACGCTACTGTACGTGTGACATACTTGCAAGCGTGTATAACATTTAATATGAAGAAGGCAGGCAGTGAGAGACAGGGAAGTGGCCGTGATGCTGATGGTGCACGCAGAGGCCCTGGTTGCGTTATAACTGTGCCTGCTGCTAGAGCACAAGAAAAAAATCATCCACGATACCTAGCTTCATGTCCTAGTTTGCAGGGCGGTGCAGAACAACGCTCTCGAAGTCATACCAGTGCGGCCAGGTGGTCGGTTGGATTGCAGCAGATAATGCTTCCAGTTGGTTAAGCACCACCCTGTCTTCCACCAAGTCCAGTCTCAGTAGCCAAGAGTCTGGTCAACACAATCCTCAACCTGAACCTCCTTCCTCCCATCATGGAGAGTCTTGCCAAACAAGTGATCCCAAAATCGGATATTCCAAGGAGCTCTTTTCATCGCCATTCCTTCATTTGTGCCTCTCGACAAGCCCCCTTGAAGAGAGACGAGATCTTGTGTCCTGATTCCCAAACTCTTCAGCATCCACAGTCACAAGAAGATGTCGGTGGGGAATGGCAATTAGTGTTTCACAAGGTGGATGATGACGATGATGAGACACAGTTGCCAATAAGTAAACGGCAATTAGTGTCTCAAGAGGTTGATGATGAGGATGAGACACAGTTGTCAATAACTGGGGTTGTTGTTAGATCAACAAGTCAGGAGGATGACCAGAGTGAGGAAGTGGAAGAGGAGGTGGTGGACGATTAAGTCACTGACCCAACCTGGGAAGGTGGCAAGCTGAGGAGCTGAAAGAGGCAGTGGGGTGGCAAAAGGGAGAATGCGGGCCACACCAAACAGGCCCACAACTGTTCCCCGGAGCACCCCCTTAGGGCAATCTCCCTTGCTAAAGGGTAGGTGTTCCGCAGCCTGGAACTTTTTTGAGGAAAGTGCGAACTACAAAAGAATTGTAATTTGCAACCTGTGCCATACAAAAATGAGCAGGGGCGTGAACACTAGCAACCTCACCACCAGCAGCATTATCCGCCACATGGCATCAAATCACCCTAATAGGTGGGCCGAACGCAAAGGTCCACAATCTGTGTCTGCGGGTCATACCACTACCTCCTGTTCCCCTATGTAATGTGCTGGCCAATCCCCTGTCGAAGGCACATGCCCGGATGCCTCTCGCAAGCACCATTAGCGACCACATCCACTTCTGTGTCTGATAATGGCGGTAACTTGGTGGCAGCTTTGGAGCTTGGGAAGCTCACACACATCCCATGCCTAGCCCACGTCTTCAACTTAGTGATTCAGCGGTTTCTTAAAACCTACCCCAATTTGCCTGAGCTACTGGTAAAGGTGCACACAGGTAGAGCGCCAGATGGGATGGCACTACTCCAACTCTCCTCCACAGTTTTTACATTAAGGTAACATTCTCTGCGATGGTGACACAGGGGCTCACAACAGACTTTAGTGGTGCTCAGTCTCGGCCAGATCAAACAAATATGAGGTATGAAGATGAAAGACGACACTTACCAATAAAAGCCCAATTCTTACTTTATTGTTCCACATAGACACAGAAAAGTACAGGCAGACGATAGGTGTGCAGGACGCCACACAGGCACCATGAGGTGACGGCCGTGTGTGCCCATTTCCGCAAGTCATTGACAGCTTCCGCCAGTCTGTCAACGCTGCAGCAGCGCTTACAATTGCGAGCACACTGACTGTTGGGCGACGTGAGCACGCACTGGAACTCCACGTTCCACATGTTGGCCAGGCTTTGTTAGCAGCAGAGGGCAGTAGTGGAATACCAGCTGCAACATGGTCGTCACCTTTCCAGTCAGCTTCCGCTATTCCAGTCAGCTTCCGCTATTCACAAGCCAGGAGTGGGCATGGATGTCTGACCTCTGTGAAGTTTTAAGATACTTTGAGGAATCAACACAGATGGTGAGCGGTGACCATCTCACCATCCCACTTCTGTGTCTACTCAAACGCTCGCTGCTCACAATTAAGGCCGACGCTTTGCATCTGGAAGAGGTGGAAATGGGGGAAGACATTACACAGGGTGATAGCCAGACCACCCTCAGTTCGTCTTCTCAGCGCAAATTGGATAATGATGATGATGAGGAGGAGGAGCAGGAGACGGTTGCCTCCGCTACAGAGGGTAGTACCCATGGAAGTTTATTTCCATCTGTTCAGCATAGATGGGCAGAACAGGAGGAAGAGGATGAGAAGATTGAGAGTCATCCTCCTAACGACAGTGAAGTCTTGCCTGTTGGGACTTTGGCACACATGGCTGACTTTATGTTAAGCTGCCTTTCGCGGTACCCACGCTTTTTACGCATTTTAGACAAATCTGATTACTGGTTGTTCACCCTTCTAGAGAACTTCTCATCTCTCATTCCTGTGGTGGAGAGGATGAACAAAATGGTGCAATACCAGAAGGTCCTTGTTGAAAAACGTAGTTCCTTGGGTAACCGAGGAGGGGAGACAAGGGGAACACACAGCAGTTCCAACAGAGGCAGGGCAACACTCTCCAAAGCCTTGGACAGTTTCATGACACCCCACCAGCACCCTCACCCTGATGTGCGGCCTAGTGTCACAAGGAGGGAAACATTTTGAAAGATGTTGAAGGAGTACGTAGCAGTCACAGTCATTGTCCGCGTCCTCAATGATCCCACTGTGCCTTACAACTACTGGGTGTCCAAGCGGCACGTGGCACAAACTACGCCTTGGAGGTGCTGGCCTGCCCTGCTGCCAGCGCTTTGTCAGAACAGGTATTTAGTGCTGCTGGGGGCATAATAACTGATAAGTACATCTGCCTGTCAACTGAAAATGCTGACAGGTTGACTCTTATAAAAATGAATAATGCCTGGATTACCCCTGACTTCTCTACTCCACCAGAGGAAAGCGTCTAAACATAAAGGCACTTTAAATGTGTTGTTTATAATGTACTGAATACATTGTATTCCCATGAACCCCTTCCACCACAAAAAGGGTATATGGTTCAATCTTCCTTTTCTCGTCCTTTTCCTCCTCCTCTTCCATCATATCAACATGCTTTTTAGTCTGCCTTTGCTCCTAATGTTGTAGAGGGTCAGCTCACCTGCAGGCCCTCGCATATAATGTTTTAGAGGGTCAGCTCACCAGCAAGCGCTCACCTTCTATCTTTTAGAGGGTCAGTGTCATGGTGGGGAGTGGGGGAAACCCCTATCGTACAATGTAATTTGATAAAGGATAGCTGCTAGGCCAAGAAGCCAGGAAAAGGGAAGCAGGTCACCGCCCATAGCATCCCTAATCCTCTCCCTAACTCCTCAACGTATGAGCGGACCCCGATGGTAATACGGCTCATACTCTGGAAACCTGGGACCCCGAGTTACCTTGATAATCCCTCACATAGGAGCAGGGGAGAGACGTCTTGTTCATCCAAGACACGGAAGAACAGGAGTCTCTAAAGACCTAGTAGAAGGGAAAAGGAAAGACCATACACAGTAAAAGGAGCATACAAAAGGAAGACAATTTATGTCCAACAAGGTGGCCCTCAACGACTGGGTAGAATCACCCAGGAAAGGAGCAGAGCTCCATCACCAAACAACTGACTCTAGCCTGGAAGCCACAGGTAATATCCACATCAAGGCCAAACCTAGTACACACCTAAATTCCAACTAGCTAGATGATTAACCCCTCGCTCACCAAACCGCAGGGAGACACACCTTAAAGGGGAAATGCACGTGCAAACCGACAACAACACGTTGGCACCGGCAACCAGTCTGCATGGCAACTGCGTCACGGTAAAACAACAATATGACCGTGACAGGCCCTTGCATGTAATGTTTTAGAGGGTCAGCTCACCAGCAGGCCCTCACCTACAATCTTTTAGAGGGTCAGCTCACCTGCAGGTCCTCGCATATAATGTTTTTGAGAGCCAGCTCACCAGCAGGCACTCAACCATAATGTTTTACAGGGTCAGCTCATCAGCAGGCCCTCACCTACAATCTTTTAGAGGGTCAGCTCACCAATAGGCCCTCGCATATAATGTTTTTGGTGGTCAGCTAACCAGCAGACCCTCAACCATAATGTTTTACAGGGTCAGTTCACCAGAAGGCTCTTACCTACAATCTTTTAGAGGGTCAGCTCACCAGTAGGCCCTCACCTACAATCTTTTAGAGGGTCAGCTCACCAGCAGGCCCTCGCATATAATGTTTTTGAGGGACTGTATTGGAGTGTCGGTTCCTTGTAATTTTTGGAAGCTCTTTCACTTAGTGCATAGGCTTTATGAGTGTAGGAGTCCCACTACCTGAACAATTGTACCACAATGTGAATGAGGCCCTCCATTATGTGATATACAGGTTGTATCGGAGTGCCTCTTCCTTGTAATTTTTGGCAGCACTTGCACTTTATATACAAGTAAATATAAAGGAAAGAATGTTTCCACTATACCCCTTCCTCAGTGGGGTAGGGGTATAGTGGAAACCCCAAAACGCATTTTGTTAGGACCTGCTGTATTTACGGATGAGCAACTGTATATTTGCCTTTATCCACCATCTTCTTTGAAGAATTGCAGATTGAAAGATATCTCTCTGGAATCCCACCGACTTCCTGGTGTTGCCAGACACTGGCTGCATTATACACCTTGAGATTCCTGCGAACATCTGAACGTACTACTTACCATAAACTTGGTCAATTGAGGACCATATGAATGGGCCCGTTCACAAAGGATATTTACAGCAATAGAAGCCGTCCAGAAAGGTAAAAGGCATTTTAGGCGGCACGGTATTGTGGGACGCCACGAATACACCGCAAATTCTTCTGCCATACTGCCTTACTTTATGACTGCTTTACAGTTTATTTTATGACCGCTTCACAGTTTATTAATCTGTCCTGGAACAGTGAGGGTATTTTCCTGCAGATGGATTAACACACCTGTTGATTAATCAATTAATGACACTGGCTAACTGAACTTGAGTTGTATACATACACTCACCATTTATACCTGAGGTGGATAAATACCAAACCTTGCTGATTCTACTATTTCGCGTATTTTAACCCCTTCGTGTGGGAGTATTAACTGATACTATATTGCAATATATCAATATATCATCATATTTATTTGGATCTTTTTAATGCAGAGTTTATTTTAGTACTTATATGCTTGTTATTATATGTCAGTTCAAACTAGTTGTTATTGTGTGTGCCTTGCAGAGAATAAATATTCTTAACTTATCACCTTATACATGCAGTATTCCAGTTTTTGAGTGCTCAGCCCAATCCCCCCCCCCCCCTATATAATTGTGTTGGTTGGGTGGACCAACGGGGCTTTGTAGCACCATTCCTTTGCTAAAGGTACAGTGAGCCACTATTACCTTTGTCTTTTCTACATGCTAGAAAGGCTCTTTGAGCAGTGGAAAGTAGTGACCGATTTTGTCATGCACCAGCCAGAATCCTAAAGGATATGGAACATGTGTCATTTCGAGATCCAGCAATGGAAGCTGGTTCGAGATGTCTGTAGTGTGCTGAAGCCCTTGGAAGAGGCCAAAAAATTCATAAGCAGGAACATCTGGGGCCTGAACTACATAATTTCCATTATATTTGTGTGTTCTAGAGTTGGCGACGCGCGCTCTCCTTGCAGCGCTGCCGACACCCCGTCTGTGTGGAGCGAGGACGCGGCCGCGCGCGCCTCTTTGGCGTGACCCGCGTTCTCCATCCACTAGGCAACGAGCAGCAGGGGAACTAAACGCTGATAGGAATGAATCGACGCTCAGCTGCATTGAGGTGCGTGATGCGAGTCACGTGACGCTGGCCACGTCACATGAGTCATCAGTTGGCGTTATTTAACAGGCAGCCTGCTGGCCACAGGTTGCCTGTGATTGGTCTTTCAACCTCAATAGTGTTTGCCTGCATTTGTGACTTTGTGTACTCGGCTTGTATTTGACTCTTGATCCTGTGTTACCCCTTTGTACTGCGTGACCTCCTGACTCCTGACCTCAGCTTGTATTTTATTATGATTTTGGTGTTTCCCTTGGTACTGACCTTATCTCCTGGTTCTGACCTTGGCAAGTTTTGACCTTGATATTGTGGTCTGCCTAGTGTTCACTTCTGTGTGTTCTGTCCTAGCTTTGTTGTTTTCTCCACTTTTGTTCCTCCCTATAATACCCCGCACATACTTAAGCTAGGGACCGCCGCTTAGTTGTGCACCACCAGTTAGGATGGACTGTGCAAGTAGGTAGGGATAGTGGTGTGGGTGGAGCTTAAGGCTGCACTTATCCCTAACATTTGTGACAATTTGTGTTAGGAAAAACATTGAAGCTCATGCAGCTGGGGATGATGGGGGAAGAAGGTCACCTGGGGCATCTTGCTGTGTGCCCAGTCACTGTTGGGGAGCCCCGAGAAAGTTCCATGGAGGAGCAGGAGGATAAGGAGTTTCAGCTAGAGGAGGGGGAGGAGGAGGAGTAGGAGACAGTGTTGGAGGAGCATGAGGCTAATGATGATGATGACACAGGCAATGACACACAATCGTTACAGAGGGAGGCGGAGATGGAAAGAACTGGCTTCTCGGACATGCTGGCCAGGATGGTGAGCTGTTTTCTCAATTGCTTACAATTACTGGATAGCCATGCTTATAGACCCACGCTATCACTCCAACATTGGGGACTGTTTTCCTCCCAAGTAAAGGGAGAAAAATTAGCTTACTATCGGGAAACACTGTGTAAGAGCATGTGGGGATGCTGTGACATCTAAACTGACCAAGTTGTCCTGTGCCAGAGTCCAAAACATCACCTTTGTTAAAATAAACCAAGCCTAGATTAGGCAGGATTTTCATACTCCTCCGGCTGAGGTAGATCTGGCCTTGCTGACGGTGTCACATCTTGCCACTCTTGCTCTCTGCCTGCCTGTCTGGCTACCATGTTGCTGTCATCGTGCCACGACTACCATCTGTGACTACGAGCATCTGTCCATGTAAAGATTACATTTTCTAAGGCTGTGTCCAGCCAACCATTCTTCTTTCTGACAGCACTGCAACTACGCATCTTGCCGTAAAGAGGCCAAATTTTTGGAGGCTGCAACCACTCATTTTTTCGTTATGACAATTTACACTGCAACTATGAACATCTGCCCACGTAAAGGTCAAATTTTTTGAGCTGCATCCACCCACCCTTTTCAACATTATGACAGTTAGCATTGCGACTGCGAGCATCTGGCCACTTAAAGGTCAAATTTTTTGAGGCTTGGTCCCTCATCCATTCTTATTTTTTTTTCCTAATAACACTGTGTGTGTTTAAACTCCATATGCCTTCAATAAGGGACAATTGTTGGAAGCTTTAAAATTGGAAAAAGCATAAAACGTGCCATGGCATGGTGTGTTTTTAAACATGCCATCTCTTAAATATCTTTAAACATACCTTTATCCAAAGCTATGTGTCAGTGTCACTCTGACGTGATTTTCTGCTGTCATTCATCACAGAGCTTAGGGAGGGGGGACAGGCAGGGGAAAAATAAACAATTCATAAAAAATTAAGGAAAATAGGAGCTTTTCATGAAAAATCTGTGTTTAGAGGACTAGAGGGACTTAGATACCAATTTACAGGGGAATGGGAACAACTTTGGTTAGTAACGAATTCAGCCAATCCAAAACGAACCGAATCTTGGAAACTTTGCTCATCTCTAATTCCAACCAATCAAATTCCACCTTTTAATTTCCTAAGAAGCTTTCCTTTGGAAGAAGAAAGGTGGAATCTGATTGGTTGCTATAGACAACTAAGATAGTTTTACTTTTCCCTTGAAAGTATAATCAGAAAAGTACATATTATGTAAATATGTTTGTTATTGCATTTGTTGTTATTTTTTTTATATTTTGTGCCTTTCCAAAACCATTCCAGTTATTTCTCTTCCACAAATTTATATGTACATGATGGGGCTTTTTTTTACTTCTTCTTTTATTCTAGTGGAAGAACCATAGTAAAATAATAAATAAAAAAAATGCTTACCTAATCCCCTCTGAACCATTCATGCCATCAATCCTCTCAGCTGGGCTTCAAAACATGTTTTGTTTTGGCTGCAGCAGTGACATTTTGTCAACTGCTTCAGACAATCACTGGCTTCAGCGGTTCCATATCACACAAAGCCGAGGCCATCAATTAGCTGCAGTGGTGGACTTCAGGACTTCATTGTTGCAGTCAAAAAACTTTATCATGGCTGTATCAGAGAGAGCTCAGGAAGGTAAGGGAATTTTTTTTAAATTATTTTAACAGACACCCAGAACTTTGCTTGAATAGAAAAAACTCGGAAAACCCATACTAAAATCAGCACTTTATCAATATAAAAGATTTTAATTTGTAATTGAATGCTAACAGTTGGTTCTCTTGCACATGACTGAACTATGGCTGTGTACAACCTGAGAGTTGTATATAATCATAATTTGACACTAATAAAAGTCTATGGAGGACATTTACTAAAGGTTTTATGCCACCATTGTGGCATTAAAAATTTTCAAAATTATGGCACACTCGAGACTTGCAATATAATTTGTGACTTTTTAGGCTTCTCGCCACTCTTATGAAGTGGTGAAAAAAGGCAGGGCTTAGCAGGAGTGGGTGCAGCCCACCAGTTTTACTATAACTTGTCCCAGAAAGTGACGTTAGTTATAGCGCAAGTCTAAGCCAAACCCTTGCAGGCGTACACTTGCATTTCTGGCCTATGGAGTGCTAGAGATGCAACTAATGTCTTAACATTTGCCTTTTAATAAATTAGGAGCATCTTACTTCAGCGCAGGAGAAGGAAGGCTGGCGTATGGGAACATAAGTTTTGATAAATTTCTCCCAATAAATTCCAACTATTTTATATTGTGGAATCCATAGGCTACCATGCCCCATGAGACACTGGGGCCCTGTTTGCAAGTACTGTATATGGCTATACTATATATACAGGGCCTAATAATGTAATCCGATGATTTATTTTACTATCATAACAAATTGCAAACATATTAAAGTGCAAAGTCTGTGCCATTTATTAAATAGTTGGCTAGCCAACAATTATAAAAAATAAATATTTGGGTTAACCTGGAGGCCATAAAATTTCAATTTTTTTATATTATGATGCAAAAAGAATCTGAATACTGGCCATAGTGCAGTGTACAGAAGCTTTATAAGAGTCATTGAGACTGTAAAATATAAAGCAGTGGTTAATGTCTTCATGTGCGGCAATCCCTCTGGAGTGTGTGTTGACTACCTCTGTTTACAGCTTCTTTGTTAGAATTGACTGTGTACTGTTCAATGGTTCAAGGTTATTTGTAATTACATCCTCTAGTCATTTTGCCTCTTCTTCAAACAGTGTTGTCCTGAGAATCATTCTGTGCCACAGTGTGACAAAGAGCTCCTGGTGCTGTGGATTCTGAAGCTGTCAGCCTCATAACAGCTCAATGCACAATCACAGGACAAAGGTTAACTAACTGGTTATGGAGTAGCAAATAAAGCCTTTTCTCTTTCAGGGATTAGAAGAAGATATGTACGCCAGAATGACAATTTCAATAAACATAATTTAATTTCATAAATTTAATCAGCAGAATTTCAATGTTTTGTACTGTGTTTCAACTTTGAGTTACCTTCTGGGCTTCCATCTGTCAATATGTAAGTGTTACTAGTAGTACTTCCCATGAGTTAAATATGATAGAATTATCATATGTAGTTGTGATAGCACATCTCTCTGTAGATCTTTCAAAAAGTCATACACAAAACATATTTTTAGTTTGCTGCCATCTACATTAAAATAGCTTTAACATCTTACTAACGCTAAAAATATAGTTTTATTATTTGGTTGTGTTTGCTGTAAAATATTACTATGATTTTGTGAACTCCATTGTTCCTCCATTTTTGTTAACTTCCCTTTGAAAGTAATGGGGGGCATTTATCAAAATTGGTGTAAAGAAAAACTGACTTAGTTGGCCAAAACAACCAATTATATCTCATCTTTCATTTTCCAAAGGAGCACTGAAAAATGAAAGGTGGAATCTCATTGGTTGCTATGGGAAACTAAGCCACTTTTCTTTTACACCAATTCTGATAAATGTCCCCTACTATCTTTTTTCTGGTTTTTCATCAATTTGTATTTTATGCAAAAAACCAGGACTGGATTTCAGAGAATTCTTTTACTAAGAATTAGGCTTGAGCGAATTGAGCTTTGGATCATAGATCCAAAGTCAATTAGTTCCAGCACTTCACTTTAATGGCGTCCGGAGACCTGCCACCGTTCAGCATTAAAATGTATTACCTCCGTGGAGGCAAAATCCGTTGCGCTTAAGTGGCGCAAGATTTGGGTGAATGAATTTGGGATTCATTTTTGCATCTATAAAAACTTTTAACATTAGCAATGTGAAGTCGGGTTTTGTACTGGCTGGTACCTTGGTACCACACCCGACTTTAGATTGCTATTTTATAATGTTTTTAAATATGCAGAAATTAATATCAAATTCATTCACCGAAGTCTTGCGCGATTTCGGCTGAAACCAATTTTGCTTCCATGGAGGTAATGCATTTTAATGCTGTATGGAGACAGCATTAAAATTGAAGTGTTTGAACAAATCGACTTCGGATCTATGATCCGAAGCTCAATTCACTTAAAACTAGTAAGGATTCTAGGGCATAATGACTATTTCTGATAGTTCGGCGAACCCCAATCACTTTAATGGCAGGCGAACCTGAAAAACCTTCAGGTCAGATTTGCAGTCACAAAATACTTAGTCCCACAACATGGACAGTGACATACCAGAGGGGGATCAATGGCAAAAATTCCAACAAAAAATATGTATTTTAATCATGGGACATTTTTATGCGTCTTAAAGGGAAACTCGCAAAAATGTGCCCTGCTTGAGCCTAGAAAAAAATTATTATAGGCCACGGGAGTATAGGCCCCAAAAATAAGGCATTCACCAAACAGAAAATAACTTGCGATTACGTGGCTGGAGGTAACATGTCCGCCATTTTGTGTTTGTTCCAGGGGTCTAAGTACGTTGCCACCCAGTACTGGTCCTTGCCCTTTATGCTTTTTATATTGGGGTCCGTCTTAAAACACTGGAGCATAAAGGCCCCCATTTGGACTAAATTGTAAGCGGTGGAGCGCCCTGGCTCCTGCTCATCGCCCAGGAGAATGTCGTCCTCGGTCTCCTCCCCCCAGCCACATACAACTCCAGGGATCCCTAAAGACAAAAGGAGGATGAGAGAGCCGAGAGCCGGTGCAGTGCTAAACCCCGACAGTCCTGCTGCCCTCTGGCTTGGAACAATCAGCACACAGTGCGGCAGGCTGCATTACCACAGTGTTCTGCTTCAGACTCGATGTGCCCGATATGGAAAATGAGTGCAGACCTTTGTGGGCTCTACAAATTTAAAATACCTTAGGAAAAAAACTATTTCAATGAAAAATATAGCATTTTGTATTCATGGTAGCACATTCCCACTCTAGACGAAAAACCTGCTTCTCTCAGAGGTGTCTAAGTCTATTTGTGGTGTTTTGTCCTGGTCTGGTGGGGGCCCATTCCTGGGAACACATTCCTGTTGCAAACAAAGAACCTGCTACTGTCTGTCCTGATCATGCTGAGTTATGTGTAGGCCTAATAATCCACCATTACCATTACCCGCTGATGCTGCTGTCTGACCTGATCATGGTGAGTTTGCCATTGACTAAAGGGGCCTTACTGCAACCTTATCATTTAAAATCTGATTTAGTTGCAGCGCATCAAATTGCTGCACCTTCTGTGCAAGCTTCTGCTGCTGCACATGGATCTCCTTCACCTTATTTTCCCGCTGCTGCTCCTGGATCTCCTGCATGTTTGTTTTCTTCTCCTGCTGCATCTTGTTCAGCAGGGTTTTAAATTTAATGAGTACTGTTAGGAAAAAAATAATCCCTATTCAGACTAAGCGGCAATTAGTGCATTGTGTGTAGTATTTGTTTAAACACTGTCGATTTACATATCAAATTGTTTATTAATGATATTTATGCTAATTATATAGTTGGTTAGTTAGTGATAGTTAAGTATAATGTTATTTATTTGGTTAGTTAATGGTTTTTATGTTGATTACAGAGTTATTGTCCAATGTTGTTGTTTTCTATTACAGTACTTTGTGTTGTCCCCTCATTGTTGGCCGTTTTAACCGCTTCCCAACCTGCGTCGTAATACGTAATAGTACAGGGCATCAGGACGTGACTTGCCGCCCAGCGCCGTACTATTACGGCGCAACAAACACCCCGCCACCAGGCATAATTGTTCGGGAACCAGGGTGCAAAGGCTGCTCTGCCGAGCAGGCAGCTATGTTAACTAAGGGCTGCGGGAGGTTTTTCCGGCTCCCTGCAGCCCTGATCGCTGCTATTTGCCGGATTCCTTACACATTTTAGCTCCGGAACTGCAGGGGGTGCGGTGGGTGTCATGTGGAGGTGACTGATGATGAAAAATAAGTGCAATTTTGAAATTTCATTTCATTTCATTCTCGTGTCCCGCATAAAGGGTTAACAAAGTTTGTAGAATCAGTTTTGATTAGCTTGAGGGTTGTAGTTTATTAAATGGGGTAATTTATGGGTGGTTTCCACTATGTAAGCCTCAGAAAGTGACTTCATAACTTGGGGTTTGGAACTGGTCTTCAAAATTTTAAGATTTGCTTCTAAACTTCTAAGCCTTCCAACGTCCTAAAAAAATTTAAAGTCATTTTAAAAATGATCCAAACATGAAGTAGGCACATGGGGAATGTAAAGTAATAACTATTTTTGTAGGTATTACTATCTATTATAAAAGAAGAGAAATTGAAATTTGCAAATTTGCAAATTTTTCCCAATATTTGATAAATTAGGAAAATCTCACAATGGCCTGGATAAGCAAAAGCATTAGTTATTACCAAATAAAATGACACCTGTCAGATTTGCCAAAAAATGGCCTGGGCAGGAAGGTGAAAACTGGCCTGGGGTAGAAAGGCTTAATGTTTCTGTATATGTTATGGGTAAAGAGTTATTTTGCTGTGTACACATATTTACTCTCCTGGCGGGGGGTGATGACAACCTCCTCTTCATCATCTTTACCTGGGGGGTGGGGGAATCCGGCGGCTGGGAGGGACCGTCTTCTTCAGCTGTGACCTCCGCTACTTGGCCCACATCAGGTGGGGGAGGGGCATTCTGCTGCCCGGAGGGTCCCGCCTGCTCTCCATCCTCCTTCTCCTCCTCTGCGGAGACCTCCACCATCTCCAAATCCTCTGGGGAATGCCTGTGGTGGACTGAAGGAACAGGAACCCCTGTAATCACACAATGTTCGGAATTTGGACAAACAACTCAGAACTCAACAAATGCAAATTAAGTGGGGGATGTATCTAATGTAATGATGGACGGGGCCTTTTACTTGAATACAGAAAGATGATTGAAGTTTATGTATATATATATATATATATATATATATATATACACATATAAATATTTATGTGTGTGTGAAACGTACGAAATCAGCCGGTTACATCATACATCGATCTGTACCTCCATGTGTGCATAAATATATATATACACTCACAGATAGGTAGAGATGTATGATTTAACGGCTGATTTGCTATGTGTCACATCAGGTACTGAGTAATCATTTGTAAAGGGATGAAATACTTATTTGCATACTATTACAGAGTGTTGGCGAGATATACAAACGTAATGTAAGCATTGTACCTGGGCATTTGTGGTCGGTCACAGATCCGAGTGACCAACCTGACACGCCTTCTCTTCAGGTCGGACCAATGCTTGATTATGGACGCATATGTATTTTTGGACTTATACTCTATCCATAGCTCCTTCTGTATGCCCTCCACAATATTTTGTTTTTCGTCTTGGACCACGGTCCTATCGTATCTCTGCTCCAACATGCTCTGCAGGATAAAGATGCAAGTATATAATCCCAATTTTTTTAAATATAAGGATTGAAAATAATTTCCTCAACAAAACAGCAAAAAATATATAAGTATTTATATATATAAGTATTTGAAGGTGAAATATTAGATGTAATGTTATTGTTATAAGATTGGATTGGATGGCAATTGTATGTCTGTGGGGTCTGAGCAATAAGATATTGGCCAGCTGAGCAGAGAGGTACCTGTCTAGTGAAATGACGGTACGGTATGGGGTGTACAGCTGGTTCGCCTCCCCGTGGTGCACCAGTCCTGACCAACAGGACACAAACTCAAATTTATATACTGTGTGTGCGGTATATAGTCTGTGGCAGGAAAATTTATGTGCATTTGATTGATATTTCTCTGCTGTCCATAAATACATGCTACAGACAATGTGCTGTGAGACTGTGATGTCACAACAATACTTAGTGCACCAACAATCAGTAATATCATGTAGTCAGACCTGATAAAATGTTAAGTTGTATGTGTCGCAAGTTCTTAACAATCGCAAACTATAAATCTGCATATAGGGCAAGCTATTATTCTGCCATGCATGGGAAATTTAATCAAAAACAGTGATGTAATATCAAATTACTTACAGTTATCAGAAGTTTATCCTCAAGTTCGCTATACTTGCTTCCAACCATTCTCTCCAGTCTAAGCTCAGCAAACAGTTATCAAAAGTAGGCCACGGCCATTTCCTGCAATACGCGCAGCGCGCAATACGCGAACAGCATGCGCAAGCGTCGCCATATGTTCGCCCGTTTGGCGACTCGCGAACGAGCAAAGTTCGCCGCGAAACGACCGCCGGGCGAACCGCAAAGCCATCTCTATCTGTCAGTGTGAAATTCAAGCGTTATATACTGCTGTCTTATTCTGTTATTAAAAAAACACCCATTTAGGGCAAAATCCTAATTTTGCGGCGTATGCTGCATCTGTCATTGTTAAATACAAGCTTGAAATACTTGAAAAATTTTCTGGGTTTTAAAAAACACCCATTTTTGACAATACCCTACATCTGGGGCCTATGCAGCATTAGTCAGTGTGCAATTTGAGCTTGAAATACTGCAATAATTTTCTAAAAAAGACCCTTTTTGGGCAAAAGAATACATTTTACAGCCCTTGTTGCATCTGTCAGTGTGAAATACAAGAATTAGATACTACTGTCATATTCTGTTATTAAAAGAAACACCCTTTTTGGGCAAAAGAATACGTTTTACAGCCCTTGTTGCATCCTTCAGTGTGAAATACAAGCGTTAGATACTGCTGTCATATTCTGTTATTAAAAAACACCCTTTTTGAGCAAAATACTAAATTTTACAAGCCTTGTTGCATCTCTCAGTGTGAAATACAAGCGTTAGATATTGCTGTCATATTCTGTTATTAAAAAAACACCCTTTTGGGGCAAATACTAAATTTTACAGCCCTTGTTGCATTTTTCAGTGTAAAATACAAGCGTAAGATCCTGCTGTCATTTTCTATTATTAAAGAAATACCCTTTTTGGGCAATATAATACATTTTACAGCCCTTCTTGCGTCTATAATTGTGAAATACACTCGTTAGATACTGTTGTTCTATTCTGTTATTAAAAAGACACCCTTTTTAAGCAAAAGAATACATTTTATAGCCATTGTTGCATCCTTCAGTGTGAAATACAAGCGTTAGATACTGCTGTCATATTCTGTTATTAAAAAAACACCCATTTTAGCCAAAAGAATACATTTTACAGCCCTTGTTGCATCTTTCAATGTGAAATACACGCGTTAGATACTGTTGTTTTATTCTGTTATTATAAAAAAAAACACTTTGGGCAAAATAGTAAATTTGCAGCCTTTGCTGCATCTGACAGTGTGAGATACAAGTTTGAAAAACTGCAATAATATTCTGGGTTTAAAAAAGCACCCTTTTTGGGCAAAAGAATAAATTTTACATCTCTTGCTGTATCTTTCAGTGTGAAATACAAGCTTTAGATACTGCTGTCAGATTCTGTTATAAAAAACCCCACCTTTTTGGGCAAAATACAAAATTTTATGGCCCTTGTTGTATCTTTCATTGTGAAATACAAGCGTTAGATACTGCTATCATATTCTGTTATTAAAAAAAACACCCTTTTTGGGCAAAATAATACATATTACAGCCCTCATCCATCATCCATCATCCATCAGCCTCAGAAGTTAAGTGTTCGGTTTGTTGTATTTTTTATTCCCCCCCACCTTTGTTGTTTACTAGGCCTCAGCGAGACGCTGGTTCCTTCACCAGGGAAGGAGCAGGTAGTCTCTGCCCTGTCATTAACATTAGGGCATCCGAGGGCCACCAGGGTTTTCTAGGTTCCTGTGTATGGGCATCTCTACCATCGAGAGGTGCCCATACGGATAGAAGTTAGGGCCAGGAGCAGGGTTTTATAGGTGGTGACCCTTTTCCTTCCCTACCAGTGAGGCCTTGTGTCTTTTCCCTTCCTTCTTGTTGTCTTTTGGTGTTCTCCCCTACTACATCAGTGACAATACTGCTGTCATATTCTGTTATTTAAAAAAAAAACACCCTTTTTGGGCAAAATACAAAATTTTACAGCGCTTGTTGCATCTTTCAGTGAGAAATACAAGCTTTAGATACTGCTATCATATTCTGTTATTTAAAAAAAAACATTTTGGGCAAAAGATTGAAAAGAATACATTTTATAGCCCTTGTTGCATCTTTCAATGTAATATACATGCGGTAGATACTGTTGTTCTTTTCTGTTATTAAAAAAACACTAATTTTGGGCAAAATACTAAATTTGCGGCCTTGGCTGCATCTGTCAGTGTGAAATACACGCGATAGATAATGTTGTTCTATTCTATTATTAAAAAAAACTCCCATTTTGGGCAAAATACTAAATTTGCAGCCTTTGCTGCATCTGTCAGTGTGAGATTCAAGCTTGATACTGCAATAATATTCTGGGTTTTAAAAAACACCCTTTTTGGGCAAAATACAAAATTTTACAGCCCTTGTTGCATCCTTCAGTGTGAAATACAAGCGTTAGATACTGCTGTCATATTCTGTTATTTTAAATAAACACCCTTCTTGGGCAAAATACAAAATTTTACAGCCCTTGTTGCATCTTTCAGTGTGAAATGCGAGCGTTAGATACTGCTGTCATTTTCTGTTATGAAAAAACACCCTTTTTGGGCAAAAGAATACATTTTACAGCTCTTGTTGCATCTGTTAGTGTGAACTTCAAGCGTTAGATACTGCTGTCATATTCTGTTATTAAAAAAACACACTTTTTGGGCAAAAGAATACATTTTACAGCCCTTGTTGCATCATTTAATGTAATATACATGCGGTAGATACTGTTGTTCTTTTCTATTATTAAAAAAACACCCATTATGGGCAAAACACTAAATTTGTAGCCTTTGCTACATCTGTCAGTGTGAGATACAAGCTTTAAATGCTGCAATAATATTCTGAATTTTAAAAAACACTCTTTTTGGGCAAAATACTAAATTTTACAGCCCTTGTTGCATCTTTCAGTATGAAATACAAGTGTTAGATACTGCTGTCATATTCTGTCATAAAAAAACACCCTTTTTGGGCAAAATAATACATTTTCAGCCCTTGTTGCATCTTTCAATGTTGAATACATGTGTTAGATGCTGTTGTTCTATTCTGTTTTTTTAAAAAACTCCCATTTTGGGCAAAATACTACATTTGCAGCCTTTGCTGCATCTGTCAGTGTGAGATACAAGCTTGAAATACTGCAATAATATTCTGGGTTTTAAAAAACACCCTTTTTGGGCAAAATACAAAATTTTACAGCCCTTGTTGCAGCCTTCAGTGTGAAATACAAGCGTTGGATACTGCTGTCATATTCTGTTGTTAAAAGAACACCTTTTTTGGGCAAAATAATAAATTTTACAGCACTTGTTGCATCTTTCAGTGTGAAATACAAGTTTTAAACACTGCTGTCATATTCTGTTATTAAAAAAACACCCTTTTTGGGCAAAATACTACATTTTACAGCCCTTATTGCATCTTTCAATGTCAAATACAAGCGTTAGATACTGCTGTCATATTCTGTTATTTTAAAAAAACACCCTTCTTGGGCAAAATACAAAATTTTACAGCCCTTGTTGCATCTTTCAGTGTGAAATGCGAGCGTTAGATACTGCTGTCATTTTCTGTTATGAAAAAACACCCTTTTTGGGCAAAAGAATACATTTTACAGCTCTTGTTGCATCTGTTAGTGTGAACTTCAAGCGTTAGATACTGCTGTCATATTCTGTTATTAAAAAAACACACTTTTTGGGCAAAAGAATACATTTTACAGCCCTTGTTGCATCATTTAATGTAATATACATGCGGTAGATACTGTTGTTCTTTTCTATTATTAAAAAAACACCCATTATGGGCAAAACACTAAATTTGTAGCCTTTGCTACATCTGTCAGTGTGAGATACAAGCTTTAAATGCTGCAATAATATTCTGAATTTTAAAAAACACTCTTTTTGGGCAAAATACTAAATTTTACAGCCCTTGTTGCATCTTTCAGTATGAAATACAAGTGTTAGATACTGCTGTCATATTCTGTCATAAAAAAACACCCTTTTTGGGCAAAATAATACATTTTCAGCCCTTGTTGCATCTTTCAATGTTGAATACATGTGTTAGATGCTGTTGTTCTATTCAGTTTTTTTTAAAAACTCCCATTTTGGGCAAAATACTACATTTGCAGCCTTTGCTGCATCTGTCAGTGTGAGATACAAGCTTGAAATACTGCAATAATATTCTGGGTTTTAAAAAACACCCTTTTTGGGCAAAATACAAAATTTTACAGCCCTTGTTGCAGCCTTCAGTGTGAAATACAAGCGTTGGATACTGCTGTCATATTCTGTTGTTAAAAGAACACCTTTTTTGGGCAAAATAATAAATTTTACAGCACTTGTTGCATCTTTCAGTGTGAAATACATGTTTTAAACACTGCTGTCATATTCTGTTATTAAAATAACACCCTTTTTGGGCAAAATACTACATTTTACAGCCCTTATTGCATCTTTCAATGTCAAATACAAGCGTTAGATACTGCTGTCATATTCTGTTATTAAAAAAACACCCTTTTTGGGCAAAATACTTAATTTGACAGCCCTTGTTGCATCTTTCAGTGAGAAATACATGCACTAGATACTGCTGTCATATTCTGTTATTAAAAAACACCCTTTTTGGGCAAAATACTAAATTTTACAGCCTTTGTTGCATCTTTCAGTGTGAAATGTGATCGTTAGATACTGCTGTCATATTCTGTTATTAAAAAAACACCCTTTTTGGGCAAAAGAATACATTTTACAGCCCTTGTTGCATCTTTTAATGTAATATACATGCGGTAGATACTGTTGTTCTTTTCTATTATAAAAAAAACACCCATTTTGGGCAACATAATATATTTGTGGCCTTGGCTGCATCTGTCAGTGTGAAATACACGCGTTAGATACTGATGTTCTATTCTGTTATTAAAAAAACTCCCATTTTGGGCAAAATACTAAATTTGCAGCCTTTGCTGCATCTGTCAGTGTGAGATACAAGCTTGAAATGCTGCAATAATATTCTGGGTTTTAAAAAACACCCTTTTTGGGCAAAATATTAAATTTTACAGCCCTTGTTGCATCTTTCAGTATGAAATACAAGTGTTAGATACTGCTGTCATATTCTGTTATAAAAAAAACACCCTTTTTGGGCAAAATAATATATTTGTGGCCTTGGCTGCATCTGTCAGTGTGAAATACACGCGTTAGATACTGTTGTTCTATTCTGTTTTAAAAAAAAACTCCCATTTTGGGCAAAATACTAAATTTGCAGCCTTTGCTGCATCTGTCAGTGTGAGATACAAGCTTGAAATACTACAATAATATTCTGGGTTTTAAAAAACACCCTTTTTGGGCAAAAAACTAAATTTTACAGCCCTTGTTGCTCGTTCAGTGTGAAATACAAGTGTTAGATACTGCTGTCATATTCTGTTACTTTAAAAAAAAAAAACTTTTTGGCCAAAATAATACATTTTACAGCCCTTGTTGCATCTTTCAATGTGAAATACACGTGTTAGATACTGTTGTTCTATTCTGTCATTAAAACAACTCCCATTTTGGACAAAATACTAAATTTGCAGCCATTGCTGCATCTGTCAGTGTGAGATACAAGCTTGAAATACTGCAACAATATTCTGTGTTTAAAAAAACACCCATTTTGGGCAAAATACAAAATTTGCAACCTTTGCTGCATTTGTCAGTGTGAGATACAAGCTTGAAATACTGCAATAATATTCTGGGTTCGAAAAAAACACCCATTTTGGGCAAAATAATAAATTTTCAGCCTTTGCAGCATCTGTCAGTGTGAGATACAGGCTTAAAAATATGGCAATAATATTCTGGGTTAAAAAAAACACCAATTTTTTTGCAAAAAACTAAATTTGCAGCCTTTGCTGCATCTGTCAGTGTGAGATATATGCTTGAAATACTGCAATAACAGTCTGTGTTTAAAAAAACACCCATTTTGGGCAAAATATTAAATTTGCAGCATTTTCTGCATCTGTCAGTGTGAAATACACGCGTTAGATACTGATGTTCTATTCTGTACATGCGGTACACGCTTTAGATACTGTTGTTCTATTCTGTTATTAAAAAAAACACCAATTTTGGGCCAAATACTAAATTTGCGGAGAATGAGGAGAGCGTCAAATAAGGGACGTGACCCTGGTCGTGGTGCTGCTGGTGGAGCTCCTGTAGCAGGGAGAGGACGTGGTCGATCTGTGCCAGCTACACGCAGAAGTTAAACACCTTCCTCAGGTGTGAGTAGGCGACAGAACCTTCAGCGTTATTTGGTCGGGCTTAATGCGGCTCTATGAATGGTAAGGCCAGAACAAGTACAGGCAATAGGTTTCTGACAGTGCCTCCAGTTCCTTCACATTGTCTCTCACCCAGTCTCCTGCTGAAAAACCACAGTTGGCACCTGCTGCCGATGTCCATCAGTCTTTCACCTCACCCCATTGCAAATCAGCCAAGCAGTCTGAGCCCCAGGTCATTCAGCAGTCTCCCAGGGTTATCCACATAGCCCTGCCACAGAAGTAGAAGAGATTGAGTGCATCGATGCCCAACCACTTATGTTTCAAGATGAGTACATGGGAGGACCATCGCAGCACGTCTCGGATGATGACGAAACATAGGTGCCAACTGCTGTGGCATTCGAAAGTGTGCAGACCGACAAGGAGGGCAGGAGTGAAGACTGGGTGGAAGATGATTAGGAGGAAGATGAGGTCCTCGACCCCACATGGAATCAAGGTCATGCGAGTGACCTGTGTAGTTCGGAGGAAGAGGCGGTGGTCGCACAGAGCTACCAGCACAGCATAAGAGAGAGCAGGGTGCAAAGGCAGAGGGGCTGTCCCCTAAACAGTATGCCTGCTACTGCCCACCGCAGCAAGGGACCGAGCACACTAAAGCCAGCTCCAAGGAGTTCCCTGGCGTGGCAGTTCTTCAGACAATGTGCTGACGACAAGACACGAGTGGTTTGCACGCTGTGCAATCAGAGCCTGAAGCGAGGCATAAACGTTCTCAACCTGAGCACAACCTGCATGACCAGGCATCTACCTGTAAGTGCAAAGCACGAGCTGCAGTGGAGTAGACACCTCAAAAACCAAGAAAGGTCTCTGGCTTCTCCTGCTACCTCTTCTGCTGCAGTCTAGGCCTCTTCATTCACCTCTGGATTGACAGTGGCTCCTGCCACTCCGCAAACAGAGGATCTGCCAGCAACACCACCACCTGGGTCACCAAGCATCTCCACAATGTCCCACGGAAGCAATCAGCTCTCCATCTCCCAAACACTGGAGCGGAAGAGGAAGTACCCCCCTACCCACCCACGATCCCTGGCCCTGAATACCAGCATTTCAAATTACCGGCCTTTGAAATGCTGTCATTCTGTCTGGTGGAGACAGAGAGTTTTAAAAGCCTTATGGTGGTGGCTGTCCCACAGTACGTCGTGCCCAGCTGCCACTACTTTTCCAGGCAAGCTTTTCCTTCCCTGCACAACCAAGTGGGGGACAAAATCAGGTGTGCACTGCGCAACGCCATCTGTGGCAAGGTCCTCCTAGCTACGGATACATGGACCAGTAAGCACAGTCAGGGATGTTATATCTCCCTAACAGCACACTGGGTAAATGCAGTGGCGGCTGGGCCTGAGGCAGATTGCAGTTTGGCGCATGTCCTTCCACCACCGAGGATTTCAGAGCGTTTCTCATCCTTTACCGCCTCCTCATCCGGTCAGCGTAACACTCTCACCACCAACTTCAGCACAGCCAGGGGTAAACGACAGCAGGCAGTTTTAAAACTTATCTGTTTGGGGGACAAACCCCACACCACGCAGTAGCTGTGGACGGGCATGGACAACAGACCTGGTGGTGTGCGATAATGGGAGAAATCTCGTAGCAGCTCTGGGCCTAGCCGGTTTTACGCACATCACTTGCCTGGCGCATGTGCTGAATTTGGTGGTGCAGAGGTCCCTTAAAAATTACCCCGATATGTCAGAGCTGAATGCATAAAGTGCGGGCCGTCTGTGCTCCCTTTCTGCGTTCTCACCCTGCTGCTTCTCGCCTGTCTGCACTGCAGCGTTCCCTCTCACCGCCTCATATGCGACATGCCCACAAGGTGGAACTCCACCTTGCACATGCTGGCCAGACTGTGCGAGCAGCAGCAGGCGATAGTGGAGTTTCAGCTGCAGCACGCACGGGTGAGTCGCTCAGCGGAACAGCACCACTTCACCAATGACTGGACCTACATGCGAGACCTGTGTTCCTTGTTGCGCTGTTTCGAGTACTCCAGGAACATGGCTAGTGCCTATAATGCCGTTCTCAGCATTACTATTACCCTGCCTCCTTGAAAAAACGCTTCTGGCAATGATGGAAGAGGATGTTGCACAGGAGGAGGAGGAGGAAGAGGGATCATTTCATAGGGTTTCCGGTCAGTCATTCACAAGTGGCTCCGAGGGGGGGGGTTCCTGCACCCACAAACGCCAGGTACACAATTGTCCAGCCAGGGCACAGTTCTGGAGGATGATGAGGTGGAGGATGAGGAGGAGGAGATGGAGGAGGAGGAACCGTGTTCACAGCAGGGTGGCACCCAAACCAGCTTATGGCCATCACTGGTGCGTGGCTGGGGGGATACAGAGGACACAGACGATCCACCTCCAACAGAGGACAGCTTTTCATTTTCTCTGGGCAGCCTGGCACACATGAGTGATTACATGCTAAAGTGTCTCGGCAACGAACGCCGAGTTGCACACATTCTAACTTGTGCTGATTACTGGGTGGCCACCCTGCTGGATCCCTGCTACAAGGACAACATACTGTCCTTAATTCCCTCACTGGACCGTGATCGTAAGATGCACGCCTAAAAGCGAACGCTGGTAGACGCGCTGCTGGTGGCATTCCCACCTGACAGCGGGAGCACAGTGGAAGCACAAGGCGAAGGCAGAGGAGGAGGAAGAGGTCGCCAATGCAGCTGGAGCACCACCAGTACCTCAGAAGGCAGGGTTAGCATGGCCCAAATGTGGAAAAGCTTTGTCAGCACGCCACAAAAACCAGCACCACCAACTATTATGTAACGTCTTAGCAGGAGGCAGCATTTCACCATCACGGTGGAGCAGTATGTGTGCACACGCCTACACGGACTGAATAACGGGTCTGCCCCCTTCAATTTCTGGGTCTCCAATTGGGCACATGGCCTGAGCTTGCCCTTTACGCCTTGGAGGTGCTGGCCTGCCCTGCAGCCAGTGTATTATCTGAACGTGTGTTTAGCACGGCAGGGGGCGTTATCACAAACAAGCGCAGCCGCCTGTCCACAGCCAATGTGGACAAGCTCACGTTCATTAAAATTAACCAGGCATGGATCCCACAGGACTTGTCCGTACCTTGTGCAGAATAGACATGTATACCGGCCTTACCCTGCCATTGTTATACAATAGCGCAATTGCTCATTGTTGTAGTTTTTATATTTCCCACTCTTTTGGGGTGTACCCTAATTAAAAAAAAAAATTATTAAAACCAAATACCAGTGTTGGCTACCTCGTCCTCCTCCACCGCCGCTTCCACCTACACCCCTACATCAACCGCCACCTTAAATTCCTACTCCATATGGACCTCCACCTCATACATTAAGATAATTTTTTTTTAATTTGTACGTATTTTATTTTATTTTATTTCATTTCACTAATTGGTCTGTTACATTTTCGGGTGACATTCACCAGTTTTTGGCTGTGATATACACCTGCTCTACCTAGTAGACAGGTAAACAAATTTCACTAATTTGTCTGATACATTTTTGGGTGACATTCACCAATTTTTGGCTGTGAAATACCCCTGCTCTACCTAGTAGACAGGTAAACAAAGTTCACTAATTTGTCTGTTACATTTTTGGGTGATATTCACCAATTTTTGGCTGTGATATACCCCTGCTCTACCTAGTTGACAGCTTAATAAATTTCACAAATTTTTCTGTTACATTGTCGGGTGATATTCACCAATTTTTGGCTGAGATATACCCCTGCTCTACCTAGTAGACAGGTTAATAAATTTCACAAATTTTTCTGTTACATTGTCGGGTGACATTTACCAATTTTTGTCTGTGATATACCCCTGCTCTACCTAGTTGACAGGTTAATAAATTTCACTAATTCTTCTGTTATATTGTCGGGTGACATTCACCAATTTTTGGCTGTGATATAGCCCTGCTCTAGCTAGTTGACAGGTTAATAAATTTCACTAATTTGTCTGTTACATAGTTGGGTGACATTCACCAATTTTTGGCTGTGATATACCCCTGCTCTACCTAGTAGACAGGTTCATAAATTTCACAAATTTTTTTGTTACATTCTTGTGTGACATTTTACCATTTTTGCTGTGAATAAACCCCTGCTCTGCATAGGTGACAGGGACCGAAATTTAAAATAATCATCTGTTCCATTGGTGGGTGATATTAACCAATTTCTGGCGATGAAAAACCCCTGCTCTGCATAGGTGACAGGGACTTAAATTTCTAAAATTCGTCTTTAATTGGCCCTTTCATTCGATCCTTCTGCTTTATTAATTTGTCCCACATTTCAGCTTGATCACATTGCAGCCATTGATCTCCCTTAGATGTGGTCTCCCTTTCTCACGCTCCCTCTCCGGCATGGAACCCTGATTCGCCGCTAACCGTGATCAACATGGTTGGCGCAGAAAAGAACATCGAAATTTGATAGAGCAGATATCCAATTGGATCGTGGACATCACGGGGATGTGCAACATGGTGGAGCAGTATGTGTGCACCCGCCTACCACTACTGACTGATGGGTCTGCTGCCTTTAACTTCTAGGTCTACAAATTGGCATATGGCCTGAGCTTGCACTTTACGCCTTGGAGGTGCTGGCCTGCCCTGCAGCACGGCTGGAGGGGGTTATAACAGGTTATACTTCCCAATGTTTTGGGGTGTACCCTAATTTAAACAATAATATTTTTTTTTACCAAAAAACTGTGTTGGCTACCTCCTCCTCGTCCACCACTGCTTCCACCTACACCGCCACATCCACCGCCTCCTCAACCTCCTACTCCATATGGACCTCATTCTCCAAGAACAAGATTATTTATTTTTTATTTTTATGTCTTTTATGTTGTTTGAAGTAATTTCCCTATCCACATTTGTTCGCAGAGCACTTGCCATGCTCTTAACCACATTTTGCTGCCATTTGCAGCCCTCTAACCCTTTCCATGAATTTTTTACAGCCATTTTAGTGCTCAAAAGTTTGGGTCCCCATTGACTTCAATGGGGTTCGGTTTCAGGGTCAAGTTCGGGTCCCGAACTTTTTTGTGAAGTTCAGCTGAACCTGTCAAACCCAAACATTCAGGTGTCTTCTCAACTCTAATTATTATTATTATTTATTTGAAAACACCATTAATTCTGTGGCTTCATACATCAAGAGGGGGTTACACATACATAATCTAAAAATACAAGAAACAAGAAACTATTAACAGACTGGTACAGAGGGGAGAGGGCCCTGCCCACAGGAGCTTACACTGGGTAGTTTGCATCATGTCTAGCAGTTTGCATTTACTAAGGGGCAGCCAGATATTTTGTGGGTAGAGCTACATTTATAGCCAGATTTATCACTACATATTTTTACAAAAAATCCAGAGTACTCTGGTGGAGTACAAACTGCTAAATTTTTTGTAATATGACTAGACTTTAGATTGAGAAATCCTTAAGTTTTTCTTGTGGCAAATAAAAAATTTGATGTGCAACATTTTGTAAATTTGACAAATTTGCTTTGAATCAAGCAGAGCAAAAAATGATATGCAACTGACAATACTAGCTAATTCCTCAAGCCGATGTTAAAAGCTGAGAACTTTGCCAATATACTCCAGTCAGGAACATATCGGAGCCCCTCATGTACCACGTCACGGTCTCTCAGCAAGCATGGGGTCCTACCACTAACCTGCCTGTGGTGTGTGAACATGGTCTGAACAGTGCTAGAAACCAACTCACAGCCAGACTCTCACATGCCTCCATAGTGGTATCACCAATGCACTGTGAGGTAGAATAAAGCTGTGAGCCACACCCACAACAGACCATGTGACACAGAAGCTACAAGGTGCAAAATAGCGTGTCTATAACCGGGGAGCAATTCCTCTGCATGCGGTCCGCAGAACGGCAATCCCCAGCAAAAAATGTGTACAATGGAGGATGCTGGGACGGACCACAGGCACCACAAGGACATCTTACACAAAATAATTCAATGTGCAGTTGAAAAAATATATAAATACAAAAATCACTGCAAAAAATGCACCAAAATGATACGCAACTGACAATACTAGCTAATTCCTCAAGCCGATGTTAAAAGCTGAGAACTTTGCCAATATACTCCAGTCAGGAACATATCGGAGCCCCTCTTGCACCACCTCACGGAGTCTCAGCAAGCATGGGATCCTACCACTAAACTTGCCTTGGTGTGTGAACATGGTATATTGGCAAAGTTCTCAGCTTTTAAAATTGGCTTGAGGAATTAGCTAGTATTGTCAGTTGCGTATCATTTTGGTGCATTTTTTGCAGTGATTTTTGAATTTATATATTTTTTCATCTGCACATTGTATTATTTTGTGTAAGATGTCCTTGTGGTGCATGTGGTCCGCCCCGGCAACCTCCATTGTACGCATTTTTTTCTGGGGATTGACGTTCTGCGAACCGCATGCGGATGAATTGCTCCCCCGGTTATAGACACGCTACAGTGTCTGGGTTTGGAGCATTTCCACCCATTTAGGCCATTTTGGATTGACAGGCTCGGCAACCTGTCAAAAGTTGCATCAAAGACCAGCCGGCCAATTATGTCTGAGGACACTCCCCCCCAAGCGGTACGATGCGCCAATCAGAGACTTCTGCTGGACTCACCATCTATGACGCGCCTCATAGATGGTGAGTCCAGCAGAAGTCTCTGATTGGCGCATCGTACCGCTTTGGGGGGGAGTGTCCTCAGACATAATTGGCCGGCTGCTCTTTGATGCAACTTTTGACAGGTTGCCGAGCCTGTCAATCCAAACATAACGTATTTAGTCCACTCATTGCATAGGGTCACTCAATGCTGCCCATTGACCCCTGAAGAAGCCAGTGATCTGGCGAAACATGTCGGCGGGCAGTCTTAGTTTTTAAACTCAGCACGTCATTCCACTGAAAACTAGTCCTTAGTAGTCCGGCTGGCCTACTTTCCACTGTTAGGTTCATCTAGCCTATAGGCACGGCATCAAAACCGTGCTGTACACTAGCTTGCAGAGACTGCCGCCTTTAGAACATTTGTAAGCCTTTAAGCCTATCTTGACTCCAAGTGTGGCTCTCATAGTGGGTTCATGCACCACGGCTCCCACATTGACAACCTTATCTAACTACTAATAGCACAGCAAACAGTTGTAATGGCTGTACTTTAGGCACACCTGATGAGTCAAAGAGCTGATTGCATAGTGGGCTCATGCATCACGGTGTCCACAGTTACCTGGTTGGTTTGACAATCTTGCTTAATTGGTAGCAGCACTGCAAGCATAGCGAGGGCAGCAAACTGCCTATATAGTGAGAAGGGCGAGAGTTAGTGCACATGCTCTCCCCCCCAAGTCACTGAACATTTTCCGTCTATCAGTGGAGTGGTGACTGGATTTTTAACCATTTTTGTTATTTTGGTTTGGTAGTTATAACTAAATAAGTGTATCATGCTCACATACAGTTTTTTACTCAAATACTAATAAAAGCGAAGTATTAATTCACTCCTGGGGCAAGATAGGTCTAACGCCTGTTTAGGCATCTGTAAATAAAGTATTAAAAATTACCTTACCCAGGTTTTGTCCCAATTACATATCTGCAAAAATTGATATTTTACTGTTCAAGCCTTTTACAAGATCATTAATAAATATATTGAAGAGAATAGGGCCAAATACTGGCTCCTGTTACGGTGACCCAATCTGAGTGTGTACCATTAATAACCACCCTCTGTTTTCTATCACTGAGACAGTTACTTGCCCACATACAGACATTTTCTCCCAGTCCAAGCATTCTCATTTTATTCACCAACCTTTTATGTGGTACAGTATAAAATGCTTTGGAGAAGTCAAGATATTCGACATCCATTGATTCACCACGGTCAAGTCTAGAACTTACCTACTCATAGAAACTGATTTAATTAGTTTGGCATGACCGATCCCTCATGAAGCCATGCTGATATGGCGTTATTTGCTTATTCTCATTGAGGTACTCCAAGATAGCATCTCTTAGAAAACCTTTGGACAATTTACCCACGACATATGTTAAACTTACTGGCCTATAGTTTCCGGGTTCTGTTTTTATTTATTTTTGAATATTGGCACCACATTTGCTCTGCGCCAATCCTATTGAACGCTCCCTGTCAGTATAGAGTCTTTAAATATCAAAAATGAGGGTCCGGCTATGACATTACTTAATTCTCTTAGGATATATGGGTGTATGCCATCGGGTCTCGCCGATTTGTCTATTTTAATCTTTTTAAGATGCCGCTGTGCTTCTTCCTGGGTGAGACAGGGCAATTTTAATGGGAAATTTACTTTTACATTCTGCATTTCATCTGACAGTTTATTTTCCTCAGTGAATACAGTGGATAAATAAAATGCAATAGCTTTTCTTTCTCCTCATCGCTCGCTGCAACTCTCCCCTCATTAGTTTGTAAAGGGCCGACACCTTCAGATTTATACTTTTTACCATTTATCTAATTGAAGAACATTTTAGGGCTAGTTTTACTCTCTTTGGCAATTAATCTCTTGGTCTCTAGTTTGGATGCTTTTATTTGTATTACCTAGTCTATTTTGTTCCTAGTTTTTCAATGCTTCCTCGATACCCTCCTGTTTTAGTGATTTAAATGCTTTCTTTTTGTACAATAGATTGAAGCTTTCTGAGTAAGAGAGGGTGGTCTACAGTGTCAGATACTGCAGAGAGAGTCAGAAGCATGAGCAGAGAGTATTAACACCCTTTCATTTAGCTGCTAGGTCATTTGTTACTTTGGTGAGGGCAGTTTCCATACAGTGTAGAGTGTAGAAACGAAATAATAATGGATCTAGGAGCGAGTTAACAAAGAGGTAGTGGATGAGGTGAGAATAGACCAAGGGTACCAGGAGTTTAGGAATGAAGGGGAGATAAGAGACAGGTCTGTAGTTAGTTGTGCAGGATACGTAAAAATAAGTTGTTTGAAAGAGGATGAGAAGATACCAAAAGAAAGAGATAGGTTCAAAGTTTTAGTTAGGTGAGTAGTGACAGCTGGGGAGAAAGACTGGATGAGGTGTGAGGGACATGGTCAGTAGTGCATGTGGTAGGGCATCTTTTTTATGTTAGGATTTGCTGTCAATTTTTACAAAAATATACAGATGGGTAGACATATTCTTAGGTCAAATTCATGTGGGAAAATTTTGATCCAGTATTTGTAAGCTAAAACCAGGAGTGGGTTCAAAACACTGAAGAGGTACACTGCAAATCTTTTAACTAGAAGAATTATCTGTTCCCTTAAATATTTTTTCTTGTTCTACCACTTGGATGCTAATTCCTGTTAAAATAAATGAAAGGGATAATAAATCATTTTGAAGCTAGAGCACACTTTCTGAGAATGTATATCAATAAAAAAGTGAATATATTTGCATTTTAATGGAGAACTCTTAGATTTTCCCACTGATATTAAATGCACGTTTTAGCACCCCTTGTCAAATTACACATTCTGTTAATTGTCAAAGTGAAAAAAGTATGATCACAACCGTTACCTCAATAAATAAAACACAGTTTTTTGCTTAGTTCATCATAGGTAAAAAAAAAAAAAAGCATTGACTTTGTGGTGAAGTGTCACAGTAATGTAATGCAGTATTTGGCCACACACCTTCTATCCATGAAACAAGCTCTTTTACCCAATAACAAAAAAAATGGTCTAGCCAAAAACTGTACTAGAAAAACTATGGCTATGTGTTACATAAACAGTTTTGCTATACTGTAATTGTCCATTTGGCAAAAGACAGTGCTATTTGGCATTTTTGAAATTACCCATAACTAGAGATAAGCGCATCAAAGTTGACTAAGTGGAATTTAATCCGAATTTCAGGAAAAATTAGATTTGCACATAATCAGAATTTACTCACGCTTTGTGGTAATGAATAAAATTTTTCCCTTAAATGGCTGCTGCACTTGTTAGGATATGGAGCAAGGAAATCTGGGAACGAGGGATCACCCACAATGCCATGCATGCAGCCAATCGGCAACCAGACAGCCCTGTGATGTCACAGCCCTATAAATAGCCTCAGCCATCTTGGATTCAGCCATTTTCCAGTGTACTTAGTGCAGGGATAGATGTCAGCAGGCACTAGGGACAGTGGTAGAATAGACTTTAAAACTTTTATTTTGCTGTATAGAAGTTCAGGGAAAGGATAGGGAGGAATCATCCCACAGTATTGAATCAGATCAGGGTTCAGTAAGGGAGTTTACAGCCTGGGTAATAGGAACAATCCTATTACACCAACTGCGGATCCAAATTGACATGATAAAGCTCTGTAATTCAAGCAAACTGTTCTTGTTATTGGGGTGCAAGTGCTGTTTGATACAGCCATTAACAGGGTTTATTACAAGGAAATATTTATATGTCTTATTTGTCCTTGGGCGGTGTAGTTACATGTTCTAAAGCATTTTTGGGCCTGTATTAGTGGGAAAAAAAGTGCTTATTAGCCATTGTGTGGTGAAGAAAAAAAAATATAGCCCTTTTTGGCGTGTATTAGTGGCACAAAAATATATATTATTTACCGTTCAGCGGTGCAGTTATATGTTCTAAAGCCCTTTTTGGCGTTAATTTGTGGCACAAAAATATATATATTATTTACCGTTCAGCGATGCAGTTATATGTTCTAAAGCCCTTTTTGGCATTTATTAGTGGCACAAAAATATATATTATTTGCTGATCAGCAGAGCAGTTATATGTTCTAAAGCCCTTTTTGGCGTGTATTAGTGGCAAAAATATATATATTATTTGCCATTCTGCAGTGCAGTTATATGTTCTAAAGCCCTTTTTAGTGTGTATTAGTGGCAAAAAAATATATATTATTTGCCATTCACCGGTGCAATTATACACTCACCTAAAGAATTATTAGGAACACCATACTAATACGGTGTTGGACCCCCTTTTGCCTTCAGAACTGCCTTAATTCTACGTGGCATTGATTCAACAAGGTGCTGATAGCATTCTTTAGAAATGTTGGCCCATATTGATAGGATAGCATCTTGCAGTTGATGGAGATTTGAGGGATGCACATCCAGGGCACGAAGCTCCCATTCCACCACATCCCAAAGATGCACTATTGGGTTGAGATCTGGTGACTGTGAGGGCCATTTTAGTACAGTGAACTCATTGTCATGTTCAAGAAACCAATTTGAAATGATTCGAGCTTTGTGACATGGTGCATTATCCTGCTGGAAGTAGCCATCAGAGGATGGATACATGTTCTCATTATGTTTACGCCAAATTCGGACTCTACCATTTGAATGTCTCAACAGAAATCGAGACTCATCAGACCAGGCAACATTTTTCCAGTCTTCAACAGTCCAATTTTGGTGAGCTCGTGCAAATTGTAGCCTCTTTTTCCTATTTGTAGTGGAGATGAGTGGTACCCGGTGGGGTCTTCTGCTGTTGTAGCCCATCCGCCTCAAGGTTGTGCGTGTTGTGGCTTCACAAATGCTTTGCTGCATACCTCGGTTGTAACGATGGTTATTTCAGTCAACATTACTCTTCTATCAGCTTGAATCAGTCGGCCCATTCTCCTCTGACCTCTAGCATCCACAAGGCATTTTTGCCCACAGGACTGCCGCATACTGGATGTTTTTCCCTTTTCACACCATTCTTTGTAAAGCCTAGAAATGGTCGTGCGTGAAAATCCCAGTAACTGAGCAGATTGCGAAATACTCAGACTGGCCCGTCTGGCACCAACAACCATGCCACGCTCAAAATTGCTTAAATCACCTTTCTTTCCCATTCTGACATTCAGTTTGGAGTTCAGGAGATTGTCTTGACCAGGACCACACCCCTAAATGCATTGAAGCAGCTGCCATGTGATTGGTTGACTAGATAATTGCATTAATGAGAAATAGAACAGGTGTTCCTAATAATTCTTTAGGTGAGTCTATGTTCTAAAGCCCTTTTCGGTGTGTATTAGTGTAAAAAAATAAATAAAATTATTTTCCGTTCAGCAGTGCAGTTATATGTTCTAAAGCACTTTTTGGCGTTTATTAGTGGCTAGAGTTGAGCGGACACCTGGATGTTCGGGTTTGACGGGTTCGGCCGAACTTCACAAAAAAGTTTGAGTTTGGGACCCGAACTTGACCCCGAACCCCATTGAAGTCAATGGGGACCCGAAATTTTGAGCACTAAAATGGGTGTAAAAATGTAATGGAAAGGCTAGAGGGCTGCAAATGCCAGCAAAATGTAGTTAAGAGCATGGCAAGTGCTCTGCAAACAAAAGTGGATAGGGAAATGATTTTAAATAACATAAAATACTTAAAAATAAAAAATAATAATCTTGATCTAGGAGGACGAGGTCCATATGGAGTAGGAGGTTGAGGAGGCGGTGGATGTGGCGGTGTAGGTGGAGGAGGTAGCCTACACTGTTTTTTGGTTTTAAATTTATTTCAATTTTTTTAAATTAGGGTACACCCCAAAAAATTGGGAAATATAACCTGTGATAACCCCCTCCAGTCGTGCTAAACACACGTTCAGACAATACACTGGATGCAGGGCAGGCCAGCACCTCCAAGGCGTAAAAAGCAAGCTCAGGCCATGTGCCCAATTTGGAGACCCAGAAGTTGCAGGAGGCAGAACCATCAGTCAGTTCGTGTAGGCGTGTGCGAACATACTGCCCCACCATGTTGCACGTCCCCGTGATGTTCATGATCCAATTGGATATCTGCTTTATCAACTTTGAATGTTCTTTTCTGCACCTACCATGTTGATCACGGTTAGCGGCGAATCAGGATTCCACCCCGGAAAGGGAGTGTCACGGGGTTCCAAAGGTGCACTCGGTCCCCCATTGCCCGCAGACCTGTTGCTTAGCTTTTGGAATGAGGTTCTGTGTTTGACCTCATTCCCAGGGTGGCTTTACTAGCTGGGTGGCTCCCTGCTCCTAGTCTGCCTTGAGCGCCGAGCTGATCACTCGGTGCTCGACTGGTTGGTCTGTCGGTCATGTGACGCTGGCCACGTCACATGACCCTCACTCCCCACTATAAATACAGGCAGCCTGCTGGCTACAGGTTGCCTGTTAATTTCTAGGTTCCTGGCTATTTGTTGGACTGCTGAATACTTACATGATCCTGTTCCCTGACCATCCTTTTGCCTGCTCCTCCTGTACTGCGCATCCGTCCTGGTATTGTGACCTCGGCTCCCACCTGACTACTCTCTTAGGACTCCTCTTGTACTTCTCTGCTCTCCTGGTATTTATGACCCCGGCTTCTCCTGACAATTCTCTGCTTGCTCCATTTGTACTTTGCAGCTTTCCTGGTATTGACTCGGTCCGTTCACGTCCTGTTGTTTGTCTGTCTGTCATCCCTGCACTTATTCCAAGTTAGGGATTGCCGTCCAGTTGTCCCCTGTCATTAGGACTCGCGAGGCAAGTAGGCAGGGCCAGGGGTAAGGGTGGAGCGCAGTGGTCACTTCCCTCCCCCCTGTGTGTGTGTGTACGCGACCGTTACAGGGAGCTTGAGAAAGAGAGACCACATCCAAGGGAGGTCAATGGATGAAATTTAATTGATACAAGTAATGGTATGTCCGGAGCAATGGTATGTCCGGACATACCATTACTTGACCACTGAGGAAGGGACCAGAAAGTGTCCCGAAACGCGTCTGGTCTGAGGAAGCAGTGAGGACCATAAGGAAATCAACTATATTGAACTGAAAATCATCGGATGAAAATACTCGCCACCGCGATATTCTTTTAAATTTCCCACAGCTAAGAAGATTGGCCAATCAGTAACCAACTACCGTGTGACGTCAGGCTGCATCACCATCACGTGCAGCATCACATGGTAAGGCAAGTGATCACGTGGGACGCCACGCAGGTCCTTGCAGAACGGAAGACACCATAACAGATTGAAGAGGGGTAAAGTAAATTACACCTTTTACTGTTCCTCCGTAATACAACATATGTACTTTGCCTACACTAACGGCTATATGTAATAAGAATATCGGGAGAATTTACATCTAAATTCAAGTGAATTAGAAATCTGCCAGGAGAGTCGCTCTCTCTTTAAAAGGCGGACACTCTAACACTTGAAAACCCGGTGAACACAAGACTTGATATTGTTGTATCCATACCAGCAGCTACTTTATAGCGTTGCAATATATGAAGACTATATATATGGTGTATGATTCACGTTTTTAAGAACACGTTTTTAAGAACACTCGTATGCTAAAAAAATCAACACTTTTTTGTTGTGCACAACGTATTTTACTCAATTGAGCACTTTTTCCAATTTTTTTGCACGGCACTTCGTCTTATATTTTATTGGATTTTTTATGCGAATATACTGCACACCTTCAAGAACATCACTACTTCACTGAAGGGAATCAACATATACTGTTAGACTTATTGGACTGTATACTTATTGATTCCAGGACCTTTTTGAAGAACTCTTTGAACATTTGGACACCAGCTCCAATCTTAGGGAAACCTAGTTCCCGTCCAACATTACCCATTGGAATATACACCTTTGTCCAATAGACTTTATACCAAATAACACCAAGAGTAGTCACTCTATCTTAGCATATATTATATATATTTTTATCTCATCATTTTTATCTCATAATTTTTATGTAATCTAAATAAAGATCATCCTTAATCGAATATTTTATTTTAAAGAACATTAAATATCCCTTAATTTAATCCAAATGCGAGTGTGCCATCACAATTCTTTTCTAATAATTATATACATGGCTTTACTGAAGGCATTGGCAATAACTTTATTTGCCTTATGATATTTCTGTGCATGCTTACACATGCATATAGAGTCTGTTTCTTCATTTACAAGACGTCTGACACTATGTGTATGGGTATGGATATGTATGTTTGGAGAACTATATTTACATTTTCTGTGTCTTTATGAATTTTCTGGCTGCCTCCCCCATTTTTGTGTGACTACGTTATGTCCTCCCCAGGTGCAGTCCACCTTTTTATTTGATGTATTGCATTATGTCTAATTAATTATTTTTATGTATCAATAAAGTATATTTATATTTTGCTACTATACCCGTTTTAGTCTCAGTTTATCCTTAGTTGTGTATGTTTATGTACACTGAGTGGGTACGTTATTGTAGGGTACTCTCTATCACATAGGATCACTATTTGTGAACGCAAATCTATGTGTATTCTGTGACTGTTGTATTTTAATCATTTAGGTATAGCAGTGGTATATCACACCCAAAATTTTGTGAATTTCACCCGAAAATGTAACAGACAAATTAGTGAATTTTTTTTCCTGTCTACTAAGTATAACAGTGGTAAATCACAGCCAAAAATTGCTGAATTTCACCATAAAATGTAACACACAAATTAGTGAATTTTTTTTTACCTGTCTAAGGCTACTTTCACACCTGCGTTCGGGTGTCCGCTCGTGAGCTCCGTTTGAAGGGGCTCACAAGCGGCCCCGAACGCAGCCGTTCAGCCCTAATGCATTCTGAGTGGACGCGGATCCGCTGAGAATGCATCAGTCTGCCAGCGTTCAGCCTCCGCTCAGCGGGCGGACACCTGAACGCTGCTTGCAGCGTTCGGGAGTCCGCCTGGCTGTGCGGAGGCAAGCGGATCCGTCCAGACTTACAATGTAAGTCAATGGGGACGGATCCGTTTGAAGATGACACTATATGGCTCAATCTTCAAACGGATCCGCCCCCATTGACTTTCAATGTAAAGTCTGGACGGATCCGTTCATGCTACTTTCACACTTAGAAATTTTTCTAAGTTATAATGCAGACAGATCCGTTCTGAACGGATGCAAACGTCTGCATTATAGGAGTGGATCCGTCTGATGAAACATCAGACGGACCCGCTCCGAACGCTAGTGTGAAAGTAGCCTAATAGGTATAGCAGTGGTACATCACACCCAAAAATTGGTGAATTTCACCCGAAAATGTAACACACAAATTTGTGAATTTTTTTAACCTGACTACTAGGTATAGCAGTGGTATATCACACCCAAAAATTGCTGAATTTCACCATAAAATGTAACACACAAATTAGTGAATTTTTTTTTACCTGTCTAATAGGTATAGCAGTGGTATATCACACCCAAAAATTGCTGAATTTCACCATAAAATGTAACAGACAAATTAGTGATTTAGGCAACGAACAGCTGTCCTTTTTGGGAGGTGTATCGTCTGTGTCCTCTGTATCCCTCCAGCCACGCACCAGTGATGGCCATGAGCTGGTCTGGGTGCCACCCTGCTGTGAACACGGTTCCTCCTCCTCCTTCTCCTCCTCCTCATCCTCTACCTCATCATCCTCCAGAACTGTTCCCTGGCTGGACAATTTTGTACCTAGCGTTTGTGGGTGCAGGAAGCCACCCTAGGAGCCACTTGTGAATGACTGGCCGGAAACCCTATGAAATTATCCCTCCTCCTCCTCCTCCTGTGCCACATCCTCTTCCATCATCGCCAGCAGCGTTTTTTCAAGGAAGCATAGAAGTGGGATAGTAACGCTGAGAACGGCGTTATCAGCACTTGCCATGTTGATGGAGTACTCGAAACAGCACAACAAGGAACACAGGTCTCGCATGGAGGCCCAGTCATTGGTGGTGAAGTAGTGCTGTTCCGCAGAGCGACTCACCCGTGCGTGCTGCAGCTGAAACTCCACTATCGCCTGCTGCTGCTCGCACAGTCTGGCCAGCATGTGTAAGGTGGAGTTCCACCTTGTGGGCATGTCGCATATGAGGCGGTGAGCGGGAAGGCCGAAGTTACGCTGCAGCGCTGACAGGCGAGAAGCAGCAGGGTGAGAACTCCGAAAGCGCGCACAGATGGCCCGCACTTTATGCAGCAGCTCTGACATATCGGGGTAATTTTTAAGGAATCTCTCCACCACCAAATTCAGCACATGCGTCAGGCAAGGGATGTGCGTCAAACCGGCTAGTCCCAGAGCTGCTATGAGATTTCGCCCATTGTCGCACACTACCAGGCCGGGCTTGAGGCTCACTGGCATCAACCACTCATCGGTCTGTTGTTCAAGGACCATCCACAGCTCCTGCGCGGTGTGGGGTTTTGCCCCCAAACAGATAAGTTTTAAAACTGCCTGCTGTCGTTTACCCCTGGCTGTGCTGAAGTTGGTGGTGAAGGTGTTACACTGACTGGATGAGGAGGCGGTAGAAGATGAGGAAGCGGAGTAGGAGGAGGCAAACTGAAGTGCCCTGCAATCCTCGGTGGTGGAAGGACATGCGCCAAACTGCTATCCGCCTCAGGCCCAGCCGCCACTGCATTTACCCAGTGTGCTGTTAGGGAGATATAACGTTCCTGACCGTGCTTAGTGGTCCACGTATCCGTAGTGAGGTGCACCTTGCCACAGATGGCGCTGCGCAGTGCACACCTGATTTTGTCGCCCACTTGGTTGTTGTCACTGCTGAGGATGGGGGAAATCCTCAGCCGTGTGGAGCCCGGTGATGTTATGGCTGCTTGGCCATGAAGACAGGATTAGGGAGCAGGTCACCTCCTAAAGGCATCCCTAACCTGACCCTGACTCCTAGCTACATGAGCCAACCTTGATGGTAGGAGGGCTCATGCTCCGGAACCTAGAAGTCCCTGCTAGCCCTCAAGATGGCCCTAAACTAGGAGCTGAGTAAGACAACCCACTCCTCCTAGACACGGAGGAGCAGGAGTCTCAACGGCCAAGCTGCTGGAAAAGGGGAGACATAAACAGCTCTATGGATATGGCAGGTGAACAAAGAGTTCCACCTACCTGCCACAGCCTTGCTGACTGGATCCCTGTGTAAGCAGGGTGCAGATAACAAACGCATCCCCACACAGGGACCCAGATCCATAGCTGCACAAAATCACATATAAAACATCAAACGGACATCACACATAACTAGAAATAAACTTAATGAGACATTATGGTTATGACCACAGGGGTGGCTCTTACTGGCAGGTAGTAAAGACAGGAGGCTGCTTTCAGCTAAGCATGGCTGAAGCAACCTCCAGACCTGCAAAAGCAGTGAGGCTATATAGGGCCAAGTAGCCACACCCACAGTCAGACACACCCAGTGCACACACACACTAGGAAGGAGGTTAACCCTTCCAACACCAGGGAAGGGAAAACACCACTTAAAGGGGACGTGCACACAATAACATAAAACCAAGTGCACACATACACACCTCACACAAAACCGCATGCACAACATAGAAAGCTGCAATGGCACAGCTCAGACTGCTACGCTGCCACATACATACTGTTGCCAGCGGCAACCACAGGTGAGGCAAATACCACAGCCCTCACCTGTGATTGACAACCAAAGTAAACCGCTGACAACCGCATGCGGTTCAGGAGTCACGGTCATAGCCATGGCCGTGACAGTTGTGCAGGGAATGGATGGCTCGCCTGGAAAAGTAGTGGCGGCTGGGCACGACGTACTGTGGGACAGCCACCGCCATAAGGCCTTTAAAACTCTCCGTCTCCACCAGACAGAATGACAGCATTTCAAAGGCCAGTAATTTTGAAATGCTGGCATTCAGGGCCAGGGATCGCGGGTGGGTAGGGGGTTACTTCCTCTTCCACTCCAGTGTTTGGGAGATGGAGAGCTGAATGCTTCCGTGGGACATTGTGGAGATGCTTGGTGACCCAGATGGTGGTGTTGCTGGCAGATCCTCTGTTTGCGGGGTTGCAGGTGGCACTGTCACTCCAGAGGTGGATAAAAAGGCCACGACTGCAGCAGAAGAGGAAGCAGGAGGAAGCAGAGACCTTTCTTGGTTTTTGAGGTGTCTACTCCACTGCAGCTCACGCTTTGCACTTAGATGCCTGATCATGCAGGTTGTGCTCAGGTTGAGTGCAAACCACTCGTGTCTAGTCGTCAGCACATTGTCTGAAGCACTGCCACGCCAGGGAACTCCTTGGAGCTGGCTTTGGTGTGCTCGGTCCCTTGCTGTGGTGGGCAGTAGCAGGCGTACTGTCTAGGGGCGGGCCGCTCCGCTTTTGCACCCTGCTCCCTCTTTTGCTGTGCTGGTGGCTCTGTGCGACCACCGCCTGTTCCTCCGAACTACACAGGTCACTCGCATGACCTTGATTCCTTGTGGGGTCGAGGACCTCATCGTCCTCCACATCATCTTCCACCCAGTCTTCACCCCTGCCCTCCTTGTTGGTCTGCACACTTTCGAAAGCCCTAGCAGTTGGCACCTGTGTTTCGTCATCATCAGAGACGTGCTGCGATGGTCCTCCCATGTACTCATCTTGAAACATAAGTGGTTGGGCATCGGTGCACTCAATCTCTTCCACTTCTGGGACAGGGCTTGGTGGATGGCCCTGGGAAACCCTGCTAACAGAGTCATCAAAAAGCAGAAGAGACTGCTGCATGACTTGGGGCTCAGACTGCTTTGCTGATTTGCAAGGGGGTGAGGTGAAAGACTGAAGGACATCGGATGCAGGTGCCAACTCTGATCTTTCAGCAGGAGAGTGGGTGGGAGACAATGTGAAGGAACTGGAGGCACTGTCAGCAACCCAATCTACTATCGCCTGTACTTGTTCTGGTTTCACCATTCGTAGAGCCGCATTAGTCCCGACCAAATACCGCTGCAGGTTCTGTCGCCTACTCGCACCTGAGGAAGGGTTTTCACTTGTGAGTGTAGCTGGCACAGATCGACCACGTCCTCTCCCTGTAACAGGAACTCCACCAGCAGCACCACGACCTGGGCCACTTTCCTTATTTGATGCTCTCCTCATATTTCTCAAATGTAGGATCTTGCCCTAAATGGGTGTTTTATTAATAGCAGAATAGAACCACAGTATGTAAAGTGTGTATCTCACACATACAGATGCAGACTAGGCTGCAATTAAAGATTTCTGCCCAAAATGGGTGTTTTATTAATAACAGAAAAGAACCACAGTATGTAAAGTGTGTATCTCACACGTACAGATGCAAACTAGGCCGCAATTTAAGTTTTTTTGCCTAAAATGGCTGTTTTTCAAATAACAGAATATAACCACAGTATGTAAAGGGTACATCTCACACGTACAGATCCTGACTAGGCCGCAATTTAAGTTTTTTGCCCAAAATTGTTGTTTTTCTAATAACAGAATAGAACCACAGTATCTAAAGTGTGTATCTCACACGTACAGATGCAAACAAGGCCGCAATTTAAGTTTTTTTGCCTAAAATGGCTGTTTTTCAAATAACAGAATAGAACCACAGTATGTAAAGGGTGCATCTCACACGTACAGATCCTGACTAGGCCGCAATTTAAGTTTTTTGCCCAAAATTGTTGTTTTTCTAATAACAGAATAGAACCACAGTATCTAAAGTGTGTATCTCACATGGACAGATGCAAACTAGGCCGCAAATAAAGATTTTTGCCCAAAATGGGTGTTTTTTTAAATAATAAAATATGGCAGCAGTATATAACGCTTGAAGTTCACACGTGTAGATGCAGCAAGAGCTGTAAAATTGTGCACAAAACACAGGGTGTTTTTTAAAACCCAGAAAATTATAGCTGTATTTCTAGCTTAAATTGCACACTGACTAATCCTGCAAAGGCACCAGATGTTGGCTATTGCCAAAAATGGGTGTTTTTTCAAAGCCAAATTTTTTTTTAATATTTAAATCTTATTTTTAACAATCACAGTTGCAGCAAGGGCTGCAATATTAAGTATTTTGCAAAAAAAGGGTGTTTTTTTACTAACAGAATATGAAATATGTATATAACGCTTGAATTTCACATGTGCAGATGCAGCAAGGGCTGTAAAATTTTGTATTTTGCCAAAAAAGGGTGTTTTTTTAAAAACCCAGAAAATTATTGCTGTATTTTTAGCTTAAATTGCCCACTGACTAAGGCCGGCTTCACACGAACGTGTGTGACCCGTGCCTGTGAAGCGGCCCGCAAATAGCGGGCCGCAATGCTTGTTCGCCGGCCGTAGGTCAGCCGCATCGGATCGCGGACCCATTCACTTTAATGGGTCCGCGATCCGGCCGTTCCGCGAAAAGATAGGACTTGTTCTATCTTTTAGCGGAACGGAACAACGGGACGTAACCCCAGGAGGCACTCCGTAGTGCTTCCGAGGGGTCCCGTCCCGTGCGGCCGTTCCACGATTCCGGATTAGCGGACCCATTGAAGTGAATGGGTCCGCATCCGTGATGCGGAATTCACACGGAACTGTGGCCGTGTATTGCGGCCCGCGATTTGCGGGCCGCAATACGGCCACGGGTCACGCACGTTCGTGTGAACTTAGCCTAATCCTGCAAAAGCACCAGATGTTTGATATTGCCAAAAATGGGTGTTTTTTCAAAGCCAGAAAATTATTTAATTTTTTAATACTTGTTTTTAACAATCACAGATGCAGCAAGGGCTGCAATATTAAGTATTTTGCAAAAAAAAAGGGTGTTTTTTTACTAACAGAATATGAAAGCTGCATATAACACTTGAATGTCACACGTGCAGGTGCAGCAAGGGCTGTAATATTGTGTATTTTGCCCAAAAAGGGTGTTTTTTAAAACCCAGAGAATTATGGTTGTATTTATAGCTTAAATTGCACACTGACTAATCCTGCAAAGGCACCAGATATTGGCTATTGCCAAAAAAGGATGTTTTTTTTAAAACCAGATTATTATTGCAATATTTCAAGCTTGGGTTTGAATGTCACAAAAGCACAGATGCAGTGCTGGTGCACTGAGCTTGCATAAAATGGCCGCCGCCGCCCACCTAACTAACAGACGGATAAAAGATTATTTTTTCTGTCACTGGGCTCAGGGCAGGGTAAAAAGATTGTGCACTGCACCCATACAACTAAATCTATGTAGAATGCTGAGTTCAATTGGAGTTCTGATAACAGATTCTGTCCTATTCTCTCCCTCACAGCAGCAGCATCATCTTCTCCCTACACTAAGCACAGCAGAGTGACGTGCAGCGCTACGTGACTCCAGCTTATATAGAGGCTGGGTCACATCCTGCACTGGCCAATCACAGCCATGCCATTAGTAGGTGATGGCTTCTAAGGTCACACAGTTAAACGCTTGTTGATTGGCTGCTCTGCAGCCTTTCAAAAAGCGCTAAGAAATCGCCAAACTCCGAACCCGATTTCGATCTTTTACTAAAATGTTCGGGTCCGGGTCCGGGGTCCAAAAATCCTAAAGTTCGGTACGAACCGGAACTTTACAGTTCGGGTTCGATCAACCCTATTAGTGGCACAAAAATATATATTATTTGGCATTCTGCAGTGCAGTTTTATGTTCTAAAGCCCTTTTTAGCATGTATTAGTGGCAAAAAAATATATATTATTCGCCGTTCAGCGGTGCAGTTATATCTTCTAAAGCCCTTTTGACGTGTATTAGTGGCATAAAAAAAGTATTTGCCGTTGTGTGGTGAAGTGAGAAAATTACAGCCCTTTTTGACGTGTATTAGTGGCAAAATAATATATATTTGCCGTTCAGTGGTGCAGTTGTATATTCCAAAGCCCCTTTTTGCGTGTATTAGTGGAACAAAAAAAAGTATTTCCCATTGTGTAGTTAGAAAATGACAACTCTTTTTTGCATATATTAGTGGCTAAAAAAAAATATATATTTGCCATTCAGTGGTGCTGTTATATGTTCTAAAGCCTTTTGTGGCGTGTATAAGTGGAAAAAATGAGGGCCTATTTGCCGTCCAGCGGTGCAGTTATATGTTGTAAACCCCTTTTTGGCGTGTATTAGTAGCAAAAAAATATATTATTATTTGCCATTTAGCGGGGCAGTTATATGTTCTTTTGCCTTTTGTGGAGTTTGTAAGTGGAAAAAGCAGAGTAAGGGGGCGTGGCAGCAGGGGTCGCAGTGAGATCCCTGAGCTCCCAGTGTCATCTAGTGGTCGTGTCTTGACCAGCAACCCAGCGGTTCTTGAATAGTTGACTCAATCATCCACTTCTTCTCAAGTTACCTTCAAACACTCAAGAGTCGGTGTGTTCATCAAACACAACCTTTAGTTGGCATGGCCCAGGAGCAGGACATAGGTGACGTACAGACAGTAATCAATGATGATGATGAAGCTGATCGCACTTGGGAGCCGGGTGACGAAGGGGCTTCATCATCATCATCATGAGGCAGCAGTGGAGCCAGCAAGTCGCTAGCGTGGCCGGGAATCAGAAGGGTGGCAGCAGTGGGAGATCAGGAGCCAAACGTGCCCAGGGTAGACCACCTGCTTCGCAGGAGCCTAGCTGCCCGGAAAGTAGTGGTGCAGGGGTTCACGGAAGCAGTGGCGGTAGCAGTCAGTCAGTGCAGAGTGCTGGGGGTAAAATCACCTACTCGGCAGTGTGGCAGTTTTTTTGTTAAGCCAGCGGATGAGGTGAACATGGCCATATGTAGAATCTGTAAGCAGAAGGTGATGCGTGGCCAGGGTGCCAATGTTTGCACCATGACCCTGCGTCAACATATACAGCGTCAGCATAAAGTTGCCTGGGAGAACCGTGCCTCCGATGTGGTGGTGGTGGTCCAGCCTGCCGTTGCTTAGCATGCACCCCATTTAAGGCATTCAAGGCTCCACCACGTC